>NC_143135.1:37600000-38200000 GCF_059928025.1 Delphinapterus leucas
AGAATCTCATATCCAGGAAAATAAATGAATCCATATTAATGGTCACAGTTAAGATACCACAATTTGTTGAGGGCTTTGTTACCCAACTCCCCTGGGGTCCCTCCTATTCAAGATCTTTTAGTTAGGTGAATCGCAGAAATCCCTTTCAGAGTACAGGTTCTAAATCCCAGGATTCACTTGGTGCCTTTAAACCTAATTATTATTGAGCCACAAAGTACCATGTCCTTTGGGTAATAAATTCAAAGTTAATTTTGCAAATTTGAAAAGAGAAGGGATTTTGTTGTTAGCTTTCATACCTGAAAATCATAAAAAGGATATAAAGATATTATGCTCTGTATTCCTCCCATCTACATTTAGTATAAAACTAAGTCTATTTTCTCAACAGATGATGGATGGCCACATAACCAAAGATTAGACGACTTTACTTAAAAGATACAATTTTATGCCAGGGCAATCTGGCATCATCTATCAGGATTTTTTAAAAAAATAAATTTATTTATTTATTTTTGGCTGCACTGGGTCTTCGTTGCTGCACGCGGGCTTTCTCTAGCTGTGGCGAGCGGGGGCTCCTCTTTGTTGCGGTGCGCGGGCTTCTCATTGCGGTGGCTTCTCTAGTTGCGGAGCACGGGCTCTAGGCACATGGGCTTCAGTAGGTGTGGCATGCAGGCTCAGCAGCTGTGGCTCGCGAGCTCTAGAGTACAGGCTCAGTGGTTGTGGTGCACGGGCTTAGTTGCTCCGCAGCATGTGGGATCTTCCCGGACCAGGGCTTGAACCCATGTCCCGTGCATTGGCAGTTGGGATTCTTAACCACTGCGCCACCAGAGAAGTCCATCTATCAAGGTTTTAAATGCATGAACCATTTGAACCTGTAAGCCCACTGCAGGGATGTATCCCATACATAAAACCTCAAAAAGATATTAGTGCATAGACCAATACTGCAACATTGTTTTCAATAACAAGATTCTGAAAACTTCCTAAATGTCCTTCAATAGTGGACTGGTTAAATACATAAGTGTAAATCCATTCAGTGGACTATTATGCAACTCTTAAAAGAAGGTATGTGTGGAGATCTTTACGTGAGGTAGATTTACACATGTAAAGCTGTACATACTCTATTATTGTAGAAAAGGCAGGTTACAGAATATATATTCCATGATCCTACTCTATAATTATTTTTATACAGTTGATTTTTTGACATTATAATAAAAACCCCACGAAGACTGTATAAGCAGTCTTCTTATAAAGTTACTAGCAAGTATGACATACATCAGACTTAGTATAGCCGACTTACATTTAATATCTGCATACATATGGCTGATGGTAAATCTATCTTTGCCTTCAGGTGCCCAAGCAATTCTTTCTGCCATGAGGTACAGAGCTCCATCCTGCTTCTTTTGTCGCACCTTCTTTACAATCAGCAAAACTTCTTCAGATGAAGTCGCCATGACGGCTAGAAGGTGCTAAAAAAGACGAAAAGATTTCACATCTCAGTTAGGGTTGGATTCATTGACTTGAGTCCCTTCCAAATCTAAAATGAGTAATAAGGAGGGAAAAAAGTCTTTTCCCTTTTTCTGAGTTGAAGATAAAGCTGTATGGCGTTATTCCTTTAAAATCAAATTTCATTTTGCTCATACCACAGGTATGAATTTACACAACACTGCAAGTTGACAACACCTGGCAGTTTTCAAACCATTTCCACATATGCTAATCAGAGTATTTTCAATTTATTTTTATTTTCCTGTTATATTATTATATCTTAAACACATGATTTGACTACAAATATGTGGTCTGTAACCTATATTGCAGAACTTTAGAATTACACAGCACTCTATTGGATATTTAATTCAAATTTGTTTCAACTGAAAAAACTAAGAGCCAAAGGGTTTGTGTGACCTTCCTAAAACCACTCCTAGATCTAAAACCCGGTCTAATATGCTTTAAAAAAAAACTGAAAGAATTTAACACTTAACACTTCAGATGCTATCTTCCCCATCTTTTAACAATCAAATGTCTTCAACTGCTCTCCAGTCTAGGCAGAAGATTCATTTGTATATGGCTAATTTGTAAACAGCTTGGAGCTCCCCCCAAGTTCACCCCATCCTGGGAATCTTAACCACTCAACCCAAATCCTAGATTCTTGAGTGTAGCTGTCTGGAATATGAGGCTGAAAAGGATTTTGAGGCTGTTTGGGCTCAACAAGAAAGATGCCATGATTGATGAAGTCTGCTATGGGCTGCGATGGGGAAAGTGGTGGCACAAATGGTACACATATGCCATTTCTGGTGAAGTTATGACTTTAGCTTTCATTCCCAAAGGAATGATTTAAAATATAACTTAAAAATATTTACTTCTTCAGGTACAAATTATAATTTCAGAGAAGTTAGCATATCTAAGTGTCATAAAATTAAATTTGAGCAAACAAGTGAAGCTTTATTGTAACATTTCTTATTCACTGAAACAGTGATTTAAAAATCAAAAATACAAGTAAAAAAAAAAGAGTGAAATTTTAATTTCTCTGAAGTTGACTACCTGAATTTTGAATAGCCAGATCTTCCCTTTTAGTTTCCTTACAGGCTACTCCACCCCAAAAATGGAAAGGAAAAGGGTCAGTGTGAATACATTTATTCAATAGTTCTGTACTGAGCCAAGAAGTCTAGGAATTACCCGAAGACAAATGTCTGCCAGTAGTGATTTCTGCTTTGAGAAAGCTTCCAGTCTAGTGAGCAAGATATGTGTGTGTGTGTGTGTGTGTGTGTGTGTATACAAATTAGAATGTGTAAAGTCCCAAAAGGGAGACAAAAAACAGTTCTGAATTAGGACTCAGAGGCAATTAACTTTTTCACATGAGAGGCTTTGTCAAATATTTCACAGATATCTTAGGGCAATAAAAAAAAATTCAGTTATAATTAAGTGAACAAACAAGATGCAAATCACTAAATGCATAGTCCTTAGGTGTTCCGTTTGATGCGTTCTGGCAACTGTATACACCTGTGTACCATTACCCAAAACAAGACAGAGAACATTTCCATCACCCCCCAAGTTCTCTCATGCCCCCTTCTAGTCAATTCTCTTCCTCCCACCCTCGAGCAACTGTTTTCTGATTTCTATCACCACAGATAAGTTTTTATCTGTACTAGGATTTCATATAAATGGAATTCAGGCACTATGTATGCTTTTGTCTCTGGCATTTTGCTTACCATGTTTTTGGAAATTCACCACATTATTACATGTATTGGTAGTTTATTCTTTTTTATACAGAAGTTAGTTATGAATTGGGTTTTGAATGAGGGTTTTGACAGAGAAAAGGCAATAAGCATTATAGGCAAAGAGAATGCCTTGGGGCAAAGGCTCCAGACTCTCTGCAAATGGTTAGTAGTCCACTCTGGATGTAGCACAAAGTTCATGATGGGGATCAGTGGGATATGAAGTTGGACAGTTAAGATGGAGGCAGATAGTGGAGAATACCCCCCTATGTGGCAGACAACAGAAAACTTTTAAGATTTGAATAAGGGAGTGATTTGTATTTTAGGAAATTAATCTGAGGCAATATGAGAGAGACTGAAGGGAGGACCAGAAAGGGTCTGAACCAGGCTGGTGGCAGTGAGAATGGAGAGGAAGAGACAAGAAGGAGTACTGAGGAAGCAGGATGAATAGACACTGTGCTGAAGGAGGTATCACAGCTGCTTGCTCATACCCCACTTTTAAGCCTAACTGACATGAGTACAGCGATGCCACTCACAGAAACAGTAACAAGGATAAACAAGTTTGAAAGTGAAGGCAAGGAATTCGGCTCTGAAAATGAGTGTGAGGTGCTGTTGAGTCCCGCAGGTAGAAATAGTCTGTATTATGTGGGCATTTATAAATGCTGGGACAGAGCCTAGTAAGTTAACAAAAGGGATTTAAAAAAATGCCACAATCTCACAACTTTAACATCAATTTTCTTAATTTTAAATTGTGCTTATCTGTACTCACCTTACAAATGTAATCATGAAGTACAGCCAAGTTAATTATCTTGTTTATTTGCCATTGAAAACATTTTCCCATGTTACTTTACAATCTCCAGTTTTAATATCCATACATTATATATGATAAAGGGTCAAAATTCTTAATATATAATACCATCTTTTAACTGATTTACTTATTTGATGTCCTCCAAAGATTTTGATTAGAGGATTACTGTCGCTTAAAAAGTTTGAAAACCACTGTTTTAAAGGACTATTTTTTTTTTTTTGGCTGTGCCACAGCTTGTGGGATTTAAGTTTCCCGACCAGGGATTGAACCTGGGCCCTTGTCAATGAAAATGCAGTCCTAAGCGCTGGACCGTCAGGGAATTCCTTAAAGGACTATTTAATGACATGAAAAGATAAACTGTTAGGTGATCAAAGCAAGCAAAAAAAGCATGTAGTTTGATTCCATATTCTTAAATTTTAAAAAACCTTCTAAAATTTATTGAAGGCTTGTAATACGTGCCAGGCATTGGGCTAAATTCTCTATAGGCATTATCTCATTCAGTCCCCAGTTAACAATCCTGAGGTAGGTTCTATTATTAGTTAGTTCTATTCTGCAGATAAAGGAAATTGGGTCTGAGAGATCAAGATGCTTTCCCAAAACACCAAGAAGTAGAACTGGGTTTGAATCTGGATCAGTCTGACCTTAGAGTTCCATTATGCTATTTTGCAAATATATATGACTGGAGAGACATACACCCAATTTAATAGTGGTTACCTACGGTGATAGGACTACAGATGATTTGAATGTTCTTTTTGTTTTCTGGACTATCTACAATAAATATGTATTTTGTAATGAGAAAAGCAGTTACTAAAAATGTCTTTCCAAGAGTTTGTTCTCTATCAAACCACATCTATAAGGTAACATGGGAAGGTGTTAGGGTTGGTAAGAATTAAAACTGTTATTTTCAATTTCTGTAATATGTGTACTATTTTTATTTAGTATTAAAACTTTAATTTATAATAATTTTTATAAAATCTATGGAACCATTATATATTTTAATATTAATTTTATAATATTCATTATAATAAACACGTAACTATTAAAAACATTTAAAAACCTGTCTATACTATGTAAAATTAAACTGCATACCATATGAACCACATTTTAGGAAACATGAATTAAAATCTGAGAAAGATAGGAGAGGTGTGTGTGTGGAGGGGGATAAGCAGATAATTACAGGATAATTTAAAATATGTCCATATATGGAGGAAACACAAGGTTACAGCTGACAGAGCAAGTCACCAATTAACTGGGCTTACGGGCACAAATAAAGTGTTAACTTTGGAAAAGAACAAAAAAACCTTTCTGAGATGGGAAGATAAGGAGAAAGATGAAGACAGAGAAACTGTAAAGTGGAGAATAAATTAGATTAACAGAACTATTAGAGTTGGCTACTTTAAATGGGAAAAAACATAGCCTCTTATGCATAGCATGTAAAACCATTCATATTAAAATCTATTTAGAGGGAGCTTTAAAAATAAATCAGAGATAAGTTATTGAACACTGGGAATAACTAGTCAATTGTCTCACAGCTAACCTGCTTGGCAAATTTCCCTGGTCATCTGTAGCACCTCTGTTAATTGTACAAGGACCAGTTTTAGGAAGTTTAATAGAACCAGTAGGACCATCCTACAAGGGCTTCTATGATTTCTAGATTTTTCTTGAAGGTGGCTCCTTGGGTGGCAAAAACTTCTTTCTAGTAGAACTCTGTAAGAGCCACAGAATATTTTATGAAAAACATCGGTGCAGTTATATTTAAACAAAGTGGCTTGATGAAGATCTAGCTTTACTTAAAAGATTATTTACTTTATGAAATAATCTGCCACAAGACTTCTTTAAATAGCAAAATCCTCCAGTAAAGGCATTTATTCATTTGCAGTTAAATATTTACTTGCTTGAGGCTAAAGGCACATGCATGCCTTGTGCTGAGCCTCTGCACATTCTCCTCCCTTTCCATCAACTAGCTTTTACTCATTTTCTGTCTACTCTGAGTTTCAAAGTTATAGTATTCTTCCCTTCACAACACTTATCACTACTGCAATTAATTTTTTTAAATTAATTAATGAATTTATTTTTGGCTGCGTTGGGTCTTCATTGTTGCGCGCAGGCTTTCTCTAGTTTCCGCGAGCAGGGGCTACTCTTCGTTGCGGTGCACAGCCTCCTCATTGCGGTGGCTTCTCTTCCTGTTGAGCACAGGCTCTAGGCACATGGGCTTCAGTAGTTGTGGCTCACGGGCTCTATAGTGCAGGCTCAGTAGTTGTGGTGCACAGGCTTAGTTGCTCCGTGGCATGTGGGATCTTCCTGGACCAGGGCTCGAACCCGTGTCCCCTGCATTGGCAGGCGGATTCCCCAACCACTGCGCTACCAGGGAAGTCCCTGCAATTAATTTTTAATGTAATTCTTTTAATGCCTTTCTCCCCGAAAGACCGCAAGTTTCATAAAGAAGGGAAGAGGCTGTATGTGTTGTGTTCATGGCAATACAGAGCCCAGCAGCATATTTTAGTCCATAGGAATAGTCCAATAAATACCTATGACATCAATTTAAGATCTCTGTTGTTAAAAGAATACAGTCTTGGTTAAGACATAACAAGAAACCATTGTACATACATCCTCGGCTAAACTCCAGGAAGCACTAAAGCTCTCAACTCACAGATCAGAGTACCATTCCTCACAGATTCCAATAACTGGCTTATAAGTAAACAGGGATAGGAAGAATTTGAAACTATTCAGGAGAAATCTTTAAATTTCCATTTCCTACATCTCATGTCTCTGCATTTCCATTACCTACATCTCCTTTTCCAATGTGCAGAGATAAATGGGGCAGACGAAAAAAAGGCAACAAGTGAAATATAAACTCCTTATCACTCACTAAAAGGAGGATTGTTATTAGAGAAAGCGCTTCTGTGTCTGCCAGCATACAAAATGGAGACTGGAATGCTGCTTGCCATCGGGCAATCCTAAAAAATGTTAACAATTCAGCACTACAGGGAATAAGACCTTGAAAGTATGTAAAGAGTGATCAAAATGTACTGTTTTAAGGATACACACATAAAGAAGATATTAAAGGGAATAACTGAGGTAGCAATGTTAAGACCGAGCACTTTTTCATTTTACAGCAGTGATGGGAGAGGCAGGAGGAGGAAAATGTGACAGAGACGCAAGATAGAGGGAAGAGTATGCTCATATTCACTAATAAATACTGCATGCTGACAAAGAGTGCGATACCAAAATTGAGAGAAGAGCAATCAGTTGGTAATCATAAATGGAGCAAGGAGGGACTATTAGATGGATGCCTGACACTGTCACATTGCAGGCAGGAAAGAGAAAAAGGAGGAAGGGACAAAGACACTTTTTTTTTTTTTAAATTAAAAAAACATTTTTTTTTGGCCGTGCCATGTGGCATGTGGGATCTTAGTTCCCTGAACAGGGATCGAACCCATGCCCCCTACAGTGGAAACAGGGAGTCTTAATCACTGGACAACCAAGGAAGTCCCCAAAGACACTTCTAGTAGCAGCATCCATGAAGTAGAAATAGTGGTCAAAATGCTAGGAAAGCTCAAGGTACACCTGACAACATTCTGATGGTAAGGGAAAAACCAGCAGCGCAGAAAAGCAGGGCTAAAAGGTGTAAAGACAGCCCAGCAGGGATAAGATATAAGCCTTGAGAGCAGGTCGTACAGGAGGCAGCCACAACTGACTGAAGCTGATCGTTGGGTGCATTCTTTCTAACTGATTCCTCTCTTTGCACCAACCTTCCTAGTATTTTTAAAGAGCCCTCCCTGCATTTGTGTGGATTTTTTTTTTTAACATTAGCACTACCATATGCATTTAATATCACCTAGGAGAGACTCAAAGCTCATCAGTCTGATGCACTGCCAAATGTCAGATGAGTGAAAGTAGCAGAACAGGTTTAATGCCTCCAAATTCTCTCTCCCTTCTTTCCAAATAATGGATTTCGGTCTGCTAAAAGGTACAAAGTTCTTTCCAGAGTCTAGATCTTTTGTAAGCCATAAGCCTGATACTAGAGGTTACCTTCCCCTCTGTTGTGACCTCTCCACCTCATTTGTTCTAGTTTTGATTTTTTTAAATCGATCTTAGGGTTGGCAGCTTTGGCTTAGTTACCAAAGCCCAGTTCATGATGTTCACACTGTGTTCCAAGAGGGGAGGCTGAGCGCTCCCAAACTCAATTCCACCATGGCATGCTGCTTTGTATGTTGGGGTTTCTGGTAAGAATTCAACGGGAAAAATTGTTCCACTCCTTTATGGAATCAGTACTTACTGCAAGGTATATTTTAAACCACTTAGTTTTTGTATGTTTTTAAAACTGGGTCTTCTGATGGGCAAAAGGTTGTTTTTATCTCTCTCCTCCCGCCCCCCATTTTACAGACCCTAAAGCGGGCATTTAAGAGTCAACTGAATACACTTCCTTAAACAATGTAGTCTCTGAGAACACTGGGGAATTTCTAAAATAATTATTTATTTCCATGTGTTGGTGCTTAAAGATGATCAAATTGGGCACAGACCAAAATGTTATGTGTGTGTAGGGGGTTGGCCTGGCACACGTGTTAAGAAGATTTTAAGAGTGGTAAGTTTGACAGGTAAAGCAAAAGGTGTGTGGACACTAAGGTAAAAGCTTTTCCCTTACAGAAACCGAAAGACTCAACAGCACATTTTCTACCGGGACGGGCTTCTCAGCCCCAGAAAGGGCTCCGTGTCCTTCATCCTCATGAGCGAAGTCTGATCCCGGCTTTGAATAAATCTTCCGAGTCCCTGCTTTCAGTGGAGAGATAAGGCTTTCTACAGACAAGTAGATTAGGGGTCGCCTCTTCGTCGCTTCAGAATAATAAAGGGCTACGAGACCGCAGGCTTGGGAGTTGTGGCAACGGCGACAGGGACACAGGAAAAAGGGGCAGATTCCGCGCCGTCCTGCGGCCCCCAGGCCTGTCAGCTCTTCACCCGCCCGCCCACCCCCATTCTTCGGTCTAAACTTACCAGGTGGGAGCTACGGCCTTGGACAAGGAGTAAGTTACTGAGCTAGGTCGAGTCGAGTTCCGCTGCGCTTCTTAAAGACGCTGCCGAGAAGAGGCTGAAACCCAGCAGCCGCCGCCGTCGCCACCGCCTCTGTTACCGGGGGGTCTCGCCTCCATCGCTGGCTGCGAGAACTCTGAAGGCACGTGACCGGAAGGACCAAGGCGGGCCTGCGGGGCACGTGACCCCAGAGCGCGGCCGCCATGATACCTTCCGCTAGTTCCCTCCCTTCCCCGCCGGTGCCCGCCTGTTTCATTTCCTCTCGCCGGCTTTAAGCGGTGAAGGGTCCCGGGATCCTGCCTGGCTCACCCCTTTGGCCTAGAGCTCCTCCGGTCCCGATCGGCGCTGCGCCTTCGGCCGACAGCGGCCCGCTTACTGCAGGCCACAGAGAGCGTAATCACGACCGCGGCCCGAGGGGGAGGGACCACGCGCCAGTAGGGGCGTAACCTGTCACGTGACGAGGAAGTACAGTTAACAGCTTTGTCCCAGCGTCCCCGGCGCTCCGGGATGACGTAAGCCAGGGAGGGGAGGAGCAGGAGGGGAGACTGAAGTTAAGGTGCGGCTCTTGGTGCGCGGTGAGTGTTAACGGCACCCAGCCGGGAGAGAGGGTGTGACCCATTGGAATTTGGGGGCTACCGGCCTGGAGATGGTGGAGAGAGGCTGAGACCTACAGGCTGTGAGCCTGGCTTTGAAAACTTGATTACCGAGGCTCCTTTCAAGAAATCTGAGTATAGTATTAAGTTACTGCTGTTAAAATGTTAGGAGTTCCGCTAGTCAGGGAGCTTGTGGTCAGGAACTGTCTGCAGTGGGGTGTGCGAGGCATGCTGAGTGCATGAATGAGTGAGTCGCCATTTCTTGGTCTGAGGTGAAGAGTTGTTCTCTGTTACTTGGGTTTAAAGATCCCCATTACGGGAATGAGGGAATCTCGTACTTCCCCTCCGCATAGTATCTTTAATTTTTGCTTCCTTTCTTTTCTCTTTTGCCTCCTCTTCCTTCCACGCCCCTAGTGGGGAAGAAAGAAAGCTGTGATTTGCATTGGGTGTTTGCGCAGCAAACACTAGTCCATTAAAATGAATAAAAATGAGTACTAGGACGAAGAGAAAAGACTTCTTGATTCTACTGCTCCTTTAGTTACCATCGAGCAGTGCGGGGAAATGGAAAGGTAATTAGATTTGGACTCAGGATTAGTGGATTCTAGTCGCAGCTCTACTTGTGAACTCTGTGACCTTGGGCAAGTCAACACTTCAAAAAGTTCTTTCATTGACTTTGGTAAGCATTTATGACCACCTTCTATTTGCTTAGTTTTTTGCTAGGCTAACAGTGTGACAGACTTAACAGAAGTAATAGTTAAACTCGGATCTGCAGGAAGTTAGTGTTTTGTTAGATGGAGGAAGATTCAAGGGACAGCATATATTAAACCATGGAGGCACAGAAAGTTTATAGAATGAAAGGTTTGTACAGAGCTTTTTGTTGTTAAGCACATACTTAACAAAATCTTGAATATATATGACGAAATCACTGTGCTGTACACTTGTAACTAACACAACATTGTAAATTAACTATACTTCAATAAGAAATCTTGTTCAAGAAAATTTAAAACATAGACAAAAGTAGACAGGATAATATAACGAACCCTCATGTGCACCTAACCAAACTTTAACAGGTATCAGCATTCTGCTGTTCTTGTTTGAACAGTTTTAAATTTTCTAGGTACTTTTTATATCCATTATCACATTTGATTAATGGCAGCTTTCAATTTGAGCTCAATTCTACTGTATCTAGGTACTGGCTAGGAAGATTATATTCATTTTATTTGAAAATTTCTTTGGGTTTTAGTTAACTGCTTGCTCTGTTGAATCAAAAGTGTGACATGGCACATTGTAAAGCAATTATACTCCAATAAAGATGTTAAAAAAAAAAAGTGTGACATGGCTACTTTAAAAAATCTGGAAAAAAAAGTCTGATACTGTTTTAGGATGTAACATAGAAATTTAGTGTCCAGGTCAAGGACTTAGTGTTTCTACTCTATTCTGTGTATCCAGCTACTTAAGGAGATTTATATTCAGTTCTGGAGACCACATTTTTAGGCAAACTAAAGCTCTTGTGTGGAAGGCTGATCAGAACAGAGAGGAATTTGGAAATTGTCAGGTCAGGAAGAACTGGGGTTGATGAATTTTTAGAAGACCTCATAACACTTTTCAAATACTGAAGGACTGTTTTGAAAGGAGTGAACTTATATCCTTAAACTGTAGAAGCCACAGTTGGAAATAAAAGCTCCAAGTCATCAGGTTTCAGCCCAATAGTAGAAAAAGTACGTTATAACAGTGAAAGCTGTGGAGGAGTGGAATGGGCAGCTTCATGAGAGGGAGCACTTCCTTTCCCTTGCTGAAAGTGTTCAGAGATCCAGCACAAGACTAATTCCTGAATTACGTGGATGTGTGCACTGAATTACCTATGAGTCTTCCACTTTGAGAATTCTGGGAAGTGGGACTTACGCTGGCCCTGAAAGGCTGGGCAGATTTTAGTAAGTAGATCTGGAGGGAAAGGAGTCATTTCAGAGAGTAAACGCAAAGAAAAATATAAATTTGGAGTTGGCTCAACACTATCACTAGCAACTTCTCTTGAGAACTGACATTGTTTATGCTATTCCTTTTTCATTCTCGTCTCTATTAAGTCTTTTTTCGAAAAATAGAAACTTACTAGGTTTTTTACTCTGTTAGGTCATAATTTCCAGGTCATTCTCTCTTCACTGAGATCAAGACCAAATGGTCTATCCGTCTCAGAGATTGTTTTAAGATTGCAAGTGGAAGAGATAGCCGCTGTGGGCCTGATGTCATTCCTTTCTGTCTTTCTTAGGATCTTGTACAGTGATTTTACTTTCTTTTTCTTGTATTTTCAGTCCCTTTCATTTTTTAAAAAAATTATTTATTTATTTGCCTGCTCCAGGTCTTAGTTGGGTCACACAGGATCTTAGTTGTGGCTGTGGAATCTTTGGTTGCAGCATGCAGGAATCTAGTTCCCTGACCAGGGATTAAACCTGGGCCCCCTGCATTGGGAGCACAGCGTCTTAACCACTGGACCACCAGGGAAGTCCCTTCAGTCCCTTTCATTCTAAAGCCTTTTCTTTTAGCTGCTATCTACAAATCTGTTTGCGTCTCCCCTGCTCACAAGGTCGAGAGGTTTTCTCCTCCACCAGATTTCTTGAGTAATTGAAAGGCCTTGTCTTTAGTTCCGTACCACCCCTCCCACCTTTTCTCAAGTCTTTTTTCTAGTGTCTACCCACAGCGCTTCACAGAAATTGTGATCTCCCAACACCAAATTCTTCAATGCCTTTCTGTTGCCTACCAAATTAAAATTTGTGCAGGTTCCTTAGTTTGAGATTCACAGTGCCTTGTACCTTGTGACTGAATTACTGTTCCAGCTTTATCTTTCATTTTTCTGTTGCTTGTGTCCTGTGTTTCAACCAAAGACTAAACTTGTATTCTCCAAATATATCTTCTGTATCTTTGCTTATTGCTGCCCTACCTGCTACCCTTTCTTTTTTCCTTGTGAAAAAACCTACTCAGCTCCAGTGCTACTTCCCTTAGGAAGTTTTCTATGGTTACTTTTAACTCAATGTGATCCCTCTGTCCTCTAAGTCCCGACATTGGACCTTGCTTACGTTTCCCTTATGAGGGGTGTGTGTGTGTGTGTGTGTGTGTGTGTGTGTGTGTGTGTGTCTGTATATATGATTTGTCTTTTTCTCCCTAGTTGATTATAAAGTGACTGATTTCTGGAATTATTTTATTTGTCTTGTTCGCACCACTGTGCCTCACATTCTACTAGAAACTGTCGACTCAGAGAAAAACACACAAGATGAGAGCTGTGAGTTTAAGTTTTATTCAGGGTCTTGCTGAGGACTATAGCCCGGCTAACAGCCACTTAGCCCTGAGAAAACTGCTCTGAAGAGGTAGGGGAGAAGACAGTTTATTTTATGTTATTTTATTTTTAAATTTTTATTGGAGTATAGTTGCTTTACAATATTGTGTTAGTTTCTGTTGTATAACAAAGTCAATCAGCAATGCATATACATATATCCCCTCTTTTCTGGATTTCCTTCCCATTCAGGTCACCACAGAGCAATGAGTAGAAGTTCCCTGTGCTATACAGTAGGTTCTCATTAGTTATCTATTTTATACATACTATCAATAGTGTATATAGAGAAGACAGTTTATATATGATTTTTGGCGAGGAAATAACTGCAAGTTAAGCCTACATCTTGGTAAAAGATTACTGCTAATCACAAAGAATAGATATCTCAAGTTAATGATTTTAGTGCTTTTCTATGTATGGGAAGGTGCAAAAATCTGGGGTGATTAAAATTCTTCCTGAGATATACATCTATGAGGGGCCTGCTTTTTTTTTTTTTTGCGGTACGCGGGCCTCTCACTGCTGTGGCCTCTCCCATTGCGGAGCACAGGTTCCGGATGCGCAGGCTCAGCGGCCATGGCTCACGAGCCCAGCCGCTCCGCGGCATATGGGATCTTCCTGGACCGGGGCACGAACCCGTGTCCCCTGCATCGGCAGGCGGACTCTCAACCACTGCGCCACCAGGGAAGCCCGAGGGGCCTGCTTTGTCCAAAGCAGAGGGCCTCATCCTGTTGTTAATTTCCTCTCAGAGTGCACTGGTGGTCAGCAACTGTAGTGGGTTACGATGTAACCCTTGTAGAACTGGATGGTGAGCAAAACTATTTGTCTTAGCAATCCTGATTTGTCTGTATCTACAGTACTTAATAAAATGAATGAGTGAAAAGGATGAGAGAAGATTTTTCTTAGATTAGGAATTCTCAAATATTTGAGTATAGGAGGACTACTAAAGAATTTTGTTTTTTCAGAGCACCATTCTCCTTGCAGAGATCAGCTGTATTACCAGCAGAAAATAAGACTATATTATGTGTATGCAGTAAAAAGTATTGTAAGCTTATATATGGCTTGCCCCTGGAAAGTGTGCTCCATGAACGTTAGGACTTTGTTTTGTCCTCTGTTTTATCTCTGGGACCTAGAACAATGCCTGGCACATAGTTGGTGCTAAGTATATATTTGTTGAATAAATGAGTGAGTGAATACATGTGTTTCTGAAAAAAAAAATTAAAACCACAAAGTATAAATTAAAAACAATTAAGCATAAACAATTGTTTCTGAATTTTTTTGTAGTATTTGTTTTTTATTCTCAATTTGGTAGGCAACAAAGGATTGAGGAAAAGTTAAAATTAATCGATAGAATTTTCTTAAATTCTGCTTTCTTCTGGAAACTGGTATAATTTGACAAAAATGTACACTTGAGAGTTGTTGAACAGGTAAGAACTCTTGTGTTAGTTTACAAAGTCTTCACTGGGTAGTTGGCATTTGCTACCTTGTATTCTTATTTCTATTCTTTCCTATCAGGCCTCTTATTGAAGCTCTTATTCCTCTTTCTGCCTAATTCCCCACACCTGACTTTTCACTTATTCACAGGCTGGAGAAAGCTATCCAGAGGCCCTTTCCTATTAAGCACGGTTAAAATGTGGGCTGATAACCATTGAATTTAACAAGAGACTTAAAAGCAGAAGATTTACAGCTCAAAGAATTGCAGCTGGAGGTGCTATTTTACCACAGAGGAGCTTGACAAAATTTCCCCTTATATCCTGCAAGCGTCTATTCTATCTGTTCACACTGTTAGGTAAAGAGAATGGGATAGGATTGTGGAGGGCCTTGAGAATCTGGATTTCATTCTGTGGGAGTTTTAGGAGTCAGGGAATAATCAGTACAAGCTGATGGTCACCTAAAATGTCACCTGCGTGTGTTTTCTTTCCACCTAGATGCCAAGGAGCTCCAGAATAGGGATCCTTGTTCCTTTCTCATGTTTCCCTGTTTTCTCCACCTGTTCATTAAATGCTTGCTGAAGGAGTGGTGAGCTTCTTAAATTATATTTTTGCAGGTTTTATTCAGGAATACTGTGCCTATCCCTCAACGTAGTTTCATCTTTCTGGGTAAATGACTTTCGTGCCAGTGATACCAGAGTCCTACAACCATGTTCTTGCAGAATTTGAGTCTCTGGATCCATTACTTTCAGCCCTGAGGCTGGACTCCGCTCGTCTAAAGGTGATTTTCGTGATCCTTATATCAGTTTTATTTTCACTTTCATATTTTTGTGTGCTCTCGGTTACGTGCCCCTCTGACCCCGTTCTTTATGTTTTATAGAATCTTGGGTGTTCTTACCTGTGCTAGTAATACCTCACATAGAAGTAGTATGTTCATAGTGCTTTCTTGATTTATTTTTCAAGCAATCGTTTGAATTCTTCTTTCCCATCCTTGGAAACTATGATATAGATTACTGAATTTTCCCGCCTCTAATCTTGCTGTCTTCTCTCAGAAAGTAATGTATTCAATTGAAAACAAAATAGTATAAATGAGTATACCCCATTGCATTTTGAGCAACACGAACCATTGCTATTAAACTAAGTTCGTTCCAAAACAAGGAGTTTGATGTACCCCCTCTGTTTTAGGGAACAGAGCTAAAAATTAGCTTTACAAAGTTAGCTAAAAATTAGCTCTGTGGGAAGGAGTATGTGCTTCCCTCGAACCTTGAATTCATTTGATAAACTCAGGAATGACATGGTAAAGAACAGTTTCATAACCAATTCCAAAATAATTTCATTCTTATCCTTTTGTTCCCACCCCAAAGCAACTTTCTAGCCTCTGAGCAAAGGGAGAATAGGAAGTAATAGGCAAAGTAATATGGACAACAATTATGAGGGTTGATATCAGACGTTTTTTAGCTGCAAGTTACAGAAAACCTTCTCAATAATATCTTAAGCAGTAAAGGTGTTTATAACCTGGTTGGAGGTTATCGTTTCTGGGTTTAGTATAGTGGCCTTTGAGATTCCTTAGGACCCAGGCTCTCCATCTTTCCTGTTCTACCATCATCTGTATATTGACTGTTGGTCACAGTTGCAAGATAAGTGTCCTGGCTCCAGTCTTAATGTCTCCATTAGCATCTCAAGCAAGAAAGAGGTGGCCGAGGACAAAGGCTTTTTTCTCTTCAGCTCCGGCCATTTATCTGGGAGGGCAAAGCTTTCCGGGAAGCCCCAGTAGGGCTTAGTCTTACTAGCTGGATTTGAGTCACAGGGCTCCCCCTAGCTGCAAAAGAAACTGGGTAAGTGAAGATTTAGGTTTTCCAGCTTCTACGGTAGAAAGCAACAAGTTCGAAGAGGATTGGGAATTCCTGTTCGTTCAGCAACCAATAATATTTGTCACAGGGTATTGGGCACAGCCTGGCCACTGCTTTCTCTGGTGGGTAAGGAGAAGAGTCAGTAGGCTGAAGGCGTGGGGAGACGTAATAGTACACTGACTTGCATTTGTGTCCTCTGCAGTCTCACTTGCTCTCAAAGCTGTGGACATTTTGTGCTGATTATACAGACGAGAAGTGATTTATGTGAGCAGGTGATTAAAGTGGTTGCTTTATCCCCTAGAGACTTACTTGATCTCCCATCACTGTGGTCAGTATTGGAATGACCTAGCTGAATTGCACAGGAGATGAATCGGCTAGTAACTGGCTTTTGCCAAGGGAAAATTACTCATTTATACAATTGAGCCTATTCAGCAATTTTGAGATTCAATTAAAAATTTAAAACCAGAATGTTCTTTCTTCTGTATCTTTCACTATCTAGAATAAGAGCTTGAGTGCCATTATGTGGTGTCTAACTGGGCGGGTGGGTTGGGTGCGGGGAGGAACCTGACACAGATCCTCAGTATTTATTTCCAGTACATAGTTTATTTGTTAAATGACTGTGACAGTTTCACACTTGTCTGTTGCCATGTTTTTTAGTGCACGAGCATAGCTGTGTCTCGAAAATGGTTGGCTTTGGGCAGTTCAGGAGGAGGACTCAATCTCATTCAGAAAGAAGGATGGAAGCACAGGCTTTTTCTTTCGCACAGGGTAAGATTAAGGGTAGCCCTGTCATGTACCATCTGGAGTATCTTTCATAAATTTGAATTTCTCCATTATCAATGATCATTTGGACTAAAAGAAGAAGGTAAAACTTGAGATTTAAAAGTAAAAAATGACCCATTTTTGAGGAGCTGCCTAATATTTTTCCTTTTGTGCTCTAGGAAGGTACGATTTCTCAGGTCGCCTGTTGTTTGCATGATGATGATTATGTTGCCGTGGCTACCAGGTAAGAAACTGTTCTAAAACTGTCTGATCTTTTCCAAATGCATTTGAAGTTGACAGATGTAGTTGTGTGTTTGTTAGGGTGACCAGCCATCCCAGTGTGCCTGGGCCTGACCCTGTTTTAGCCTGAAAGTCCCGTGTCTTAGGAAACCTCTTAGACGCAAGCAAACCAGGATGGACAGTTGGTCACCCTAGGGTCTGTGGAAAACACTAATATGAGGCAACAACATTTCTGTGACCTTAAAAGAGAAAGGCAACAGGGATAATTTAGAACATCTAAGTTCTCCTATTACATTGGATTGGTGGACTAAAGCAAGGAAATTAATACCTTGGCTTTCTACTTCCTCTTTTCTGAAGGATAAGAATTTGCTTATATATTTAACATAGTTGATATTGTGGTGCATTGAAATTGTACCTTTTTCACCATTGCCAAAAATTTGCTTTTGTGTCTCAATACTTGCAGTCAAGGTCTTGTAGTTGTTTGGGAATTAAATCAAGAGCGTCGTGGGAAACCAGAACGAATTTATGTGTCTTCAGAACACAAAGGCCGAAAAGTTACAGCTCTCTGTTGGGATACAGCTATTCTTAGAGTTTTTATAGGTGATCATATGGGGAAAGTTTCTGCCATCAAACTCAACACTTCTAAACAAGCAAAGGTGAGAACCAGTCCAGTTCTTTGTGTATGTAGGTGAGATATAAGGTGTTGTCTCACAGAATTTCAATTAAAGGACACAATTTGACCTACTGTGTCTCTTGGGGACTGATCTAGAGCTCAGACTATGAATTTTGAGAAGACTTGTTTGCATGTAGTACATATGGTACCCTGGTTTAGCTTGACACTGTTACAGAATGGCTTCTGTGAGCTAACTTCAGTAATTTGCAGTTGTCTATTATATTACTCCATAATTCACCTTCATGGCTCATTTAAGTAAAGCATTCTTTAATACTAGGCTGTTAAAAAAGAAAAGATGGCTGGACTTTGCGGGCGATTCAGTGGTTAAGACTGCGTGATCCCAATGCAGGGATCACAGGTTCGATCCCTGGTCGGGGAACTAAGATCCCGCATGCCACTTGGCGCAGCCAAAAAAAAAAAGAAGGAAAGAAAGAAAAAAGAAAAGATGCCTGTTTATTAGTTGTGTGAATAAAATGGCAAACATAGAAATGGTACCAATTGTCCAGGGTCCTATTCTCCTGG
This sequence comes from Delphinapterus leucas, assembly GCF_059928025.1. Classification (NCBI taxonomy): domain Eukaryota; kingdom Metazoa; phylum Chordata; class Mammalia; order Artiodactyla; family Monodontidae; genus Delphinapterus; species Delphinapterus leucas. Next base: position 37,618,426 of record NC_143135.1, read on the forward strand.
TCCCTGGTTAGAAGAAACTCATGGGTCTAGGTATATTTTCACAGGATGGATGTAACTTGTTGTGAATGGAATCTTAAAGACATCTCCTGGATTACGCTAAGCAGTGTGGGTCCCCAGGCTTCCTGCCACAGTTGTTGGAGTAGAAAAGTTGAGTCTCAAGTTATCCTAACAGAATGCTCCAGTCTGTCATTAAGGCAGAGCCAGCCTGCTCCTCGCTGTCCCTCTCCTCCAAAGCTATGATATCAGAAATGGGGGACTTGTCTCTCATTGGCTTATTTGCATGTAGGATCCTGGTAGAGAAGAATAACTATTGGCTAAGTTATTTTAATTAACACATCAGAATATTCTTGATGTATTAATTAAATATTCATGATGACCCATCAAGGTTACTACTTGATTCCTAACATATTTTTGATATACAATTGGAATTCTACACTTATTGCAGCTCTAATTTGTCTCTTTTCCAAAGGGAGAAGTACTGTCTACAGGTGAAAAATTGTCTCACGTATTCTAAAACTTGCTTCATCTTTTTCTTCCCAACTTCTAAGAATAGATAATCACAAACAGAGCCTTAAGAATTCTCTTCTGCAGTCATGCAGCAAATTGTTTCACAAAACTTAAATGAGCGAAACTTGATATTCTAACAGGCAAATTAATTTTGGCCCATTTAAAGTTTTTATTTTGCTGTCTAAGCTGTTTTCATGTAAAAGCACATAATCCCCTTCTCTCTAAAGAGAAGGGGATTATGTGTATACGTAAAGATAAATAAACTTTATTTCCTTGTCACATCCCCTTTAGGCGGCTGCTGCCTTTGTGATGTTTCCTGTTCACACAATAACAACAGTTGACTCCTGTGTTGTCCAGTTAGATTATTTGGATGGAAGATTACTTATATCTTCACTTACTCGATGCTTCTTATGTGATACTGAGAGGTATATTGACTAACCATGAGTCATTGGAAATACAGAATTTTAGTCCCGGAAAGAAGTCATCTCGCCCAAACCCCTCAATTCAGTTATACAGATATTAATAAGGAACCACCTGTGTGCAAGCTGATGTTAGTGAGTAGAGAGGAGGTAGAGGAGAGTGACATAGTCCAGTGGGTGACTAAGACAAATATTCAGTTAACTCTACCAAGAAGCCTGGTCTAAGTGTCACGAGGGAAGACCGAACAGAGGCCTGTTTCTATATGGGGAATTGGGAAGTCTTCCTTGATTGAGTTTGTTGTTGTTGAAATTTGTTGTGTATTTAGTAGAATTTTACTATAGGGTAAAATTGGATGAAAAATAAGAACTTTATGAAGCTGACAGATATTTAATGAAATCTCAACAGTGGAACCAAAGGTCCAATGAATGGCAAAGGAGTATATTGGCGGTAGCTGTGAAATACCAGAACAGAATAGGAAATGGTTTGAAATGAATGTTGTGTATTGCTGTGTTTAAGTTCTTCAGCCATTCTCACCACAGGGAAATATTCACTGGGCATTTTTTTTCCCCCTCCATTGGCCCTGTCCAGCTACCATATTCCTCAGGACCCAGCCCTTCTGTTAAAAATTTATTGTGGAGAATTTTGAGCACACACAAAAGAAGAGAGAATTGCATAATAAACCACTGTGAGCCCACTAGCCAGCTTCAGTAATTTGTTGAGGATATTTAATAGGCGAAGTTTGAAGGAAGAGAGGTAAGAGGGGATAGGATATTCTAGCAGGAAGGAACAGCGTCTTGGGGAAAAGTAAGAAAGAATTAGGCATATTCTAAAACGTGTCCTCTGGCTTGAGTAGGGGAGTCGTGGGAGATCACGTTGGTAAATTAGCACCACATGGAGAGTGATAGTCTTAAATGTCACACTAATTAAGTATGTGGGTTCTCAGATCATTTTAAGAAAGTGTACATGTAGAAAATCAGGGTTTGGAAATTGATTCCCTTAGAACTATCAAGGATTGGAAACTTTTTATGTTTTTCCAGGGGTTCTTGTATCTCAGAAGACTGCTATTCTAGAAAGTAGGAGACTGGACTCCAAAAGTTTTGAAGGAATGTATGTTGACTGTCAGGGTTAGTAGAGGGAAGGATGAGGAGAGGATGCACTTTTTAAAAATTTTCTTGGGATGAGAAAGGTATGTGGGAAGGAGACCAGTAATAGTAGGTTGCAGATGTCTGGTATCAGAGAACCTAGCTGTACAGCAGAGGGGCAAGGCTTTGAGATGCGAAGGATCAGTTTACATGGAATTAGTAGGAAGGATGGTGTACTTGGTTCTGACTTATTTCAGACTGTAGATGGGTGATGAAGTTAGACTTACGGAACTGGAGATCATGTAGTGTCACTCTTTCATTTTTGCAGATCAGAAAGCCTAGTGAGTGATAGAGCTTGCCTCACATCATGCAGCTGGGAGGAGGCAGACTAGAATCTTTCTGTCTTGATTTTGTGCCTTTCCTGTTACCTCTAGTATATTCTTTGACATTGGACCTTTGGCCATTAAATCCATCCTTGAGATTTTGGTAAAATATTTGTTAGCTTCACAAATGTCTCAAATATTCTTCATCTATAGGTTTTCGAGTTTACCAAACAGCCCAATTCAGAAATTTGGCTGAAATTCTGACAAATGGTCAGAACACTGCATTGAATGAACACCTTATTGGGGTTGTTTTGAGAATCTAGTCAAATGGTATAAAGAGCTAAATAAGTGGAGGCTTATTTTTCCCTGTGTGCAGTACAGTTGCTAATCATTTATACTCCCATTTTACAGGATTGTGGCTAGAGTTGGTTATGAGAATAACTAACTGCAAAAATAACATGTTTTAGAAATGCCTACTTTGTTAGCTAGAATTCAGTTTGGGGGTACATGGATAGTACAGTAATTGAAAATTTTTATGTATGTTTTAAGTTTTGTTTCAAGGTATATTCCCTTTCAAACAAGCATTTTTCTTTTTTAAACAAAGGCTCCTAATAACTAACGGAAGTGAGGTACGAGTTTGCTTTTCATGCTACTTTCTGTCAGTATTGTTAATGAACAGGGTGGATCCCAGGAGGAAGTAGAACAAACAGAAACAAAGAATTATGTTGTAGTAGAGAGAACATTGGATAAGGGAGCCTGACAATATGGTTTCAAGTTCTAGTTCTGCCACTTCTTAAACCTTGCCAAATGTCAGTTTCCCCATCCAGAATGTAGAGGTAGTTTTAAGGATTAACTAAGATAATGTATAGGAAATACCTAGCCTTGTGCCTGTCACATGTCATTTGAAAATGTGGAAAGCAAGATTAATGAGCATGCAAATGAGAATGAGTTGACTGTATTGGTTTACTCAGGAAATATTTATTGCACTCCTCTGAATTAGTAGCACTGTTGTTAAGCACCATAGAGGATGTGAAATAAGCAAGAAATATATTTTATTTCCCAAATAAGGAACATAGGTAATAAAACCGTAACTTCTTGTATTGCTCTGTATACATTTTAAAGCACTTTCACATCCATATTCTTCTAGTAAAGCTGATGTTATATTTTATTCATAAAGCAAGTAAGTACAGGGATATTTATTGAATTATCTAAGGTCACGTAGGAAGTTCATGCTAGAGACCATATCAGGCCATTGTCCAAATAAAGAGTTTGAGTATATGGAGCACAAAAGGCACTGAGTGCTTTCCGTGGGCCAGCTACTGTGCTGTGCACTGGGAGTTCAGCTAAAGAGGAAAAAGAAATGACGTTTGTCCTGAAGAAAGTCATAATCTACTGTTCAAATAGACACAACTACCATATGTAACGTGGTGAATGCTTTAAAAACATAGCATGGGAAGCATATCCTTCTGCTTAAAGGAGTCAGGGAAGTCTGTCAGAGGAGGAATGGTGGAGTTAATTTATGAAGAATAAGTAAAGGAGTGTTTGGAAAGAGATATCCTCATTCTCACCTTCCGTGTTCTCAGGCAGTTTTGTATATGCAGTTCTTTTATATATCTAGCTCAGGTAACCCTCAGGGAACAGAATGTTCCAAGGTACAGCCTTTCAGAAGGACTTAGCATTTTGAGGAAAGAGTGAGGCATTTATTGGGTATATGTGGCCGAGGCGTGGCCTGGAGACAGGGCAGATCAGTAGCCTCCATGGAGTGGCCAAAGAACAAGGTGATTTGGAAAGCAGTCAGTGGGATTTAAGGATGTAGGAAATGGTTTGGTAGCACTTACTTTTTAGTTTTGAAAAGAGAGTTCACATTCTGTGGATAATAAACTGAGTACTAACTTGAAGTCATTTGCTTTCTGTAACAGAAATAGTTAATGGCAAATCAGAGCTAGAACCCTATTTTGACCTTTCCATTCTGTTGTTCTTTCCAGTAAATTGCTAATATGAGGAGAGAGGGGACATTGTGGGTGGGGTTATTATGGCCATGCCGATATGTAGTGCATTGCTTTTGACTTTTTTGTGAGTAAACATGCTTTCTCTTTTCTGCGGGGGTCGGGTATTAGAGAAAAATTTTGGAAAATTGGAAACAAGGAAAGAGATGGAGAATACGGAGCTTGTTTCTTCCCTGGAAGATGTTCTGCCAGCCAGCAGCCCCTAATATACTGTGCTCGCCCTGGCTCCAGGATGTGGGAAGTGAACTTTGATGGAGAAGTTATAAGTACACATCAGTTTAAGAAACTCCTCTCATCACCACCTCTTCCTGTGATTAATCTAAGGTAATGATTTGTATGGCCAGTAGGGAGTATTTGAGGAACTTACAGGGAGGGTTTGGTTTGAAACCTCTGATATTCTGCATGAGTTAAAGATTTTATCGTGCCTTTTGAGAGTGAAGTAGAATTTTTATTAAAAGATTCAGAGAAACCAAAAAGTCTTTAATCAATTATCTTTCATATGCTTAAAGCAAATTCAATAAGGGTAAATGCAGTTAGGCTCTTGAATTTGTTTTGGAGGCAGAAATTTTCCTATATAGGGAAAAAGATACTTTTATATTTTGATTGAATCATTAATCATGTTTACTTCCTAGATCAGAACCTCAGTATGATCATACGGTTGGATCCTCCCAGTCTTTGTCTTTCCCCAAACTCTTACATCTTAGGTAAGTTTCTCCCTTCGATCCTTTAAAAAAAAAATGAACACTTAACTTTTCCTCTTTGTTTCTTGTTCAAGGTAGTTAACTTTTCAAGTTTGTTTTTGTACTGAATCATTTTTAGAAAATTAGGAAATGACTGTGTTGTGTGAAGTGTTCTACATGTAAGAGGAATGAAAAAAAGCATAGAAATATGCTTCCCTTTCTGTTTTGAACTGGCCTAAACCAGTTGGACACTTCACAGTTGTCGAGAACTTTTGACAAATTAGAGCTCAGAGCTGTAGATACACATTCTTTCATAACCTCCTCTCCCTAGTGGAATATTCCAGTGAAAGCAAGTCTCAGACTGAAGTCTGCTGCATATGTATGTTTCCTGGTAGGCAGGCACAAAAGTAGTTGTAGAACTTGTTCTTGTAAGCTTGGTGAAATTTCAGCTCTCTATTCTTCAGGTACTTTGCATGAAAGATCTGCTCAGGGTGGATGCAGCCAGCCATATGCTAACGTCTGAGTTCAGCTAGCCTTCTAGTTGGATTAGGTCCCAAAAAGTCCACTATTAAGTGGCAGCACAGAGTGCCACTTAAAGCCATCAGCTGCTGGGCTTGCCAGTTCTTACAGCTTGTTCTACAAGCATGGGCATGCCAGTGTATGATTTCCAGTCAATCTGTGTGTCTTGAACTCTTCTTATTTCCACAGCAGAATATTATTTCTAATATCTCTTAGGCTAATTAATAAGATCCCTAATGCAGATTCAGAGAATGTTATTTAGAGCTGGTATAGGGTACTCTGGAGCTTGGCTCCTGATCGAGTTCTTTCAAAGGCTAACTCACCGTGCTTTGAATGTAATTTTAAAAAACACTTGAAATGTTAACTAACTGCCCCTAAATAACGTATGTGTATGTCACACTACCTATCATGAAATATTTGAAAATAAATTGTAAACAGTATAACTCTTTTGCAAGTCCATAATTCATCCTAAAAGTTACTGGAGAAAGACCACTATTTATTTGCCCATAGTTAGATAAAGCATAGTAAAAACTCTTTCTTTACGGCACTTATCACAGTTTATAATTACATATTCAAACAGTATTTATGCCTCTCTTACTCCTAGACAGTAAGGCCCTTGAGGGCATCATGTCTGTTTTGTTCCCTGTGTTATTCTCAGTGTTTGGCATAATGCCTGGCATATCGTAGACACTTAACATTCGTTGGCTATGGTGTGATATGTGGGGTGTGGGCAAGTCCCCTACCCAGGAGTATGTTTTCTAATGGCAAGGCCAGTCTGCTTGGTTCTCCTGTTTTTCCTTTGAGTTAAACTATTTAAAGCTCCCATACAAGTTCCTGCCATAGCATTCAAAGCCCTGCATGATCTGGCTCTGCCTACTCCTCAGCTTAAGCAATAATTAATGCCACTTTGAAGCTTTTACTGACTCCTCCAGTGACTCACATTAGACACTTATTCCCTTGCACTGTTGTCACATCTTGTTCATTTCTCTGTCACCACCCTGTTTCACTGTACTATGAATATCCATCCCAGTACCAGATTGTCAACTCCTTTGCTATGGGCACAGTGCTAGGCACACAGAAGGTTCTCAAATAATGGCTAAATTAAAGAGTTTCACAAAGATTTTTTTGAAAAAACATTAGTTACAGGGCTTTTCTTTACTTTTTTTCCCATGTGTACACTTGTGTTTTGGTAAGCTTCACTGTTACACCCACAAATTCTACGGGGAAGCAAATTTGTATGCCTCATTTTCTTTGGGGTACACTGGTGTCACTTTCTCTTCCTTAACTTTTTAAACAATGTTGTTAGGCTTGTGTCCCTGTCTGTTTATTATCAGTGAAGGGGAAGGGGATGAGGGGTGTGTAAATTACCAAGTCTCAGCTCTGATATTAGTCCCCCCCACCCCCCACCTATTCTTAAGGAATCTTTCCAAGCTGCATGTCAAGTTCAGTGTCAAAATCCTGATCCTGTGTCTCTTTATTCAGGGATCTTCTGGCCTCTGGGTTTTTTTTTCCCCTCTGGCTCCTATAAAGGCAGCCTTCCAATTTTACTTATTTTGGACTAGGATTCTGACCATCTCTTCCTTCTTTGTGACAAAGATTACTTTCCCATAGGGACCGTGATCTGATCTTATATTGGCAAAATGTTTAACATTTGTGTGAGGACCGAATTCCTGTTAAATATCGCCCTTAGTCTCATCGCCACATGTTACCTTTTTTAGTACTCTTGGAGGCATAAACTTAAAAAAAAAGTCCCTGTTCTCAAGATTATAGTGCGTTGGAGAGATGTAGTTTATTTCTAGAAAATGTTTAACAACAATAAAAAGTAAGAGTTGTGACAGTGCAATACATGATTAAGTGCCGTTTGAGCGGGGTTGACGAGAAATAGGTTGCGTGCAGGAGGGAGAGCGGGCTGTGCGCTGTCGGGGAGGATTTCAAAGGGCAGTAGAACTGCTGCTGATGCTTAAGTGGTGACTAGAATGAGACTGTTATAATGGGGAATGCTCTGACTGGGGATTACCAGTGGTGTATAAAAAAATAATAGCAGCCTCGAGAGAGTAAATGAGATATATGAGCAAAGGAGTATAGAAGGAGATGAGCAGAGATGGAGAGTACCAGAGGACTGGAAAGGAAGGTGGACCAAGAAGCAGTGTCCAGAGTCTAGGAAGGCGAGATTCAGGAAGGAAGGAACAGTCTGCAGAGTTGACCTCTGCTTGGGGATCAAGAAGGAAAATGAGAAAGTAGGTTATTGGGTTTGGCATTTAGGAGATCTGTGACTTTCCAAGAATGTAGTTAAGTGGAATGATCAGGATTCCAGATAACAGTGGGTGGGTCAGTGAGGATAAATGAGGGTAGAAGTAGCTTCTGTGAGGTATGGAGAAAAAAGTCCAGGTTTTGGAGCCAGACAGTCCTTGGTATAAATTCTGACTCTTCCGCATTCATGCTGAATGGCCTTCAACATGTTATTTATCTCTCTGAGCTTCAGTTTTTCTTTTTTATGAAATAGGGATAACACTCCTATCTTGATGAGATGCTACAAGGTTAGATAATATTGGTATAGCCTTTAATGAAAAAAATAAACTCCCATAGTTGACTGGTAGTTTTCAACCTTTTATTGCCCACATACAACTAAGGACATCAAAATATTACCCTCCCTGGGACTTCACTGGTGGTGCAGTGATTAAGGGTCTGCCTGCCAACTCAGAGGACACGTTCGTTCGAGCCCTGGTCCAGGAAGATCCCACATGCCGCGGGGCAACTAAGCCTGTGCGCCACAACTACTGAGCTTGCGCTGTAGGGCCCGCGAGCCACAACTACTGAAGCCCGCGGGCCTAGAGCCCGTGCTCCTCAACAAGAGAAGCCACTGCAACGAGAAGCCCACACACCACAACGAAGAGTAGCCCCCGCTCACCGCAACTAGAGAAAGCCTGCGTGCAGCAACAAAGACCCAATGAAGCCCAAAACAAATAAATAAATAAACACATTTAAAAAAATATATATATTATCCTCCCTAAAAGTGGCTCGCTAGAGCAGTGATTGGTGGTTAGATGTGATGTTTAGTCTTTGTTTTAGATGTCATACCAGATATGGGAAGTTTAGATACTTTAATAAACGTCAGGTAAGATACCAGCCTTTTATTTTTCTAGAAGATATTTCGTGTATCTGAATTTTTCCCACTTTGGTGTCATATTATGCTATCTTTTACTGGCTTGTCGTTACAGACAGAAAAGAGGTGGTAGGATGTAATTGGCTGGATCAACTGTTGCTTTCTTTGTACAGGCTGATTTTGCTTTAATAGCTAGTGTGAGGGTCTGAAATCAGGGAATTATAAACTTCTGATTCCGAGCAAACTAGAATTCTCTTGACCTCTTCCATTTTCTCTTGCAGTGAGCACTGTGTGCTGACTTGGACAGAAAGAGGAATTTATATTTTCCTTCCTCAGAATGTTCAAGTTCTTCTTTGGAGTGAAGTCAAGGGTAATTGTGTTTTTCTTCCTATGTAATTTTTAATCGCATGCTTGTGAAAGAGTTAATTATTGTAGGAGGATTCTCTTGCAGTGTAAGAAGTAGAAAATAGAATGAGGTGACATTTCTTTTAAAGATTAACATCATAGGTGTATCCCATTATAAGGTACTTACGAAGTATACATTTGTGAATCTATGTATAGTTATTTAGTTATTTTAAATACAATTTTCATTTATTCTTAAATATTAGCAACCACTGCTAAGGATTGAATGGGTTAATTTTTCCCTCTACTTACCCTGAATATTTATCCCGGTTAGAAGTCTTGCTTTAACTCCTGTTTTGTGTCTTAATAATTTAGGGTTGAAAAGTCCTTGTGGGAACAATAGCCATTTTATGTGGCTGAGGCAGAGAAAGTCAATCTCTGTATTCTTCTGGTTTAAACCAGAAATGGAGGAAATAAATCTAGCATTTTTAACATGACTGCTCAGAGAGTGTATCCTGACTTTTGAGTCATTTTCTACTTTGTAAAAACATGAAAAAGATGAAGGAACCATTACATACTGATTTCTCGTGAATTAAGTTTCCTAAAGGTGTCCCGTGAAAACTAGTTTTTTAGGTCATTTCATGGTATTCTGCCAAGACAGGTGTTTTTTCATGAACAGTTTGTTGATTTACATACTGCACTGAAATCTGTTACTGGTATCAGATTTGTAACTCAGAAATGTGATAGTCTGGCCTCCGAAGTGTCCCCTTTTAAAGTCCCAATTTCTTTTCACAAAACATAGCATTTTTAAAAACAGGATTTTAGATCAGATGTTTCTTTCTCTGTATCTTTTATTCTTGATCTTTTTTAAAAGAATAGTGTCTAAGATATAATTTCTTCATTGAAATGCAAGTATAAAAATAGAGGTGAAATTCAATCAAGCCAAACCCTATATAGAAAATGAATCTATTAGAATAATTTCAGCCATCGCAAAAATGGAAAAGGAGTACTTGGTTAATGTCCTGTGTGTTCACCCCTGTGGTTTTTGTAGATATTCAGGATGTGGCTGTCTGTAAGAATGAGCTGTTCTGTTTGCACCTAAATGGGAAGGTCTCCCATCTTTCCCTGTTATCTGTGGAACGTTGTGTGGAACGCCTGCTAAGGAGAGGCCTGTGGAACCTGGCTGCTCAAACTTGCTGTCTTTTCCAGAATTCCGTCATTGCCAGCAGAGTGAGTCAGAAAGCTGACATGTTTATCTGGGTTGTTAAAACCATTCTAGCTTGCAGGATTGTGCTACACAGTTGCTTGTCTTTATTAGCCTGCTGATGAAGCAGCAGTAAATCCCCAAAGGAAACATGACAGATAAATCTGGAGTGGGGATGGGGGTGAGAAAAACTGTATACTTTCCATTAAAAAAAATCAACTTTACCCACAAATCTATTTGAACTTCAGGCCTTGTTTTTTTTTAGATGTTGGGGGTAGGAGTTTATTAATTAATTAATTAATTTTTGCTGTGTTGGGTCTTCATTTCTGTGCGAGGGCTTTCTCTAGTTGTGGCAAGCGGGGGCCACTCTTCATCGCGGTGCGCAGGCATCTCACTGTCGCGGCCTCTCTTGTTGTGGAGCACAGGCTCCAGACATGCAGGCTCAGTAGTTGTGGCTCACGGGCCTAGTTGCTCCGCGGCATGTGGGATCCTCCCAGACGAGGGCTCGAACCTGTGTCCCCTGCATTAGCAGGCAGATTCTCAACCACTGCACCACCAGGGAAGCCCAAGGCCTTTTTTTAAGTTTTAAGTGAAATTATTATATGTACAGTAACTCTAAATTCTTAGTTCCTAAGAGAATTCTTATTAAGTCTTTTCCTAGCTTTTAAAGCCCTTTTAAAGCACCTTTGAGGTTTTATGTTCTATGTTAGACCTCTTTCAATGTATTGGCCATTTGAATATAGATTTAGTTACAAACAGAAAACTCTCCTATTGGTTCTACTTATCCTTTTATTAGGGAAGAAAAACTTTGACTATAGATAAATTGGAACATTTGAAATCTCAGCTGGACTTAACAACCTATGGTGATCTGATTTCCCAACTGGAAGAATTGATCTTAAAATTTGAACCTTTGGATTCAGCTTGTAGCAGTAGAAGAAGCTCCATTTCATCACATGTAGGTATTCTCACTTTTAAAAGGGTTTTGCTGTACAGTAAGATTGTTCTACATTAGTTTGTACTCATTTACCTCTAGGATTCCAAAAGTTACCTTCCTTTCCATGTTGTATATTGTTTGGGGGTGGTGGTGAGGAGGGGGCTTTCTTTCAGGTGTTGGACAACGTTATGAAGCCTTCATTTAGGTGTGTCTTAGAGCCGCATTTTGTTTTGTCGTTGTTTATTATGTTCTGTTTGAAAATATACCTCATATAGCCTCCAGAGCAAGTTAAGTTACCCCTAATATGTGATTTCAGATGCTTCATGCCAACTTGAGTCTCAGTGCAGCTCAGGATTGTCTTATTTAATCCTCATTCTCACATTCTCACATTCTCACAGCCAGACTTCATGGAGACCCACTAGAGAAATATGGTAGCATGATGCCATGAGCAGGTGAGAGGGACCTGGCTGCCAGGAGCCTAGACCTTGCTCACCATTTTGTTCTAATAAGCCATAATTGTCGTTAATGACTTGTTTCTTTTAGTGTTGATTTTTCTCTTAAAAAGCTATATCGTGTTATAAAAGTTTAACTTTTCTTTAATTCTTTTTCTTTTTAGGAAAGTTTCAGCATCTTGGACTCTGGTATTTATCGTATCATTAATAGTAGAAGAGGCAGTCAGTCAGATGAAGACTCTTGTTCCCTTCACAGCCAAACCCTCTCAGAAGATGAGAGACTTAAAGAATTCACCTCACATCAGGAAGAGGACCAACCAGATCAGTGTTGTGGTTCACACGGAAATGAAGGTGAAGAATGTGTCTTTTATTGGCTGCTGATGTGAAGCAGTTATTTTCTGTGGCTTCTGTTTGCCAAGATTATCTCATGCATAGAGTTTTCTACAAGGTGTTAATAATTTGTATTAAGTTGTTAGACTTTCCATCCAGACCTATTGATCAGTTCACCATTAGAAGAATGGATTTATGTTTAGTTGGGGTTTTTTTCCCCTCCTGTTTAGGCTAATATTGGTAAATTACCTAATTATTATCATGCATCAAAGTGCTGGAAAGGTTAAGAAAGGAGGTCATTAACCAAAAGAGTGGAACGATTTTATCCTAACCAAATTATTTTCCATTCGGAATGAAAAATTACTACAGTTCTGGGGGTCATTGCCTTCACTTTTTGATGTTCAAGTACTCCTGTGACCGAACTGTTGAGATTAATAGAGACTCTGAGCTTCCTTTCTGACTTGTGGGGATTCAGGCTTAGTAGGAAAAATGAAGGTACCTGTCCAAGTGTTTTATATGTGGACCATCCCATGCATCTTGTAAACCTGTGTTCCACTCATTTGTATTTGGGTCAGTTGTGATTTTGGTATTGAATCCTTCATTTCCTTTGCTTTATTCATTTCAGAATTTCTTTAAAGATTAAAAAACTCTTCATGTGATTAGATTTTGTTTTTTCTCCCCAATTCCATTCATCAGACAATGTTTCACACGCTTCAGTGATGTTTGAGACAGATAAGAATGAAACTTTTCTCCCCTTCGGCATTCCACTGTCATTTCGTTCTCCATCTCCTCTTGTGTCTCTTCAGGCTGTCAAGGAAAGGTAAACTCATTAGTCTTGTCATTTAATCCCACTTCTGGTTTTACTTCAGTTGTCATGTTAGGCACTTTTGCGCTGAGAATGGAAAGACATTTTAAATGAGGAAAAAGAAAGTCTCTAGATTATTCCTCATATAGCCTGTTATACGAAGCCGTTTACTTCTCATTTCAATCTTGGGGAATTTATCTTCCCTCTTTGTTTGAGTACCTGGATATTTGAGTTGTTACAAATGTGTTTTTTTTCCCCCTCAGGCTGAGCAAAAGTTAAAAAATGTTTTTTCCTCATCCCTGATAGGAACAATTTCCATGTATCATTAGTCATTTCTTAACTTAATCATTTCTCAGTTTGGGCTCAGAATTGAAGACTCTTCAGAAGTCTTTCTAGCTACTCCATGGGCCCAGAATTGACTTACATGAATTTATGTCCAAGGTTTTCCACTTAAACGTTTTACCATAATAGGATAAAGTCTTCATAATTATAACTTAATAATTATACAATGTGTCACTGAGTCCCTGTATTATGAATATACTAATGATTTCTGTAAAAAAAAAAAAAAAGACATTTAAGTTTGAAAGAGAAGACTTCTGTAGCTCCTTCACGCTAATGGGAGTTTTACTGGATACAAATTTTGCTTTTTCAGAGGATACATTGTGACAAATCAGCAGCTGAGTTTCCTGAAGAAATTCTTTGGCTAGGATGGGGCAGGTTTTCACAGGGCCTTCTTTGCCTAAGTAAACAGAAACATTGCAGGCACAGCTGCAATTAAAGACCTTTTCTTTAGGATTGAATCAGAGTAGTTTAGTAAATGAAGTAAATCCTTATTATAAATTTTACATGGGTCTTATGTGAAATATGTAATTGATTAAGGAAGTTGCTATAAAGAGTCTTTCTTTATAGCAAGTAAAGAAAGACTTGCTAAGTCCAAGCTGCCTTCAGGGACTGACAGGAACATAGAGAACTCAGATACTGAAATTTTCATTCTTGGCAGTAATGAGATTCTTTTCATATTAGTTTATTGGTATTTGACTTCCAGCGTTTCTAGCTTTGTGCGTAAAACTACTGAGAAGATTGGCACCCTTCATACGAGCCCTGATCTGAAAGTGAGACCAGAACCCAGGTGTGATGAGCAGTCATGTGAAGAGGTTGTGGGTCCAGTCACTTGTCCGAAGGAGGAAGACACTGAGTAAGCCATTGCAGAGAAATCTGTGTAAATTCTAGAGGATACAATTGTCGGTTTGAAGAGAGCCATAAACCATGTCATCTTGAAGAAGACACATGTATGACTCTGTTCATTGTAGATTATTTGCATAGCTTATAAAAACTGAATACCACAGAGTAAGTGTTGGAAAATTACATCAACCCATAAAAAGTCTGTTGAGACAGAATTTTAATTTAGCACCTCTTCTTCCATCTTTCCCCTGAACAACTTCTCTCCCCTCCAAATCTCTTCAAACTTCTGCAATGTTAGAGAAAGAGTATTAGAGTAAGAGTAGGATGACCAAGGATATAGGCCTTGTTCTGGTTCTGCTTCTGACTAGCATGTGACGTTGGTGACGCCCTCTGGCCTGTAAGATGAGAGCATTGGCATTAATGTCGTCACGTGCCTTCCTATGATACGCTGGTGGCATAGTCCTTATGGAGTGGGGTTGTAGCAGAGCCCTTGGTCTGGCACAGTGTGAAGTATCTTGTCCATCTGGTCTCTGCCTTTTCTCATAATTCAGGGGATCTGGGCATTGGAGGCAGGCAAGCTCAGCACTCACCCAGGAATTGAGATAGACCCACAGGGCCAGTGTACACTGACTGGACATTCAGATGAGAAAAAAGGTGTGTTACCCTTAGAGTAACTTAGCTATGAATCCGTATGTATATCGGGAAAAAAGTGTAGATAGTGCAGTGGCATTTAAGGCAGCCCTCAGTCTGACGTTAGCCCACCTTTCCAGCTTCATTTCCAACCACGTCTTTCTAAGCACTCTAAATTCTAGTCCTGTCAGAGAAGTGGGTGTGTACACCTCACTACTTTTCTTCATGCTGTTTCTCCCACCTGCAGTATTTTCCCCCCATTTTTCCTAACGCAAATACACCTCCTCAGGAAAGCTTCTCGTGGTTGCCTAGTCAGAATAATTATTCCTTTTTCTGTGCTTTCAGATCACAGTGCTTGTGCTGCTCTTTAGCATTCATTCTATTCTTCTTATATTACAGTTGTTTTCTTGCCTTTCTTTCTGACTAGGGCTTACTCTGACTTGAACTTACTCATTTTGAAGCCATGGACCATTTTTTATACTCATCTGTTTGTTTCATGTATCATTAAGTACAATACCTACCACTTAGTGAGCACTTAGAAATATTTGCCCAAGAAGGCTCTAATCCCCTTTAACTCTTCTCACACTTCTCTAGGGGAAAAGAAGAAGTAACTAGTCAACCTCCAGAAGAGGACAAGTTTCAAGAGCTCAGAATGGCAACAGCAGAAGCAATGTGAGTATTTATGGGTGAGAAAGTTTTATAGAGAGTGGGAATGACTTTTTGAGATCATTAGTAGTGGTCCTGAGACAGTGTGGGGCAGAGGCAGTTTCATTTGGAATTGAAATTCATGAATTAATACAAAGGTAATGTTCTCTGTGTTGTTGTCTTGCTACTGAGATAATTGTTATTTAAAGAGTTGAAAAGTAACATTTATTCTGGATAACTAATGTTGTATCTGTTAGGCTCATTTAGCATGAAACAATTTGTTTTTGAAAAACCACATAAAACATAAATTTCATACTTGTCTGTCTTATATAGGACCAAGCTACAGGACCCACTGGTATTGTTTGAACCACAGTCTCTGAAAATGGTTTTACAGGAGTGGCTTTCACAGTTAGAAAAAACATTTGCCATGAAGGACTTTTCAGGCATTTCAGATACTGGCAACTCGTCCATGGAATCAAACCAGGGTATGCTATTGCTTGATGAGTCAAAAAAGGGAATATTAGACGAAGAAGATGAAAAAGAAAAAAGGGACTCTTTAGGCAATGAAGAAACTGTTGATCAAGCAGCGTGTGACTCTGTAAATAGTCTGAGGGAGTCCCTGGATGATGACATTTTTCAAGTATGTTCTCCATGCAGTATACCAGGCAGTCTTCAGAAGGACCTGGCTGAAGTGACAACATTGTGTTTGGAACTGAATGTATTGAATTCTGAGATCAAAAGTGCAAGTAGACATGTAGACCACACTTTGCAACAGTGCTCTCCTGAAATTCTGGCTTGTCGGTTCCTAAAGAAGTACTTTTTTCTTCTGGACTTGAAAAGAGCAAAGGAGAGCATCAAGCTGAGTTATACTAACAGTCCTTGTGTTTGGGATACTTTTATTGAAGGATTGAAAGGTAATAATCAGATTGCCTTACCAATAGAGGACAGTAGCATCTTGGCATTTTTTAGTTTAAAGAAGAAGATTTAAGTAGAAAATCACCTTTGTTCTGGTCAGCCATCCCTTCAGTTTTCCACTCAATTTAGTCTTTTGTTGCTTTTTTTTTTCTGTTGAGATTGCTCACTTTTTTTTTTAAATTGAAGTATAGTTGATTTACAACTCAATTTAATTTGTAATAGTTCTTGCAACTATTATAAGAAGTTAGTTTTAATTCTCTCACAGTCATTCAGAAAATGATACAGCAGTGTTGGAGAAGTTGGGTTAAGTAAAATTTTATAAATGCAGATATATGAAAACCAGAAAATCCCTCTTGTAACTTACTAATATAGAGATAATATATACCATTTATTGAGTACTCACCAAGTGCCAGATAATATGCTAAACACTTTGCCAGCATTCTTTCATTTCATCCTTACAACACTTTGGAGTAGATGGTGTTATTCTGTTTAATAAGTAAGGAAACTGAGGCACAGAGAGATTATAATAGTTGAGTAGGCTAAACTTCTGTAGTATCTCACAATAACTCAGATACAATATAATAACTCAGATATGGTAGTTTATTTCTTGCTCATATATCAGCCCAGGGCAGATGTTCCAGGTCAGTGGGCAGCTCTCTTGCATGTGGTAACTCAGGGTTCCAAGTTCCTTCCATTGTTTTGGTCTCTATCCTCCCTTAGGGCTGATGATTAAGGCTGGGTTGCTATGTCCAGGGGGAAGCATGTGGAAGAGGCAGACAGGCTCTTACAGGGAGGTGTGGCCTGGTAGTGGCTTACGTCTCTTCTGTTGGTGAGAATTCTATCTCATGGCCCCACCTAACTGGAAAGGAGTCTGGGAAATGACCTCTCCAGGTGTCTAGAAGGAAGAGGATGGACATGGGTCAGGAGCTTGCATGTCTGCCTCAGAGATTTTGGTGGGCAGTCAGCAGCCTCTACTTCACACTTGATTGAAGGTCACACTGTTGGTCATCCTCATGTAGATACCAGCTTTCATACCCTAGAGGCCATGCCTGCCCTTTCTACTACATAGTCCCATGTTTTTGAGCAGGTGGATTTTCTTAACTCAAAACTCTGAATAACAGATGTCATGTTTCTAATAATTGATGTAGACTTTAAGCAAACTTTTCATTCATTACCAAAAGTGAGTAGTCACAGGTAGAGATACATTTTTATATTATCTGACTTAAAGAGCGTTAAGGTTTCTAGAAACAAGGATCTATGGTTACAGTTCTGCCTCAATTCACATTTAGCAGTTAAAAGCATAAGAAATGATTTCAGCTTCTTTTTCTGAATTGAGGTAGACTGTCTTTTATGTTGAAGTAAGAAGAGTTATTTCTTTTCAAATAAGTTCAAATGTTTGATATTACACTGGAAATTTGCTATATCTGTCTCTATTATGTGATTGTACCCAACCTTGGTTACAGGAAAATAGCAAAAAAAAATAACCACTTCACCAACCTGAGTGGTTAACTTACTGCCAGAGCTGTGGCTGGAGCAAGCGTGGAGGGTGTTTGAGATGATGCAGCTGCTTCCAAATTGAATTTAAGGGGATAAGTTTGGCTTAGCGCCCACCCAATCATAAAGCTTTCCCTCACTTCATATGCTCTAAATGATGGCCTTCTCCTCTGAATCCCTTTAAATACTTACTGTCTGACCCAGTCAAATTGGAAATAATGAAACTGGGAAAAATTGATATATTTTTTTAAACAAATATATCAGAAATTGAAGGTTTGGCTCTTTAGAAATGGTCTATTGAACAGGTTCTACTCTTCTAATGATGTTGTAATCATGAAAACAGCTTTGGAACTGTTCTTTGGGATTTATCTTCAGAGCTAGTTGAAAACTTCTTGAAAAAACTCATTTTATTTTAGATTCATATATATGTAAACATATATTTTTTAACTACAAGTAGTTTTAACTAGATCTTCACTCACTTTATTTACACACTTGGCTTTAAATGACTTGGCTATTCCCCAAAGTCACATCTTCCTTTGGAGGAAGATTTGCTATAACTGATGTTTTTTAAAAATAAGTCAAATATTTTTAAGTTAATTTAATTAAATTTAATTAACTAATTTTGTTCCAAAAGATTGATTAGGGATATCAGTTCTAGAAAAAAACTGAAGAATTTGGCATTGATGGTAGAAATATAGCTTATATATATATTAGCTTGCATATATAATAGCATATATATGTAATACATATATTACATATATAAAGGGTACATTTTCAATGGTAATAGTCATGTATTGGTTATCTGTTCCTTTATCTTGTTTAAAACTTCCAATATGCTTTGCCTCCCAATTTGATTTTTTTTTTAAACATCTTTATTGGAGTATAATTGCTTTACAACGGTGTGTTAGTTTCTGCTTTATAACAAAGTGAATCAGCTATACATATGCATATGTTCCCATATCTCTTCCCTCTTGCGTCTCCCTCCCTCCCACCCTCCCTATCCCACCCCTCTAGGTGGTCACAAAGCACTGAGCTGATCTCCCTGTGCTATGTGGCTGCTTCCCACTAGCTATCTATTTTACGTTTGGTAGTGTATATATGTCCATGCCACTCTCTCACTTTGTCACAGCTTACCCTTCCCCCTCCCCATATCCTCAAGTCCATTCTCTAGTAGGTCTGTGTCTTTATTCCCGTCTTGCCCCTAGGTTCTTCATGACTTTTTAAATTTTTCCTTAGATTCCATATATATGTGTTAGCATACAGTATTTGTTTTTCTCTTTCTGATTTACTTCACTCTGTATGACAGACTCTAGGTCCATCCACCTTACTACAAATAACTCAATTTCATTTCTTTTTATGGCTGAGTAATTTTCCATTGTATATATGTGCCACATCTTCTTTATCCATTCATCCATCGATGGACACTTAGGTTGCTTCCATGTCCTGACTTTTGTAAATAGAGCTGCAATGAACATTTTGGTACATGACTCTTTTTGAATTATGGATTTCTCAGGGTATATGCCCAGTAGTGGGATTGCTGGGTCGTATGGTAGTTCTATTTTTCGTTTTTTAAGAAACCTCCATGCTGTTCTCCATAGTGGCTGTATCAATTTACATTCCCACCAACAGTGCAAGAGGGTTCCCTTTTCTCCACACCCTCTCCAGCATTTATTGTTTCTAGATTTTTTGATGATGGCCATTCTGACCGGTGTGAGATGATATCTCATTGTAGTTTTGATTTGCATTTCTCTAGTGATTAATGATGTTGAGCATTCTTTCATGTGTTTGTTGGCAATCTGTGTATCTTCTTTGGAGAAATGCCTATTTCGATCTTCTGCCCATTTTTAGATTGAGTTGTTTGTTTTTTTGATATTGAGCTGCATGAGCTGCTTGTAAATTTTGGAGATTAATCCTTTGTCAGTTGCTTCGTTGACAAATATTTTCTCCCATTCTGAGGGTTGTCTTTTGGTCTTGTTTACGGTTTCCTTTGCTGTGCAAAAGCTTTGAAGTTTCATTAGGTCCCATTTGTTTATTTTTGGTTTTATTTCCATTTCTCTAGGAGGTGGGTCAAAAAGGATCTTGCTATGATTTATGTCATAGAGTGTTCTGCCTATGTTTTCCTCTAAGAGTTTGATGGTGTCTGGCCTTACATTTAGGTCTTTAATCCATTTTGAGTTTATTTTTGCGTATGGTGTTAGGGAGTGTTCTAATTTCATACTTTTACATGTACCTGTCCAGTTTTCCCAGCACCACTTATTGAAGAGGCTGTCTTTTCTCCACTGTGTATTCTTGCCTCCTTTATCAAAGATGGGGTGACCATATGTGTGTGGGTTTATCTCTGGGCTTTCTATCCTGTTCCACTGATCTATATTTCTGTTTTTGTGCCAGTGCCATACTGTCTTGATTACCCGATTTGATTTTAAAGTCCTTAAAAGCAGAGGTTGTCTCTTGTTCTGTTTTTGTCTCTCCTATGATGCTTTACCAACGTTGGGACTTGCACACAGTAGGTGCATGCCTAATGATTGTTGATTAATGTGTTCATGAATAAAATATTTACCACTGTGAGATGAAGGGAAAGGGGTGTGCTTTGTCTTTTAGAAATGGCAAGTTCCAATCCTGCATATATAAAGATGGAAGAAGGAGACCTTCCAACAAGATTAAAGTTATTGGATGACTTGGTCTCTTTTGACAGTCCTTTGTTGATTGCTTGTGCTACCCGGTGAGTGGTCCTGTATGTTGTTCATGTGAACTAAAGCACAGACGTTTTCTTCGTCTCAGTCTGTAAAGTTTTACTCTGTTACATGTTGAGCAGCTTCTTGTTAGCATATTTATTTTCATTTCTAATAAATACGTAGATAATGTAACCAAGTTATATTATCTTACTGAAGTTGGAGACTAACATGTTTTGTTTTTAAATGCAGATTGTATGAGAAATTTGGAGAATCTGCCCTTCGATCCTTAATCAGGTTTTATCCATCCATTTTGCCTTCAGATGTCATGCAGCTTTGTCATCATCATCCTGCTCAGTTTTTGGCTTATTTAGACAGTCTGGTAAAATCAAGGCCTGAAGATCAACGGTGAGAAGGAGAGAATATTTGCGGACCCTCCTTTTTTTTTTTTTTTTTTGGACTCTCTTTTGATAGGGCACTGTTTCTCTAGTATAAGCAGTTGGAACATTTTTACTATTAACTGCCACAGGATTGAGGCACCTGCTATGGAAGAGGAGGATTTTGGCAGTTATGTTCCATTCTTTCACAATTCACAGCACACACCACAAATGTGTGCATAACCCACACTTCTCTTTCCTCCCTCTCTCCCTCTCAGAGATTCTCAGATCAACAGTGTAAAATTAAACTCCGTTTCAAGGCCTATGCTAAGACAGATAAGCTTCCTTGTTGTCTCTGCCAGTGAGTGGATTTGCTGCCACCTTTTTGTTGTGATATATCCCAGCTTTTTGTGGGTGGATCTCAGTTACAGCTCTTAACTTCTTTGGGCTGAGGCCTCACTTCCTATCTCCACATGGCAGTGAACAGACATGTCCTTTGGTTATTGAGAATGGCAACTTCCCCCCACTGTTTCTTCTGATTGGTTCACATTTGCTATACTGGTATTTATTTCTCCTTTTTTTTTTTTTTCGGCCCTTTGGTATTTCCCTTATTATCTTGAAGCTCAGCTGTTCAGTTAAAAGGGTATTATATTTTCACCAGCATTTCTATACATTTTGTAGCAGAAGAGTTTTCAAGTTATTTCATCCACTGTCTTGATCCCTTAATAACATTTTCTTCACATCTGCACATTTTATCTTTCCTTTCTCAGCATGAATATTGGTGATTTTTTTCCCAACTTTCTCTTAGGCCATTCTTCCTTGAGTCCCTCCTACAACCAGAGTCTTTAAGACTGGATTGGCTGCTGTTGGCAGTGTCCCATGATGCTCCCCCAAGCACCAGCACTATGGACGATGAAGGAGACCCCAGGTATAGAAGGAGTCCTGTTTCTAAGCTCTGCTGCTCCTTTGGAATGGAACCAGTTTATTCACATATAGCATTCTGGGCTTACTTCAGGAATAGCTATGGAAGCGACTGACTCAAGTCATGGTAGTAATCAGATTGAGTGTACTGCTTAGTGGTTCTGAACATGTTTTGAATCACAGACCCTCTAAGAATCTGATGATTCCTCTCAGAAAAATGCACATTCATACAAAATTTTGCACATGATTGCAGAGAATTAAACTGGGCTACTGAAACTCTTTCATGGACCAACATTAAGAGACCTTGGTGATTAAACCTGTGTTAGAAGAAAATTGTTAGAAAATTGTGTGTATGTGTGTGTGTGTGTGTGTGTGTGTGTGTGTGTGAGTGTGTGTGTTTTCTTCCTAGAAATTTGCCAAGGGATTTTTAGATGTAACCTGATGTAGGATTTTTTTTTAACTTTGACTCTTTTTTTAAAGCTTTTCTAGTACATTTTTAAAAACTTTTATTTTTTGGCTGCATTGGGTCTTCGTTGCTGCACACAGGCTTTCTCTAGTTGTGGTGAGCGGTGGCTTCTCTTGTTGAGGAGCATAGGCTCTAGGTGCGTGGGCTTCAGTAGTTGTGGTACACTGGCTCAGTAGTTGTGGCTCACGGGCTCTAGATTTGCAGGCTCACTAGTTGTGGAGCATGGGCTTAGTTGCTCCGCGGCATGTGGGATCTTCCTGGACCAGGGACTGAACCCGTGTCCTCTGCATTGGCAGGTGGATTCTTAACCTTTGCACCACTGGGGAAGTCCCTGATTAGGATTTTTTTTTAAAAAAGAATTCATAAAACATACACACTGTTACTTGTAATCTATCAGAAATATTCCTTGTGTTTTCCTCCAGGAGAAACTTTTTAAAAGCTCCCAAAATGCCTATCTTATATGCCTAGAGAAAAAGGTCTGGAAAGATATAAAATGGCTATCTGTGAGTGATGGAATTATGAGCTTCTTTCTTTTGCTTTTGATTACTAAAATATATAATTAAAAAAAATAAACAGGTATTTGTCATTGGAAAAATAGCTGTTTTAATTTTACGAAGGCCAAGTAGAAATGTTTGAAAAATATAATAATGGAAAAAATATAATTAAACTCTGATCTTACCTATCAGCTGACGAATAAGCATTTTTGTAGAGTTTATTTCCTGTCTAATTTACTGATATTTTTTTCATTTTTCAGGCCTCATTCCCACTTGTTTTCCTGGGGTTACAGTCAGCTAATCCTTCATCTAATTAAACTTCCTGCAGATTTTACAACAAAAGAGAAAGTGACTGACATCTGTAGGTCTCATGGGTAAGTGAGAATTTTCCTAGAAGCTGAAGTTAAGATTAGAATCATTTTAGTTAGTAACTTTGTAGTTAGGGGCCTGAACGGATATGCTTTGTCATTTGGGATTTTTTTTTTGCTACATAAAGGTGGCTTTTTGTTTTTTTGTTGTTTTTTTTTGCAGTACGCAGGCCTCTCACTGTTGTGGCCTCTCCCATTGTGGAGCACAGGCTCTGGACGCGCAGGCTCAGCGGCCATGGCTCACGGGCCCAGCCGCTCCACGGCATGTGGGATCTTCCCGGACCGGGGCATGAACCCGTGTCCCCTGCATTGGCAGGCGGACTCTCCACCGCTGCGCCACCAGGGAAGCCCGGCTTTTTGTTTTAAGTGATAATAAACATCTTTTTTTGTCTTAAATTTTGAGTGTATTTTATTTTGTGTGTGGAAGAGACTGGTCCTTGCTCATTCCTCTCTCCCCCTTTTGCTTAGTTGTTAGCCCCAGTTCTCAGGTTTATTTAATTAAGCACCAGACTGTGTGATACAAGTTATAATTGATATAGTTTTGGAGAAGGGAGAGATCAGAATGGGCTTGGTAGAATGGCTGGTGAAAAGACTCAGGGAGGAGGTGAGACTTTGAGGTAAGCCCTAAGCCTGGGTAGGATTTGTATTCAAACAGGAGCCAGGAGGAGGGCAAGTCAGGTGAGAGAAACAGCAAGAGCAAGGCCATGAAAAACTGCCATTGCTTTTTATCTGTACCACATATTTGTAGTTATTCATGGCCTGAAGATGTTATCTTATGGCTTTACCTGGATTACAGTCTTTTGGAGATAGGGACATGTGTCTTCCTTTTCCCTCATGATACATAATTCATAAAGTGGTAGGCACTTGGTACATATTTGTTCACTGATAATGAGGGATGAGACTGGCCAGGTTGTGGGTCATGAGATCATATAGGACCTTGAAAGGTGGTTAGAAGAATTTAGTTATCAGCAGAGACCCTTTTAGCCTTTTTGGTACAAAAATGACATGATAAAATGGAGGTTTCTGGAGATCATTTCTGGTTTCATACATGAGAAAGATTGGAGATGAGAAAGGAAGGCCAGCTAGGAAGCTGGTGCAGTAATTCAGGTATGACCAAATTGATTCTAGGTCAGCAGAAGGAGCACATCTAATGGCACATTTCAAAGGAAAATGCAGTGGGACCTGTAGATACTGGGTATAGCAAATGAAGGAAGGGGAAGAGTCAAGGAGAACTTCCAAAGTTTGCATACTTAGGGAAGAAATATGCTAGTTTGTTATTGAACCTTAAAGTTTATGAAGTGTATAAGCTTAAATGTCTCATAATTGGGGCTTGGCCTCAAATGTCAGTATTTATCACTAGCTTTATTTATTTTTTTCTTAAATGCTCTAGATCAGGGCTGTCTAATAGAATTTTCTGAAGCAGTGGAAATATTCTATCACGCTGTCCAGTATGGTAGCCACTAGTCACATGTGGCCATTAAGTACTTGAAATATGTATTGGTCAACTGAAGAACTGACTTTTAAATTTTATTTAATTTAAATGTAAATAGCCACATGTGGCTAATATCTACAGTATTGGACCACACAGCTCCAGATAAATTCACTGCTTTTTATTCCTCTCTCCAACTTTGGTCTCTTTAAAGTTTCTGGCCTGGATATCTTATTCTCTGTTTGGAGCTGGGGAGAAGAAGAGAGGCCTTCACGAATATTGTGTATCTGAATGATATGAGCCTGATGGAAGGGGACAATGGTATGTAAATCCCAGTCGGTTATTCTTGGTTATAGTATTTTAGAAGTCACTACAGACTATTCAATAAAGAAATTTGATAAATATTTCAATGATCATTTATGTTATTCTAGCTAGCTGTCACATTTTTGGAGTTTTTTTTTTTTTTTTTTAATCTGTACTACTTGGTATACCATGAAATCATAACTAGAAATAAACTACAGGCAACTTTTCTGTTTCATGAGTGCCTACCATGTGAGGCATTATATTGATACCTGATGCTTTTCCATATGCTGTTTAAATGAGATATTAAACCTGTGGGATAGTTACTATTATTTCGATTTTAAAAAAGTTATGATTGAGGCCCAGAAAAAGGATAATTAGTTTCCCCACAGTCATACAACTAGTTAATGCTGGAGCTGGTGTTCAGACCAGGTCTGACCATCTCTAAAGCTTGTGCTCAGGTTTTTTGATCTGCATCATGTTGCCATTTTACACAGCCCAAAGTTAGAGATCATTAAGATGAACTTAGAGTAGCAGTCAGATTTTCCTAAGCCTTTACAGGTACTTAGGGTTTTTTTGTTTTTTTTTTTTTAATTTTCATCAATTCAATACAGATAAAATGGCAGTCAGGAGGCCAGGACTTTGACACACTGATTTCTGAAGTCTGAGAGTTCATCCTGCACTCAGAGAGGTGGTCTTGGTCTGTTTTGTAGTGTTACTTTATTCATCTCAATGCAGAGATGCCAGCAGCATGACATCAGGATCCTTCATCTAGCAGTGTGATCTACAGCCTTTTTCAGCCCTATTGCTGTAGAAGAAGAAAAATTACAACCAAGCAAAGAAACCAGATGACTGGCAAAGAGATAGCCTCAGGTGTCACAGTTACAGCAATAATAACTGAATCATCTTTGTTTCAAAAATGAAACAAGAGGGTCACATGGTTTTGTAGAACTATAGATGTGTTCACTTTGGAAAAATAACCAGAAAAGTTAAGATATAAATGGTTTATTCTTTTAAAGTTACAACATGATGTTTGTTATAGAAAAAAATGGAAAATCTAGGAAGAATGAAGAAGATATCACCTAAAATTCTTCCCACCCAGATAAAAGTACTCTTAATATTTTGTTAATATAATAATAATAGCTATTCTTACCCTTGGTGTATTAAATGGGAGTCTTTTCTTGACATTTTTGTCTCCTAACTTATATTTCACTTCAAAGAATGTTGCTTTTGCTGCCAATTATATATCTCATATCTATCTACTTTCTTTGGCTCCACCACGGTCATTCTGATCCCAGCTACTTGCCTGGTTACTGCAATAACTTTATAATTAGCCTTCTGGTTTCCATTCTTGCCCATCTTTAACCGATTTTCCTTAGAGCAGCCAGAATGGTTCTTTTTTTTTAATTAAAAAAATTTTTATTGAGATAACATTGGTTTATAACATTATATAAGTTTTATGTGTACATTATATTTCCACTTTTGTATACCCTGCAGTGTACTCACCACTAAAAATTTAGTTTCCACCTGTCACCGTGTTTGTTCCCTTTTACCCATTTCACCCTGCCCCCACTCCGTCCCCTCTGGTAACCACTACTTTGTTCTTTGCATCTACATGTTTGTTTTTGTTTGGTTTGTTCATTTATTTTGTTTTTGTTTGTTTTTGTATTCCACAAATGAGTGAGATCATATGGTGTTTGCCTTTCTCTGTCTGACTTACTTCACTTGGCATAATATGCCCAAGGTCCATCCATGTTGTCACAAATGGCAAGATTTCTTCTTTTTTTTTATGGCTGAGAAGTATTCCATTACGTGTGTGTGTGTGTGTGTGTGTGTGTGTGTGTATGTATCACATCTTCTTTATCCATTCATCTATCGAAGGGCACTTAGGTTACTTCCGTATCTTGGCTATTATAAATAATGTTGCAGTGAACATAGGGATGCATATATCTTTTCCAGTTAGTGTTTTCATATTCTTTGGGTAAATACTCAGAAGTGGGATTGCTGGATCATATGGTAGTTCTATTTTCAGCTTTTTGAGGAACCTCCATGCTGTTTTCCACTGTGGCTGCACCAACTTACATTCCCACCAACAGTGCACAGAGTTCCCTTTTCTCCACATCCTTGCCAACATTTGTAGACTTTTTGATGATAGCCATTCTGACAGGTGTGAGGTGATATCTCATGTGGGTCTTTTTAATATAAATTTATTATTTTTTATTTATTTATTTTTGGCTGCGTTGGGTCTTTGTTGCTGCACATGGGCTTTCTCTAATTGCGGCGAGCAGGGGCTACTCTTTGTTGCGGTGCACAGGCTTCTCATTTTTGTGGCTTCTCTTGTTGCGGAGCACGGGCTCTAGGTGCACGGGCTTCAGTAGTTGTGGCTCGCAGGCTGTAGAGTGCAGGCTCAGTAGCTGTGGCTCACGGGCTTAGTTGTTCTGCGGCATGTGGGATCTTCCTGGACCAGGGATTGAACCCGTGTCCCCTGCATTGGCAGGCGGATTCTTAACCACTGAGCCACCAGGGAAGTCCTCCCATGTGGTTTTGATTTGCATTTCCCTAATAATTAGTGATGTGGAACATCTTTTCATGTGCTTCTTGGCCATCTGTATGTCATCTTTGGGAAAATGTCTATTCAGTTCCTCTGCCCACTTTTTCATCCAGTTGTTTATGTATTTTTGGTTATTAATCTCTTATTGGATATATTATTTGCAAATATCTTCTCCAATTCAATAGGTCATCTCTTCATTTTGTGGATGGTTTCTTTTGCTGTGTAGAAGCTTTTTAGTTTGATGTAGTCCTATTTGTTTATTTTTGCTTTTGTTTCCCTTGCCTGAGGAGACCTAGCTAGAAAGATATTCCTAGGACTGATGTCAGAGAGTGTCATGCCTATGTTTTCTTCTAGGAATTTATGGTTTTGGGTCTTACATTTAAGTCTTTAATCCATTTTGAGTTGATTTTTGTGTATGGTGTGAGGTAGTGGTCTACTTTCATTTTTTTGCATGAGACTGTCCAATGTCCCCAACACCATTTATTGAAGAGACTATCCTTTCTCCATTGGATGTTCCTTATTCCTTTGTTGTATATTAATTGTCCATATATGTATGGGTTTATTTCTGGGCTCTCAGTTCTGTTCCATTGATATATGTATCTGTTTTTCTGCCACTACCATGCTGTTTTGATTACTATGGCTTTATAATATAGTTTTAAATCAGGGTGTGTGATACCTCCAGCTTTGTTCTCTTCGCTCAGGATTGTTTTGGCTATTTGGGGTCTTTTGTGGTTCCATGTAAATTTTAGAATTTTTTGTTTTATTTCTGTGAAAAATGTTTTTGGGGTTTTGATAAGGATTGTATTGAATCTATAGATTGCTTTGGCAATATGGACATTTTAACAATGTTAATTCTTCCAGTCCATGAGCAGGGAATATCTTTCCATTTATTTGTGTCGTCTTCAGTTTCTTTTAGCGGTGTCTTATAGTTTTCAGTATACAGGTCTTTCACCTCCTCGGTTAAATCTGTTCCTAGGTATTTTATTCTTTTTGTTGTGACTGTAAATGGAATTGTTTTCTTAATTTCTTTTTCTGCTAGCTCATTGTTAGTGTATAGAAACGCAACAGATTTTTGAATGTTGATTTGTACCCTGCAACTTTATTATTTCTAGTAGTTCTTTGGTGGAGTCTTTAGGGTTTTCTATGTATAAATCATGTCATCCACAAATAGTGACAGTTTCACTTCTTCCTTTCCAATTTGGATGCCTTTTCTTTTTCTTGCCTGATTGCTCTAGCTGGGACTTCTGGTACTATATTGAATAAGGGTGGTAAGAGTGGGCATCCTTGTCTTGTTCCTGATTTAGAGGGCTAGCTTTCAGTTTTTCACCATTGAGAATGATATTAGTTGTGAGTTTGTCATATATATGGCCTTATTATGTTGAGGTATGTTCCTTCTATGCCCACTTTATTGAAAGTTCGTTTTATCATAAATGGGTGTTGAATCTTGTCAAATGCTTTTTTTTTTTTGCATCTATTGAGATAATTATATGGTTTTTGTCCTTCATTTTGTTAATGTGGTGTATCACATGAATTTATTGTGGATACAACTATTCTTGCATCCCTGGAATAAATCCCACTTGGTCATGGTGTATGATTCTTTTTATGTATTGTATTCGGTTTGCTAATATTTTGTTGAGAATTTTTGCATCTATGTTCATCAGAGATACTGACCTGTAATTTTTTTGAGTCTTTGTGTGGTTTTGGTATCAGGGTGTTGTTGGCTTTGTAAAATGAGTTAGAAAGCATTCCCTTCTCTTCAAGAGTTTGAAAAGGATAGGTATTAAGTCTTTTGAATGTTTGGTAGAATTCACCTATGAAGGCATCTGGTCCTAGACTCATGTTTTTTAGGAGCTTTGATTATTATTTCAATTGCTGTACTAGTGATCGGGCTATTTAGATTTTTCATTTCTTCATGATTCAGTCTTGGAAGGTTTTATGATTCTAAGAATTTGTCCATTTCTTCTAGGTCGTCCAGTTTGTTGGCGTGTAGCTGTTCATATTATTCTCTTATAAGCCTTTCTATTCCTGTGGTATCCATTGTTATCTTTCTTCTTGCATTTCTGATTTTATTTATCAGAGCCTTCTCTAAGATTAGTGAGTCTAGCTAAAGATTTGTCAATTTTGTTTATCTTTTCAAGAACCAGCTTTTAGTTTTATTGATCTTTTCTATTGTCTTTTTAGTCTTTATTTCATTTATTTCTGCTCTGATCTTAATTATTTCCTGCCTTCTACTGATTTGGGGCTTCATTTGTTCTTTTTCTAGTTCCTTTATGTACAGGGTTAGATTGTTTATTTTAGATTTTTCTTGTTTCTTGAGGTAGGCATGTATTGCTTAAACTTCCCTTTTAGTATCACTTTTGCTGCATTCCATAGATTCTGGCATGTCATATTTTCATTTGTCTTTGGGTAACTTTTGATATCTTCTTTGATTTTCATTGACTTGGTAGTTGTTCAGTAGCATGTTGTTCAGTCTCCACATATTTGTAATTTTTCCAGCTTTCTTATAGTTGATTTCTAGTTTCATAGAAATTGGAAAATATACTTGATATGATTTCAGTCTTCTGAGATTTGTTTTGTGTCCCAACATACAGTTTACCCTTGAGAAAGTTCCATGTCCACGTGAGAAGAATGTGTATTCTGATGCAATTGAATGGAATGTTCTGTACAAATCTATCAAATCCATCTAGTCTGATGTTTCATTTAAGGCTGCTACTTCCTTGTTGACTTTCTGTCCGGATGATCTATCCATTGATGTCAGTGGGCTGCTAAATTCCCCTATTATTGTGTTGCTGTCAATTTCTCCTTTTAAGTCTGTTAATAATTGTTTTATATATTTTGGTGCTCCTGTGTTAGGTGCATATATTAATAACATTATGTCTTTGTGATGAATTATCCCCTTTATCATTATATACTATCCACTTTTGTCTCTTGTTATCTTTTTTGGTTTGAAGTCTATTTTGTCTGATATAAGTATGGCTACACCCACTTTCTTTTGGCTGCCATTTGCCTGGAGTGTCATCTTCCATCTCTTTACTTTGAGCCTATAATTGTCTTAAACTCTGAGATGAGCCTCCTGGAGGCAGCATGCAGTTGGCTCTTGGTTTTTAATCCACCCAGCCTTTCTGTGTCTTTTGATTGGTGAATTCAATCCATTTACATTTAGGATGATTATTGACAGATGAGGATTTGGTACTGCTATTTTATCTTTCGTTTTCTGGTTGCTCTATATCTTCATTATTTCTTTTTCCTTGTATTTCTGTCTGCCATTTTGCTTTGGTGTTTTTTCATGATGTTTTTCTCACTTTCCTCTTTTTTAATGTTTTGTGTCTTTGCTCTAGATTTATTTTTTGTGGTTACCATGGGGTTTGTATGAAACATGTCATAGATAAAGTAGTCCTTTTTCTGCTTATAGCATCTTATCTTTATGTACCTATATGAGTTCCACCCTTTTCCTCTCCCCCTTTTGTATTTTTCTTGCCTCAAATTATCCCTTTTTATGTTGTGAGTTTGTTACCAAATTGAAGTAGCTATAATTACTTTTTCTACTCATCTTTGCCCTTTAACCTTTATGCTGTAAAGTGTTTAAAAAACCTATTCTGATAAAGTGTTGCAGTTTAAAGATTCTGTCTGCTTATCACTTTACTCAAAGATTTGTGTACTTTGCTCTTTTCTGTTTGTTTGTTTCTGGTAAAGAGCTCCTTTCAACATTTCTTGTAAATGCAGGTCTAGTGTTGATGAACTTCCTCAGCTTTTGTTTGTCTGGGAAAGTCCTTATTTATCATTCATATCTGAATGATAACTTTGCTGGATAGAGTATTCTTGGGTGATGGTTTTTATCTTTCAGTATTTTGAGAATGTCATTCCACTTTCTTCTGGACTGTAGAGTTTCTGCTGAGAAATCTGTTAATAGCCTAATGGAGGTTCCTTTGTAGGTTACCCTTCCTTTTTCCCCTGGCTGCCTTAATTCTTTGTCATTGACTTTTAACAATTTTAATATAATATGTCTTGAAGAAGGTCTTTTTAAAATACATTTATTTATTTATTTATTTATTTTTGGCTGCGTTGGGTCTTCATTGCTGCGTGCGGGCTTTTTCTAGTTGTGGCGAGCGGGGCCTACTCTTGATTGCAGTGCTCTGGCTTCTCATTGTGGTGGCTTCTGTTGTTGCAGAGCATGGGCTCTAGGTGGGTGGGCTACAGTAGTTGTGGCATGTGGGCTCAATAGTTGTGGCTCGTGGGCTCTAGAGTGCAGGACCAGTAGTTGTGGCACACGGGCTTTGTTGCTCCGCGGCATGTGGGATCTTCCTGGACCAGGGCATGAACCCATGTCCCTTGCATTGGCAGATGGATTCTTAACCACTGTACCAGCAGGGAAGGAAGTCCCTTGAAGAAGGTATTTTTGTATTGAGATAATTAGGTGTTCTCTTAGCTTCATGGGCTTGTGTATCCAGTTCCTTCTCCAGTTTGGGAAGCTCTCAGCTATTACTTCTTTAAATAAACTCTCTGCTCCCCTCTCCCTTTCTTCTCCTGGGAAACCCATTACCCTAATGTTGTCTTTCCTAAGGAGTTGGATAGTTCTCATAGAATTTTTTCAAATATCTTATTTCTTTATTCTGCTTGTGTCATTTCTAGAGTTCTATCTTCAAGCTCACTAATTCTCTCTCCCATGTGATCTGCTCTATTTTCAGTGCTTTCTAATGTTTTCTTCAACTCATTTATTGAATTCTCTAGTTCTAGAATTTGTTTTTCTTTTTTAGAGTTTTAATCTCTTTTGTAAAGTATTCCTCTGTTCATTAATTTCGTTCCTGAGTTCATTGAACTGCCTGAGTTTTCTTGTAGTTCCTTGACTTTCTTCATGACAGCTATTTTGAATTCTCTGTCAGTTAGATCACAGTATTCTGTGACTTTAAGTTTGGTTTCTGGAGAATTGTAATTTTCCTTTTGTGGTACAGTGTCACTATGGTTCTTCACAGTGTTTGATGAAGTTGTTCCTCTGACACACATTTAAAGTAGCAAGCACCTTTCTCCTTGATTCTAATGATCCAACAGGTTAGAAATTAGAGGCCTTTCTTTTGTTTTCCAGTAGGTGGCGCTATAGCACAAGTTTTGGGTTTCTCTTACATCAGCTGCCTCTGGTTATATTTGAGAGTCTGCATTTTGTGCCCTCTACCATCTCCATCTGTGGTGTGGCCCGATGCCTGCATTATCACTTCCTGTACCTGCAGGGTCGCCTTACTTCTGCCAGTGTTGCTAGCATTGCCACCTGGTGCACCAGGATGGTGGGCTCCCTCCTGTCCAGGAGCCCTTGAGTGGCAAGTTCCACTGCTATTGGGGAGGAAGGGGCAGGGGCAATAGCTAGGATTGCTCAGGTGGCCCTGCCATGTCCAGTGTTGTAAGATTCATGGGCTTGCTACTTCGAGTTGGGGGCTGGAGGCTGGGGTCATGTGCACTGCTTCCCCTGCTACTGTCAGCTTCTCTGGGGCTGGAGGGCTGGGACTGCAGACACCACCTCCACTGTTTCCCTGGTTCTGCCTCTTCTATGTGTTCCAGTCCATCACCTTTAGTTGTATAGATATGTGGAGAATTCTCTGGTTTCTTGGTGTGTCGGACACAAGAACCTTTGTTGTGTTGTGGATGTTTTACTGGTTGTAGGTTAAGGGGAGAGACAAAGGTAGCTTTTCACTCCACCACGTTGCTGACTCTCAGAATGGTTCTTTTAAACAAAAATTGGATTATGTGGCTGTCCTCCTTGAAGCCCCTTACATTGGACTCAAAATCCAGATTCTTAAGCTGTTCCCTTATGGCCTGGCCCTATCATCTCATTCTCGCTCCTCACTGTGCATTGTAGGCCTTTGTGCATTGTAGGCCTTTTTTGAATTCCTTGAACTCACCTAGTTCCTTCCTGTGTCGAGTCATTTTCCATGTTTCCTTTGTCAGAAATGCAGGCTCCTTCACCCTCCATTCCTGACACCTTCCCTGCACGTTTGTGTACATATGGGCCACAAGCACATGCTCACTAAACTTGTCTCATCTTTCAGCTCTCTGCTTAACTGTCACTTCTCATACAGCCCTTCTCTGATCCTTAAAAAAAAAACAAAAAAACACCCAAACCTGCCAATCTCTCTAATGGCTCTTTGATCTTTTCCTTTATAGCAAGCACTTAGCACAGTTTATAAGCATAGATTTATTTATGTGTTTGTCTAAGTTCTGTCTCCTTTACTGGACCATGAGTTCCACAGGAATGCAGGCCGGGCTCATCATGTCTGTTTGTTCCTCATTCACATTCAGTGCCTAGAATGGAGTGTGCCCTGGGTAATTACTTACTGCGTGAGCAAATGAAGGAATGTTGAAGCTAATTTTATGGCTTCTCCTTTTCGTGAGCTATTTGTTCAACAAATATTCAGAAAACAACTCTGTATTGGGGGTAATGAGATTATATTCTTTAATATTTTTATGTTTTGGTATGAAACATTTTCACGAATAGTTTCTCCTGTATGCAGGCAGAGTGCTAAGAGCGGTCAGAGCCCATATTGTTTCTCTGTGTTTGAGTAGGTTGGATCCCAGAGACTGCGGAGGAATGGAAGCTTCTCCTACATCTGGTACAGAGCAAGAGCACAAAGCCAGCCCCCCAGAAGTCACCAAATGGGAACTTCAGCGATGGGCCTTCCCCTATCAACGTGGAGAATGTGGCACTCCTGTTAGCTAAGGTCATGGGCCCAGACCGGGCCTGGTCACTGCTACAAGAATGTGGTTTGACCCTTGAGCTGTCAGAGAGGTTTACCAGAACCTGTGATATCCTGAGGATTGCCGAGAAAAGGCAGAGGTAATGTATGTCTGTCCTGCCCTATCCACAGGCACCTGGTGAATGTAGAATTGCACAGATTTTCAGAGGTGGATGGGACTATAGAGATCACATAGTCTCAACCCCTCATTCATAGATGAGGGAACAGAGACTCCTCTGTTGATGAAGGTGATTAAGAGAAGAGGCTAAAGTAATATTTTGTTCACAGTCATCACCAAAACACTGTTTAGGTTAATGTAAATACCCAAATCTGATGTGTACTCAATTCTTTAAGAATATTGTTGGTACCACATACCTAATTGTCTCAGTCAGGGTTTTTTTTTGTTTTGTTTTTTTTAAACTGTGGTAAAATACAGATAACATAAAATTTCCTGCCAACCGTTTTTAACTACTTGGTTCAGTAGTGTTAAGTATATTCATATCAGTGTGCAGTTTCCAGAACTTTTTCAGCTTACAAAACTGAAACTCTATACCCATTAAACAACAGCTCCCCCTTTCCCCTCCACCTAAGCCCTGGTAACCACCATTCTACTTTCTGTCTCTGACTTTGACTACTCGAAGTACCTCATATAAGTGGGATCATACAGTGTTTGTCTTTTTGTGACTGGCTTGTTTCACTTAGCGTAATGTGAGTAATGCTGCTATGAACATGAGTTTACAGATATCTCTGAGACCCTGCTTTCAGTTCTTTTGGGTGTATACCCAGGTGTGGAATTGCTGGATCAGATGGTACTTCTATTTTTAATTTTTTGAGGAACCTCCATACTGTTTTCCATGGAGCCTGCACCATTTTACATTCCCACCAATTATAGCACATCCCCACCAACACTAGTTATTTTCTGTTTTGTTTTGTTTTTTTGGATAGTAGCTATCCTAATGGGCATGAGGTGATATCTCATTGTGGTTTTATTTGCATTTCCCTAGTGATTATTGATGTTGAACATCTTTTCATATGCTCGTCGGCTATTTGAATGTCATCTTTGGAGAAATACCTGTTCAAGTCTTTTGCCCATTTTTAAATTGCATTATTTGTTTTCTGTCATATGAGTTCTTTACATATTCTCAATATTAACCTCTCAGATATGTGATTTGCAAATATTTTCTCCTGTTGTATAGGACAGGATGCCATATTCACAGGATGCCTTTTCATCTGTTGATTGTGTCTTCTGATGCACAGAGTCAGTCAGCTTTTTTAATCCTTTCTTCTGAAAAGAATGAACAATGACAGCTAAATTTGCCTGTTTCTTTTCTTTGGGATTTCAGAGCCTTGATACAAAGCATGCTTGAAAAATGTGATCGGTTTCTCTGGTCTCAGCAGGCCTAATTGAAGAAGATTCAGCAGGGTGTCACGACATTTTGAGAAAAACTGAATCGTGCTCCGGAACCTTCTGAATGCATTTGTTATTGAAGGAAAGGCCCCACCTGAGATCCCTGCCACCTTATTGGGAGCACTTTTGTCCATGTCTGTAACCTCTGCATTTGTGGCTCTATCTGTACCTCAGTGTTTTTCAACTGAAGTTGAATTTTGAAAGGAATCAGTCCTTGTTTGCTGAAATGAAGTGCTCTGGAAGGAATCAGAATGTGAATATCCTCAGCTATGCAGTCCTTATTCTGAACAACAGTGTTATTTGTTCCTTGCTGGTGGACTGGGGGAATTCTTTTCCTGTCGTGACTGCCATGTAGGGAGCAGAAGTTTCTCATCCTGGTCACATGAAGACATACAATGTAATTGACAGAAATTGAATTCCTTTTTTATCTTCTCTGGGACACTTGAGAAATTACCAAAGTAAGATCTGGTATAATGGAATTAACACATAAAATGAGTGAAATACTGAAGATTCAAATCAGATGTTTAAATGAAATGGCCCCATATTTAAATTGAGCTAATTTAAAGTGTATTTTTTTTTCCAGTGCTTGACATTTTCTAATCTGAACCTATATACAACTAATTCATTACTGGAAATGTTTTACTCCAGTCTTTCCTAAACAGTAGCCTAAAGGAATCATGCACTTTTAAAATTTGTTTTTTAAAAGCCATAATAAAGGAAGGCTGAGTACTGATAAAGATCACAGCAAGTGCTTGTATTATTTAAGCCAAGTACTAGATTGCCATTTTCAGGCTCCTGGATACTTACACAGCATGTTATATTAATAATAAATGTAAAATCTAATTTAAAAATTATTTGAATGGAATGTAGACATGAGGTTTTATAGTGAGCAATTTGCAGGAAGGTGTGGTGTAAACTCGGTGTGGAATAAGCAAAGTGTTGGGTACATTGAATGATTCACTTCTTTCTTTCATTTATAACACAGCCAGAGAACTATAGACACAAATTGCTGTCATACTTCCATGTGACATTTGGATATGACATAACCAGATTAGTTGAAGAGATGATCAGAGAAGGGAGGCTTCATAAAGCTTCTTAGCATTTTGGGAAGTGTGGAAAACCTAACAATTTTGGTCACCAGTGTGTGGCAGAGTGTGTGTGGGGGGTGTCTCCCCACACCAAGCAATTCTCCAACACCAGCTGGGTGTCCTACAACTCAACTCAATTGAACGTATCTCCCTGGAGATAGCATCCGATTTCACAGGTTAGGGGTTCAGAACCACAAAACTGCCCCCACTTAAGATGCCAGTCACAAATCCAGGTTGTTAACCGTACAGGCGTACCTCTTTTTTTTTTTCAGGCATACCTCTTTTTATTGTACTTTGCTTTATTGTGCTTCACAGATAGTGTTTTTTTTCTTTCTTTTTTGTTTTCTTTAACAAATTGAAAGTTTGTGGCAACCCTGTGTTCAGTAAGTCTATCAGTACAATTTTTCCAACAGCATTTCCTTACTTTGTGTCTCTGTCACATTTCCCTGATTCTTGGAATACTTCAATCTTTTTCACTCTCATTATTTGTCAGGGTGATCTGTGATCAGTGATCTTTGATGTTACTATTGTAATTGTTTTGTGGCACCACTGCACCCATGTATGATGGTGAACTTAATCGAGAAATGTGTGTTGTGACTGCTCCAACTGGCCGTTCCCCATCTCTCTCCCTCTCCTCAGGCTTCCCTATTCCCTGACACACAGCAATATTGGAATTAAGCCAATTAGTAACCCTATAATGGCCTCTTAAGTATTCAAGTGAAAGGAAGAGTTACACATCTCTCACTTTAAATCAAAAGCTAGAAATGATTAAGCTAAGTGAGAAAGGCATGTTGAAAGCTGAGATAGGCTGAAAGGTAGGCCTCTTGCATCAAATAGCCAAATTGTGAATGTAAAGGAAAAGTACATGAAAGAAATTGAAAGTGCTACTACAGTGAATACAAGAATGAGAAAAAAGTGAAAGAGCCTTATTGCTGATATGGAGAAAGTTTTAGTAGTCTGGATAGAAGATCAAACCAGTCACAACATTCCCGTAAGCCAGAGCCTAATCCAGAGCAAGGCCCTAACTCTTCAATTCTGTGAAGGCTGAGAGAGGTGAGGAAGCTACAGAAGAAAAGTTTGAAGCTGGCAGAGGTTGGTTCATGAGGTTTAAGGAAAGAAGCCGTCATCATAACATAAAAGTGAAGCAGCAAGTGCTGATGTAGAAGCTGCAGCAAGTTATCCAGAAGATCTAGCTAAGATCATTAATGAAGGTGGCTACACTAAACAACAGATTTTCAGTGTAGACAAAACGGCCTTATATTGGAAAAGGAGGCCATCTAGTACTTTTCATAGCTAGAGAGGAGAAGTCAATGCCTGGCTTCAAAGCTTCAAAGGACAGGCTTCCTCTCCTGTTAGGGGCTAATGCAGGTAGTGACTTTCAGTTGAAGCCAATGCTTATCTACCATGGTGAAAATCCTAGGGCCCTTAAGAATTATGCTAAGTTTACTCTTCCTGTGCTCTATAAATGGAACAACAAAGCCTGGATGACAGCACAAGTGTTTACAACATGGTTTAATGAATATTTTAAGCTCCCTGCTGAGACCTACCGCTCAGAAAAAGAGATTCCTTTCAAAATATTACTGCTCACTGACAATGCACCTGGTTGCCCAAGAGCTCTGATGGAGTTGTACATCAAGTTTAATGTTGTTTACATGCCTGCTAATACAACATTCATTCTGCAGCCCATGGATCAAGGAGTAATTTCAACTATCAAGTCTTATTTTTTAAGAAATACATTTTGTAAGACTATAGCTACCATAGATAATGATTCCTCTGATGATTTGGGCAAAGTAAATTGGAAACCTTCTGGAAAGGATTCACCATTCTAGATGCCATTAAGAACATTCATGATTCGTGGGAAGAGGTCAACATATTAACATTAATAGAAGTTTGGAAGAAGTTGATTCTAACCCTCATGGATGACTTTGAGGGGTTCAGGACTTCAGTGGAGGAAGTAATTGTACGTGTGGAAATAGCAAGAGAACTAGAATTAGAAGTGGAGCTTGAAGATATGACTGAATTGCTGCAGTCTCATGGTAAAACTTTAACGGATGAGGAGTTGCTTCTTATGGGTGAGCAAAGGAAGTGGTTTTTGAGGTGGAATCTACTGGTGAAGATTGCTGTGAAGATTGTTGAAATGAAAACAAATGATGTAAAATATTACATAAACTTAGTTAATAAAGCAGTGGCAGGGTTGAGAGAAAAATGACTCTAATTTTGAAA
Source organism: Delphinapterus leucas (assembly GCF_059928025.1). Lineage (NCBI taxonomy): Eukaryota > Metazoa > Chordata > Mammalia > Artiodactyla > Monodontidae > Delphinapterus > Delphinapterus leucas. The sequence goes on from NC_143135.1 coordinate 37,657,012, forward strand.
GAAGTTCTACTGTGAATAAAATGCTATCAAACAGTATTGCCTGCTACAGAGAAATCATTTGTGAAAGGAAGAGAAGGAAGAGTCGGTGATCTGCCAAACTTCATCGTTGTCTTATTTTAAGAAATTGCCACAGCGCCCCAACTTCATCAAACACCACGCTGATCAGTGAGCTGCCATCAACATGGAGGCAGGACCCTCCACCAGCAGCAAGATTACAATTTGCTGAAGGCTCAGAAGATGCTTAGCATTTTTTTTTAGCAATAAAGCAGTTTTAAATTAAGGTATATACATTTTTTTAAGACAATGCTATTGCACGCTTCATAGACTATAGTATAGTGTAAACATAACTTTTATATGCACTGGGAAACCAAAAAATTCATGTGACTCACTTTATTGCTGTGGTCTGGGGACAGAACCCACAATATCTCCAAGGTATGCCTGTACTTCTGACCAACTGGCTATAAATCAGAGGTTCCCGTGACCCGCTCCTTGGGTTCAATTAATTTGCTAGAGTGGCTCACAGAACTCAGAGAAACATTTTACTTACTTAGATTATCAGTTTATTATAAAAGGCCCAGGAACAGCTGGCTGGAAGGGTAAGGTATGGGGAAGGGGCAAGGAGCTTCCATGCCCTCTCCTAGTGCCACTCTAGACCAATCTCCACGTTTACCAACTGGAAGCTCTAGATAAAGCAGCGGCAGCATTGAGAGTGGAGATAGGCTGGATGTTGAGTTCAATTGCCAATGGCCAGTGTCAAGAGTGGGACTGAAAGTTCCAACCCTCTAATCACATGGTTGGCTCCACTGGCAGCCAGCCCCCATCCTTAGGTGTGGTCCAAAACTCACCTCATTTACATAACGAAAGACACTTTTCTCCCTCTCATCACCTTGGAAATTCCAAGGGTTTTAGGAACTCTGTGCCAGGAAAGGAGATGAAGACCAAATATAAATTTCTTATCACAGTATCACACCTTCCCACTAGTTCAGCTGGATTGTGGCTGTATTGGATTAAGTTGACTGTGAGTCTATAAGGTAAAGGGTGAGAGCCCTCCTGTCACTTTCAGCTTTTGTCATTACACAGTGACTGTCCAAAAGAGGGTGTGGAGGAAATCTCAGGAGGAGGAGACACCTTGAACTGGCACAATTGTGCAATCATTTCCCGACAGATCGTTTTAGGGCACGTTACAGCAATCCTCATTTACCTAAAGGGTAACAGAATTTTCTAGCATTAAAACAACCCCCCCGAAACCCCACATCATCTGAATTTATTTTCTAAGGGAAACAAACAAAAATCCCATTCAGTTAAACATTTAAATTTGAACAGCCTACTTGGATATTAGGCGGTGTTTTCAAATACAACTTGTAATCTTTCACTTGGCTAAAAATGATAGATTGATTCATGGTTGCCTCACTTTTATTTTTGCATCCAGACTTGACTGGTGTTTAACAGGGCTTCAGGGTATCATAATGGCGGAGGGCTTGGGTTTGTCGACTGAAAAAAAGGAAGCACAATGTGAGAACTGTGAGGTTTTTTTGTTTGTTTTTTTGCGGTACGCGGGCCTCTCACTGTTGTGGCCTCTCCCGTTGCGGAGCACAGGCTCCGGACGCGCAAGCTCAGCGGCCATGGCTCACTGGCCCAGCCACTCCGCGGCCATGTGGGATCTTCCCAGACCGGGGCACGAACCCGTGTCTCCTGCATTGGTAGGTGGACTCTCAACCACTGCGCCGCCAGGGAAGCCCATGAGTTAAGTTTTATTTGGGGCAAAATGAGGACTACTGCCCGGAGACTGCATTTCAGATAGCTCTGAGAAACTGCTCCAAAGAGGTTGGGGGAAGGTCAGTGTTGTAAATGATTGTAGTGAAGGGGGGTGGTGCGTGCAGTCAAGCATGCAGTTGGACAGAGGCTTGCTGCTAGTCAGGAGGAGCAGATGTCACAGTTAATAATTTTAGTTCTTTTCTAGATGTGAGTAGATGCAAGAATTGGAGCTCATAAGATCTTCTCCTGAAAATATCTAACTATATGAAGACCTGTTTTGCCAGTTTTTCCCAGATCAGAGTGCCGCATTCCTGATCTCCACCCTGACCTCCTTTCAGGGGGTGTTGAAGGTCAGCAGCCACAGTGGTTCATGATTCAATCCTTGTAGAGGTAGATGGCAATGCCAAATTTTAGTTGGCAGGTTCTGAGGCAGACTGGCTTTGAATGTCTGCTCTTTATCTAGATGACCTTAGGTGAGTTCCTTTGTTTCTCCAAGTTTCAGCTTCCTCATCTGTCAAATATGGATAATAGTAGCAGTCCCCTTGGGGGTAGTTTGAGGATTAAATGAGGTAATGAATGTGAACCAGAGCTACCTCATGGTGACAATTAAATGAGACTAAAATGCAGAGCATACTGCCTGTGGCATAGTGTCTGGGTAATAAATATTAGTTGTCGTTTGAAAGATTTGGAATATCGTTTCACCCAGTAGTGATCAGACCCATGTACACTGGTTTTCATGAATGAAAGACAGTGGGAAGACCAAAATTGAAATAATTTCCTTGCATGTATTTAATTTGTCACTGCCCTGGCCAAGGCTCAAAACCTTGTCGTCATCCTTGCCCCCTTCCTCAACCCTCACTTCCAATTACTAGGTAAATTCCCTCAATTCTACATCGGTGGTGTTTTCCGTTAGTCATTTATTTTTCCATTCTCTGTTGCCACCATCCCACATTCTCATTACTTCTTGCCAAGACAATTACATCAGTCTTACGGGAACTTTCTTCACTTCTGTTAAAAAAACAAAATTCAACAGTACATTTGAAGGTCTAGTTGGCTTTATTCAACAACTCATGAATCAAACAGCATCACACCTAGCAACTAGAAGAGTGCTCTGAGTGCGTGTACGAAACGGAGAGCTTTTATAGGAAGAAGGGTGGGACAAGACAAAAGAAAAAAGATTATTTCTAGGTCAGGATATCTTCTTTTTGGGGGAAAGGGATCATCAAAACTTTTATCATGCATGTTACCTCTTCTGGGGGTGGGGCGTGGATGGAGAGGGCCCACATGCAGATTACCTCTTCGGTGCTGACCAGAAAATTCCACTGGTTAAGATTACATTTCTGGGGAGGGTTGAAACTGCAACTAAGTCAAGTATTAAGTCTAGGCTTGGTATCACGGGAGCACAAGTGGCACCATTTTGGGCCTGTGGTTTTCTCGTTAACACTTCTAAAGACTGCCTTCCCCACCACCACCGAGTCTCAGCACATCACAATGGAACCAGCGTTAGGTACCACCCAGTCAGGTGATTCACGAACTTGCCATGCATCAGAATCATCACAGGAGCTCGTTAAAAATACAGACGCTGGGATCCTGCCCCAGACCTGGAACTTGTAGATCTAAGGACTAATTTAACCTCCTTCAGCTTGTCTCCTACCCCCACGTTATTCCTAAATTTAGATGTAGAGTTATCCTAGTATGTAGATAAACCTAGGCCCCTGAGAAAGAGTGATTCCCTGGGTCTCAAGGGAAGTTAATTGGAGATATATTGTCAGAATCCTTGTCCTCTGAGGCATAGCCTTAAGCCACTTCCCAATCAGAAACTTTCGGTGGCTCTCCTCTGCTTTCAAAATAAAGCCCAAATCCTTGAGATTGACATTTAAACTGATGAAACAAAATTATTTTAAGGCAGGACAAGAAAAAAATCTAACGTAAAATTTTCTCTGCTTTTTGAACCACTATCCCCTCCCCTTTAGTGTACATTGTGCATCTGTACTACACATTAACTAGGTTCCCTTAGAAGACACAGGAATGCCTACTTGCCAAAAAGAAAAAAAAAAGCAATTTCCTCCTGGCATCAGCAAGGTAACACTTTTTTTAAAATTATTTTTATTTATTTACTTTTTTTGTGTGGTACGCAGGCCTCTCACTGTTGTGACCTCTCCCGTTGCGGAGCACAGGCTCCGGACGCGCAGGCTCAGCGGCCATGGCTCACGGGCCCAGCCGCTCCGTGGCATGTGGGATCTTCCCGGACCAGGGCACGAACCCGCGTCCCCTGCATCGGCAGGCGGACTCTCAACCACTGCGCCACCAGGGAAGCCCCCAGCGAAGCCCCGAGCAAGGTAACTCTTTAGGAATTAACATTTCCTTTTAATCCTGTAAAGAGTCACAATGACCCACTGCTTGCCTATTGGACTACATAGTCAATATGTCACTTTGATGTATAACCCTTTGCCTCAAAAACTTATATAACTGCTTTGACCTCTAATGGGTGGAACGGCTTGCAGGATCTTAGTTCCCTGACCAGGGATCAAACCGCGTCCTTGGCTGTGAAAGAGCAGAGTCCTAACCACTGGACCACCAGGGAATTCCCCTCAGAGCTTTTTTTTTTTTTTTTTTTACATTCTTTTTCTTTTTTCACATCTTTTTTTTTTTTTTTTAACATCTTTATTGGGGTATAATTGCTTTACAATGGTGTGTTAGTTTCTGCTTTCTAACGAAGTGAATCAGTTATACATATGTTCCCATATCTCTTCCCTCTTGCGTTTCCCTCTATCCCACCCCTCCAGGCGGTCACAAAGCACGGAGCTGATCTCCCTGTGCTATGAGGCTGCTTCCCACTAGCTCTACCTTACCTTTGGTAGTGTATATATGTCCATGCCTCTCTCTCACTTTGTCACAGCTTACCCTTCCCCCTCCCCATATTCTCAAGTCCTTTCTCTAGTAGGTCTCTGTCTTTATTCCTGTCTTAGTCCTAGGTTCTTCATGACATTTTTTTTTCTTAAATTCCATATATACATGTTAGCATACGGTATTTGTCTTTCTCTTTCTGACTTACTGCACTCTGTATGACAGACTCTAGGTCTATCCACCTCATTACAAATAGCTCAATTTCGTTTCTTTTTATGGCTGAGTAATATTCCATTGTATATATGTGTCACATCTTCTTTATCCATTCATCCGATGATGGACACTTGGGTTGTTTCCATCTCCTGGCTATTGTAAATAGAGCTGCAATGAACATTTTGGTACATGACTCTTTTTGAATTATGGTTTTCTCAGGGTATATGCCCAGTAGTGGGATTGCTGGGTCATATGCTAGTTCTATTTGTAGTTTTGTAAGGAGCCTCCATACTGTTCTCCACAGTGACTGTATCAATTTACATTCCCACCAGCAGTGCAAGAGGGTTCGCTTTTCTCCACACCCTCTCCAGCATTTACTGTTTCTAGATTTTTTGATGATGGCCATTCTGACCGGTGTGAGATGATATCTCATTGTAGTTTTGATTTGCATTTCTCTAATGATTAATGATGTTGAGCATTCTTTCATGTGTTTGTTGGCAGTCTGTATATCTTCTTTGGAGAAATGTCTATTTAGGTCTTCTGCCCATGTTTGGATTGGGTTGTTTGTTTTTTTGTTATTGAGCTGCATGAGCTGCTTATAAATTTTGGAGATTAATCCTTTGTCAGTTGCTTCATTTGCAAATATTTTCTCCCATTCTGAGGGTTGTCTTTTGGTCTTGTTTATGGTTTCCTTTGCTGTGCAAAAGATTTGAAGTTTCATTAGGACCCATTTGTTTATTTTTGTTTTTATTTCCATTTCTCTAGGAGGTGAGTCAAAAAGGATCTTGCTGTGATTTATGTCATAGAGTGTTCTGCCTATGTTTTCCTCTAAGAGTTTGATAGTTTCTGGCGTTACATTTAGGTCTTTAATCCATTTTGAGCTTATTTTTGTGTATGGTGTAAGGGAGTGATCTAATCTCATACTTTTACATGTACCTGTCCAGTTTTCCCAGCACCACTTATTAAAGAGGCTGTCCTTTCTCCACTGTACATTCCTGCCTCCTTTATCAAAGATAAGGTGACCGTATGTGCGAGGGTTTATCTCTGGGCTTTCTATCCTGTTCCATTGATCTATATTTCTGTTTTGGTGCCAGTACCATACTGTCTTGATTACTGTAGCTTTATAATATAGTCTGAAGTCAGGGAGCCTGATTCCTCCAGCTCCGTTTTTCGTTCTCAAGATTGCTTTGGCTATTCGGGGTCTTTTGTGTTTCCATACAAACTGTGAAAGTTTTTGTTCGAGTTCTGTGAAAAATGCCAGTGGTAGTTTGATAGGGATTGCATTGAATCTGTAGATTGCTTTGGGTAGTAGAGTCATTTTCACAATGTTGATTCTTCCAATCCAAGAACATGGTATATCTCTCCATCTATTTGTATCATCTTTAATTTCTTTCATCAGTGTCTTATAATTTTCTGCATACAGGTCTTCTGTCTCCTTAGGTAGGTTTATTCCTAGATATTTTATTCTTTTTGTTGCAATGGTAAATGGGAGTGTTTTCTTGATTTCACTTTCAGATTTTTCATCATTAGTGTATAGGAATGCCAGAGATTTCTGTGCATTAATTTTGTGTCCTGCTACTTTACCAAATTCATTGATTAGCTCTAGTAGTTTTCTGGTAGCATCTTTAGGATTCTCTATGTATAGTATCATGTCATCTGCAAACAGTGACAGCTTTACTTCTTCTTTTCCAATTTGGATACCTTTTATTTCCTTTTCTTCTCTGATTGCTGTGGCTAAAACTTCCAAAACTATGTTGAATAAGAGCGGTGAGAGTGGGCAGCCTTGCCTTGTTCCTGATCTTAGTGGAAATGCTTTCAGTTTTTCACCATTGAGGACAATGTTGGCTGTGGGTTTGTCATACATGACCTTTATTATGTTGAGGAAAGTTCCCTCTATGCCTACTTTCTGCAGGCTTTTTATCATAAATGGGTGTTGAATTTTGTCAAAAGCTTTCTCTGCATGTATTGAGATGATCATATGGTTTTTCTCCTTCAATTTGTTCATATGGTGTATCACGTTGATTGATTTGCGTATATTGAAGAATCCTTGCATTCCTGGAATAAACCCCACTTGATCATGGTGTATGATCTGTTTAATGTGGTGTTGGATTCTGTTTGCTAGTATTTTGTTGAGGATTTTTGCATCTATGTTCATCAGTGATATTGGCCTGTAGTTTTCTTTCTTGGTGACATCCTTGTCTGGTTTTGGTATCCGGGTGATGGTGGCCTCATAGAATGAGTTTGGAAGTGTTCCTTCCTCTGCTATATTTTGGAAGAGTTTGAGAAGGATAGCTGTTAACTCTTCTCTAAATGTTTGATAGAATTCGCCTGTGAAGCCATCTGGTCCTGGGCTTTTTTTTGTTGGAAGATTTTTAATCACAGTTTCAATTTCAGTGCTTGTGATTGGTCTGTTCATATTTTCTATTTCTTCCTGATTCAGTCTTGGCAGGTTGTGCATTTCTAAGAATTTGTCCATTTCTTCCAGGTTGTCCATTTTATTGGCATAGAGTTGCTTGTAGTGATCTCTCATGATCTTTTGTATTTCTGCAGTGTCAGTTGTTACTTCTCCTTTTTCATTTCTAATTCTATTGATTTGAGTCTTCTCCCTTTTTTTCTTGATGAGTCTGGCTAATGGTTTATCAGTTTTGTTTATCTTCTCAAAGAACCAGCTTTTAGTTTTATTGATCTTTGCTATCGTTTCCTTCATTTCTTTTTCATTTATTTCTGATCTGATTTTTATGATTTCTTTCCTTCTGCTAACTCTGGGGTTTTTTTGTTCTTCTTTCTCTAATTGCTTTAGGTGCAAGGTTAGGTTGTTTATTCAAGGTGTTTCCTGTTTCTTAAGGTAGGATTGTATTGCTATAAACTTCCCTCTTAGAACTGCTTTTGCTGCATCCCATAGATTTTGGGTCGTCGTGTCTCCATTGTCATTTGTTTCTAGGTATTTTTTAATTTCCTCTTTGATTTCTTCAGTGATCAGTTCGTTATTAAGTAGTGTATTGTTTAGCCTCCATGTGTTTGTATTTTTTACAGATCTTTTCCTGTAATTGATATCTAGTCTCATAGCATTGTGGTTGGAAAAAAATACTTGATACAATTTCAATTTTCTTAAATTTACCAAGCCTTGATTTGTGACCCAAGATATGATCTATCCTGGAGAATGTTCCATGAGCACTAGAGAAAAATGTGTATTCTGTTGTTTTTGGATGGAATGTCCTATAAATATCAATTAAGTCCATCTTGTTTAATGTATCATTTAAAGCTTGTGTCTCCTTATTTATTTTCATTTTGGATGATCTGTCCATTGGTGAAAGTGGGGTGTTAAAGTCCCCTACTATGAATGTGTTACTGTCTATTTCCCCTTTTATGGCTGTTAGTATTTGCCTTATGTATTGAGGTGCTCCTATGTCGGGTGCATAAATATTTACAATTGTTATATCTTCTTCTTGGATGGATCCCTTGATCATTATGTAGTGTCCTTCTTTGTCTCTTGTAATAGTCTTTATTTTAAAGTCTATTTTGTCTGATATGAGTATTGCTACTCCAGCTTTCTTTTGGTTTCCATTTGCATGAAATATCTTTTTCCATCCCCTCACTTTCAGTCTGTATGTGTCTCTAGGTCTGAAGTGGGTCTCTTGTAGACAGCAAATATATGGGTCTTGTTTTTGTATCCATTCAGCCAATCTGTGTCTTTTGGTGGAAGCATTTAATCCATTTACATTTAAGGTAATTATCGATATGTATGTTCCTATTCCCATTTTCTTAATTGTTTTGGGTTCGTTATTGTATGTCTTTTCCTTCTCTTGTGTTTCTTGCCTAGAGAAGTTCCTAGCAGTTGTTGTAGAGCTGGTTTGGTGGTGCTGAACTCTCTCAGCTTTTGCTTGTCTGTAAAGGTTTTAATTTCTCCATCAAATCTGAATGAGATTCTTGCTGGGTAGAGTAATCTTGGTTGCAGGTTTTTCTCCTTCATCACTTTAAATATGTCCTGCCAGTCCCTTCTGGCTTGCAGAGTTTCTGCTGAGAGATCAGCTGTTAACCTTATGGGGATTCCCTTGTGTCTTATTTGTTGTTTTTCCCTTGCTGCTTTTAATATGTTTTCTTTGTATTTAATTTTTGACAGTTTGATTAATATGTGTCTTGGCGTATTTCTCCTTGGATTTATCCTGTATGGGACTCTCTGTGCTTTCTGGACTTGATTAACTAGTTCCTTTCCCATATTAGGGAAGTTTTCAACTATAATCTCTTCAAATATTTTCTCAGTCCCTTTCTTTTTCTCTTCTTCTTCTGGGACCCCTATAATTCGAATGTTGGTGCATTTGATGTTGTCCCAGAGGTCTCTGAGACTGTCCTCAGTTCTTTTCATTCTTTTTTCTTTATTCTGCTCTGCAGTAGTTATTTCCACTATTTTATCTTCCAGGTCACTTATCTGTTCTTCTGCCTCAGTTATTCTGCTATTGATCCCATCTAGAGTATTTTTAATTTCATTTATTGTGTTGTTCATCGTTGTTTGTTTCATCTTTAGTTCTTCTAGGTCCTTGTTAAATGTTTCTTGCATTTTCTCTATTCTATTTCCAAGATTTTGGATCATCTTTACTATCATTATTCTGAATTCTTTTTCAGGTAGACTGCCTATTTCCTCTTCATTTGTTAGGTCTGGTGGGTTTTTATCTTGCTCCTTCATCTGCTGTGTGTTTTTCTGTCTTCTCATTTTGCTTATCTTACTGTGTTTGGGGTCTCCTTTTTGCAGGCTGCAGGTTCGTAGTTCCCATTGTTTTTGGTGTCTGTCCCCAGTGGCTAAGGTTGGATCAGTGGGTTGTGTAGGCTTCCTGGTGGAGGGGACTAGTGCCTGTGTTCTGGTGGATGAGGCTGGATCTTGTCTTTCTGGTGGGCAGGTCCACGTCTGGTGGTGTGTTTTGGGGTGTCTGTGGACTTATTATGATTTTAGGCAGCCTCTCTGCTATTGGGTGGGGTTGTGTTCCTGTCTTGCTAGTTGTTTGGCATAGGATGTCCAGCACTGTAGCTTGCTGGTCGTTGAGTGAAGCTGGGTGCTGGTGTTGAGATGGAGATCTCTGGGAGATTTTCACCATTTGATATTATGTGGAGCTGGGAGGTCTCTTGTGGACCTGTGTCCTGAAGTTGGCTCTCCCTCCTCAGAGGCACAGCACTGACTCCTGGCTGCTGCACCAAGAGCCTTTCATCCACACGGCTCAGAATAAAAGGGAGAAAAAGTAGAAAGAATTAGTAGAAGTAGAAAGAGAGAAAGAAAGGAGGGAGGGAGGGAAGGAGGAAGGAAGGAAGGAGGAAAGGAAGGAAAAAAAGAAAGGAGATGAAGTAAAATAAAATAAAGTAAGATAAAATATAATAAAGTTATTAAAATAAAAAAATAATTATTAAGAGAAAAAAAGAAAAAACTTAAAAAAACAACAAAAAAACGGACGGATAGAACCCTAGGACAAACTGTGGAAGCAAAGCTATACAGACAAAATCTCACACAGAGCATACACATACACACTCACAAAAAGAGGAAAAGGGTAAAAAATCATAAATCTTGCTCTCAAGTCCACCTCCTTAATTTGGGATGAGTCGTTGTCTATTCATGTATTCCACAGATGCAGGTACATCAAATTGATTGTAGAGCTTTAATCCGCTGCTTCTGAGGCTGCTGGGAGAGATTTCCCTTTCTATTCTTTGTTCTCACAGCTCCCAGGGCCTCAGCTTTGGATTTGGCCCCGCCTCTGCGTGTAGGTCGCCGGAGGCGTCTGCTCTTCGCTCAGACAGGACGGGGTTAAAGGAGCCGCTGATTCCGGGTCTCTGGCTCACTCAGGCCGGGGGGAGGGAGGGGCGCGGAGTGCGGGGCGAGCCTGCGGCGGCAGAGGCCGGCGTGACGTTGCTGCAGCCTGAGGCGCGCCGTGCGTTCTCCCGGAGGAGTTGCCCCTGGATCCCGGCACCCTGGCAGTGGGGGGCTGCACAGGCTCCCCGTAAGGGGGGTGTGGATAGTGACCTGTGCTCGCACACAGGATTCTTGGTGGCGGCAGCAGCAGCCTTAGCGTCTCATGCCCGTCTCTGGGGTCCGCGCTTTCAGCCGCGGCTCGCGCCCGTCTCTGGAGCTCCTTTAAGCAACAGTCTTTTTTTTTTTTTTTTTGCAGTACGTGGGCCTCTCACTGTTGTGGCCTCCCCCGTTGCGGAGCACAGGCTCCGGACGCGCAGGCCCAGCGGCCATGGCTCACGGGCCCAGCCACTCCGCGGCATGTGGAATCTTCCTGGAACGGGGCACGAACCCGTGTCCCCTGCATCGGCAGGCGGACTCTCAACCACTGCGCCACCAGGGAAGCCCTAAGCAGCGCTCTTAATCCCCTCTCCTTGCGCACCAGGAAACAAAGAGGTAAGAAAAAGTCTCTTGCCTCTTCGGCAGGTCCAGACTTTTCCCCGGACTCCCTCCCGGCTAGCCGTGGCGCACTAACCCCCTGGCAGGCAGTGTTCACGCCGCCAACCCCAGTCCTCTCCCTGGGATCCAACCGAAGCCCAAGCCTTAACTCCCAGCCCCACCCGCCCTGGCGGGTGAGCAGACAAGCCTCTCGGGCTGGTGAGTGCTGGTCGGTACCGTTCCTCTGTGCGGGAATCTCTCCGCTTTGCCTTCCGCACCCCTGCGGCTGCGCTCTCCTCCGCAGCTCTGAAGCTTTCCCCCTCCGCCACCCGCAGTCTCCGCGCGCGAAGGGGCTTCCTAGTGTGTGGAAACCTTCCCTCCTTCACAGCTCCCTCCCACTAGTGCAGGTCCCGTCCCTATTCTTTTGTCTGTTTATTCTTTTTTCTTTCGCGCTACCCAGGTATGTGGGGAGTTTCTTGCCTTTTGGGAGGTCTGAGGTCTTCTGCCGGCGTTCAGTAGGTGTTCTGTAGGAGTTGTTCCACGTGTAGATGTATTTCTGGTGTATCTGTGGGGAGGAAGGTGATCTCCGCGTCTTACTCTTCCGCCATCTTCCCAGAAGCCTCCCCCTCAGAGCTTTCTGAAAGACTGTCTCCTGAGTTATAATTTTCATATTGGCTGGAATAAAATTCTCTATTTCTTTCTTAGATTGACTACTGATTAAAATTTTGTCAACAAGGCCCTCTGTGACTTGTTCCCGGACTCTTGTTTTCAGTTTCAGAGCCCAAGTTTGTCTCTCATCCTGGGCTCTCTGTTCTTGGACACGCTCTGCACTTGCCCTCCGGTTGTGCCCCCTGCTCAATCAACCCTGAGCTGCCCTTTGCCCCAGGGCCCACCTGCTGAAATTCCACCAGGGTTCTGTTTCTTCAGGTTCCACATGTCAAGTTCGTTTTTTTAATTGTAAACTACAGATACCATAAAATTTACCATCTTAACCATTTTGGGGCACAACAAGGGGCTGAAATCATCCCTTGCACCAGGAACAGTAACTTTAGAGTAAGGTCAGAGCAAAACCCAGCTTTTCCCTCCCCTTCATTTAGAAGAAATCTGGATACCATGAAACTTCTTGAGTGACAGTACAGAATTACGACAGAATGCTGCCTTGCACAGTTGACCAGCCTGGAGTTTCCAGTCAACCCTGGTTTAGTGGATCAAATACAAACCACAAGAGAGGCCTGGAAAATTCCTGCTTGGCATTTCTTCCCAGAGGGTTCAGAAAAATACTAACTGGCACCGCCGTGTCCTAAATACAGAGAATGTTTTCCCAGATTGTGGTTTTCCCATCTTCCCCAGGTAATAATACATTATTCCAGATGGACGACTCTGAATCAATCTGAATATTCAAGTTGATATATTCTTCTAGCAATCTAAGCATGATTTTATCTGATACTAATAGGCAAAGCCTGGGTTTAGTGACTTTGTATCAGAGTTTTTAATCCCCTGGCTGTCTGTGTAGCTTTTCCTAGGAAACTGCCCATCTTTGTGGCATCAGGCTTGTGCAGCTGTGCAGAGCCCCATGCTTAGCACGGCCCAGTGCTTGGTTAATGCCCTACTTTCACCATCTTAGAATTTTTAATAATTTCTGAACAAGGTCCGCACATTTTTATTTCGTACTGGTACCACACATTATGTAACTGGTCCTGGCTGCCATAGTAGATCTGAGGTAGAACTTGAGATTTTGCATTTCTGGGAGGATCCCAGGTGACAGTCTCACAGCTTGTTCTGTTCTCAGTTTATTTAGGCTTAAATAAACTTTCGGTGCCTGGGAACTTGACTCTAGCTGGATCAAACACAAGCTCAGGCTCTCTGGTCCCTCTCTTCCAGTGATTCTGGGTGCTGATTAGAATGGCCTTTATTATTATTATTATTATTTTAATTGAGATATAATTAATACATTACATTAGTTTCAGTTATACAACATAATGTTTTGATACTGGTACATATTGTGAAATGATCACCCCAATAAGTTTAGTTAACATCAATTACCATACACAGTGATGAAATTTTTTTCTTGTGATGAGAACTTTTACATACTTACATGTGGAATCTAAAAAATAAAACAAACTTGAATATAACAACAACAATAAAAAACCCAACAGACTCACGATATAGAGAACAAATTAGTGGTTACTAGTAGAGAGAGGGAAGGGCATGATGGGGTAAGGGATTGAGAAGTATAAACTACTATGTATAAAACTACAAGGATGCACAGGGAATAATAGCTAATACTTTATAATAACTATAAATGCAGTATAACCTTTAAAAATTGTGAATCACTGTGTTGTACACCTGAAACTTACATAATATACATCAACTGTACCTCAATTAAAAAAATTTTTTAGAAGATACATGCACCCCTATGTTAACTGCAGCATTATTTACAACAGCCAATATATGGAAGAAACCTAAGTACTTAAATGTCCATCAATGGATAAATAGATAAAATAAATGTGGTATCTGTGTATAATGGAAATACGTTTTATAAGAAAGGTAATGCATTTCTCTTACCTTGCAAAAATCCCCTTCTTACTAGTAAGTTAAAAAATAAATTCTCTCAATCGTTCATGTGTTCAATAAGTGTTTGTTGAAGTCCTGTTATGTGCCAGATACTTTTCTTGGTGCTAGATAAATGAGACAGAAATTGTTACAATCTAGGGTGGAAGACAGACCAAGAAAACAATCAAAACCAACAAACCACCCAAGTAACAGAAAAAGTAAACCGAGAAATGAATAAAATCATCCCACATATTGATAATTGCTAAGAAAGAAAGAATAGTCATGGTAGGTCACTCACAGTAGTCAGAGAAGGCCTTTCCGAAGAGAGATTTCAAGTGAGAGTCACAGGAAAAAAGGAAGCACCCATGTGAAGGAGAGGTGGGAAGCGTGTTCTAGGCAAAGGCAATATCATGTGTAGACACCCTGGTAAATTAGAGCTTGACTTGTTGGTAGGACTGAGGGAAGAACAGTGTGGCTGGAGAGCAGTGAGCTGGGAGGGTGTGGCATGAGATGATGCTGGAAGGTGACCAGGGACCAGATCTGCTAAAGGGTTTTAAGCAGAAGGGACACATGATCAGATTATGGTTTGCAAAGATCAGTCTGAATGCTAGACAGACAGGCCTATTTTGCCAGAACAGTTCCAGTTTATTCCTGTCATCCAGGTATAATTATCAGTAATGTCCCTTTCACAATGGAAAGTGACTTGGTTTAGATGATAAACTATACAGTCACACTTAAGCAGAGGCGGAAGCCATGAAGATGGGGAGACTACTGAGACAGCTGTTGCAGGAACCCAGGTGAGAACAGGTGTGGCCAGGAGCGTGGAGGTGCACGTGAGACCAAGCTGATGGGCTAGAGATGAATTTTGGAAGTAGAATCACAGGGCTTGCTAGTGGATTGGATGTGGAGGTAAAGGCAAGGGAAGCATCAAGCACATTTCCCAATATCTGGGGTGAGCCACAGAGGGAAGAGTCATGTCATTTGCTGACTTGGAGTGGCCTGGGAGTGAAGAGTTCTGGACGGAGATGAGCGTTTCCTTCGGACAAGCAGAGTGTGAGATCTCTGGAAGCCATCCAATCAGAGGTTTCAGGAGGCCAATCAGATAAACAAGCATGAAGCTTGGAAACCAGGTTCTGAGGGGGAGATATAAGTTTCAGAGCCGTCAGCATGTAGATACCATTTGCTGCGCTTGTTGGGGAGAATACAGAGAAATAAAAAGTGCGAGCCCAGAACCAAGTCTGAGGGACACTTAGAGTTTGGGGAGATGAAAAGGCCCAGCTAAGGAGATAAAGGAAAACTGAAGGGAAGCAAAAGGAGAGTGTGGTACTATGAAGCCAAGAGAGAACCTTCCAGGAAGGAGGGAGAGGACAACTGTGCTGAGCATGGCTCAGAGGCCTCCGGATAGGAGGAGAGAAACATGTCAATTGTTTTGGCAACATGGAGGTCAGTGGTGACCAGAGCTGTTTTGCTGAGTGGTGGGGACAGAGGACAGGCTGGTGTGGGTTCAAGTGTGAGTCAGAAGCGAGGAATCAGAAAGTGCAGATGGGCAGGTTTTCAACAAGTCTGACTATAAAGAGGAAGAGGAAAACGTGCAAGAGTGAAGAGTGATGTGGATTGAACTCAGGGTTTTCAATGTGGTGCTTTATTGGGAAAGCTGTTACTGACTGTCTGGACTCTGCAAGGTTTTGCCCATGTGAGGAACAAGCACATTTTCCTCCCTGGCGTGAGTGTCACTGGGTGTCCTGTGCAAGAGAAGAGCACCACAGGAGCTGGGCGGAAGGAAAGCACAAACCAGGAAGTGTTTGTGTCCTACAACGTCCCTCCTGCGCCCTGAAAGGAC
This sequence comes from Delphinapterus leucas, assembly GCF_059928025.1. Lineage (NCBI taxonomy): Eukaryota > Metazoa > Chordata > Mammalia > Artiodactyla > Monodontidae > Delphinapterus > Delphinapterus leucas. The sequence continues at coordinate 37,672,584 of NC_143135.1, forward strand.
AGAGATTAACACCGTGCCCAGCTGGCACAGGAGAAATGTTTACCAGTTCCAGTATCACAAGCGGGGCAAAGAAGGGTGGACGTGGAGTTCAGAGTAAATAAACTGATAACCGGCACACACTTCTACTCTGAAAGTGGGATTCAGGAGCACTCCTAAGGGGAGACGATTCATGATGAAATGATCTCTGTAGGGGAAAGACAAGTTTAATTTCCTTGTCAAGGAGGAAGAATAACTGTGTCTATAAGGTAGTTAGTCACAGGAGAACTTTCTCATACAGTTCCCATCAGAACGCACTGTCAGAGGTGTACGTAGAGGCTGTGTCTCAGAAAAGTGAGTCTGACAAAATAAAGCAGGAGCAGGGTAACTGGGATTAGGGAGAGTGTGGTGGCAGATTGGCTGGCAAGAACAGGCTCAAAGCACTGCTGAGTTTAGGGCTCTAGTGGTAAAGTCTCAACAGACCCCAGGTTATAAGGAGACTCCTGTTATGAGAATGTTCACTATTAGATTTGTATCCCAGGTATTGAAGGTATAGAGTTTTGCAAAATGAGGGGAAAGAAAGGAAATGTAGGAGAAAGGATGACTTGAAAGTTTGGATAAAGCAAGTTCTCCAAATTATTGTAAATAGGAAAAATTTAATAATCAGGCCTTTTATTACTTGAAATAAAAGTTGGATACAGAAGTCTATTCACCATTCTTTGTTTGTTTTTTTTTTTTTGGCTGCATTGGGTCTTCGTTGCTGCACGCGGGCTTTCTCTAGTTGCGGCGAGCGGGGGCTACTCTTCGTTGTGGTGCGTGGGCTTCTCATTGCGGTGGCTTCTCTTGCTGCGGAGCACGGGCTGTAGCCGCGCGGGCTTCTGTAGTTGTGGCGTGTGGGATCAGTAGTTGTGGCTCGCGGGCTCTAGAGCACAGGCTCGGTAGTTGTGGTGCAAAGGCTTAGTTGCTTTGCGGCATGTGGGATCTTCCCGGACTACGGCTCGAACCCGTGTCCCCTGCATTGGCAGGTGGATTCTTAACCACTGTGCCGCCACAGAAGCCCCTGTTCCCCACTCTTTAAAGTGTTAGATCATTTTACTTCTTGGAATCTGTAATCTGAAAAAACCAAACACCAAAACCAAATTTTTATCCAAGGAAGAAGGTTATTGGTTTATCTAGGAATTTGTGATTTATAGAGTCGCACGTAATTCCTGTGCTCTAACAGGCCCAAACCCCTTTTATTAGACACTGTTTTCCTCAATAAGAAGTAACATGCTGGGACTTCTGTGGCAGTCCAGTGGTTAAGACTTGGAGCTCTCACTGCCGTGGGCCTGGGTTCAATCCCTGGGGGGAGAACTAAGATCCCACAAGCCATGCGGCATGACTGGAAAAAGAGTAACATGCTGCTGGCTTTCCTCTGTTGGGAAGGGTCCAGGGAGGGAAAAGGACTTCTTCTCAAGGACCTGATACATATCCAATGCAATACAAAACCTCCTGATACTTAATCTTGATGTTGTCCCTATGCCTCCGTTTGTGGACATGTTTATTCCTGGACACTTGCATAAGGCAAGGAATATAGAGTGAAGGGAAACAGCGTTGGAGGCACTTCTGGATGGCACAGACAGAAATTGGTTCATAGATGGATTTGTAGGTGTTGCTGAGAAATGAAGAGAAGATCAAGGTGCAGCTGCTGGAGCAGGATTCCACGATCCAGTCGTCCCGAGGCTGTGTCCCCTGCCCGCACACAGACACCACTGAGGATGAACTGAGGGCACTAGACCCCAGGGCAGAGAAGCTGACAGGACACAACTGCCAGGGAGTGAAGAGGCCTGAATACAGAAGGGCCTAGAAAGAGCACCACTGTAACCAGAGGGGCCTGGAGGGGAGCGGGTCTGATTAGGGGAAGGGGTGGAGCAGGGTGTCTGCCCCGTATGATGCTGAGACTGTGGCCCCGACACCCAAGACACAGGCACAGACTCGGCCTTCACTCGGGTGCCCGGCCATCATCCCTTGGGAACAAACAGGCTGTCCTTATATCAAAGAATAACACACGGTTTTCAACATTCAATGTCTTAAGCATTTATTAGATCTGCTGGCTTCTGTGGACAGAGAACTCACTAGCTCAGCGTCCCTGCCCTTGGGGGCTCACAGCCCCGTCGTCTCCTGAGCAGAGTGAGAGGCAGCTCAGTACTTGTCGGGCAGGCCTGCAGGTCGGAAGTAATTGGGGTCTTTGCCGCTCCGGCCCCATTCATTGGCAAACTGGTCGGCCTTCGAGTCCTCCAGTCCGTGGCCACTGTCTCCATGCTGAAAAAGGTCTGTGACTCTCTGAAGATTCTCTCTGGCATCGCTGGAATGGAGGAGGGCAGGTAGAGGATTACTCCAGGGCTGAGGAGCAACAACCCACCCTCCCCATCTCTCCTCTTTCCAAGGAATCATGGACTCTGACAGGAGCTAGGAAAGAGGGGATGAAGCCTGAGGCTGCCGGGGCTCAGCCCACCTCAGCCCTGTGGGTCCCCTTATGCTGGGTGAACAGCACCCATGGGGGAGGCTTGGGAATCGTCTGTCCCACCAGCCTTGCTCTGCTCTTCAGCCACTCAGACCCCACACAGGACACGGAGGGTGAGGGTGGATAAGAGGAGGAGAGGCCAGGGCTTCCCTGGTGGTGCAGTGGTTGAGACTCCGCCTGCCGATGCAGGGGACACGGGCTCGTGCCCCGGTCTAGGAAGATCCCACATGCCGCGGAGCGGCTGGACCCGTGAGCCATGGCCGCTGAGCCTGCGCGTCCGGAGCCTGTGCTCCACAACGGGAGAGGCCACAACAGTGAGAGGCCCGCGTTCCGAAAAAAAAAAAAAAAATTACACACAGAGGAGGAGAGGCCACAGCCCTACAGGGAGTTCTCCACGGCTTGGCCCCTCCTGGCTGCCCGAGGCTCTCACACCCATCCCTGCATCCTCAGGGCCCCTGGTACCTGATCACTTCAGCAGCCCAGACGCCCCCAGGTCCCCTTTGGGCAGCGTCATAGTTGCCCCGGGCGTGAAAGTACTTGTCTGAATCTATGTATCTGGCTTCTTTCATGTCAGAGTAGGCTCTCCACATGTCTTTAGCCCCTGGGAGGAAAGCACATAGAGAAAGGATTATCAGGTGGACAGAAAACTGTGACACACCTTAAGGAAGAATCAAGGAATGAAAAATCCTCCACTGACTCAGTTTCATCCTGCGGCTATAGCACCATGAGTGCCATAGATTGAGAAGAGCATTCTTTGTGCGTAGGTTCCTGCTCCTGGTAACTGGAATGAGAGTCGTTATGGGGGGAGGGGCACAGCTGTGCTGGACCTGGTTGTCGGGCCCCTATGATGCTGTCTCTGGACTGCATCTCACTTAGGGCTCTATGTGATATGTTTTTTTTTTTTTTTTGCAGTACGCGGGCCTCTCACTGTTGTGGCCTCTCCTGTTGCGGAGCACAGGCTCCGGACGCGCAGGCCCAGCGGCCATGGCTCACGGGCCCAGCCGCTCCGCGGCATGTGGGATCTTCCCGGACCGGGGCACGAACCCGTGTCCCCTGCATCGGCAGGCGGACTCTCAACCACTGTGCCACCAGGGGAGCCCCTATGTGATATGTTTAAAGGAGAAAAGGGAGCTATCTTTATAGGGCAGGATTCCTCGGCTTCATACTATTGAAATTTTAAGCCAGACAATTCTTTGTTGTTCAGGGCTGTCCTGGGTATTGTAACACGTTTAACAGCATCCCTCACTTCTACCCACTAACGGGCAACCTATTCCCCAAGTGTGACAACCAAAAGTGGTTCCAAACATTGCCAGATATCTCCAGGACACAAAATTGCCCTTGGCCCCGAACCACTGTTATAAAAGGAAGCTGCATAGGATAAGATCCAGGGGGTTTGGGTGAGTGAGGAGGTGACATGGAGGACAGATTCTGAGAAAGGGGCAGACATGCAGCACCTCTGCCCTGACGCCTAAGAAATGTATTCCTGCTGCACGAATGCACTAAATGTGACTTGATTCCCCTGCCTGTTAGGCACGTGAATGGCATCCTGAGAACTTTCTAGTGGACGGTATTGATGATGTGGGCTGCCTGAGGAAGCAAGCCCTCGTGCAGTGGGTCTTTGCCTCAGCCTGGTTACACCTTCCAATCAGCTGGGGAGGTACTGAAAGTCCCATGAGACCTACCTCACAGCCCAGGCCAATTACCTCACACTCTCTGGGGTGGGTCTCAGGCTCAATAGTTTTCATTGCTCCCCAGGTGAATCCAACGTGCAGCTGAGATTGATAAGCCCCCAGCTTGAGGGAGTGGCACTGGGGCAAGTCTGCCCAGCAAGAGCTGTGGCCTCGTGCACAGCTGGGTTCAAACTTCTGTCCTGCCACCTGCTGACGGGCACTTAGTCCCTGGGCAACGGACTCGGCTGCTCCCAGCCTCGGCTTTCTCCCCTTCAGATGGGGGGAGATGCCTCCCTCACGGAGGTCTTCTGCAGGTAAGTAGGTGACCAACTGCCCCAGCCCAACCAGAACTGCACCTGTTTTCCTGGAACTGCCCCAGTTAGCGTTGAAAGTGTCCTGGAAAAGTCCTCAGACCTGGGCAAAGCGGGAGAGTTGGTCACCCTGAAGTGCATGTAAGGGCCGAGTTCCCACTGGAAGCTTGAGATATGTTATTAGGTTCCCCAACCCGGTCGCACACAGTTTTTTTTTGTCAGTTAAAAGGCTATAAAAGGGTAGGAAACAGACTGAACCAGGGACAGTGTCACTGAGTATAGGAAGCAGGAGCAAGAGCTAAGCTGAAGGTCCCTGAATTATCCAATTAGGAAATGGAAGGTAAGAAGGAAGAGAAGAAGAAGAGAGGAAGGAAGGAAGGAAGAGGGAAAGGGAGGGAGGAAGGGAGAAATGAGTGGAGGGAGAGAAGAAGAGAGGGGAAATAGATGGATAGCTTGCATCCTCCTTCATGCAATTGGTCTGAGGGAAATGCTGTACCATTTCAAGACTTATTTTATGTCTTCCATTCAACTTCCATTTCAGCTGGGAATGATGACTGTTCTTTCTCTAGTGACTGATTGACATAAATCCTGTGGTTTTCAATCTGTCTGAGAAAAAGCTCCCCAAACACCTGGCACATTCTACCACATAGGGCAGCACCGCCTAAGACAGTAGCTCCAACCCTTAAGAGCCCTCATGGTGAATCCCAGAGGCCCATGGTTGTCACCCCCCCTCCACCAGCCTTACCTTCATAAGCCTCACCAAGGAAGGAAAACCATTGGCTGTGGACTCCCAGCACCAAGGAGCAGAGAATGAGGCCTGAGAAAAGCTTCATTGTGCTGAAATGGAAGGAGAGGGTCAGGGAGACACGGACAAGCCTTGTACACCCACTTTGGGATTTGTATGTCGAGGAGAGCCCGGCTGTTCTTTCCACTTGTTCTCATTAGACTCTCAGTGGTCCACCTAGGGAATATTGCAGTAGGGCCTCACTCGGAGCCACTAGCCCATAGCTCTGAACCCACCAACCCTGAACCCAAGCCTGTCTAAGAGGCCACCAAGGTGTCTATGGTGGAAGAAGAGAGCACCTGGGACCTAGCTGTGTCTTGCTATAGCAGCCTGTAATTAATCAAAAAGCATTTCCCATGCACCACGCTGCCAGCCCTGACCTCATTCAGGACAAATACAAAAGAGAAGAATTAAAGTAAGTGTTTTCAAAGAAATCACTCTTTGGAGAAGTTTCTCACCTGAACCCGGTGGAACAGACCTGCTAGGGACAGGTGGCTGTATTTATACTGAGCCATCCCTGCTGGGGTCATGGGGTGAGAAGGAAAGCTGGACTGGTGCCTGGGGGAGAGTCCCTGCAGGTCATTTCTCCTACAAAATTGCAAAGGGTAACTTACTGGAGACCAGTGGCTGTCCTCATGCACAGGTCATATTCCTCATTGTGCAACCCTGAGAAAATAGGAATGCCTCTTCTGCCTGGTGGCCACTGTCAGGGGTGGAGGGGCTGAGGCCTGGGCCACCTGGGCTGTGGAGAAGAGGGTGTGGAGCTCCAGGAAGGAGGCCCCCAGGCTGCTGGCAGGTGTGTGGTTAGAGGATACTCCTCCAGCCTGGACCTTGCTTTCCTGGTCGTTTCCTCAGGATGGTCCCTTCTGGACCAGACAGCAGATGTGTCAGAAATTAAATCCTTTGAACTCACGTGTAAAGCCCTTGAGCTTCAAAACTGACAGGCCACCCCACCGAATGTCGTGGGTGCTCCGAGCACTTTCCACCACGCTGTGTACCTGTGCTGAGCTCTCAGCTCCAGGGCAGAGAAAGCCCTCTCAGCCTCTCAGCCATGCATTTCATAAGGGTCAACGCCTATTATGACAACAAAAAAGAGAGGTATTATAAAATAATGAGCGGCTTCTTGACTTGGTAAAGGTTAAATACCAATAGTCTATAGCAGCTGTTCTCACAGTGTGTTCTAGGGAAACCTGAGGGTCTCTTAAGACCCTTTCAGGGGAGTCTGTGGGATCAAAGCTATTTTCACAGCAGCACTAAGATATTCTTTTCCTTTTTCATTCTCATTTTTGTCATGAGTGTACTGGGCATGAAATGTTCATTGATATGGTTTTAGATTTCTACATTGCAACTGACCTTTAAGAAACTACCACTTGTCAAGTTTTGGTATCGTATCAAAGAATTGCCTGAATTATCATAAAATGCTATTAAAATGCTCTCCTGTTTTCTACCTATATGTTATATGTGTGTGATGTTGAATTTTTTTGTATACTTCAACCCAAATAATGTATTGTGACAGATTGAGTGCAGGATCAGACATGAGAATCCAGCTATCTTCTATTAAGCTAGATATTTAAAACGTTTCAAAAACGTAAGGCTACTATTTTTGTTATTAATTGTATTGTTTTGGAAAAAGATTATTTTCATTAAAATATATTATTTATGTTAACATAATGGATTTATTATTGTGTTTTTATTTATTCATTTATTTATTTGACCACTTTTTAGATACTCTGCAAAGGGTTTTTCATAAATTAACTCAATCCTCATAAAACTTCATAACAGCACAATATATTATTGTGTTTTTAAATGCTTAAACATTTTTTCTTTCCAGTGTGTTAAATCCTGATACAGTCGGGATAAATAAAATTTCTTTGAGGTCCTCAATAATTTTTCAGAGTATAATGGGACCCTGAGACACAAAAGCTTGAGAATCATTTCTCTACAGCAAATCTTATGTGTAAAGATGAAACTTTAGGTGCATTCTCAAGAAGGCCAAGAAGGAGACATGGATGTCCTCTTCTGATCACCTCAGTTTCACATTCTCCTGGAGGACCTGCCCATTGCTAAGACAAGAAACATGAGGAGGATAAGAAATGGAAGAGAAGAAATGAAACTATCATTATTTCTAAATGATGCAAGCTTTTCGTAGAAAACCCATCAGAATCAGATGGCACACTAATGAAGCCATTAAGAGAATTCAGTGAGATTGCCATGTTTCACATAAAAAATCAATTGTGTTTCTCTACACCAATTCTTTTTTTGTTGTGTTTTTGGCTGCGATGGGTCTTCGTTGCTGCCCTCGGGCTTTCTGTAATTCCAGCGAACGGGGGTTGTTCTTCAATGTGGTGCACAGGCTTCTCACTGCGGTGGCTTCTCGTTGCGGAGCACAGGCTCTAGGTGTGCAGGCTTCAGTAGCTGTTTTTCGCGGGCTCAGTAGTTGTAGCTCGCAGGCTCTAGAGCACAGGCTCAGTAGTTGTGGCACACGGGCTTAGTTGCTCCACAGCATGTGGGATCTTCCCGGAGCAGGGCTCAAACCCGTGTCTCCTGCATTGGCAGGCGGATTACTGACCACTGCGCCACCAGGGAAGTCCCAACACCAATTCTTAACAGTTAAAAAAATACAATACAAAATAGTACCAAAAACATTAACTATCTAGGGAAACCTTTAAAAATACACAAATATTTACAGAGAAAATTTAAGTTTGTTAAAGGATAAAAAGTGGGGGATGTATGTCATGTTCATGGAGACGATGTTTTTGACTTAGTAAAGATATCAGTTCTCCTTGGATTAATTTATAAATTCAGTGCAATGCTAATCAAAAATTCCCCGTGGAATTTTTTAGGGGCACAACAGATTTATTTTTTATGGATGAATAAAGGTCCATGAATAAGTAAGTTAAAAAAAAATAAGGGCCTAGGGGAGACATACGCTGGTCTCTAAGATGCGTGATCTTGGGATTTACCCCAAGGGGGGAGACAACTGTGATGGTAAGGCCAACAGATCAGAAGACAACTGCCATGAAAAAGACAGTTTGTTACTCATAGATCCCCAAAGAAGGGGGCACATCACACCAAGGGGTGGCCACACGAGGAAGCACCCAGGGTGGGCCAGGGGACAGAGAGAGGGAGAGAAAACGTGATAAACGCCTTTATTGTGGTTTCTGTGGGAGGACCAGTGAGGCACGGTGAGCGGGTTTAGGACTGGCTCATTTGAATACTTTCAGCTCTCGCTCGGCATAGGGGCTGGTTGCTAGTTGTCTGGTACCTGGCTCTGGTGTGATCAGGGCAGGTGGATAGTGGCCCAGAGCGTGAGGGTGCAATAAAGGAGGTGGTTGAAGTGTGAGCTCTGGACTGGTTGGTTTGTATTTGAGAGGCTCACTCACAGGTTAGTTTACTATCACAGGTTAGTTTACTAATCTGTAAGAATTGGCTACCTCTGGGAGAAGCAGTCCCTCCAGGGGCAGGGAGGCCCCAGGATGTGAAAGCATCAAAAACACAGATACAGAATGGAAAAACATGTTTAACACAACTTCTGAGGCATCCTTGGAGTGGCTCGGGCATCTCGCTGCTGTCAGATGAGCCAGGCTGTATGAGGCTCTTGTCAGTGGATGTTGGATCCTTGCCTGGCTTGCTTTATCTTGTTGTAAATCCCTGTAATCTCTACTCTTCTACCTAAATGTCTCCAGTCTCAATCCACACCCAGCGGTCCACTCTTCCTCCTCTGCAGAATGGTCAAGGACCTAGTGAACTCCTCAATGGCAGGTTCAACTATGTTCTAGAGTTCTTGTCAGTCAAAGTGCAAGTGCCTCCTCTTCTCGGCTTTTACACACATTTTTGTCCCCAGCCTGCCACTCCACAATCACAACCCAAAAAGTGCACTCTCTATGTCCTCCGCCACCTGCCTGCATCCATCCCGCGGAAGCTTCCATTCCTACATCCCCAGTGTGTTCCATCCACTGTTCACACTCCTCTTTCCCCGGTCTGCACCACACCTCAAGTCACAATCCGGTCACCTTGATGCCACAGAGCACTGACTGCACTACTTGTGCCTGTGCAGGGAGGATGAGATCGGATGCACATTGGGTCCTCACCATCTCTGCCACATCTCTCATGAACCGTTCCCAGGTGCAGTCCAACACCATTTTAACATTGCCTGTAGGACGGTGAGATGGAGGATGGTACACACGCTTCTCCATGGGTACCCATTGCTTGATGTGAAATTGTTTCATCCAGATCTGGGTTAAGGACGATCTTCAAAGCTGTGTGGCTCTACTTCTCTGGTGCCTATTCTGGACATAACTGGTGCTGCAAACATCTCTCAGTTCTCTTGGTCCCTGGGGATGCCCTCTGGCCCAAAGACAGAGACAGCAGTCACAGTTGTCTCCCCCCTTGGGGTAAATCCCAAGATCACGCATCTTAGAGACCAGTGCATGTCTCCTCTTGGTCCTTATTTTTTTTAATTTACTTATTCATGGACTTTTATTCATCCATAAAAAACAAATCTGTTGTGTCCCTAAAAAAATTCCACTGGGAATTTTTGATTAGCATTGCACTGAATTTATAAATTAATCCAAGGAGAACTGATATCTTTACTAAGTCAAAACATCGTCTCCATGAACATGACATACATCCCCCACTTTTTATCCTTTAACAAACTTAAATTTTCTCTGTAAATATTTGTGTATTTTTAAAGTTTTCCCTAGATAGTTAATGTTTTTGGTACTATTTTGTATTGTATTTTTTTAACTGTTAAGAATTGGTGTTGGGACTTCCCTGGTGGCACATTGGTCAGTAATCCACCTGCCAATGCAGGAGACACGGGTTTGAGCCCTGCTCCGGGAAGATCCCACATGCTGTGGAGCAACTAAGCACGTGTGCCACAATTACTGAGCCTGTGCTCTAGAGCCCGCGAGCTACAACTACTGAGACCGTGAAAAACAGCTACTGAAGCCTGCACACCTAGAGCCTGTGCTCTGCAACAAGAGAAGCCACCGAAGTGAGAAGCCTGTGCACCGCATTGAAGGGTAACCCCCGTTCGCTGGAATTACAGAAAGCCCGAGGGCAGCAACGAAGACCCAACGCAGCCAAAAAAAGAACACAAAAAGAATTGGTGTAGAGAAACACAATTGATTTTTTATGTGAAACATGGCAATCTCACTGAATTCTCTTAATGGCTTCATTAGTGTGCCATTTGATTCTGATGGGTTTTCTACGTAAAAGCTTGCATCATTTAGAAATAATGAAAGTTTCATTTCTTCTCTTCCATTTCTTATCCTCGTCATGTTTCTTGTCTTAGCAACGGGCAGGTCCTCCAGGAGAATGTGAAACTGAGGTGATCAGAAGAGGACATCCATGTCTCCTTCTTGGCCTTCTTGAGAATGCACCTAAAGTTTCTTCTTTACACATAAGATTTGCTGTAGAGCAATGATTCTCAAGCTTTTGTGTCTCAGGGTCCCATTATACTCTGAAAAATTATTGAGGACCTCAAAGAAATTTTATTTATCCCGACTCTATCAGGATTTAACACTCTGGAAAGAAAAAATATTTAAGCATTTAAAAACACAATAATATATTGTGCTGTTATGAAGTTTTATGAGGATTGAGTTAATTTATGAAAAACCCTTTGCAGAGTATCTAAAAAGTGGTCAAATAAATAAATGAATAAATAAAAACACAATAATAAATCCATTATGTTAACATAAATAATATATTTTAATGAAAATAATCTTTTTCCAAAACAATACAATTAATAACAAAAATAGTAGCCTTACGTTTTTGAAACGTTTTAAATATCTAGCTTAATAGAAGATAGCTGGATTCTCATGTCTGATCCTGCACTCAATCTGTCACAATACATTATTTGGGTTGAAGTATACAAAAAAATTCAACATCACACACATATAACATATAGGTAGAAAACAGGAGAGCATTTTAATAGCATTTTATGATAATTCAGGCAATTCTTTGATACGATACCAAAACTTGACAAGTGGTAGTTTCTTAAAGGTCAGTTGCAATGTAGAAATCTAAAACCATATCAATGAACATTTCATGCCCAGTACACTCATGACAAAAATGAGAATGAAAAAGGAAAAGAATATCTTAGTGCTGCTGTGAAAATAGCTTTGATCCCACAGACTCCCCTGAAAGGGTCTTAAGAGACCCTCAGGTTTCCCTAGAACACACTGTGAGAACAGCTGCTATAGACTATTGGTATTTAACCTTTACCAAGTCAAGAAGCCGCTCATTATTTTATAATACCTCTCTTTTTTGTTGTCATAATAGGTGTTGACCCTTATGAAATGCATGGCTGAGAGGCTGAGAGGGCTTTCTCTGCCCTGGAGCTGAGAGCTCAGCACAGGTACACAGCGTGGTGGAAAGTGCTCGGGGCACCCACGACATTCGGTGGGGTGGCCTGTCAGTTTTGAAGCTCAAGGGCTTTACACGTGAGTTCAAAGGATTTAATTTCTGACACAGCTGCTGTCTGGTCCAGAAGGGACCATCCTGAGGAAACGACCAGGAAAGCAAGGCCCAGGCTGGAGGAGTATCCTCTAACCACACACCTGCCAGCAGCCTGGGGGCCTCCTTCCTGGAGCTCCACACCCTATTCTCCACAGCCCAGGTGGCCCGGGCCTCAGCCCCTCCACCCCTGACAGTGGCCACCAGGCAGAGCAGGCCTTCCTGTTTTCTCGGGGTTGCACAATGACGAATATGACCTGTGCATGAGGACAGCCACTGGTCTCCAGTAAGTTACCCTTTGCAAATTTGTAGGAGAAATGACCTGCAAGGACTCTCCCCCAGGCACCAGCCCAGCTTTCCTTCTCACCCCATGACCCCAGCAGGGATGGCTCAGTATAATACAGCCACGTGTCCCCAGCAGGTCTGTTCCACTGGGTTTTATGTGAAACATGGCAATGTTTCACATAAAAAATCAATTGTGTTTCTCTACACCAATTCTTTTTTTGTTGTTTTTTTGGCTGCGTTGGGTCTTCGTTGCTGCCCACGGGCTTTGTCTAGTTACAGCGAACAGGGGCTACTCTTCAATGCGGTGCACAGGCTTCTCACTTCGGTGGCTTCTCTTGTTGCAGAGCACAGGCTCTAGGTGTGCAGGCTTTAGTAGCTGTTTTTCGCGGGCTCAGTAGTTGTAGCTCGTGGGCTTTAGAGCACAGGCTCAGTAGTTGTGGCACACGTGCTTAGTGCTCCACAGCATGTGGGATCTTCCCGGGGCAGGGCTCAAACCCGTGTCTCCTGCATTGGCAGGCAGATTACTGACCACTGCACCGCCAGGGAAGTCCCAACAGCAATTCTTAACAGCTAAATAATGCAATACAAAATAGTACCAAAAACATTAACTATCTAGGGAAACCTTTAAAAATACACAAATATTTACAGAGAAAATTTAAGTTTGTTAAAGGATAAAAAGTGGGGGATGTATGTCATGTTCATGGAGACGATCTTTTAACTTAGTAAAGGTATCAGTTCTCCTTGGATTAATTTATAAATTCAGTGCAATGCTAATCAAAAATTCCCAGTGGAATTTTTTTAGGGACACAGCAGATTGATTTTTTATGGATGAATAAAAGTCCATGAATAAGTAAATTAAAAAAAATAAGGACCAAGAGGAGACATGCACTGGTCTCTAAGATGCGTGATCTTGGGATTTACCCCAAGGGGGGAGACAACTGTGACTGCTGTCTCTGTCTTTGGGCCAGAGGGCATCCCCAGGGACCAAGAGAACTGAGAGATGTTTGCAGCACCAGTTATGTCCAGAATAGGCACCAGAGAAGTAGAGCCACACAGCTTTGAAGATCGTCCTTAACCCAGATCTGGATGAAACAATTTCACATCAAGCAATGGGTACCCATGGAGAAGCGTGTGTACCATCCTCCATCTCACCATCCTACAGGCAATGTTAAAATGGTGTTGGACTGCACCTGGGAACGGTTCATGAGAGATGTGGCAGAGATGGTGAGGACCCAATGGGCACCCGATCTCATCCTCCCTGCACAGGCACAAGTAGTGCAGCCAGTGCTCTGTGGCATCAAGGTGACCGGATTGTGACTTGAGGTGTGGTGCAGACCGGGGAAAGAGGAGTGTGAACAGTGGATGGAACACACTGGGGATGTAGGAATGGAAGCTTCCGCGGGATGGATGCAGGCAGGTGGCGGAGGACATAGAGAGTGCACTTTTTGGGTTGTGATTGTGGAGTGGCAGGCTGGGGACAAAAATGTGTGTAAAACCCGAGAAGAGGAGGCACTTGCACTTTGACTGACAAGAACTCTAGAACATAGTTGAACCTGCCGTTGAGGAGTTCACTAGGTCCTTGACCATTCTGCAGAGGAGGAAGAGTGGACCGCTGGGTGTGGATTGAGACTGGAGACATTTAGGTAGAAGAGTAGAGATTACAGGGATTTACAACAAGATAAAGCAAGCCAGGCAAGGATCCAACATCCACTGACAAGAGCCTCATACAGCCTGGCTCATCTGACAGCAGCGAGATGCCCGAGCCACTCCAAGGATGCCTCAGAAGTTGTGTTAAACATGTTTTTCCATTCTGTATCTGTGTTTTTGATGCTTTCACATCCTGGGGCCTCCCTGCCCCTGGAGGGACTGCTTCTCCCAGAGGTAGCCAATTCTTACAGATTAGTAAACTAACCTGTGATAGTAAACTAACCTGTGAGTGAGCCTCTCAAATACAAACCAACCAGTCCAGAGCTCACACTTCAACCACCTCCTTTATTGCACCCTCACGCTCTGGGCCACTATCCACCTGCCCTGATCACACCAGAGCCAGGTACCAGACAACTAGCAACCAGCCCCTATGCCGAGCGAGAGCTGAAAGTATTCAAATGAGCCAGTCCTAAACCTGCTCACCGTGCCTCACTGGTCCTCCCACAGAAACCACAATAAAAGCGTCTGTCACGTTTTCTCCCCCTCTCTCTGTCCCCTGGCCCACCCTGGGTGCTTCCTCGTGTGTCCACCCCGCCCCCCTTGGTGTGATGTGCCCCCTTCTTTGGGGATCTGTGAGTAACAAACTGTCTTTTTCATGGCAGTTGTCTTCTGATCTGTTGGCCTTACCATCACAGTTGTCTCCCCCCTTGGGGTGAATCCCAAGATCACGCATCTTAGAGACCAGCGTATGTCTCCCCTAGGCCCTTATTTTTTTTAACTCTATATACAAATATCGAATCATTATGTTGTACACATGAAACTAATATAGTGTTCTATGTCAATGATATCCCAGCATTAATGAATTGAACATGTTACCTTACAGGGTACAGAAAGCTTTCGGCACTATGGACCCTTTCTTCCTCCACTTATTGAGACCACACATCATACAACAACTTCAGTGCGATGGGTAAGCACTGAGGAGCATGCTGCTACCCCATGTCAAGTCATGCACGGAAAGGGCACCACTTGACTCGTCTCAGCTGTGCCAGACAATACACACACCAAGTAAAAAATCAACAAATTATTTGGAAGTTCCTAGAATGATTTAGGAAACAATGTGTGTATAACCAATTCACTTTGCTGTACACCTGAAACTAACACCACATTGTCAATCAACTATACTTCAATAAAAATTTTTAAAAAAGAAACAATGTGTGCTATGACCATATCTTTTGTTGAGCAGTTTTAGAATTTATGTAATTTTGTTCATTTGAAGGATCAGTGGCAGAATAATTAAACATATTCCTTTACCATCTAAAACTTTTAAAGTATCCCCCCTCTGGAAGGCCCCCGCAAGCAACCCAGGAAACAGGATATTACTAACACCACAGAAGCCCCTGTGTCCCACTCTCTGCTGCATGCTTCCCCCGCCCTTTCTCCAAAGGTAAACCCCTTCCCAAACTTCGTGTTATCATTCCCTTGCTTTTTTAAAATTGTTTTTTTTAATCACATATGCATATCCATAAACAATACATTTTTAAGGTTTTTCCAGGTTTTGAACTTTCTGTAAATAGATTTCTATTGTATGGATTCACTAGTCATTTGCTTATTTTGGTCAACAATATGTTCTTTAGACATAGGCATGTTGATGACTGTTGCAGTAGTTCTTCCATTTTCAATGCTGAAGACTATTGCCAAGCATGAATGTAACACAGCTTATTTCAACATTTGGGTTTTTTCTGTTTTGCTATTACAGTGTTGCTTCTGGCAATCTTGTGCAAATATCCCAGTACAAGAGTTCAAATGGTAGAGACCTAGAAGTGAAATAGAATATGATTATGTTGAACCTTAGCTGGTAATACCAAATTATCTTTCCAAAATGGTTATATATATATATTTACAATACATATTTCTATATTTTATATATTTATATTCCCACAAGTAGTGGATACATGGCCCCCTTGCTCCACATCCTAGGCCATATTTGTTTTTTATGTCAAGTTGGTGAGTGATAAATAGTATCACATTGTAGTTTAAATTTGTGTTTTCCTGATTGTCAATGAGATGCCCCATTTTTACATATTGATGGGCCATTTGTACTTTCTCTTCTGTGAAATTTATATTTATTTCTTTTTCCTTTTTTATTGATTAGTAGGAGCTCTTTCTATACTTCATATAAAGCCTTTTTGATTATGTATGTTAGAAATATCTTCCCCCAGCTTGTGGCTTTTATTTTCATGTTTTCAGTCATTTTCATGGGAGTAATGTATTTGGTTTTATATTTAACCAACTTACGATTCAACAAAATTATAATGTACAGCTATGCACTAATTCTTTTAAAATGCTTTCTTTCCCTTTATTTATCAATGTTTAGAGTAATAAGTTTAATCCCAGCAACTGCAAAGTTGTCTAATAAATTTGCTTTTTTAAAACGTTTCTTTATGGTATCTTTTGATGAACACTAATGCTTACCTTTGTTGTAGCTTTTTTTCGATTAAGAACCATCTTTTAAAGTGGAAAATTATCTTATTCATTCTCTGACAACCAACTTCTGTAACTTATTAATGTATTTGCTCAAGGTACAGAATATATATAACCTATGACGTAGCTATCTTTGCAAGCACTGTGGGAAGTAAACTTTAATTTTTCTCTCAAGAGAGTTTTCTTTAAAAGCCAGTACTTTTTATTTTTTATTTATTTATTTATTTTTAGGCCATGCTGTGCGTCATGCAGGATCCTGGTTCCCAAACCAGGGATCAGACCCATGGCCCCTGCATTGGGAGCTGAGAATCTTAACCGCTGGACTGCCAGGGAAGTCCCAAGCCAGTGCTTTTTAAAAGAGTTTGGTTTGCTTCCTATTTTCACCTGGGAAATCTTTGAAACTTTCAACTTAGTTTCAAAGGTATAGCTGGTAGTCTCTACCCTTTGCAACTGGATTACCTTCTGGTGTGCTGGAATCAGCTCATACTAGCTCAGGAGAGCTAACTGTTACATTTTCAGGGATTTTGCAAGCCAACTGTTAAGTCTTCGTCTTTTGAAATTAGCCGTGGTGGCAGTATTTACACCATGGAAATTGACAAACACTTAAGTCAGGGGTTTTTTTTTTTTTGCGGTACGCAGGCCTCTCACTGTTGTGGCCTCTCCCGTTGCGGAGCACAGGCTCCGGACGCGCAGGCTCAGTGGCCATGGCTCACGGGCCTAGCCGCTCCCCGGCATGTGGGATCTTCCCAGACCGGGGCACGAACCCGTGTCCCCTGCATCGGTAGGCGGACTCTCAACCACTGCGCCACTAGGCAAGCCCAAGCCAGTGTTTTTGTTTTTTGTTTTTTCTTCCAGAGAGCCATCTCTTAATTCCCAGCACACGCCTGGGACTGCTTCTAATTCCAAGTTCCACAGGTCCTTTCCTTTGTTCTTCTAGGCACTGACAAACCAATCCTTGAGGCAAGGGCAGCTTCTGCAAATACACAGCTTCAGCACCAGAAAGGCTGGATTCCCCATTCCCTATCCTTCAGTTCACTCAGGGAGATTAAAAGAGATATTACATTCAAACAACTTAAGAAATATTAAATTCTTGTGTACACTCTTGATTATATGACTGCATTTTCTCCCCCAAGAAAACAAACATGGGGGGCAAATGCATACATCAGAAAAGGAAACATTTTTTACACAGCTGCTCTGAGCTTCCTGCGACCAGGACCTACACTTGCCTATATGTTTATCTGGTAGAGGGCAGCAGCTCCCTAATACTGAGGCGAGGCAACCTGCTAGGAGGTGGGTGGTTTCTGCTCTGGGGGGCTTCTCACTCTTCCCATGCTCCAAGAGTGCGGGAAAACACCCTCCACTGGACTGCAAGTGTCATAAAGAAATGACCGACTTCCTAGAATCACACACAAGTCTAACACAACTCACTATCAAACCTAGAAACAGCCATTTAAGAGAACAGATCTACCGCGTTTCTCCTCTCAGTCAACCACTGGTGGCTCACACGTAAGACTGCACCTGCATTCTTCTGGCAGAAGCCACAAAACAGCAATCAACAACAACGACTGGACTTCCCTGGTGGTCCAGTGGTTAAGACTCCATTTTTCCAATGCGGGGGACGTGGGTTTGATCCCTGGTGGGGGAATTGGGATCCTACATGCCGCATGGCGCGGCAAAAAAACCCAACAACAGTAACTGCAACACAACCAAACCCAATAATTATCCTACCTTTAAACGACTATAGCATTTCTCAGCATAAAAGCTCTTCAGCAGCATTATTCTGAGCTGGTTAGAACCAGTGCACAGAGACAGAGGTTCCCTATATAGACCCAAATGAGATTAATCTGAGTTCCCCTTTCCTTGTTCAAATTTGGGCTTAATACAGAGTCACTGTTCTCAGGTATTCATATAATCAACCTACCGGTGACACACCGTTTGTTAATTTAGATGAACTAACACCCTCAAGGTTATTTGTTTAAGTAAGCATCCTTTTGATGCAAAGAGACATAGACATCTTTAGGAAAACAAATAAGTATTAGATAAGTAGAAGTGGTTGTCAAAGATCTCTCCTCCCAGTATCCTCCACTAAAGCCAGATGGTTTTTCAAAACAGTCTGCTAAAATCTCAGGGGACAGTTAATTCTAAGTTACACAGACTGTTGTAGAAAACCGATAAAGAATGAAGTTGGACAGCCATTTTAAAGAAGCTGGAGTAACTTGGTTCTAAAACAAGAGTGGACAGTACAAGAAAACAATAGTCCCATTTCAATTCCAAAGGTGCAAAAAATTCAAAACACAGCATAGTGTTACCAAACCAAATATGAGTATTAAAGGTGCCTCATAATTGAGTGCGGTTTATTCTTGGAATGCCAGCATTACAGAATCAATGTAATTCACCACAATGATAGCTTAAAGGAGAAAATAATATTATCTCAACTGATTTTTAAAAAGCATTTGATAAAGCTGAAGGCATATTTATGGTTTCTTTTTAAAAATCCTTTAGAAAACTACGTACCAAAGTGAAATTTCTTAATTTTATAAGGTTATTTGCCAGAAAGCTACAGCACATATTTTATTTAATGGAAAAACCTTTAATTCATTCCCGTTCAGGATCTGGAATGAGAAAAGGAATGCTACTATCACCACTGTTGTGTAACACAGCTCTGGAAGCCCTGGCCAATGCCACAGAAAATTTCAAAAGTAAGAGATACAAGGATTGGAAAGGCAGAGATGAAACTGTCATATTTGCAGTTAGTATACTCTTCAACCTCAAAAAGCACACCAAATCAACAAACTATAGAATTACTAAGGAAATTTAATAAGGTTGCCCAACACTTGATCCAAAAGCCAGATCATTTCTCCATAGCAGAAATAACAAAATGGAAAATATGATTAATAATAATAAACTATTCATGGTAACAACATAACTATAAAATTCCTAAGGACTGGTTTCACCGGTAATACACAGCACCACAATGGAGATTTCAAACCTCTAATAAACACCTTAAAAGATGATTCAAACAAATGGAGAGAAGTTCCTGTCTCACTGATGGGATGACTTAATATTGTAGACATGTTGATTCTACCACAAATTAATCCACAAATTTAATGCAATTCTAATGAAAATTCCAGTTGAATTTTCCCAGAGCTGAAGAAAATTACTCCAAAATTCATATCAAGAAGTAAAGGTTCATGCATACAAAAGTCAATCCTAAAAAAGGAGAATATTAAGAAGAGGCACTTACCATACGAGGTGTTAAGATGTACAGAAGAGCACAGTAAAAAACAGTAGTATTTGCTCAACAAAAGATATATTGACCAATGGGATAGAATAGAGAGTACAGAGCTAGGGTCACACATATAGGACATTAGTGTACGATCAAGGAGACATCACAAATCATTGAAGACAGGATGGGTTACTTAATAGTTTTGGAAAGAGAAAAATAAAACTGGATCCTTACCTAATACGTATACAAATGTTCACTCCAGAAGTATTAAATACATAAACATGAAGGTAAAACTATAAAGTTAATAGAAAAGAATATCAAATAATGTATTTGTGATGTAGAGATGAGGAAAAAATTCTTAAACAAAACTTCAAAAGCGAGCTTCCCTGGTGGCGCAGTGGTTGAGAGTCCGCCTGCCGATGCAGGGGACACGGGTTCGTGCCCCGGTCTGGGAAGATCCCACATGCCGCGGAGCGGCTGGGCCCGTGAGCCATGGCCGCTGAGCCTGCGCGTCTGGAGCCTTTGCTCTGCAACGGGAGAGGCCACAACAGTGAGAGGCCCGCGTACCACAAAAAAAAAAAAAAAGAAAACTTCAAAAGCACAAGACATAAAATGGTATTTCATTACATGAAAATTAAGAATTTATTTTCAGATAGAGAATGGGAAAAGACAACGTCTAAATTACGGCAAGGGATTAATATTTCAAATATACAAGGAACTTCTGTGAATCATTAAGAAAAAGACGGCAACCCCAATAGAAAAATGGGTGAAAGGTACACAAAAAATAGTTTACAGACAACACACCACAAGTAATAAGCTCACAGAGGGATGCACAAATCATTAGTAACCAGAAAAATGCAAATGAAACAAGCAGACGTTACATGCATTAGACCAGAAAAAAGATGACATCCGCAATGTGCCATGTATATCAAAAGAGTGATATTGCTGGCGTGCACATCCTTGTTTTCACTGTGAAGTGTCACTCTGCTGTCCAGGAGGGCAGCCCTGCCCACATGCCCTCCAACAGTTTTGAGGGTTTCTATAGCTCAGTGCCGTTGCCTTGGCATGACCCAGCTATCCAGTTTTCCAGTCTAAAAGCTTCCATCAAAAAAGAATTTTGCTTCAAATACACAGATTAGTGTCTAAATAATAAATAAAGTATTACAGGGTTGCTCTCACAGGACACAGTGACAATCTCTGATGTCTCTTTTGTTGTTGTTGTTTTTTTAAAATACTCCTCTGTTAGAAATAACTTTTCTGGATACAGTTTTTGTGATCCTATCTGCTATTCTTGCAGCTCCAGGAGAGAGGGAACATTTTCTATTTCTTATCTTGAGGAGACTTCTTTTGCCAGAGACGAGTAGGGCCTATAGTTTTCAAGGTCAAGCGCTGGAAACACATTGTTTAACACTGAAAGAAATGCCGTCCTGAGAGAAAAAGAAATCATATGGAAAAGAAAAGGTCAGAATAGGATTATTAACAGATGGAATATGGCACCTAAAGATTAGGGACATCTGGGCTACCCTGGTAGCGCAGTGGTTGAGAGTCCGCCTGCCGATGCAGGGGACGCGGGTTCGTGTCCCGGTCCGGGAGGATCCCACATGCCGCGGAGCGGCTGGGCCCGTGAGCCATGGCCGCTGAGCCTGCGCGTCCGGAGCACGGAGGATCCCACATGCCGCGGAGCGGCTGGGCCCGTGAGCCATGGCCGCTGAGCCTGCGCGTCCGGAGCCTGTGCTCGGCGACGGGAGAGGCCGCAGCAGAAAAAAGATTAGGGACATATTTTTTCCTCTTATCTTCCATTATAAATTTTTTATGTGACTCGGACAGGTTTATCGATTCTTATTTTATAATCGTTATTATTTTGGGGTGCGTTATTTATGTGTACGTATGTGTTTGCACATTTAGTGTTGTTGTGGGGAGGTGTGTGTGTAAGAGAGAGAGGCATATACAAGTCAACTATATTATAAATGGACATTTGCTGTTTTTCCTTATCTCATCCTTGGAATCCCGATCAGGACAGGAACTGGGTTGTTGGTTTTCTTCATCATCGTACTCAGTACCTAGGAAAATGCCTAGATACAGGCAGACTTAATGAATCTTATTGGACAAACATGTTCACTGAAGAAAATCAAAAAATTTAAAATAAGCATAAAAATGAAAATAAAAGCAATACGAATTTCATCAGCCTAGACGGGGCGGGCGCGGTGGTGGGGGTGGGGGACCGGTGTGCAGGAAGAACCTCTGTAGAAACGTCATGTTTCCAATCTATTGTCTCAGTGCATGTAGACATATGAACCCATAAACAAAAACAGGGTGATATAATACTATCGTTTTATGTTCTGCTTTTTCACTCCACAGCTTATCATAATCATTTTTGCATGTTACTACCCTTACCTACCACAGTCAGTGGCAAAGCCGAAATTCAAATCCAGCCTGTGAAGACTGGGCGTTTGGATTCTTAGCCATAGGTTATAGAGTTGACACCTGAACTTGGCAGCCGTTATTAGCACATAAACAAATAACTGGACAATATATTTTAATACAATTTCATTAAATACTGATTAGCTTAATAATACCTCTCCAGTGTTATGTTACCCGCATGAGAGCACTGATCTTGTCTATCTCAGATTCCCAGCTCCCAGAAGCGTTCCTGCCACATACTGGGGGGATCATTAAACGGGTGTTGAATAGTGAATAAAAGGACGAATGAATTCTGTAGGCATCTTTACTGGAAGGATAAATTGAGGTTTTTAGAGACTCTTTGTTAGACTATTTTGGACAGTCCCAAGTCCACCCTGCAGAGAATAAAGGATGATCTCAGTGCACTGGCTCCCTCCCAGGTCAGGTCGTTCGGGAACTAGGCACGCTGGCCAGCCTGAGTTATTGCCCATTTGTCCAACTCTTTCAGGAAACGTATCAGTGGGTCATTGACGGGCGATTTTGCAACTATGGTTTAAACAGAGTGGTTTGACAGGACTCCACAGGTAATAAATGTGTGTGTAAACCAAGCACACTATCCTCAGAGAGGACCTGGGTCTTCTTTCCCATAATTACAGATTTCAAAAAGCAAACCTGGGAAACCAGAGAATGGTGAAAGGGCTCCCTATGCACCCGAGAGTGAAAAACAGGCTGTTGAGTGATGCTTCTTTGCTATCACCCACAGCTGAGGACACAGCGGCTCCAAGTACCCCACATCCTAGAGAGGGCATCCAGGAAGCAGGGCCAGACCTCAGTAAACTCCCAAGGCTGACAAAGAGGCAGCAGTGCCGGCCTCTGCAATCAACACCTCTCCAGCCCATTCCACCTCTGGTCCACTTAGGAAACGCCAGAGGAAAGGGAGGGAGAGACGGCAGTGTCGTCAGTCTTGAGGGGAGTGCAGTATCTGTGGAGATAGGTGATTTCCTCAGATTGGTTCAGGGTGCCAAGAAGAATAGAAGAATGCCTGTTCAGTTCTCAGCTGGGTGCATGCTCACTGCAAACACTCCCAGCTCATTCTGGTGCCCCTATCAAAGCAGAAGGGAGTGCGGTGAGGGAGTTCTTGAGAGAGTTGACATGTGTAGGAGCCGGTGACTGTTCTGGGGATTTCTAAAAGGTTGGAGCACCCATGCCAGCAGAGTTTAAAGAGGCAGTGGTGGAGTGTGACTAGGAAGGAGATGGGGTGAGCTCTTTCCCATCTGCCACCTCTGCAGGAAGAGAAGAGTCCCTCAGTCGTTCTGGGGTTAGAATAAAGGCAGTGCTCCGCCAGGTGAGGTGACACCTCAGCTAAGGAGGGAGCTTGGAACATGGACCATCATCAGGACCAGTTGTGGATAACCTGCTCCTCCCTGGGGAGGTCCTCCGTGGCTGAGGGGCTGGTATGAAGCTGAGCCTCACCTCAGGAGCACCCCCATCACACCTGGTGATTAATAATAGCTCAAAGCTTATTATTATTTCTTCTCAGAAAATATAGTGAGAGAGAGAGAACTTGCATAGGTTTACATTTAAATCTCATATTTCATCGTTTCTAGGACACACATTTCTTGATTATACATTTCTGAAATTAGGATGTGTCTTACATTCACTAATGACCAGGCAGCACTCATGAAACTGTTGTCATCGCTTTAGGATTAATTTTGTGTATGCTTTCCTTTTAGTTTATACACAAGAGTGATGTAAGATTAAAATCTATGTCTAAGTTTAAAAGAACTCTCTCAGTAAGTGTAAAATAAAAATTCAGAGTGATAAGAAAACATTATGTCTGAATCTAAATGGTAGCATCTTTTTTCTTGGTGGTGTATAAATAGTAACACATCTTTCAGTCTAGGGTCTTAGGCTCAGAGAAATACAGTGTGTCCTTTGTCCCCTCCTCTAGCCTCGCAGAGTGTTCCTGCTAACTTGCCCCTCTGATAATCAGCACAGCACTTTGGAAATTCAAAATATTCATTTACTTCTCCCAAGGCTTCCATCAGCTACCACGACGGCTCACAGTTTATTTGCACGTGGCGTTCCTCATTTTCATTTCTGTGAGGGAGTGTGCACAGTATCTTTGGAGAAAACTGAATATTCTCTATGATGAAGTAAAATTATATCATTTTGGCTGGTGTGAGTATGATATTTGTACAGATTTAGTAGTCACCTCAAAGTGACTCATTTCCACATTCTGCAGGTCCAAACCACATCCATACTTTCTACAACTCCCAGACCCTCCCCCCAGTTCTGTCCACTTCCGAACAATACTCTTCTCAGACTTTATTCATTCATTTCAACAAATATTTATAAAGCAGCTACTATTTGTGAGGCCCTATGACAGGCACTGTGGATACGATGACAACACACAGTAAAAGAGACAGGCCTTTGCCCTTGGGTCCCCTACCTACTGGCTCTAAAGACAGACAAGAAATCGGGCAAACGCACTGGAGTGTGACGAGTCCCGGGGACACTCACCTACAGCAAGAGCAGGTACAACCAGATTCCCGCAGGTCCCTGTCGTCCATCTCAAATGTGCTGCATCCCCTGACCGCACTCTCTTCACCCTCGTTCCTTTCTCAGAGCCAGAGAAGTTTCTGCTCCCCTTGGGCTTAACCATCCGTTGTGGGCTTGATCCCTCTGCCTCTTGCTTCCCCTTGACTCTGCTCTTATTCCTTCTTCTTTACCTTTCTTGTCTCCCTCTTCCTTAGCTCCTTCCTCTTCCTTATAACTAGTCTGACCTTCTTTGAAAGAAAACCTTTCTTGTATTAGTAAAATAACAGATTAGGTCAATTATTCATTTTCAATAAGCATTTGTTGAGATGCCATTATATGCCAGGTACTGGATATTAGGGGTGAACAAGAGAGAAATGGTCACTTCTCTCACTGATTTTATAATACAAGGGAGGAAGATGGACCAAAAGAAAATCCAAACAAAAATTAGAAGAATAAACCAAAAATTGAGTAAAAGAATCCCACATGTTAAAAATTGGTAAACTGTAAAGAATAACCAGAGTGGGTCAGCCAGGATGACCAGGAAGGCCTCTCTCAAGAAAGAGTGAATTTGGGAGAGCCCCACAGGTGGGACATTCCCATCCTTGTGAAAAGCGAGCAGAGGAGTATGTGGGCAGAGAAAATGTCACCTGCAAACGTCCTGTGCCAAAGAAAATCTTGGTTTGTTGGTGATACTGGAGAGTGGGGAGCTTGGGAAGGGGTGGCATGAGATGCTGCTGGAGGGTGGCCAGGGACAGATCACACTGGGCTTTGTAAGCCATGATAAGCACCTGGATTATATTTTAAGGGACATGGGAATCCATTGAAGGATTTTAAGGAGGGGAGAGACATGATCTGAGTATAGTTTGTATGCTAGACTGAGAGGTAGGGTAACTACATGCTCTCTTTTGCCCAGGACAGTTCCAGCTTATTCCTGTCATCCAGGTATAATTATCAATAATGCCCCTTTCACAATGGAAAGTGACTTGGCTTAGATGATAAACTATACAGACACACTTAAGCAGAGGCGGAAGCCATGAAGATGGGGAGACTACTGAGACAGCTGTTGCAGGAACCCAGGTGAGAACAGGTGTGGCCAGGAACGTGGAGGTGCACGTGAGACCAAGCTGATGGGCTAGAGATGAACTTTGGAAGTAGAATCACAGGGCTTGCTAGTGGATTGGATGTGGAGGTAAAGGCAAGGGAAGCATCAAGCACATTTCCCAATATCTGGGGTGAGCCACAGAGGGAAGAGTCGTGTCATTTGCTGACTTGGAGTGGCCTGGGAGTGAAGAGTTCTGGACGGAGATGAGCGTTTCCTTTGGACAAGCAGAGTGTGAGATCTCTGGAAGCCATCCAATCAGAGGTTTCAGGAGGCCAATCAGATAAACAAGCATGGAGCTTGGAAACCAGGTTCTGAGGGGGAGATATAAGTTTCAGAGCCGTCAGCATGTAGATTCTATTTGCTGCGCTTGTTGGGGAGAATACAGAGAAATAAAAAGTGCGAGCCCAGAACCAAGTCTGAGGGACACTTAGAGTTTGGGGAGATGAAAAGGCCCAGCTAAGGAGATAAAGGAAAACTGAAGGGAAGCAAAAGGAGAGTGTGGTACTATGAAGCCAAGAGAGAACCTTCCAGGAAGGAGGGAGAGGACAACTGTGCTGAGCATGGCTCAGAGGCCTCCGGATAGGAGGAGAGAAACATGTCAATTGTTTTGGCAACATGGAGGTCAGTGGTGACCAGAGCTGTTTTGCTGAGTGGTGGGGACAGAGGACAGGCTGGTGTGGGTTCAAGTGTGAGTCCGAAGCGAGGAATCAGAAAGTGCAGATGGGCAGGTTTTCAACAAATCTGACTATAAAGAGGAAGAGGAAAACGTGCAAGAGTGAAGAGTGATGTGGATTGAACTCAGGGTTTTCAATGTGGTGCTTTATTGGGAAAGCTGTTACTGACTGTCTGGACTCTGCAAGGTTTTGCCCATGTGAGGAACAAGCACATTTTCCTCCCTGGCGTGAGTGTCACTGGGTGTCCTGTGCAAGAGAAGAGCACCACAGGAGCCGGGCGGAAGGAAAGCACAAACCAGGAAGTGTTTGTGTCCTACAACGTCCCTCCTGCGCCCTGAAAGGACAGAGATTAACACCGTGCCCAGCTGGCACAGGAGAAATGTTTACCAGTTCCAGTATCACAAGCGGGGCAAAGAAGGGTGGACGTGGAGTTCAGAGTAAATAAACTGATAACCGGCACACACTTCTACTCTGAAAGTGGGATTCAGGAGCACTCCTAAGGGGAGACGATTCATGATGAAATGATCTCTGTAGGGGAAAGACAAGTTTAATTTCCTTGTCAAGGAGGAAGAATAACTGTGTCTATAAGGTAGTTAGTCACAGGAGAACTTTCTCATACAGTTCCCATCAGAACGCACTGTCAGAGGTGTACGTAGAGGCTGTGTCTCAGAAAAGTGAGTCTGACAAAATAAAGCAGGAGCAGGGTAACTGGGATTAGGGAGAGTGTGGTGGCAGATTGGCTGGCAAGAACAGGCTCAAAGCACTGCTGAGTTTAGGGCTCTAGTGGTAAAGTCTCAACAGACCCCAGGTTATAAGGAGACTCCTGTTATGAGAATGTTCACTATTAGATTTCTATCCCAGGTATTGAAGGTACAGAGTTTTGCAAAATGAGGGGAAAGAAAGGAAAAGTAGGAGAAAGGATGACTTGAAAGTTTGGATAAAGCAAGTTCTCCAAATTATTGTAAATAGGAAAAATTTAATAATCAGGCCTTTTATTACTTGAAATAAAAGTTGGATACAGAAGTCTATTCACCATTCTTCGTTTTGTTTTTTTTCTTTTTTTTGCTGCATTGGGTCTTCGTGGCTGCACGTGGGCTTTCTCTAGTTGCAGCGAGCGGGGCTACTCTTCGTTGTGGTGCGTGGGCTTCTCATTGCGGTGGCTTCTCTTGCTGCAGAGCACGGGATCTAGCCACGCGGGCTTCTGTAGTTGTGGCGTGTGGGATCAGTAGTTGTGGCTCGTGGGCTCTAGAGCACAGGCTCAGTAGTTGTGGTGCAAAGGCTTAGTTGCTTTGCGGCATGTGGGATCTTCCCGGACTACGGCTCGAACCCGTGTCCCCTGCATTGGCAGGTGGATTCTTAACCACTGTGCCGCCACAGAAGCCCCTGTTCCCCACTCTTTAAAGTGTTAGATCATTTTACTTCTTGGAATCTGTAATCTGAAAAAACCAAACACCAAAACCAAATTTTTATCCAAGGAAGAAGGTTATTGGTTTATCTAGGAATTTGTGATTTATAGAGTCGCACGTAATTCCTGTGCTCTAACAGGCCCAAACCCCTTTTATTAGACACTGTTTTCCTCAATAAGAAGTAACATGCTGGGACTTCTGTGGCAGTCCAGTGGTTAAGACTTGGAGCTCTCACTGCCGTGGGCCTGGGTTCAATCCCTGGGGGGAGAACTAAGATCCCACAAGCCATGCGGCATGACTGGAAAAAGAGTAACATGCTGCTGGCTTTCCTCTGTTGGGAAGGGTCCAGGGAGGGAAAAGGACTTCTTCTCAAGGACCTGATACATATCCAATGCAATACAAAACCTCCTGATACTTAATCTTGATGTTGTCCCTATGCCTCCGTTTGTGGACATGTTTATTCCTGGACACTTGCATAAGGCAAGGAATATAGAGTGAAGGGAAACAGCGTTGGAGGCACTTCTGGATGGCACAGACAGAAATTGGTTCATAGATGGATTTGTAGGTGTTGCTGAGAAATGAAGAGAAGATCAAGGTGCAGCTGCTGGAGCAGGATTCCACGATCCAGTCGTCCCGAGGCTGTGTCCCCTGCCCGCACACAGACACCACTGAGGACGAACTGAGGGCACTAGACCCCAGGGCAGAGAAGCTGACAGGACACAACTGCCAGGGAGTGAAGAGGCCTGAATACAGAAGAGCCTAGAAAGAGCACCACTGTAACCAGAGGGGCCTGGAGGGGAGCGGGTCTGATTAGGGGAAGGGGTGGAGCAGGGTGTCTGCCCTGTATGATGCTGAGACTGTGGCCCCGACACCCAAGACACAGGCACAGACTCGGCCTTCACTCGGGTGCCCGGCCATCACCCCTTGGGAACAAACAGGCTGTCCTTATATCAAAGAATAACACACGGTTTTCAACATTCAATGTCTTAAGCATTTATTAGATCTGCTGGCTTCTGTGGACAGAGAACTCACTAGCTCAGCATCCCTGCCCTTGGGGGCTCACAGCCCCGTCGTCTCCTGAGCAGAGTGAGAGGCAGCTCAGTACTTGTCGGGCAGGCCTGCAGGTCGGAAGTAATTGGGGTCTTTGCCGCTCCGGCCCCATTCATTGGCAAACTGGTCGGCCTTCGAGTCCTCCAGTCCGTGGCCACTGTCTCCATGCTGAAAAAGGTCTGTGACTCTCTGAAGATTCTCTCTGGCATCGCTGGAATGGAGGAGGGCAGGTAGAGGATTACTCCAGGGCTGAGGAGCAACAACCCACCCTCCCCATCTCTCCTCTTTCCAAGGAATCAAGGACTCTGACAGGAGCTAGGAAAGAGGGGATGAAGCCTGAGGCTGCCGGGGCTCAGCCCACCTCAGCCCTGCAGGTCCCCTTATGCTGGGTGAACAGCACCTATGGGGGAGGCTTGGGAATCGTCTGTCCCACCAGCCTTGCTCTGCTCTTCAGCCACTCAGACCCCACACAGGACACGGAGGGTGAGGGTGGATAAGAGGAGGAGAGGCCAGGGCTTCCCTGGTGGCGCAGTGGTTGAGACTCCGCCTGCCGATGCAGGGGACACGGGCTCGTGCCCCGGTCTAGGAAGATCCCACATGCCGCGGAGCGGCTGGACCCGTGAGCTATGGCCGCTGAGCCTGCGCGTCCGGGGCCTGTGCTCCACAACGCGAGAGGCCACAACAGTGAGAGGCCCGTGTTCCGGAAAAAAAAAAAAAAATTACACAAAGAGGAGGAGAGGCCACAGCCCCACAGGAAGTTCTCCAGGGCTTGGCCCCTCCTGGCTGCCCGAGGCTCTCACACCCATCCCTGCATCCTCAGGGCCCCTGGTACCTGATCACTTCAGCAGCCCAGACGCCCCCAGGTCCCCTTCGGGCAGCGTCATAGTTGCCCCGGGCGTGAAAGTACTTGTCTGAATTTTTGTAATTGGCTTCTCTCATGTCAGAGTAGGCTCTCCACATGTCTTTAGCCCCTGGGAGGAAAGCACATAGAGAAAGGATTGTCACGTGGACAGAAAACTGTGACACACCTTAGGGAAGAATCAAGGAATGAAAAATCTTCCACGGACTCAGTTTCATCCTGTGGCTATAGCACCATGAGTGCCATAGATTGAGAAGAGCATTCTTTGTGCGTAGGTTCCTGCTCCTGGTAACTGGAATGAGAGTCGTTATGGGGGGAGGGGCACAGCTGTGTTGGACCTGGTTGTCGGGCCCCTATGATGCTGTCTCTGGACTGCATCTCACTTAGGGCTCTATGTGATATGTTTAAAGGAGAGAAGGGAGCTATCTTTATAAGGCAGGATTCCTCGGCTTCATACTATTGAAATTTGAAGCCAGATAATTCTTTGTTGTTCAGGGCTGTCCTGGGTATTGTAACACGTTTAACAGCATCCCTCACTTCTACCCACTAACGGGCAACCTATTCCCCAAGTGTGACAACCAAAAGTGGTTCCAAACATTGCCAGATATCTCCAGGACACAAAATTGCCCTTGGCCCCGAACCACTGTTATAAAAGGAAGCTGCATAGGATAAGATCCAGGGGGTTTGCGTGAGTGAGGAGGTGACATGGAGGACAGATTCTGAGAAAGGGGCAGACATGCAGCACCTCTGCCCTGACGCCTAAGAAATGTATTCCTGCTGCACGAATGCGCTAAATGTGACTTGATTCCCCTGCCTGTTAGGCACGTGAATGGCATCCTGAGAACTTTCTAGTGGACGGTATTGATGATGTGGGCTGCCTGAGGAAGCAAGCCCTCGTGCAGTGGGTCTTTGCCTCAGCCTGGTTACACCTTCCAATCAGCTGGGGAGGTACTGAAAGTCCCATGAGACCTACCTCACAGCCCAGGCCAATTACCTCACACTCTCTGGGGTGGGTCTCAGGCTCAATAGTTTTCATTGCTCCCCAGGTGAATCCAACATGCAGCTGAGATTGATAAGCCCCCAGCTTGAGGGAGTGGCACTGGGACAAGTCTGCCCAGCAAGAGCTGTGGCCTCGTGCACAGCTGGGTTCAAACTTCCGTCCTGCCACCTGCTGACGGGCACTTAGTCCCTGGGCAACGGACTCGGCTGCTCCCAGCCTCGGCTTTCTCCCCTTCAGATGGGGGGAGATGCCTCCCTCACGGAGGTCTTCTGCAGGTAAGTAGGTGACCAACTGCCCCAGCCCAACCAGAACTGCACCTGTTTTCCTGGAACTGCCCCAGTTAGCGTTGAAAGTGTCCTGGAAAAGTCCTCAGACCTGGGCAAAGCGGGAGAGTTGGTCACCCTGAAGTGCATGTAAGGGCCGAGTTCCCACTGGAAGCTTGAGATATGTTATTAGGTTCCCTACCCCGGTCGCACACAGTTTTTTTTGTCAGTTAAAAGGCTGTAAAAGGGTAGGAAACAGACTGAACCAGGGACAGTGTCACTGAGTATAGGAAGCAGGAGCAAGAGCTAAGCTGAAGGTCCCTGAATTATCCAATTAAGAAATGGAAGGTAAGAAGGAAGAGAAGAAGAAGAGAGGAAGGAAGGAAGGAAGAGGGAAAGGGAGGGAGGAAGGGAGAAATGAGTGGAGGGAGAGAAGAAGAGAGGGGAAATAGATGGATAGCTTTCATCCTCCTTCATGCAATTGGTCTGAGGGAAATGCTGTACCATTTCAAGACTCATTTTATGTCTTCCATTCAACTTCCATTTCAGCTGGGAATGATGACTGTTCTTTCTCTAGTGACTGATTGACATAAATCCTGTGGTTTTCAATCTGTCTGAAAAAAAGCTCCCCAAACACCTGGCACATTCTACCACATAGGGCAGCACCGCCTAAGACAGTAGCTCCAAGCCTTAAGAGCGCTCATGGTGAATCCCAGAGGCCCATGGGTGTCACCCCCCCTCCACCAGCCTTACCTTCATAAGCCTCACCAAGGAAGGAAAACCATTGGCTGTGGACTCCCAGCACCAAGGAGCAGAGAATGAGGCCTGTGAAAAGCTTCATTGTGCTGAAATGGAAGGAGGGGGTCAGGGAGACGCGGACAAGCCTTGTACACCCACTTTGGGATTTGTACGTCGAGGAGAGCCCGGCTGTTCTTTCCACTTGTTCTCATTAGACTCTCAGTGGTCCACCTAGGGAATATTGCAGTAGGACCTCACTCGGAGCCACTAGCCCTCAGCTCTGAACCCACCAAGGCTGAACCCAAGCCTGTCTAAGAGGTCACCAAGGTGTCTATGGTGGAAGAAGAGAGCACCTGGGACCTAGCTGTGTCTTGCTATAGCAGCCTGTAATTAATCAAAAAGCATTTCCCATGCACCACGCTGCCAGCACTGACCTCATTCAGGACAAAAACAAAATAGAAGAATTAAAGTAAGTGTTTTCAAAGAAATCACTCCTCGGAGAAGTTTCTCACCTGAACCTGGTGGAACAGACCTGCTGGGGACACGTGGCTGTATTTATACTGAGCCATCCCTGCTGGGGTTATGGGGTGAGAAGGAAAGCTGGACTGGTGCCTGGGGGAGAGTCCCTGCAGGTCATTTCTCCTACAAAATTGCAAAGGGTAACTTACTGGAGACCAGTGGCTGTCCTCATGCACAGGTCATATTCCTCATTGTGCAACCCTGAGAAAATAGGAAGGCATGTTCTGCCTGGTGGCCACTGTCAGGGGTGGAGGGGCTGAGGCCCGGGCCACTTGGGCTGTGGAGAAGAGGGTGTGGAGCTCCAGGAAGGAGGCCCCCAGGCTGCTGGCAGGTGTGTGGTTAGAGGATACTCCTCCAGCCTGGACCTTGCTTTCCTGGTCGTTTCCTCAGGATGGTCCCTTCTGGACCAGACAGCAGATGTGTCAGAAATTAAATCCTTTGAACTCACGTGTAAAGCCCTTGAGCTTCAAAACTGACAGGCCACCCCACCGAATGTCGTGGGTGCCCCGAGCACTTTCCACCACGCTGTGTACCTGTGCTGAGCTCTCAGCTCCAGGGCAGAGAAAGCCCTCTCAGCCTCTCAGCCATGCATTTCATAAGGGTCAACGCCTATTATGACAACAAAAAAGAGAGGTATTATAAAATAATGAGCGGCTTCTTGACTTGGTAAAGGTTAAATACCAATAGTCTATAGCAGCTGTTCTCACAGTGTGTTCTAGGGAAACCTGAGGGTCTCTTAAGACCCTTTCAGGGGAGTCTGTGGGATCAAAGCTATTTTCACAGCAGCACTAAGATATTCTTTTCCTTTTTCATTCTCATTTTTGTCATGAGTGTACTGGGCATGAAATGTTCATTGATATGGTTTTAGATTTCTACATTGCAACTGACCTTTAAGAAACTACCACTTGTCAAGTTTTGGTATCGTATCAAAGAATTGCCTGAATTATCATAAAATGCTATTAAAATGCTCTCCTGTTTTCTACCTATATGTTATATGTGTGTGATGTTGAATTTTTTTGTATACTTCAACCCAAATAATGTATTGTGACAGATTGAGTGCAGGATCAGACATGAGAATCCAGCTATCTTCTATTAAGATAGATATTTAAAATTTGTCAAAAATGTAAAGCTACTCTTTTTGTTATTAATTGTATTGTTTTGGAAACAGATTATTTTCATTAAAATATATTATTTATGTTAACATAATGGATTTATCATTGTGTTTTTATTAATTCATTTATTTATTTGACCACTTTTTAGATACTCTGCAAAGGGTTTTTCATAAATTAATTCAATCCTCATAAAACTTCATAACAGCACAATATATTATTGTGTTTTTAAATGCTTAAACATTTTTTCTTTCCAGTGTGTTAGATCCTGATAGAGTCGGGATAAATAAAATTTCTTTGAGGTCCTCAATAATTTTTCAGAGTATAATGGGACACTGAGACACAAAAGCTTGAGAATCATTTTTCTACAGCAAATCTTATGTGTAAAGAAGAAACTTCAGGTGCATTCTCAAGAAGGCCAAGAAGGAGACATGGATGTCCTCTTCTGATCACCTCAGTTTCACATTCTCCTGGAGGACCTGCCCATTGCTAAGACAAGAAACATGAGGAGGATAAGAAATGGAAGAGAAGAAATGAAACTTTCATTATTTCTAAATGATGCAAGCTTTACGTAGAAAACCCATCAGAATCAAATGGCACACTAATGAAGCCATTAAGAGAATTCAGTGAGATTGCCATGTTTCACATAAAAAATCAATTGTGTTTCTCTACACCAATTCTGTTTTTGTTGTGTTTTTGGCTGCGCTGGGTCTTCGTTGCTGCCCGCGGGCTTTCTCTAGTTGCAGTGAACGGGGGTTGCTCTTCAATGCGGTGCACAGGCTTCTCACTGCGGTGGCTTCTCGTTGCAGAGCACAGGCTCTAGGTGTGCAGGCTTCAGTAGCTGTTTTTCGCGGGCTCAGTAGTTGTAGCTCGCGGGCTCTAGAGCACAGGCTCAGTAGTTGTGGCACACGTGCTTAGTTGCTCCCCAGCATGTGGGATCTTCCCAGACCAGGGCTCAAACCCGTGTCTCCTGCATTGGCAGGCGGATTACTGACCACTGTGCCACCAGGGAAGTCCCAGCATCAATTTTAACAGTTAAAAAAATACAATACAAAATAGTACCAAAACATTAACTATCTAGCGAAAACCTTAAAAATACACAAATATTTACAGAGAAAATTTAAGTTTGTTAAAGGATTAAAAGTGGGGGATGTATGTCATGTTCATGGAGACGATGTTTTGACTTAGTAAAGATATCAGTTCTCCTTGGATTAATTTATAAATTCAGTGCAATGCTAATCAAAAATTCCCAGTGGAATTTTTTTAGGGACACAACAGATTTGTTTTTTATGGATGAATAAAAGTCCATGAATAAGTAAATTAAAAAAAATAAGGACCAAGAGGAGACATGCACTGGTCTCTAACATGCGTGATCTTGGGATTTACCCCAAGTGGGGAGACAACCGTGACTGCTGTCTCTGTCTTTGGGCCAGAGGGCATCCCCAGGGACCAAGAGAACTGAGAGATGTTTGCAGCACCAGTTATGTCCAGAATAGTCACCAGAGAAGTAAAGCCACACAGCTTTGAAGATTGTCCTTAACCCAGATCTGGATGATACAATTTCACATCAAGCAATGGGTACCCATGGAGAAGCGTGTGTACCATCCTCCATCTCACCATCCTACAGGCAATGTTAAAATGGTGTTGGACTGCACCTGGGAACGGTTCATGAGAGATGTGGCAGAGATGGTGAGGACCCAATGGGCATCCTCCTTGCACAGGCACAAGTAGTGCAGCCAGTGCTCTGTGGCATCAAGGTGACCGGATTGTGACTTGAGGTGTGGTGCAGACCGGGGAAAGAGGAGTGTGAACAGTGGATGGAACACACTGGGGATGTAGGAATGGAAGCTTCCGCGGGACGGATGCAGGCAGGTGGCGGAGGACATAGAGAGTGCACTTTTTGGGTTGTGATTGTGGAGTGGCAGGCTGGGGACAAAAATGTGTGTAAAAGCCGAGAAGAGGAGGCACTTGCACTTTGACTGACAAGAACTCTAGAACATAGTTGAACCTGCCGTTGAGGAGTTCACTAGGTCCTTGACCATTCTGCAGAGGAGGAAGAGTGGACCGCTGGGTGTGGATTGAGACTGGAGACATTTAGGTAGAAGAGTAGAGATTACAGGGATTTACAACAAGATAAAGCAAGCCAGGCAAGGATCCAACATCCACTGACAAGATCCTCATACAGCCTGGCTCATCTGACAGCAGCAAGATGCCCGAGCCACTCCAAGGATGCCTCAGAAGTTGTGTTAAACATGTTTTTCCATTCTGTATCTGTGTTTTTTGATGCTTTCACATCCTGGGGCCTCCCTGCCCCTGGAGGGACTGCTTCTCCCAGAGGTAGCCAATTCTTACAGATTAGTAAACTAACCTGTGACAGTAAAGTAACCTGTGAGTGAGCCTTTCAAATACAAACCAACCAATCCAGAGCTCACACTTCAACCACCTCCTTTATTGCACCCTCACGCACTGGGCCACTATCCACCTGCCCTGATCACACCAGAGCCAGGTACCAGACAACTAGCAACCAGCCCCTATGCCGAGCGAGAGCTGAAAGTATTCAAATGAGCCAGTCCTACACCTGCTCACCGTGCCTCACTGGTCCTCCCACAGAAACGACAATAAAGGCGTTTGTCACGTTTTCTCCCCCTCTCTCTATCCCCTGGCCCACCCTGGGTGCTTCCTCGTGGGGCCACCCCTTGGTGTGATGTGCCCCCTTCGTTGGGGATCTGTGAGTAACAAACTGTCTTTTTCATGGCAGTTGTCTCCCGATCTGTTGGCCTTACCATCACAGTTGTCTCCCACCTTGGGGTAAATCCCAAGATCACGCATCTTAGAGACCAGCGTATGTCTCCCCTAGGCCCTTATTTTTTTTAACTTACTTATTCATGGACCTTTATTCATCCATAAAAAATAAATCTGTTGTGTCCCTAAAAAAATTCCACTGGGAATTTTTGATTAGCATTGCACTGAATTTATAAATTAATCCAAGGAGAACTGATATCTTTACTAAGTCAAAACATCGTCTCCATGAACATGACATACATCCCCCACTTTTTATCCTTTAACAAACTTAAATTTTCTCTGTAAATATTTGTGTATTTTTACAGTTTTCCCTAGATAGTTAATGTTTTTGGTACTATTTTCTTTGTATTTTTTTAACTGTTAAGAATTGGTGTTGGGACTTCCCTGGTGGCGCAGTGGTCAGTAATCCGCCTGCCAATGCAGGAGACACGGGTTTGAGCCCTGGTCTGGGAAGATCCCACATGCTGGGGAGCAACTAAGCACGTGTGCCACAACTACTGAGCCTGTGCTCTAGAGCCTGCGAGCTACAACTACTGAGCCCGCGAAAAACAGCTACTGAAGCCTGCACACCTAGAGCCTGTGCTCCGCAATGAGAAGCCACCGAAGTGAGAAGCCTGTGCACCGCATTGAAGAGCAACCCCCGTTCGCTGCAACTAGAGAAAGCCCGGGGGCAGCAACGAAGACCCAGCACAGCCAAAAACACAACAAAAAAAGAATTGGTGTAGAGAAACACAATTGATTTTTTATGTGAAACATGGCAATCTCACTGAATTCTCTTAATGGCTTCGTTAGTGTGCCATTTGATTCTGATGGGTTTTCTACGTAAAAGCTTGCATCATTTAGAAATAATGATAGTTTCATTTCTTCTCTTCCATTTCTTGTCCTCCTCATGTTTTTTGTCTTAGCAATGGGCAGGTCCTCCACGAGAATGTGAAACTGAGGTGATCAGAAGAGGACATCCATGTCTCCTTCTTGGCCTTCTTGAGAATGCACCTAAAGTTTCTTCTTTACACATAAGATTTGCTGTAGAGCAATGATTCTCAAGCTTTTGTGTCTCAGGGTCCCATTATACTCTGAAAAATTATTGAGGACCTCAAAGAAATTTTATTTATCCCGATTCTATCAGGATTTAACACACTGGAAAGAAAAAATGTTTAAGCATTTAAAAACACAATAATGTATTCTGCTGTTATGAAGTTTTATGAGGATTGAGTTAATTTATGAAAAACCCTTTGCAGAGTATCTAAAAAGTAGTCAAATAAATAAATGAATAAATAAAAACACAATAATAAATCCATTATGTTAACATAAATAATATATTTTAATGAAAATAATCTTTTTCCAGAACAAAAAGATTAATAACAAAAATAGTAGCTTTACATTTTTGAAAAGTTTTAAATATCTATCTTAATAGAAGATTGCTGGATTCTCATGTCTGATCCTGCACTCAATCTGTCACAATACATTATTTGGGTTGAAGTGTACAAAAAAATTCAACATCACACAGATATAACATATAGGTAGAAAACAGGAGAGCATTTTAATAGCATTTTATGATAATTCAGGCAATTCTTTGATACGATACCAAAACTTGACAAGTGGTAGTTTCTTAAAGGTCAGTTGCAATGTAGAAATCTAAACGAATATCAATGAACATTTCATACCCAGTACACTCATGACAAAAATGAGAATGAAAAAGGAAAAGAATATCTTAGTGCTGCTGTGAAAATAGCTTTGATCCCACAGACTCCCCTGAAAGGGTCTTAAGAGACCCTCAGGTTTCCCTAGAACACACTGTGAGAACAGCTGCTATAGACTATTGGTATTTAACCTTTACCAAGTCAAGAAGCCGCTCATTATTTTATAATACCTCTCTTTTTTGTTGTCATAATAGGCGTTGACCCTTATGAAATGCATGGCTGAGAGGCTGAGAGGGCTTTCTCTGCCCTGGAGCTGAGAGCTCAGCACAGGTACACAGCGTGGTGGAAAGTGCTCG
Source organism: Delphinapterus leucas (assembly GCF_059928025.1). NCBI lineage: Eukaryota > Metazoa > Chordata > Mammalia > Artiodactyla > Monodontidae > Delphinapterus > Delphinapterus leucas. Next base: position 37,710,385 of record NC_143135.1, read on the forward strand.
GGGCACCCACGACATTCGGTGGGGTGGCCTGTCAGTTTTGAAGCTCAAGGGCTTTACACGTGAGTTCAAAGGATTTAATTTCTGACACATCTGCTGTCTGGTCCAGAAGGGACCATCCTGAGGAAACGACCAGGAAAGCAAGGTCCAGGCTGGAGGAGTATCCTCTAACCACACACCTGCCAGCAGCCTGGGGGCCTCCTTCCTGGAGCTCCACACCCTCTTCTCCACAGCCCAAGTGGCCCGGGCCTCAGCCCCTCCACCCCTGACAGTGGCCACCAGGCAGAACAGGCCTTCCTGTTTTCTCGGGGTTGCACAATGAGGAATATGACCTGTGCATGAGGACAGCCACTGGTCTCCAGTAAGTTACCCTTTGCAATTTTGTAGGAGAAATGACCTGCAAGGACTCTCCCCCAGGCACCAGCCCAGCTTTCCTTCTCACCCCATGACCCCAGCAGGGATGGCTCAGTATAAATACAGCCACGTGTCCCCAGCAGGCCTGTTCCAGTGGGTTTTATGTGAAACATGGCAATGTTTCACATAAAAAATCAATTGTGTTTCTCTACACCAATTCTTTTTTTGTTGTTTTTTTGGCTGCGTTGGGTCTTCGTTGCTGCCCGCGGGCTTTCTCTAGTTACAGCGAACGGGGGCTACTCTTCAATGCGGTGCACAGGCTTCTCACTTCGGTGGCTTCTCTTGTTGCAGAGCACAGGCTCTAGGTGTGCAGGCTTTAGTAGCTGTTTTTCGCGGGCTCAGTAGTTGTAGCTCGTGGGCTTTAGAGCACAGGCTCAGTAGTTGTGGCACACGTGCTTAGTTGCTCCACAGCATGTGGGATCTTCCCGGAGCAGGGCTCAAACCCGTGTCTCCTGCATTGGCAGGTGGATTACTGACCACTGCACCGCCAGGGAAGTCCCAACACCAATTCTTAACAGTTAAAAAAATGCAATACAAAATAGTACCAAAAACATTAACTATCTAGGGAATCCTTTAAAAATACACAAATATTTACAGAGAAAATTTAAGTTTGTTAAAGGATAAAAAGTGGGGGATGTATGTCATGTTCATGGAGACGATGTTTTAACTTAGTAAAGGTATCAGTTCTCCTTAGAGTAATTTATAAATTCAGTGCAATGCTAATAAAAAATTCCCAGTGAAATTTTTTTAGGGACACAGCAGATTTATTTTTTATGGATGAATAAAGGTCCATGAATAAGTAAATTAAAAACAATAAGGACCAAGTGGAGACATGCACTGGTCTCTAAGATGCGTGATCTTGGGATTTACCCCAAGGGGGGAGACAACTGTGACTGCTGTCTCTGTCTTTGGGCCAGAGGGCATCCCCAGGGACCAAGAGAACTGAGAGATGTTTGCAGCACCAGTTATGTCCAGAATAGGCACCAGAGAAGTAGAGCCACACAGCTTTGAAGATCGTCCTTAACCCAGATCTGGCTGAAACAATTTCACATCAAGCAATGGGTACCCATGGAGAAGCGTGTGTACCATCCTCCATCTCACCATCCTACAGCAATGTTAAAATGGTGTTGGACTGCACCTGGGAACGGTTCATGAGAGATGTGGCAGAGATGGTGAGGACCCAATGGGCACCCGATCTCATCCTCCCTGCACAGGCACAAGTAGTGCAGCCAGTGCTCTGTGGCATCAAGGTGACCGGATTGTGACTTGAGGTGTGGTGCAGACCGGGGAAAGAGGAGTGTGAACAGTGGATGGAACACACTGGGGATGTAGGAATGGAAGCTTCCGCGGGACGGATGCAGGCAGGTGGCGGAGGACATAGAGAGTGCACTTTTTGGGTTGTGATTGTGGAGTGGCAGGCTGGGGACAAAAATGTGTGTAAAAGCCGAGAAGAGGAGGCACTTGCACTTTGACTGACAAGAACTCTAGAACATAGTTGAACCTGCCGTTGAGGAGTTCACTAGGTCCTTGACCATTCTGCAGAGGAGGAAGAGTGGACCGCTGGGTGTGGATTGAGACTGGAGACATTTAGGTAGAAGAGTAGAGATTACAGGGATTTACAACAAGATAAAGCAAGCCAGGCAAGGATCCAACATCCACTGACAAGAGCCTCATACAGCCTGGCTCATCTGACAGCAGCGAGATGCCCGAGCCACTCCAAGGATGCCTCAGAAGTTGTGTTAAACATGTTTTTCCATTCTGTATCTGTGTTTTTGATGCTTTCACATCCTGGGGCCTCCCTGCCCCTGGAGGGACTGCTTCTCCCAGAGGTAGCCAATTCTTACAGATTAGTAAACTAACCTGTGACAGTAAACTAACCTGTGAGTGAGCCTCTCAAATACAAACCAACCAATCCAGAGCTCACACTTCAACCACCTCCTTTATTGCACCCTCACGCTCTGGGCCACTATCCACCTGCCCTGATCACACCAGAGCCAGGTACCAGACAACTAGCAACCAGCCCCTATGCCAAGCGAGAGCTGAAAGTATTCAAATGAGCCAGTCCTAAACCTGCTCACCGTGCCTCACTGGTCCTCCCACAGAAACCACAATAAAGGCGTTTGTCACGTTTTCTCCCCCTCTCTCTGTCCCCTGGCCCACCCTGGGTGCTTCCTCGTGTGGCCACCCCGCCCCCCTTGGTGTGATGTGCCCCCTTCGTTGGGAATCTGTGAGTAACAAACTGTCTTTTTCATGGCAGTTGTCTGCTGATCTGTTGGCCTTACCATCACAGTTGTCTCCTCCCTTGGGGTGAATCCCAAGATCACGCATCTTAGAAACCAGCGTATGTCTCCCCTAGGCCCTTATTTTTTTTAACTTACTTATTCATGGACCTTTATTCATCCATAAAAAATAAATCTGTTGTGTCCATAAAAGAATACCACGGGGAATTTTTGAATAGCGTTGCACTGAATTTATAAATTAATCCAAGGAGAACTGATATCTTTACTAAGTCAAAACATCGTCTCCATGAACATGACATACATCCCCCACTTTTTATCCTTTAACAAACTTAAATTTTCTCTGTAAATATTTGTGTATTTTTAAAGTTTTCCCTAGATAGTTAATGTTTTTGGTACTATTTTGTATTGTATTCTTTTAACTGTTAAGAATTGGTGTTGGGACTTCCCTGGTGGCGCAGTGGTCAGTAATCTGCCTGCCAATGCAGGAGACACGGGTTTGAGCCCTGGTCCGGGAAGATCCCACATGCTGGGGAGCAACTAAGCACGTGTGCCACAACTACTGAGCCTGTGCTCTAGAGCCCGCGAGCTACAACTACTGAGCCCGCGAGCCACAGCTACTGAAGCCTGCACACCTAATGCCTGTGATCCGCAACAAGAGAAGCCACCGCAGTGAGAAGCCTGTGCACCGCATTGAAGAGTAGCCCCCGTTCGCTGCAACTAGAGAAAGGCCGAGGGCAGCAACGAAGACCCAACGCAGCCAAAAACACAACAAAAAAGAATTGGTGTAGAGAAACACAATTGATTTTTTATGTGAAACATGGCAATCTCACTGAATTCTCTTAATGGCTTCATTAGTGTGCCATTTGATTCTGATGAGTTTTCTACGTAAAAGCTTGCATCATTTAGAAATAATGAAAGTTTCATTTCTTCTCTTCCATTTCTTATCCTCCTAATGTTTCTTGTCTTAGCAATGGGCAGGTCCTCCACGAGAATGTGAAACTGAGGTGATCAGAAGAGGACATCCATGTCTCCTTCTTGGCCTTCTTGAGAATGCACCTGAAGCTTCTTCTTTACACATAAGATTTGCTGTAGAGAAATGATTCTCAAGCTTTTGTGTCTCAGGGTCCCATTATACTCTGAAAAATTATTGAGGACCTCAAAGAAATTTTATTTATCCCGACTCTATCAGGATCTAACACACTGGAAAGAAAAAATGTTTAAGCATTTAAAAACACAATAATATATTGTGCTGTTATGAAGTTTTATGAGGATTGAATTAATTTATGAAAAACCCTTTGCAGAGTATCTAAAAAGTGGTCAAATAAATAAATGAATAAATAAAAACACAAAAATAAATCCATTATGTTAACATAAATAATATATTTTAATGAAAATAATCTGTTTCCAAAACAATACAATTAATAACAAAAAGAGTAGCTTTACATTTTTGACAAATTTTAAATATCTATCTTAATAGAAGATTGCTGGATTCTCATGTCTGATCCTGCACTCAATCTGTCACAATACATTATTTGGGTTGAAGTATACAATAAAATTCAACATCACACAGATATAACATATAGGTAGAAAACAGGAGAGCATTTTAATAGCATTTTATGATAATTCAGGCAATTCTTTGATACGATACCAAAACTTGACAAGTGGTAGTTTCTTAAAGGTCAGTTGCAATGTAGAAATCTAAAACCATATCAATGAACATTTCATGCCCAGTACACTCATGACAAAAATGAGAATGAAAAAGGAAAAGAATATCTTAGTGCTGCTGTGAAAATAGCTTTGATCCCACAGACTCCCCTGAAAGGGTCTTAAGAGACCCTCAGGTTTCCCTAGAACACACTGTGAGAACAGCTGCTATAGACTATTGGTATTTAACCTTTACCAAGTCAAGAAGCCGCTCATTATTTTATAATACCTCTCTTTTTTGTTGTCATAATAGGCGTTGACCCTTATGAAATGCATGGCTGAGAGGCTGAGAGGGCTTTCTCTGCCCTGGAGCTGAGAGCTCAGCACAGGTACACAGCGTGGTGGAAAGTGCTCGGGGCACCCACGACATTCGGTGGCGTGGCCTGTCAGTTTTGAAGCTCAAGGGCTTTACACGTGAGTTCAAAGGATTTAATTTCTGACACATCTGCTGTCTGGTCCAGAAGGGACCATCCTGAGGAAACGACCAGGAAAGCAAGGTCCAGGCTGGAGGAGTATCCTCTAACCACACACCTGCCAGCAGCCTGGGGGCCTCCTTCCTGGAGCTCCACACCCTCTTCTCCACAGCCCAAGTGGCCCGGGCCTCAGCCCCTCCACCCCTGACAGTGGCCACCAGGCAGAACATGCCTTCCTATTTTCTCAGGGTTGCACAATGAGGAATATGACCTGTGCATGAGGACAGCCACTGGTCTCCAGTAAGTTACCCTTTGCAATTTTGTAGGAGAAATGACCTGCAGGGACTCTCCCCCAGGCACCAGCCCAGCTTTCCTTCTCACCCCATAACCCCAGCAGGGATGGCTCAGTATAAATACAGCCACGTGTCCCCAGCAGGTCTGTTCCACCAGGTTCAGGTGAGAAACTTCTCCGAGGAGTGATTTCTTTGAAAACACTTACTTTAATTCTTCTATTTTGTTTTTGTCCTGAATGAGGTCAGTGCTGGCAGCGTGGTGCATGGGAAATGCTTTTTGATTAATTACAGGCTGCTATAGCAAGACACAGCTAGGTCCCAGGTGCTCTCTTCTTCCACCATAGACACCTTGGTGACCTCTTAGACAGGCTTGGGTTCAGCCTTGGTGGGTTCAGAGCTGAGGGCTAGTGGCTCCGAGTGAGGTCCTACTGCAATATTCCCTAGGTGGACCACTGAGAGTCTAATGAGAACAAGTGGAAAGAACAGCCGGGCTCTCCTCGACGTACAAATCCCAAAGTGGGTGTACAAGGCTTGTCCGCGTCTCCCTGACCCCCTCCTTCCATTTCAGCACAATGAAGCTTTTCACAGGCCTCATTCTCTGCTCCTTGGTGCTGGGAGTCCACAGCCAATGGTTTTCCTTCCTTGGTGAGGCTTATGAAGGTAAGGCTGGTGGAGGGGGGGTGACACCCATGGGCCTCTGGGATTCACCATGAGCGCTCTTAAGGCTTGGAGCTACTGTCTTAGGCGGTGCTGCCCTATGTGGTAGAATGTGCCAGGTGTTTGGGGAGCTTTTTTTCAGACAGATTGAAAACCACAGGATTTATGTCAATCAGTCACTAGAGAAAGAACAGTCATCATTCCCAGCTGAAATGGAAGTTGAATGGAAGACATAAAATGAGTCTTGAAATGGTACAGCATTTCCCTCAGACCAATTGCATGAAGGAGGATGAAAGCTATCCATCTATTTCCCCTCTCTTCTTCTCTCCCTCCACTCATTTCTCCCTTCCTCCCTCCCTTTCCCTCTTCCTTCCTTCCTTCCTCTCTTCTTCTTCTCTTCCTTCTTACCTTCCATTTCTTAATTGGATAATTCAGGGACCTTCAGCTTAGCTCTTGCTCCTGCTTCCTATACTCAGTGACACTGTCCCTGGTTCAGTCTGTTTCCTACCCTTTTACAGCCTTTTAACTGACAAAAAAAACTGTGTGCGACCGGGGTAGGGAACCTAATAACATATCTCAAGCTTCCAGTGGGAACTCGGCCCTTACATGCACTTCAGGGTGACCAACTCTCCCGCTTTGCCCAGGTCTGAGGACTTTTCCAGGACACTTTCAACGCTAACTGGGGCAGTTCCAGGAAAACAGGTGCAGTTCTGGTTGGGCTGGGGCAGTTGGTCACCTACTTACCTGCAGAAGACCTCCGTGAGGGAGGCATCTCCCCCCATCTGAAGGGGAGAAAGCCGAGGCTGGGAGCAGCCGAGTCCGTTGCCCAGGGACTAAGTGCCCGTCAGCAGGTGGCAGGACGGAAGTTTGAACCCAGCTGTGCACGAGGCCACAGCTCTTGCTGGGCAGACTTGTCCCAGTGCCACTCCCTCAAGCTGGGGGCTTATCAATCTCAGCTGCATGTTGGATTCACCTGGGGAGCAATGAAAACTATTGAGCCTGAGACCCACCCCAGAGAGTGTGAGGTAATTGGCCTGGGCTGTGAGGTAGGTCTCATGGGACTTTCAGTACCTCCCCAGCTGATTGGAAGGTGTAACCAGGCTGAGGCAAAGACCCACTGCACGAGGGCTTGCTTCCTCAGGCAGCCCACATCATCAATACCGTCCACTAGAAAGTTCTCAGGATGCCATTCACGTGCCTAACAGGCAGGGGAATCAAGTCACATTTAGCGCATTCGTGCAGCAGGAATACATTTCTTAGGCGTCAGGGCAGAGGTGCTGCATGTCTGCCCCTTTCTCAGAATCTGTCCTCCATGTCACCTCCTCACTCACGCAAACCCCCTGGATCTTATCCTATGCAGCTTCCTTTTATAACAGTGGTTCGGGGCCAAGGGCAATTTTGTGTCCTGGAGATATCTGGCAATGTTTGGAACCACTTTTGGTTGTCACACTTGGGGAATAGGTTGCCCGTTAGTGGGTAGAAGTGAGGGATGCTGTTAAACGTGTTACAATACCCAGGACAGCCCTGAACAACAAAGAATTATCTGGCTTCAAATTTCAATAGTATGAAGCCGAGGAATCCTGCCTTATAAAGATAGCTCCCTTCTCTCCTTTAAACATATCACATAGAGCCCTAAGTGAGATGCAGTCCAGAGACAGCATCATAGGGGCCCGACAACCAGGTCCAACACAGCTGTGCCCCTCCCCCCATAACGACTCTCATTCCAGTTACCAGGAGCAGGAACCTACGCACAAAGAATGCTCTTCTCAATCTATGGCACTCATGGTGCTATAGCCACAGGATGAAACTGAGTCCGTGGAAGATTTTTCATTCCTTGATTCTTCCCTAAGGTGTGTCACAGTTTTCTGTCCACGTGACAATCCTTTCTCTATGTGCTTTCCTCCCAGGGGCTAAAGACATGTGGAGAGCCTACTCTGACATGAGAGAAGCCAATTACAAAAATTCAGACAAGTACTTTCACGCCCGGGGCAACTATGACGCTGCCCAAAGGGGACCTGGGGGCGTCTGGGCTGCTGAAGTGATCAGGTACCAGGGGCCCTGAGGATGCAGGGATGGGTGTGAGAGCCTCGGGCAGCCAGGAGGGGCCAAGCCCTGGAGAACTTCCTGTGGGGCTGTGGCCTCTCCTCCTCTTTGTGTAATTTTTTTTTTTTTTCCGGAACACGGGCCTCTCACTGTTGTGGCCTCTCGCGTTGTGGAGCACAGGCTCCGGACGCGCAGGCTCAGCGGCCATAGCTCACGGGTCCAGCCGCTCCGCGGCATGTGGGATCTTCCTAGACCGGGGCACGAGCCCGTGTCCCCTGCATCGGCAGGCGGAGTCTCAACCACTGCACCACCAGGGAAGCCCTGGCCTCTCCTCCTCTTATCCACCCTCACCCTCCGTGTCCTGTGTGGGGTCTGAGTGGCTGAAGAGCAGAGCAAGGCTGGTGGGACAGACGATTCCCAAGCCTCCCCCATAGGTGCTGTTCACCCAGCATAAGGGGACCTGCAGGGCTGAGGTGGGCTGAGCCCCGGCAGCCTCAGGCTTCATCCCCTCTTTCCTAGCTCCTGTCAGAGTCCTTGATTCCTTGGAAAGAGGAGAGATGGGGAGGGTGGGTTGTTGCTCCTCAGCCCTGGAGTAATCCTCTACCTGCCCTCCTCCATTCCAGCGATGCCAGAGAGAATCTTCAGAGAGTCACAGACCTTTTTCAGCATGGAGACAGTGGCCACGGACTGGAGGACTCGAAGGCCGACCAGTTTGCCAATGAATGGGGCCGGAGCGGCAAAGACCCCAATTACTTCCGACCTGCAGGCCTGCCCGACAAGTACTGAGCTGCCTCTCACTCTGCTCAGGAGACGACGGGGCTGTGAGCCCCCAAGGGCAGGGATGCTGAGCTAGTGAGTTCTCTGTCCACAGAAGCCAGCAGATCTAATAAATGCTTAAGACATTGAATGTTGAAAACCGTGTGTTATTCTTTGATATAAGGACAGCCTGTTTGTTCCCAAGGGGTGATGGCCGGGCACCCGAGTGAAGGCCGAGTCTGTGCCTGTGTCTTGGGTGTCGGGGCCACAGTCTCAGCATCATACAGGGCAGACACCCTGCTCCACCCCTTCCCCTAATCAGACCCGCTCCCCTCCAGGCCCCTCTGGTTACAGTGGTGCTCTTTCTAGGCTCTTCTGTATTCAGGCCTCTTCACTCCCTGGCAGTTGTGTCCTGTCAGCTTCTCTGCCCTGGGGTCTAGTGCCCTCAGTTCGTCCTCAGTGGTGTCTGTGTGCGGGCAGGGGACACAGCCTCGGGACGACTGGATCGTGGAATCCTGCTCCAGCAGCTGCACCTTGATCTTCTCTTCATTTCTCAGCAACACCTACAAATCCATCTATGAACCAATTTCTGTCTGTGCCATCCAGAAGTGCCTCCAATGCTGTTTCCCTTCACTCTATATTCCTTGCCTTATGCAAGTGTCCAGGAATAAACATGTCCACAAACGGAGGCATAGGGACAACATCAAGATTAAGTATCAGGAGGTTTTGTATTGCATTGGATATGTATCAGGTCCTTGAGAAGAAGTCCTTTTCCCTCCCTGGACCCTTCCCAACAGAGGAAAGCCAGCAGCATGTTACTCTTTTTCCAGTCATGCCGCATGGCTTGTGGGATCTTAGTTCTCCCCCCAGGGATTGAACCCAGGCCCACGGCAGTGAGAGCTCCAAGTCTTAACCACTGGACTGCCACAGAAGTCCCAGCATGTTACTTCTTATTGAGGAAAACAGTGTCTAATAAAAGGGGTTTGGGCCTGTTAGAGCACAGGAATTACGTGCGACTCTATAAATCACAAATTCCTAGATAAACCAATAACCTTCTTCCTTGGATAAAAATTTGGTTTTGGTGTTTGGTTTTTTCAGATTACAGATTCCAAGAAGTAAAATGATCTAACACTTTAAAGAGTGGGGAACAGGGGCTTCTGTGGCGGCACAGTGGTTAAGAATCCACCTGCCAATGCAGGGGACACGGGTTCGAGCCGTAGTCCGGGAAGATCCCACATGCCGCAAAGCAACTAAGCCTTTGCACCACAACTACTGAGCCTGTGCTCTAGAGCCCGTGAGCCACAACTACTGATCCCACACGCCACAACTACAGAAGCCCGCGTGGCTAGATCCCGTGCTCTGCAGCAAGAGAAGCCACCGCAATGAGAAGCCCACGCACCACAACGAAGAGTAGCCCCGCTCGCTGCAACTAGAGAAAGCCCACGTGCAGCCACGAAGACCCAATGCAGCAAAAAAAAGAAAAAAAACAAAACGAAGAATGGTGAATAGACTTCTGTATCCAACTTTTATTTCAAGTAATAAAAGGCCTGATTATTAAATTTTTCCTATTTACAATAATTTGGAGAACTTGCTTTATCCAAACTTTCAAGTCATCCTTTCTCCTACTTTTCCTTTCTTTCCCCTCATTTTGCAAAACTCTGTACCTTCAATACCTGGGATAGAAATCTAATAGTGAACATTCTCATAACAGGAGTCTCCTTATAACCTGGGGTCTGTTGAGACTTTACCACTAGAGCCCTAAACTCAGCAGTGCTTTGAGCCTGTTCTTGCCAGCCAATCTGCCACCACACTCTCCCTAATCCCAGTTACCCTGCTCCTGCTTTATTTTGTCAGACTCACTTTTCTGAGACACAGCCTCTACGTACACCTCTGACAGTGCGTTCTGATGGGAACTGTATGAGAAAGTTCTCCTGTGACTAACTACCTTATAGACACAGTTATTCTTCCTCCTTGACAAGGAAATTAAACTTGTCTTTCCCCTACAGAGATCATTTCATCATGAATCGTCTCCCCTTAGGAGTGCTCCTGAATCCCACTTTCAGAGTAGAAGTGTGTGCCGGTTATCAGTTTATTTACTCTGAACTCCACGTCCACCCTTCTTTGCCCCGCTTGTGATACTGGAACTGGTAAACATTTCTCCTGTGCCAGCTGGGCACGGTGTTAATCTCTGTCCTTTCAGGGCGCAGGAGGGACGTTGTAGGACACAAACACTTCCTGGTTTGTGCTTTCCTTCCGCCCGGCTCCTGTGGTGCTCTTCTCTTGCACAGGACACCCAGTGACACTCACGCCAGGGAGGAAAATGTGCTTGTTCCTCACATGGGCAAAACCTTGCAGAGTCCAGACAGTCAGTAACAGCTTTCCCAATAAAGCACCACATTGAAAACCCTGAGTTCAATCCACATCACTCTTCACTCTTGCACGTTTTCCTCTTCCTCTTTATAGTCAGATTTGTTGAAAACCTGCCCATCTGCACTTTCTGATTCCTCGCTTCGGACTCACACTTGAACCCACACCAGCCTGTCCTCTGTCCCCACCACTCAGCAAAACAGCTCTGGTCACCACTGACCTCCATGTTGCCAAAACAATTGACATGTTTCTCTCCTCCTATCCGGAGGCCTCTGAGCCATGCTCAGCACAGTTGTCCTCTCCCTCCTTCCTGGAAGGTTCTCTCTTGGCTTCATAGTACCACACTCTCCTTTTGCTTCCCTTCAGTTTTCCTTTATCTCCTTAGCTGGGCCTTTTCATCTCCCCAAACTCTAAGTGTCCCTCAGACTTGGTTCTGGGCTCGCACTTTTTATTTCTCTGTATTCTCCCCAACAAGCGCAGCAAATAGAATCTACATGCTGACGGCTCTGAAACTTATATCTCCCCCTCAGAACCTGGTTTCCAAGCTCCATGCTTGTTTATCTGATTGGCCTCCTGAAACCTCTGATTGGATGGCTTCCAGAGATCTCACACTCTGCTTGTCCAAAGGAAACGCTCATCTCCGTCCAGAACTCTTCACTCCCAGGCCACTCCAAGTCAGCAAATGACACGACTCTTCCCTCTGTGGCTCACCCCAGATATTGGGAAATGTGCTTGATGCTTCCCTTGCCTTTACCTCCACATCCAATCCACTAGCAAGCCCTGTGATTCTACTTCCAAAGTTCATCTCTAGCCCATCAGCTTGGTCTCACGTGCACCTCCACGTTCCTGGCCACACCTGTTCTCACCTGGGTTCCTGCAACAGCTGTCTCAGTAGTCTCCCCATCTTCATGGCTTCCGCCTCTGCTTAAGTGTGTCTGTATAGTTTATCATCTAAGCCAAGTCACTTTCCATTGTGAAAGGGGCATTATTGATAATTATACCTGGATGACAGGAATAAGCTGGAACTGTCCTGGGCAAAAGAGAGCATGTAGTTACCCTACCTCTCAGTCTAGCATACAAACTATACTCAGATCATGTCTCTCCCCTCCTTAAAATCCTTCAATGGATTCCCATGTCCCTTAAAATATAATCCAGGTGCTTATCATGGCTTACAAAGCCCAGTGTGATCTGTCCCTGGCCACCCTCCAGCAGCATCTCATGCCACCCCTTCCCAAGCTCCCCACTCTCCAGTATCACCAACAAACCAAGATTTTCTTTGGCACAGGACGTTTGCAGGTGACATTTTCTCTGCCCACATACTCCTCTGCTCGCTTTTCACAAGGATGGGAATGTCCCACCTGTGGGGCTCTCCCAAATTCACTCTTTCTTGAGAGAGGCCTTCCTGGTCATCCTGGCTGACCCACTCTGGTTATTCTTTACAGTTTACCAATTTTTAACATGTGGGATTCTTTTACTCAATTTTTGGTTTATTCTTCTAATTTTTGTTTGGATTTTCTTTTGGTCCATCTTCCTCCCTTGTATTATAAAATCAGTGAGAGAAGTGACCATTTCTCTCTTGTTCACCCCTAATATCCAGTACCTGGCATATAATGGCATCTCAACAAATGCTTATTGAAAATGAATAATTGACCTAATCTGTTATTTTACTAATACAAGAAAGGTTTTCTTTCAAAGAAGGTCAGACTAGTTATAAGGAAGAGGAAGGAGCTAAGGAAGAGGGAGACAAGAAAGGTAAAGAAGAAGGAATAAGAGCAGAGTCAAGGGGAAGCAAGAGGCAGAGGGATCAAGCCCACAAAGGATGGTTAAGCCCAAGGGGAGCAGAAACTTCTCTGGCTCTGAGAAAGGAACGAGGGTGAAGAGAGTGCGGTCAGGGGATGCAGCACATTTGAGATGGACGACAGGGACCTGCGGGAATCTGGTTGTACCTGCTCTTGCTGTAGGTGAGTGTCCCCGGGACTCGTCACACTCCAGTGCGTTTGCCCGATTTCTTGTCTGTCTTTAGAGCCAGTAGGTAGGGGACCCAAGGGCAAAGGCCTGTCTCTTTTACTGTGTGTTGTCATCGTATCCACAGTGCCTGTCATAGGGCCTCACAAATAGTAGCTGCTTTATAAATATTTGTTGAAATGAATGAATAAAGTCTGAGAAGAGTATTGTTCGGAAGTGGACAGAACTGGGGGGAGGGTCTGGGAGTTGTAGAAAGTATGGATGTGGTTTGGACCTGCAGAATGTGGAAATGAGTCACTTTGAGGTGACTACTAAATCTGTACAAATATCATACTCACACCAGCCAAAATGATATAATTTTACTTCATCATAGAGAATATTCAGTTTTCTCCAAAGATACTGTGCACACTCCCTCACAGAAATGAAAATGAGGAACGCCACGTGCAAATAAACTGTGAGCCGTCGTGGTAGCTGATGGAAGCCTTGGGAGAAGTAAATGAATATTTTGAATTTCCAAAGTGCTGTGCTGATTATCAGAGGGGCAAGTTAGCAGGAACACTCTGCGAGGCTAGAGGAGGGGACAAAGGACACACTGTATTTCTCTGAGCCTAAGACCCTAGACTGAAAGATGTGTTACTATTTATACACCACCAAGAAAAAAGATGCTACCATTTAGATTCAGACATAATGTTTTCTTATCACTCTGAATTTTTATTTTACACTTACTGAGAGAGTTCTTTTAAACTTAGACATAGATTTTAATCTTACATCACTCTTGTATATAAACAAAAAGGAAAGCATACACAAAATTAATCCTAAAGCGATGACAACAGTTTCATGAGTGCTGCCTGGTCATTAGTGAATGTAAGACACATCCTAATTTCAGAAATGTATAATCAAGAAATGTGTGTCCTAGAAACGATGAAATATGAGATTTAAATGTAAACCTATGCAAGTTCTCTCTCTCTCACTATATTTTCTGAGAAGAAATAATAATAAGCTTTGAGCTATTATTAATCACCAGGTGTGATGGGGGTGCTCCTGAGGTGAGGCTCAGCTTCATACCAGCCCCTCAGCCACGGAGGACCTCCCCAGGGAGGAGCAGGTTATCCACAACTGGTCCTGATGATGGTCCATGTTCCAAGCTCCCTCCTTAGCTGAGGTGTCACCTCACCTGGCGGAGCACTGCCTTTATTCTAACCCCAGAACGACTGAGGGACTCTTCTCTTCCTGCAGAGGTGGCAGATGGGAAAGAGCTCACCCCATCTCCTTCCTAGTCACACTCCACCACTGCCTCTTTAAACTCTGCTGGCATGGGTGCTCCAACCTTTTAGAAATCCCCAGAACAGTCACCGGCTCCTACACATGTCAACTCTCTCAAGAACTCCCTCACCGCACTCCCTTCTGCTTTGATAGGGGCACCAGAATGAGCTGGGAGTGTTTGCAGTGAGCATGCACCCAGCTGAGAACTGAACAGGCATTCTTCTATTCTTCTTGGCACCCTGAACCAATCTGAGGAAATCACCTATCTCCACAGATACTGCACTCCCCTCAAGACTGACGACACTGCCGTCTCTCCCTCCCTTTCCTCTGGCGTTTCCTAAGTGGACCAGAGGTGGAATGGGCTGGAGAGGTGTTGATTGCAGAGGCCGGCACTGCTGCCTCTTTGTCAGCCTTGGGAGTTTACTGAGGTCTGGCCCTGCTTCCTGGATGCCCTCTCTAGGATGTGGGGTACTTGGAGCCGCTGTGTCCTCAGCTGTGGGTGATAGCAAAGAAGCATCACTCAACAGCCTGTTTTTCACTCTCGGGTGCATAGGGAGCCCTTTCACCATTCTCTGGTTTCCCAGGTTTGCTTTTTGAAATCTGTAATTATGGGAAAGAAGACCCAGGTCCTCTCTGAGGATAGTGTGCTTGGTTTACACACACACATTTATTACCTGTGGAGTCCTGTCAAACCACTCTGTTTAAACCATAGTTGCAAAATCGCCCGTCAATGACCCACTGATACGTTTCCTGAAAGAGTTGGACAAATGGGCAATAACTCAGGCTGGCCAGCGTGCCTAGTTCCCGAACGACCTGACCTGGGAGGGAGCCAGTGCACTGAGATCATCCTTTATTCTCTGCAGGGTGGACTTGGGACTGTCCAAAATAGTCTAACAAAGAGTCTCTAAAAACCTCAATTTATCCTTCCAGTAAAGATGCCTACAGAATTCATTCGTCCTTTTATTCACTATTCAACACCCGTTTAATGATCCCCCCAGTATGTGGCAGGAACGCTTCTGGGCGCTGGGAATCTGAGATAGACAAGATCAGTGCTCTCATGCGGGTAACATAACACTGGAGAGGTATTATTAAGCTAATCAGTATTTAATGAAATTGTATTAAAATATATTGTCCAGTTATTTGTTTATGTGCTAATAACGGCTGCCAAGTTCAGGTGTCAACTCTATAACCTATGGCTAAGAATCCAAACGCCCAGTCTTCACAGGCTGGATTTGAATTTCGGCTTTGCCACTGACTGTGGTAGGTAAGGGTAGTAACATGCAAAAATGATTATGATAAGCTGTGGAGTGAAAAAGCAGAACATAAAACGATAGTATTATATCACCCTGTTTTTGTTTATGGGTTCATATGTCTACATGCACTGAGACAATAGATTGGAAACATGACGTTTCTACAGAGGTTCTTCCTGCACACCGGTCCCCCACCCCCACCACCGCGCCCGCCCCGTCTAGGCTGATGAAATTCGTATTGCTTTTATTTTCATTTTTATGCTTATTTTAAATTTTTTGATTTTCTTCAGTGAACATGTTTGTCCAATAAGATTCATTAAGTCTGCCTGTATCTAGGCATTTTCCTAGGTACTGAGTACGATGATGAAGAAAACCAACAACCCAGTTCCTGTCCTGATCGGGATTCCAAGGATGAGATAAGGAAAAACAGCAAATGTCCATTTATAATATAGTTGACTTGTATATGCCTCTCTCTCTTACACACACACCTCCCCACAACAACACTAAATGTGCAAACACATACGTACACATAAATAACGCACCCCAAAATAATAACGATTATAAAATAAGAATCGATAAACCTGTCCGAGTCACATAAAAAATTTATAATGGAAGATAAGAGGAAAAAATATGTCCCTAATCTTTTTTCTGCTGCGGCCTCTCCCGTCGCCGAGCACAGGCTCCGGACGCGCAGGCTCAGCGGCCATGGCTCACGGGCCCAGCCGCTCCGCGGCATGTGGGATCCTCCCGGACCGGGACACGAACCCGCGTCCCCTGCATCGGCAGGCGGACTCTCAACCACTGCGCTACCAGGGTAGCCCAGATGTCCCTAATCTTTAGGTGCCATATTCCATCTGTTAATAATCCTATTCTGACCTTTTCTTTTCCATATGATTTCTTTTTCTCTCAGGACGGCATTTCTTTCAGTGTTAAACAATGTGTTTCCAGCGCTTGACCTTGAAAACTATAGGCCCTACTCGTCTCTGGCAAAAGAAGTCTCCTCAAGATAAGAAATAGAAAATGTTCCCTCTCTCCTGGAGCTGCAAGAATAGCAGATAGGATCACAAAAACTGTATCCAGAAAAGTTATTTCTAACAGAGGAGTATTTTAAAAAAACAACAACAACAAAAGAGACATCAGAGATTGTCACTGTGTCCTGTGAGAGCAACCCTGTAATACTTTATTTATCATTTAGACACTAATCTGTGTATTTGAAGCAAAATTCTTTTTTGATGGAAGCTTTTAGACTGGAAAACTGGATAGCTGGGTCATGCCAAGGCAACGGCACTGAGCTATAGAAACCCTCAAAACTGTTGGAGGGCATGTGGGCAGGGCTGCCCTCCTGGACAGCAGAGTGACACTTCACAGTGAAAACAAGGATGTGCACGCCAGCAATATCACTCTTTTGATATACATGGCACATTGCGGATGTCATCTTTTTTCTGGTCTAATGCATGTAACGTCTGCTTGTTTCATTTGCATTTTTCTGGTTACTAATGATTTGTGCATCCCTCTGTGAGCTTATTACTTGTGGTGTGTTGTCTGTAAACTATTTTTTGTGTACCTTTCACCCATTTTTCTATTGGGGTTGCCGTCTTTTTCTTAATGATTCACAGAAGTTCCTTGTATATTTGAAATATTAATCCCTTGCCGTAATTTAGACGTTGTCTTTTCCCATTCTCTATCTGAAAATAAATTCTTAATTTTCATGTAATGAAATACCATTTTATGTCTTGTGCTTTTGAAGTTTTCTTTTTTTTTTTTTTTGTGGTACGCGGGCCTCTCACTGTTGTGGCCTCTCCCGTTGCAGAGCAAAGGCTCCAGACGCGCAGGCTCAGCGGCCATGGCTCACGGGCCCAGCCGCTCCGCGGCATGTGGGATCTTCCCAGACCGGGGCACGAACCCGTGTCCCCTGCATCGGCAGGCGGACTCTCAACCACTGCGCCACCAGGGAAGCTCGCTTTTGAAGTTTTGTTTAAGAATTTTTTCCTCATCTCTACATCACAAATACATTATTTGATATTCTTTTCTATTAACTTTATAGTTTTACCTTCATGTTTATGTATTTAATACTTCTGGAGTGAACATTTGTATACGTATTAGGTAAGGATCCAGTTTTATTTTTCTCTTTCCAAAACTATTAAGTAACCCATCCTGTCTTCAATGATTTGTGATGTCTCCTTGATCGTACACTAATGTCCTATATGTGTGACCCTAGCTCTGTACTCTCTATTCTATCCCATTGGTCAATATATCTTTTGTTGAGCAAATACTACTGTTTTTTACTGTGCTCTTCTGTACATCTTAACACCTCGTATGGTAAGTGCCTCTTCTTAATATTCTCCTTTTTTAGGATTGACTTTTGTATGCATGAACCTTTACTTCTTGATATGAATTTTGGAGTAATTTTCTTCAGCTCTGGGAAAATTCAACTGGAATTTTCATTAGAATTGCATTAAATTTGTGGATTAATTTGTGGTAGAATCAACATGTCTACAATATTAAGTCATCCCATCAGTGAGACAGGAACTTCTCTCCATTTGTTTGAATCATCTTTTAAGGTGTTTATTAGAGGTTTGAAATCTCCATTGTGGTGCTGTGTATTACCGGTGAAACCAGTCCTTAGGAATTTTATAGTTATGTTGTTACCATGAATAGTTTATTATTATTAATCATATTTTCCATTTTGTTATTTCTGCTATGGAGAAATGATCTGGCTTTTGGATCAAGTGTTGGGCAACCTTATTAAATTTCCTTAGTAATTCTATAGTTTGTTGATTTGGTGTGCTTTTTGAGGTTGAAGAGTATACTAACTGCAAATATGACAGTTTCATCTCTGCCTTTCCAATCCTTGTATCTCTTACTTTTGAAATTTTCTGTGGCATTGGCCAGGGCTTCCAGAGCTGTGTTACACAACAGTGGTGATAGTAGCATTCCTTTTCTCATTCCAGATCCTGAACGGGAATGAATTAAAGGTTTTTCCATTAAATAAAATATGTGCTGTAGCTTTCTGGCAAATAACCTTATAAAATTAAGAAATTTCACTTTGGTACGTAGTTTTCTAAAGGATTTTTAAAAAGAAACCATAAATATGCCTTCAGCTTTATCAAATGCTTTTTAAAAATCAGTTGAGATAATATTATTTTCTCCTTTAAGCTATCATTGTGGTGAATTACATTGATTCTGTAATGCTGGCATTCCAAGAATAAACCGCACTCAATTATGAGGCACCTTTAATACTCATATTTGGTTTGGTAACACTATGCTGTGTTTTGAATTTTTTGCACCTTTGGAATTGAAATGGGACTATTGTTTTCTTGTACTGTCCACTCTTGTTTTAGAACCAAGTTACTCCAGCTTCTTTAAAATGGCTGTCCAACTTCATTCTTTATCGGTTTTCTACAACAATCTGTGTAACTTAGAATTAACTGTCCCCTGAGATTTTAGCAGACTGTTTTGAAAAACCATCTGGCTTTAGTGGAGGATACTGGGAGGAGAGATCTTTGACAACCACTTCTACTTATCTAATACTTATTTGTTTTCCTAAAGATGTCTATGTCTCTTTGCATCAAAAGGATGCTTACTTAAACAAATAACCTTGAGGGTGTTAGTTCATCTAAATTAACAAACGGTGTGTCACCGGTAGGTTGATTATATGAATACCTGAGAACAGTGACTCTGTATTAAGCCCAAATTTGAACAAGGAAAGGGGAACTCAGATTAATCTCATTTGGGTCTATATAGGGAACCTCTGTCTCTGTGCACTGGTTCTAACCAGCTCAGAATAATGCTGCTGAAGAGCTTTTATGCTGAGAAATGCTATAGTCGTTTAAAGGTAGGATAATTATTGGGTTTGGTTGTGTTGCAGTTATTGTTGTTGGGTTTTTTTTGCCGCGCCATGCGGCATGTAGGATCCCAATTCCCCCACCAGGGATCAAACCCACGTCCCCCGCATTGGAAAAATGGAGTCTTAACCACTGGACCACCAGGGAAGTCCAGTCGTTGTTGTTGATTGCTGTTTTGTGGCTTCTGCCAGAAGAATGCAGGTGCAGTCTTACGTGTGAGCCACCAGTGGTTGACTGAGAGGAGAAACGCGGTAGATCTGTTCTCTTAAATGGCCGTTTCTAGGTTTGATAGTGAGTTGTGTTAGACTTGTGTGTGATTCTAGGAAGTCGGTCATTTCTTTATGACACTTGCAGTCCAGTGGAGGGTGTTTTCCCGCACTCTTGGAGCATGGGAAGAGTGAGAAGCCCCCCAGAGCAGAAACCACCCACCTCCTAGCAGGTTGCCTCGCCTCAGTATTAGGGAGCTGCTGCCCTCTACCAGATAAACATATAGGCAAGTGTAGGTCCTGGTCGCAGGAAGCTCAGAGCAGCTGTGTAAAAAATGTTTCCTTTTCTGATGTATGCATTTGCCCCCCATGTTTGTTTTCTTGGGGGAGAAAATGCAGTCATATAATCAAGAGTGTACACAAGAATTTAATATTTCTTAAGTTGTTTGAATGTAATATCTCTTTTAATCTCCCTGAGTGAACTGAAGGATAGGGAATGGGGAATCCAGCCTTTCTGGTGCTGAAGCTGTGTATTTGCAGAAGCTGCCCTTGCCTCAAGGATTGGTTTGTCAGTGCCTAGAAGAACAAAGGAAAGGACCTGTGGAACTTGGAATTAGAAGTAGTCCCAGGCGTGTGCTGGGAATTAAGAGATGGCTCTCTGGAAGAAAAAACAAAAAACAAAAAACAAAAACACTGGCTTGGGTTTCCCTAGTGGCACAGTGGTTGAGAGTCCGCCTGCCGATGCAGGGGACACGGGTTCGTGCTCCGGTTTGGGAAGATCCCACATGCCGCGGAGCGGCTAGGGCCGTGAGCCGTGGCCGCTGAGCCTGCGCGTCCGGAGCCTGTGCTCCGCAACGGGAGAGGCCACAACAGTGAGAGGCCCGCGTATCGCAAAAAAAAAAAACACAACAAAAAACCCTGACTTAAGTGTTTGTCAATTTCCATGGTGTAAATACTGCCACCACGGCTAATTTCAAAAGACGAAGACTTAACAGTTGGCTTGCAAAATCCCTGAAAATGTAACAGTTAGCTCTCCTGAGCTAGTATGAGCTGATTCCAGCACACCAGAAGGTAATCCAGTTGCAAAGGGTAGAGACTACCAGCTATACCTTTGAAACTAAGTTGAAAGTTTCAAAGATTTCCCAGGTGAAAATAGGAAGCAAACCAAACTCTTTTAAAAAGCACTGGCTTGGGACTTCCCTGGCAGTCCAGCAGTTAAGATTCTCAGCTCCCAATGCAGGGGCCATGGGTCTGATCCCTGGTTTGGGAACCAGGATCCTGCATGACGCACAGCATGGCCTAAAAATAAATAAATAAATAAAAAATAAAAAGTACTGGCTTTTAAAGAAAACTCTCTTGAGAGAAAAATTAAAGTTTACTTCCCACAGTGCTTGCAAAGATAGCTACGTCATAGGTTATATATATTCTGTACCTTGAGCAAATACATTAATAAGTTACAGAAGTTGGTTGTCAGAGAATGAATAAGATAATTTTCCACTTTAAAAGATGGTTCTTAATTGAAAAAAAGCTACAACAAAGGTAAGCATTAGTGTTCATCAAAAGATACCATAAAGAAACGTTTTAAAAAAGCAAATTTATTAGACAACTTTGCAGTTGCTGGGATTAAACTTATTACTCTAAACATTGATAAATAAAGGGAAAGAAAGCATTTTAAAAGAATTAGTGCATAGCTGTACATTATAATTTTGTTGAATCGTAAGTTGGTTAAATATAAAACCAAATACATTACTCCCATGAAAATGACTGAAAACATGAAAATAAAAGCCACAAGCTGGGGGAAGATATTTCTAACATACATAATCAAAAAGGCTTTATATGAAGTATAGAAAGAGCTCCTACTAATCAATAAAAAAGGAAAAAGAAATAAATATAAATTTCACAGAAGAGAAAGTACAAATGGCCCATCAATATGTAAAAATGGGGCAGCTCATTGACGATCAGGAAAACACAAATTTAAACTACAATGTGATACTATTTATCACTCACCAACTTGACATAAAAAACAAATATGGCCTAGGATGTGGAGCAAGGGGGCCATGTATCCACTACTTGTGGGAATATAAATATATAAAATATAGAAATATGTATTGTAAATATATATATATAACCATTTTGGAAAGATAATTTGGTATTACCAGCTAAGGTTCAACATAATCATATTCTATTTCACTTCTAGGTCTCTACCATTTGAACTCTTGTACTGGGATATTTGCACAAGATTGCCAGAAGCAACACTGTAATAGCAAAACAGAAAAAACCCAAATGTTGAAATAAGCTGTGTTACATTCATGCTTGGCAATAGTCTTCAGCATTGAAAATGGAAGAACTACTGCAACAGTCATCAACATGCCTATGTCTAAAGAACATATTGTTGACCAAAATAAGCAAATGACTAGTGAATCCATACAATAGAAATCTATTTACAGAAAGTTCAAAACCTGGAAAAACCTTAAAAATGTATTGTTTATGGATATGCATATGTGATTAAAAAAAACAATTTTAAAAAAGCAAGGGAATGATAACACGAAGTTTGGGAAGGGGTTTACCTTTGGAGAAAGGGCGGGGGAAGCATGCAGCAGAGAGTGGGACACAGGGGCTTCTGTGGTGTTAGTAATATCCTGTTTCCTGGGTTGCTTGCGGGGGCCTTCCAGAGGGGGGATACTTTAAAAGTTTTAGATGGTAAAGGAATATGTTTAATTATTCTGCCACTGATCCTTCAAATGAACAAAATTACATAAATTCTAAAACTGCTCAACAAAAGATATGGTCATAGCACACATTGTTTCTTTTTTAAAAATTTTTATTGAAGTATAGTTGATTGACAATGTGGTGTTAGTTTCAGGTGTACAGCAAAGTGAATTGGTTATACACACATTGTTTCCTAAATCATTCTAGGAACTTCCAAATAATTTGTTGATTTTTTACTTGGTGTGTGTATTGTCTGGCACAGCTGAGACGAGTCAAGTGGTGCCCTTTCCGTGCATGACTTGACATGGGGTAGCAGCATGCTCCTCAGTGCTTACCCATCGCACTGAAGTTGTTGTATGATGTGTGGTCTCAATAAGTGGAGGAAGAAAGGGTCCATAGTGCCGAATGCTTTCTGTACCCTGTAAGGTAACATGTTCAATTCATTAATGCTGGGATATCATTGACATGGAACACTATATTAGTTTCATGTGTACAACATAATGATTCGATATTTGTATATAGAGTTAAAAAAAATAAGGGCCTAGGGGAGACATACGCTGGTCTCTAAGATGCGTGATCTTGGGATTCACCCCAAGGGGGGAGACAACTGTGATGGTAAGGCCAACAGATCAGCAGAAAACTGCCATGAAAAATACAGTTTGTTACTCACAGATCCCCAACGAAGGGGGCACATCACACCAAGGGGTGGCCACACGAGGAAGCACCCAGGGTGGGCCAGGGGACAGAGAGAGGGGGAGAAAACGTGACAAACGCCTTTATTGTGGTTTCTGTGGGAGGACCAGTGAGGCACGGTGAGCGGGTTTAGGACTGGCTCATTTGAATACTTTCAGCTCTCGCTCGGCATAGGGGCTGGTTGCTAGTTGTCTGCTACCTGGCTCTGGTGTGATCAGGGCAGGTGGATAGTGGCCCAGAGTGTGAGGGTGCAATAAAGGAGGTGGTTGAAGTGTGAGCTCTGGATTGGTTGGTTTGTATTTGAGAGGCTCACTCACAGGTTAGTTTACTATCACAGGTTAGTTTACTAATCTGTAAGAATTGGCTACCTCTGGGAGAAGCAGTCCCTCCAGGGGCAGGGAGGCCCCAGGATGTGAAAGCATCAAAAACACAGATACAGAATGGAAAAACATGTTTAACACAACTTCTGAGGCATCCTTGGAGTGGCTCGGGCATCTCGCTGCTGTCAGATGAGCCAGGCTGTATGAGGCTCTTGTCAGTGGATGTTGGATCCTTGCCTGGCTTGCTTTATCTTGTTGTAAATCCCTGTAATCTCTACTCTTCTACCTAAATGTCTCCAGTCTCAATCCACACCCAGCGGTCCACTCTTCCTCCTCTGCAGAATGGTCAAGGACCTAGTGAACTCCTCAACGGCAGGTTCAACTATGTTCTAGAGTTCTTGTCAGTCAAAGTGCAAGTGCCTCCTCTTCTTGGCTTTTACACACATTTTTGTCCCCAGCCTGCCACTCCACAATCACAACCCAAAAAGTGCACTCTCTATGTCCTCCGCCACCTGCCTGCATCCATCCCGCGGAAGCTTCCATTCCTACATCCCCAGTGTGTTCCATCCACTGTTCACACTCCTCTTTCCCCGGTCTGCACCACACCTCAAGTCACAATCCGGTCACCTTGATGCCACAGAGCACTGGCTGCACTACTTGTGCCTGTGCAAGGAGGATGCCCATTGGGTCCTCACCATCTCTGCCACATCTCCCATGAACCGTTCCCAGGTGCAGTCCAACACCATTTTAACATTGCTGTAGGATGGTGAGATGGAGGATGGTACACACGCTTCTCCATGGGTACCCATTGCTTGATGTGAAATTGTTTCATCCAGATCTGGGTTAAGGACGATCTTCAAAGCTGTGTGGCTCTACTTCTCTGGTGCCTATTCTGGACATAACTGGTGCTGCAAACATCTCTCAGTTCTCTTGGTCCCTGGGGATGCCCTCTGGCCCAAAGACAGAGACAGCAGTCACAGTTGTCTCCCCCCTTGGGGTAAATCCCAAGATCACGCATCTTAGAGACCAGTGCATGTCTCCTCTTGGTCCTTATTTTTTTAATTTACTTATTCATGGACTTTTATTCATCCATAAAAAACAAATCTGTTGTGTCCCTAAAAAAATTCCACTGGGAATTTTTGATTAGCATTGCACTGAATTTATAAATTAATCCAAGGAGAACTGATATCTTTACTAAGTCAAAACATCGTCTCCATGAACATGACATACATCCCCCACTTTTTATCCTTTAACAAACTTAGATTTTCTCTGTAAATATTTGTGTATTTTTAGTTTTCCCTAGATAGTTAATGTTTTTGGTACTATTTTCTTTGTATTTTTTTAACTGTTAAGAATTGGTGTTGGGACTTCCCTGGTGGCACAGTGGTCAGTAATCTGCCTGCCAATGCAGGAGACACGGGTTTGAGCCCTGGTCTGGGAAGATCCCACATGCTGGGGAGCAACTAAGCACGTGTGCCACAACTACTGAGCCTGTGCTCTAGAGCCCGCGAGCTACAACTACTGAGGCCGTGAAAAACAGCTACTGAAGCCTGCACACCTAGAGCCTGTGCTCTGCAACAAGAGAAGTCACCGAAGTGAGAAGCCTGTGCACCGCATTGAAGAGCAACCCCCGTTCGCTGCAACTAGAGAAAGCCCGAGGGCAGCAACGAAGACCCAACGCAGCCAAAAACACAACAAAAAAAGAATTGGTGTAGAGAAACACAATTGATTTTTTATGTGAAACATGGCAATCTCACTGAATTCTCTTAATGGCTTCGTTAGTGTGCCATTTGATTCTGATGGGTTTTCTACGTAAAAGCTTGCATCATTTAGAAATAATGATAGTTTCATTTCTTCTCTTCCATTTCTTGTCCTCCTCATGTTTTTTGTCTTAGCAATGGGCAGGTCCTCCACGAGAATGTGAAACTGAGGTGATCAGAAGAGGACATCCATGTCTCCTTCTTGGCCTTCTTGAGAATGCACCTAAAGTTTCTTCTTTACACATAAGTTTTGCTGTAGAGCAATGATTCTCAAGCTTTTGTGTCTCAGGGTCCCATTATACTCTGAAAAATTATTGAGGACCTCAAAGAAATTTTATTTATCCCGACTCTATCAGGATTTAACACACTGGGAAAAAAAATGTTTAAGCATTTAAAAACACAATAACGTATTCTGCTGTTATGAAGTTTTATGAGGATTGAGTTAATTTATGAAAAACCCTTTGCAGAGTATCTAAAAAGTAGTCAAATAAATAAATGAATAAATAAAAACACAATAATAAATCCATTATGTTAACATAAATAATATATTTTAATGAAGATAATCTTTTTCCAGAACAAAAAGATTAATAACAAAAATAGTAGCTTTACATTTTTGAAAAGTTTTAAATATCTATCTTAATAGAAGATTGCTGGATTCTCATGTGTGATCCTGCACTCAATCTGTCACAATACATTATTTGGGTTGAAGTATACAAAAAAATTCAACATCACACACATATAACATATAGGTAGAAAACAGGAGAGCATTTTAATAGCATTTTATGATAATTCAGGCAATTCTTTGATACGATACCAAAACTTGACAAGTGGTAGTTTCTTAAAGGTCAGTTGCAATGTAGAAATCTAAAACCATATCAATGAACATTTCATGCCCAGTACACTCATGACAAAAATGAGAATGAAAAAGGAAAAGAATATCTTAGTGCTGCTGTGAAAATAGCTTTGATCCCACAGACTCCCCTGAAAGGGTCTTAAGAGACCCTCAGGTTTCCCTAGAACACACTGTGAGAACAGCTGCTATAGACTATTGGTATTTAACCTTTACCAAGTCAAGAAGCCGCTCATTATTTTATAATACCTCTCTTTTTTGTTGTCATAATAGGCGTTGACCCTTATGAAATGCATGGCTGAGAGGCTGAGAGGGCTTTCTCTGCCCTGGAGCTGAGAGCTCAGCACAGGTACACAGCGTGGTGGAAAGTGCTCGGGGCACCCACGACATTCGGTGGCGTGGCCTGTCAGTTTTGAAGCTCAAGGGCTTTACACGTGAGTTCAAAGGATTTAGTTTCTGACACAGCTGCTGTCTGGTCCAGAAGGGACCATCCTGAGGAAACGACCAGGAAAGCAAGGTCCAGGCTGGAGGAGTATCCTCTAACCACACACCTGCCAGCAGCCTGGGGGCCTCCTTCCTGGAGCTCCACACCCTCTTCTCCACAGCCCAGGTGGCCCGGGCCTCAGCCCCTCCACCCCTGACAGTGGCCACCAGGCAGAACATGCCTTCCTATTTTCTCAGGGTTGCACAATGAGGAATATGACCTGTGCATGAGGACAGCCACTGGTCTCCAGTAAGTTACCCTTTGCAGTTTTGTAGGAGAAATGACCTGCAAGGACTCTCCCCCAGGCACCAGTCCAGCTTTCCTTCTCACCCCATGACCCCAGCAGGGATGGCTCAGTATAAATACAGCCACGTGTCCCCAGCAGGTCTGCTTCACCGGGTTCAGGTGAGAAAGTTCTCCAAGGAGTGATTTCTTTGAAAACACTTACTTTAATTCTTCTATTTTGTATTTGTCCTGAATGAGGTCAGTGCTGGCAGCGTGGTGCATGGGAAATGCTTTTTGATTAATTACAGGCTGCTATAGCAAGACACAGCTAGGTCCCAGGTGCTCTCTTCTTCCACCATAGACACCTTGGTGGCCTCTTAGACAGGCTTGGGTTCAGGGTTGGTGGGTTCAGAGCTGAGGGCTAGTGGCTCCGAGTGAGGCCCTACTGCAATATTCCCTAGGTGGACCACTGAGAGTCTAATGAGAACAAGTGGAAAGAACAGCCGGGCTCTCCTCGACATACAAATCCCAAAGTGGGTGTACAAGGCTTGTCCGCGTCTCCCTGACCCCCTCCTTCCATTTCAGCACAATGAAGCTTTTCACAGGCCTCATTCTCTGCTCCTTGGTGCTGGGAGTCCACAGCCAATGGTTTTCCTTCCTTGGTGAGGCTTATGAAGGTAAGGCTGGTGGAGTGGGGGGGTGACACCCATGGGCCTCTGGGATTCACCATGAGCGCTCTTAAGGCTTGGAGCTACTGTCTTAGGCGGTGCTGCCCTATGTGGTAGAATGTGCCAGGTGTTTGGGGAGCTTTTTTTCAGACAGATTGAAAACCACAGGATTTATGTCAATCAGTCACTAGAGAAAGAACAGTCATCATTCCCAGCTGAAATGGAAGTTGAATGGAAGACATAAAATGAGTCTTGAAATGGTACAGCATTTCCCTCAGACCAATTGCATGAAGGAGGATGAAAGCTATCCATCTATTTCCCCTCTCTTCTTCTCTCCCTCCACTCATTTCTCCCTTCCTCCCTCCCTTTCCCTCTTCCTTCCTTCCTTCCTTCCTCTCTTCTTCTTCTCTTCCTTCTTACCTTCCATTTCCTAAATGGATAATTCAGGGGCCTTCAGCTTAGCTCTTGCTCCTGCTTCCTATACTCAGTGACACTGTCCCTGGTTCAGTCTGTTTCCTACCCTTTTATAGCCTTTTAACTGACAAAAAAACCCGTGTGCGACCGGGTTGGGGAACCTAATAACATATCTCAAGCTTCCAGGGGGAACTCGGCCCTTACATGCACTTCAGGGTGACCAACTCTCCCGCTTTGCCCAGGTCTGAGGACTTTTCCAGGACACTTTCAACGCTAACTGGGGCAGTTCCAGGAAAACAGGTGCAGTTCTGGTTGGGCTGGGGCAGTTGGTCACCTACTTACCTGCAGAAGACCTCCGTGAGGGAGGCATCTCCCCCCATCTGAAGGGGAGAAAGCCGAGGCTGGGAGCAGCCGAGTCCGTTGCCCAGGGACTAAGTGCCCGTCAGCAGGTGGCAGGACAGAGGTTTGAACCCAGCTGTGCACGAGGCCACAGCTCTTGCTGGGCAGACTTGTCCCAGTGCCACTCCCTCAAGCTGGGGGCTTATCAATCTCAGCTGCATGTTGGATTCACCTGGGGAGCAGTGAAAACTATTGAGCCTGAGACCCACCCCAGAGAGTGTGAGGTAATTGGCCTGGGCTGTGAGGTAGGTCTCATGGGACTTTCAGTACCTCCCCAGCTGATTGGAAGGTGTAACCAGGCTGAGGCAAAGACCCACTGCACGAGGGCTTGCTTCCTCAGGCAGCCCACATCATCAATACCGTCCACTAGAAAGTTCTCAGGATGCCATTCACGTGCCTAACAGGCAGGGGAATCAAGTCACGTTTAGCGCATTCGTGCAGCAGGAATACATTTCTTAGGCGTCAGGGCAGAGGTGCTGCCTGTCTGCCCCTTTCTCAGAATCTGTCCTCCATGTCACCTCCTCACTCACGCAAACCCCCTGGATCTTATCCTATGCAGCTTCCTTTTATAACAGTGGTTCGGGGCCAAGGGCAATTTTGTGTCCTGGAGATATCTGGCAATGTTTGGAACCACTTTTGGTTGTCACACTTGGGGAATAGGTTGCCCGTTAGTGGGTAGAAGTGAGGGATGCTGTTAAACGTGTTACAATACCCAGGACAGCCCTGAACAACAAAGAATTATCTGGCTTCAAATTTCAATAGTATGAAGCCGAGGAATCCTGCCTTATAAAGATAGCTCCCTTCTCTCCTTTAAACATATCACATAGAGCCCTAAGTGAGATGCAGTCCAGAGACAGCATCATAGGGGCCCGACAACCAGGTCCAACACAGCTGTGCCCCTCCCCCCATAACGACTCTCATTCCAGTTACCAGGAGCAGGAACCTACGCACAAAGAATGCTCTTCTCAATCTATGGCACTCATGGTGCTATAGCCACAGGATGAAACTGAGTCCGTGGAAGATTTTTCATTCCTTGATTCTTCCCTAAGGTGTGTCACAGTTTTCTGTCCACGTGACAATCCTTTCTCTATGTGCTTTCCTCCCAGGGGCTAAAGACATGTGGAGAGCCTACTCTGACATGAGAGAAGCCAATTACAAAAATTCAGACAAGTACTTTCACGCCCGGGGCAACTATGACGCTGCCCAAAGGGGACCTGGGGGCGTCTGGGCTGCTGAAGTGATCAGGTACCAGGGGCCCTGAGGATGCAGGGATGGGTGTGAGAGCCTCGGGCAGCCAGGAGGGGCCAAGCCCTGGAGAACTTCCTGTGGGGCTGTGGCCTCTCCTCCTCTTTGTGTAATTTTTTTTTTTTTTCCGGAACACGGGCCTCTCACTGTTGTGGCCTCTCGCGTTGCGGAGCACAGGCTCCGGACGCGCAGGCTCAGCGGCCATAGCACACGGGTCCAGCCGCTCCGCGGCATGTGGGATCTTCCTAGACCGGGGCACGAGCCCGTGTCCCCTGCATCGGCAGGCGGAGTCTCAACCACTGCACCACCAGGGAAGCCCTGGCCTCTCCTCCTCTTATCCACCCTCACCCTCCGTGTCCTGTGTGGGGTCTGAGTGGCTGAAGAGCAGAGCAAGGCTGGTGGGACAGACGATTCCCAAGCCTCCCCCATAGGTGCTGTTCACCCAGCATAAGGGGACCTGCAGGGCTGAGGTGGGCTGAGCCCCGGCAGCCTCAGGCTTCATCCCCTCTTTCCTAGCTCCTGTCAGAGTCCTTGATTCCTTGGAAAGAGGAGAGATGGGGAGGGTGGGTTGTTGCTCCTCAGCCCTGGAGCAATCCTCTACCTGCCCTCCTCCATTCCAGCGATGCCAGAGAGAATCTTCAGAGAGTCACAGACCTTTTTCAGCATGGAGACAGTGGCC
This sequence comes from Delphinapterus leucas, assembly GCF_059928025.1. Classification (NCBI taxonomy): domain Eukaryota; kingdom Metazoa; phylum Chordata; class Mammalia; order Artiodactyla; family Monodontidae; genus Delphinapterus; species Delphinapterus leucas. Next base: position 37,740,244 of record NC_143135.1, read on the forward strand.
ACGGACTGGAGGACTCGAAGGCCGACCAGTTTGCCAATGAATGGGGCCGGAGCGGCAAAGACCCCAATTACTTCCGACCTGCAGGCCTGCCCGACAAGTACTGAGCTGCCTCTCACTCTGCTCAGGAGACGACGGGGCTGTGAGCCCCCAAGGGCAGGGATGCTGAGCTAGTGAGTTCTCTGTCCACAGAAGCCAGCAGATCTAATAAATGCTTAAGACATTGAATGTTGAAAACCGTGTGTTATTCTTTGATATAAGGACAGCCTGTTTGTTCCCAAGGGGTGATGGCCGGGCACCCGAGTGAAGGCCGAGTCTGTGCCTGTGTCTTGGGTGTCGGGGCCACAGTCTCAGCATCATACAGGGCAGACACCCTGCTCCACCCCTTCCCCTAATCAGACCCGCTCCCCTCCAGGCCCCTCTGGTTACAGTGGTGCTCTTTCTAGGCCCTTCTGTATTCAGGCCTCTTCACTCCCTGGCAGTTGTGTCCTGTCAGCTTCTCTGCCCTGGGGTCTAGTGCCCTCAGTTCGTCCTCAGTGGTGTCTGTGTGCGGGCAGGGGACACAGCCTCGGGACGACTGGATCGTGGAATCCTGCTCCAGCAGCTGCACCTTGATCTTCTCTTCATTTCTCAGCAACACCTACAAATCCATCTATGAACCAATTTCTGTCTGTGCCATCCAGAAGTGCCTCCAACGCTGTTTCCCTTCACTCTATATTCCTTGCCTTATGCAAGTGTCCAGGAATAAACATGTCCACAAACGGAGGCATAGGGACAACATCAAGATTAAGTATCAGGAGGTTTTGTATTGCATTGGATATGTATCAGGTCCTTGAGAAGAAGTCCTTTTCCCTCCCTGGACCCTTCCCAACAGAGGAAAGCCAGCAGCATGTTACTCTTTTTCCAGTCATGCCGCATGGCTTGTGGGATCTTAGTTCTCCCCCCAGGGATTGAACCCAGGCCCACGGCAGTGAGAGCTCCAAGTCTTAACCACTGGACTGCCACAGAAGTCCCAGCATGTTACTTCTTATTGAGGAAAACAGTGTCTAATAAAAGGGGTTTGGGCCTGTTAGAGCACAGGAATTACGTGCGACTCTATAAATCACAAATTCCTAGATAAACCAATAACCTTCTTCCTTGGATAAAAATTTGGTTTTGGTGTTTGGTTTTTTCAGATTACAGATTCCAAGAAGTAAAATGATCTAACACTTTAAAGAGTGGGGAACAGGGGCTTCTGTGGCGGCACAGTGGTTAAGAATCCACCTGCCAATGCAGGGGACACGGGTTCGAGCCGTAGTCCGGGAAGATCCCACATGCCGCAAAGCAACTAAGCCTTTGCACCACAACTACTGAGCCTGTGCTCTAGAGCCCACGAGCCACAACTACTGATCCCACACGCCACAACTACAGAAGCCCGCGTGGCTAGATCCCGTGCTCTGCAGCAAGAGAAGCCACCGCAATGAGAAGCCCACGCACCACAACGAAGAGTAGCCCCGCTCGCTGCAACTAGAGAAAGCCCACGTGCAGCCACGAAGACCCAATGCAGCAAAAAAAAGAAAAAAAAACAAAACGAAGAATGGTGAATAGACTTCTGTATCCAACTTTTATTTCAAGTAATAAAAGGCCTGATTATTAAATTTTTCCTATTTACAATAATTTGGAGAACTTGCTTTATCCAAACTTTCAAGTCATCCTTTCTCCTACTTTTCCTTTCTTTCCCCTCATTTTGCAAAACTCTGTACCTTCAATACCTGGGATAGAAATCTAATAGTGAACATTCTCATAACAGGAGTCTCCTTATAACCTGGGGTCTGTTGAGACTTTACCACTAGAGCCCTAAACTCAGCAGTGCTTTGAGCCTGTTCTTGCCAGCCAATCTGCCACCACACTCTCCCTAATCCCAGTTACCCTGCTCCTGCTTTATTTTGTCAGACTCACTTTTCTGAGACACAGCCTCTACATACACCTCTGACAGTGCGTTCTGATGGGAACTGTATGAGAAAGTTCTCCTGTGACTAACTACCTTATAGACACAGTTATTCTTCCTCCTTGACAAGGAAATTAAACTTGTCTTTCCCCTACAGAGATCATTTCATCATGAATCGTCTCCCCTTAGGAGTGCTCCTGAATCCCACTTTCAGAGTAGAAGTGTGTGCCGGTTATCAGTTTATTTACTCTGAACTCCACGTCCACCCTTCTTTGCCCCGCTTGTGATACTGGAACTGGTAAACATTTCTCCTGTGCCAGCTGGGCACGGTGTTAATCTCTGTCCTTTCAGGGCGCAGGAGGGACGTTGTAGGACACAAACACTTCCTGGTTTGTGCTTTCCTTCCGCCCGGCTCCTGTGGTGCTCTTCTCTTGCACAGGACACCCAGTGACACTCACGCCAGGGAGGAAAATGTGCTTGTTCCTCACATGGGCAAAACCTTGCAGAGTCCAGACAGTCAGTAACAGCTTTCCCAATAAAGCACCACATTGAAAACCCTGAGTTCAATCCACATCACTCTTCACTCTTGCACGTTTTCCTCTTCCTCTTTATAGTCAGACTTGTTGAAAACCTGCCCATATGCACTTTCTGATTCCTCGCTTCGGACTCACACTTGAACCCACACCAGCCTGTCCTCTGTCCCCACCACTCAGCAAAACAGCTCTGGTCACCACTGACCTCCATGTTGCCAAAACAATTGACATGTTTCTCTCCTCCTATCCGGAGGCCTCTGAGCCATGCTCAGCACAGTTGTCCTCTCCCTCCTTCCTGGAAGGTTCTCTCTTGGCTTCATAGTACCACACTCTCCTTTTGCTTCCCTTCAGTTTTCCTTTATCTCCTTAGCTGGGCCTTTTCATCTCCCCAAACTCTAAGTGTCCCTCAGACTTGGTTCTGGGCTCGCACTTTTTATTTCTCTGTATTCTCCCCAACAAGCGCAGCAAATAGTATCTACATGCTGACGGCTCTGAAACTTATATCTCCCCCTCAGAACCTGGTTTCCAAGCTCCATGCTTGTTTATCTGATTGGCCTCCTGAAACCTCTGATTGGATGGCTTCCAGAGATCTCACACTCTGCTTGTCCAAAGGAAACGCTCATCTCCGTCCAGAACTCTTCACTCCCAGGCCACTCCAAGTCAGCAAATGACACGACTCTTCCCTCTGTGGCTCACCCCAGATATTGGGAAATGTGCTTGATGCTTCCCTTGCCTTTACCTCCACATCCAATCCACTAGCAAGCCCTGTGATTCTACTTCCAAAGTTCATCTCTAGCCCATCAGCTTGGTCTCACGTGCACCTCCACGTTCCTGGCCACACCTGTTCTCACCTGGGTTCCTGCAACAGCTGTCTCAGTAGTCTCCCCATCTTCATGGCTTCCGCCTCTGCTTAAGTGTGTCTGTATAGTTTATCATCTAAGCCAAGTCACTTTCCATTGTGAAAGGGGCATTACTGATAATTATACCTGGATGACAGGAATAAGCTGGAACTGTCCTGGGCAAAAGAGAGCATGTAGTTACCCTACCTCTCAGTCTAGCATACAAACTATACTCAGATCATGTCTCTCCCCTCCTTAAAATCCTTCAATGGATTCCCATGTCCCTTAAAATATAATCCAGGTGCTTATCATGGCTTACAAAGCCCAGTGTGATCTGTCCCTGGCCACCCTCCAGCAGCATCTCATGCCACCCCTTCCCAAGCTCCCCACTCTCCAGTATCACCAACAAACCAAGATTTTCTTTGGCACAGGACGTTTGCAGGTGACATTTTCTCTGCCCACATACTCCTCTGCTCGCTTTTCACAAGGATGGGAATGTCCCACCTGTGGGGCTCTCCCAAATTCACTCTTTCTTGAGAGAGGCCTTCCTGGTCATCCTGGCTGACCCACTCTGGTTATTCTTTACAGTTTACCAATTTTTAACATGTGGGATTCTTTTACTCAATTTTTGGTTTATTCTTCTAATTTTTGTTTGGATTTTCTTTTGGTCCATCTTCCTCCCTTGTATTATAAAATCAGTGAGAGAAGTGACCATTTCTCTCTTGTTCACCCCTAATATCCAGTACCTGGCATATAATGGCATCTCAACAAATGCTTATTGAAAATGAATAATTGACCTAATCTGTTATTTTACTAATACAAGAAAGGTTTTCTTTCAAAGAAGGTCAGACTAGTTATAAGGAAGAGGAAGGAGCTAAGGAAGAGGGAGACAAGAAAGGTAAAGAAGAAGGAATAAGAGCAGAGTCAAGGGGAAGCAAGAGGCAGAGGGATCAAGCCCACAAAGGATGGTTAAGCCCAAGGGGAGCAGAAACTTCTCTGGCTCTGAGAAAGGAACGAGGGTGAAGAGAGTGCGGTCAGGGGATGCAGCACATTTGAGATGGACGACAGGGACCTGTGGGAATCTGGTTGTACCTGCTCTTGCTGTAGGTGAGTGTTCCCGGGACTCGTCACACTCCAGTGCGTTTGCCCGATTTCTTGTCTGTCTTTAGAGCCAGTAGGTAGGGGACCCAAGGGCAAAGGCCTGTCTCTTTTACTGTGTGTTGTCATCGTATCCACAGTGCCTGTCATAGGGCCTCACAAATAGTAGCTGCTTTATAAATATTTGTTGAAATGAATGAATAAAGTCTGAGAAGAGTATTGTTCGGAAGTGGACAGAACTGGGGGGAGGGTCTGGGAGTTGTAGAAAGTATGGATGTGGTTTGGACCTGCAGAATGTGGAAATGAGTCACTTTGAGGTGACTACTAAATCTGTACAAATATCATACTCACACCAGCCAAAATGATATAATTTTACTTCATCATAGAGAATATTCAGTTTTCTCCAACGATACTGTGCACACTCCCTCACAGAAATGAAAATGAGGAACGCCACATGCAAATAAACTGTGAGTCGTCGTGGTAGCTGATGGAAGCCTTGGGAGAAGTAAATGAATATTTTGAATTTCCAAAGTGCTGTGCTGATTATCAGAGGGGCAAGTTAGCAGGAACACTCTGCGAGGCTAGAGGAGGGGACAAAGGACACACTGTATTTCTCTGAGCCTAAGACCCTAGACTGAAAGATGTGTTACTATTTATACACCACCAAGAAAAAAGATGCTACCATTTAGATTCAGACATAATGTTTTCTTATCACTCTGAATTTTTATTTTACACTTACTGAGAGAGTTCTTTTAAACTTAGACATAGATTTTAATCTTACATCACTCTTGTGTATAAACAAAAAGGAAAGCATACACAAAATTAATCCTAAAGCGATGACAACAGTTTCATGAGTGCTGCCTGGTCATTAGTGAATGTAAGACACATCCTAATTTCAGAAATGTATAATCAAGAAATGTGTGTCCTAGAAACGATGAAATATGAGATTTAAATGTAAACCTATGCAAGTTCTCTCTCTCTCACTATATTTTCTGAGAAGAAATAATAATAAGCTTTGAGCTATTATTAATCACCAGGTGTGATGGGGGTGCTCCTGAGGTGAGGCTCAGCTTCATACCAGCCCCTCAGCCACGGAGGACCTCCCCAGGGAGGAGCAGGTTATCCACAACTGGTCCTGATGATGGTCCATGTTCCAAGCTCCCTCCTTAGCTGAGGTGTCACCTCACCTGGCGGAGCACTGCCTTTATTCTAACCCCAGAACGACTGAGGGACTCTTCTCTTCCTGCAGAGGTGGCAGATGGGAAAGAGCTCACCCCATCTCCTTCCTAGTCACACTCCACCACTGCCTCTTTAAACTCTGCTGGCATGGGTGCTCCAACCTTTTAGAAATCCCCAGAACAGTCACCGGCTCCTACACATGTCAACTCTCTCAAGAACTCCCTCACCGCACTCCCTTCTGCTTTGATAGGGGCACCAGAATGAGCTGGGAGTGTTTGCAGTGAGCATGCACCCAGCTGAGAACTGAACAGGCATTCTTCTATTCTTCTTGGCACCCTGAACCAATCTGAGGAAATCACCTATCTCCACAGATACTGCACTCCCCTCAAGACTGACGACACTGCCGTCTCTCCCTCCCTTTCCTCTGGCGTTTCCTAAGTGGACCAGAGGTGGAATGGGTTGGAGAGGTGTTGATTGCAGAGGCCGGCACTGCTGCCTCTTTGTCAGCCTTGGGAGTTTACTGAGGTCTGGCCCTGCTTCCTGGATGCCCTCTCTAGGATGTGGGGTACTTGGAGCCGCTGTGTCCTCAGCTGTGGGTGATAGAAAAGAAGCATCACTCAACAGCCTGTTTTTCACTCTCGGGTGCATAGGGAGCCCTTTCACCATTCTCTGGTTTCCCAGGTTTGCTTTTTGAAATCTGTAATTATGGGAAAGAAGACCCAGGTCCTCTCTGAGGATAGTGTGCTTGGTTTACACACACACATTTATTACCTGTGGAGTCCTGTCAAACCACTCTGTTTAAACCATAGTTGCAAAATCGCCCGTCAATGACCCACTGATACGTTTCCTGAAAGAGTTGGACAAATGGGCAATAACTCAGGCTGGCCAGCGTGCCTAGTTCCCGAACGACCTGACCTGGGAGGGAGCCAGTGCACTGAGATCATCCTTTATTCTCTGCAGGGTGGACTTGGGACTGTCCAAAATAGTCTAACAAAGAGTCTCTAAAGACCTCAATTTATCCTTCCAGTAAAGATGCCTACAGAATTCATTCGTCCTTTTATTCACTATTCAACACCCGTTTAATGATCCCCCCAGTATGTGGCAGGAACGCTTCTGGGCGCTGGGAATCTGAGATAGACAAGATCAGTGCTCTCATGCGGGTAACATAACACTGGAGAGGTATTATTAAGCTAATCAGTATTTAATGAAATTGTATTAAAATATATTGTCCAGTTATTTGTTTATGTGCTAATAACGGCTGCCAAGTTCAGGTGTCAACTCTATAACCTATGGCTAAGAATCCAAACGCCCAGTCTTCACAGGCTGGATTTGAATTTCGGCTTTGCCACTGACTGTGGTAGGTAAGGGTAGTAACATGCAAAAATGATTATGATAAGCTGTGGAGTGAAAAAGCAGAACATAAAACGATAGTATTATATCACCCTGTTTTTGTTTATGGGTTCATATGTCTACATGCACTGAGACAATAGATTGGAAACATGACGTTTCTACAGAGGTTCTTCCTGCACACCGGTCCCCCACCCCCACCACCGCGCCCGCCCCGTCTAGGCTGATGAAATTCGTATTGCTTTTATTTTCATTTTTATGCTTATTTTAAATTTTTTGATTTTCTTCAGTGAACATGTTTGTCCAATAAGATTCATTAAGTCTGCCTGTATCTAGGCATTTTCCTAGGTACTGAGTACGATGATGAAGAAAACCAACAACCCAGTTCCTGTCCTGATCGGGATTCCAAGGATGAGATAAGGAAAAACAGCAAATGTCCATTTATAATATAGTTGACTTGTATATGCCTCTCTCTCTTACACACACACCTCCCCACAACAACACTAAATGTGCAAACACATACGTACACATAAATAACGCACCCCAAAATAATAACGATTATAAAATAAGAATCGATAAACCTGTCCGAGTCACATAAAAAATTTATAATGGAAGATAAGAGGAAAAAATATGTCCCTAATCTTTTTTCTGCTGCGGCCTCTCCCGTCGCCGAGCACAGGCTCCGGACGCGCAGGCTCAGCGGCCATGGCTCACGGGCCCAGCCGCTCCGCGGCATGTGGGATCCTCCGTGCTCCGGACGCGCAGGCTCAGCGGCCATGGCTCACGGGCCCAGCCGCTCCGCGGCATGTGGGATCCTCCCGGACCGGGACACGAACCCGCGTCCCCTGCATCGGCAGGCGGACTCTCAACCACTGCGCTACCAGGGTAGCCCAGATGTCCCTAATCTTTAGGTGCCATATTCCATCTGTTAATAATCTTATTCTGACCTTTTCTTTTCCATATGATTTCTTTTTCTCTCAGGACGGCATTTCTTTCAGTGTTAAACAATGTGTTTCCAGCGCTTGACCTTGAAAACTATAGGCCCTACTCGTCTCTGGCAAAAGAAGTCTCCTCAAGATAAGAAATAGAAAATGTTCCCTCTCTCCTGGAGCTGCAAGAATAGCAGATAGGATCACAAAAACTGTATCCAGAAAAGTTATTTCTAACAGAGGAGTATTTTAAAAAAACAACAACAACAAAAGAGACATCAGAGATTGTCACTGTGTCCTGTGAGAGCAACCCTGTAATACTTTATTTATTATTTAGACACTAATCTGTGTATTTGAAGCAAAATTCTTTTTTGATGGAAGCTTTTAGACTGGAAAACTGGATAGCTGGGTCATACCAAGGCAACGGCACTGAGCTATAGAAACCCTCAAAACTGTTGGAGGGCATGTGGGCAGGGCTGCCCTCCTGGACAGCAGAGTGACACTTCACAGTGAAAACAAGGATGTGCACGCCAGCAATATCACTCTTTTGATATACATGGCACATTGCGGATGTCATCTTTTTTCTGGTCTAATGCATGTAACGTCTGCTTGTTTCATTTGCATTTTTCTGGTTACTAATGATTTGTGCATCCCTCTGTGAGCTTATTACTTGTGGTGTGTTGTCTGTAAACTATTTTTTGTGTACCTTTCACCCATTTTTCTATTGGGGTTGCCGTCTTTTTCTTAATGATTCACAGAAGTTCCTTGTATATTTGAAATATTAATCCCTTGCCGTAATTTAGACGTTGTCTTTTCCCATTCTCTATCTGAAAATAAATTCTTAATTTTCATGTAATGAAATACCATTTTATGTCTTGTGCTTTTGAAGTTTTCTTTTTTTTTTTTTTGTGGTACGCGGGCCTCTCACTGTTGTGGCCTCTCCCGTTGCAGAGCAAAGGCTCCAGACGCGCAGGCTCAGCGGCCATGGCTCACGGGCCCAGCCGCTCCGCGGCATGTGGGATCTTCCCGGACCGGGGCACGAACCCGTGTCCCCTGCATCGGCAGGCGGACTCTCAACCACTGCGCCACCAGGGAAGCCCGCTTTTGAAGTTTTGTTTAAGAATTTTTTCCTCATCTCTACATCACAAATACATTATTTGATATTCTTTTCTATTAACTTTATAGTTTTACCTTCATGTTTATGTATTTAATACTTCTGGAGTGAACATTTGTATACGTATTAGGTAAGGATCCAGTTTTATTTTTCTCTTTCCAAAACTATTAAGTAACCCATCCTGTCTTCAATGATTTGTGATGTCTCCTTGATCGTACACTAATGTCCTATATGTGTGACCCTAGCTCTGTACTCTCTATTCTATCCCATTGGTCAATATATCTTTTGTTGAGCAAATACTACTGTTTTTTACTGTGCTCTTCTGTACATCTTAACACCTCGTATGGTAAGTGCCTCTTCTTAATATTCTCCTTTTTTAGGATTGACTTTTGTATGCATGAACCTTTACTTCTTGATATGAATTTTGGAGTAATTTTCTTCAGCTCTGGGAAAATTCAACTGGAATTTTCATTAGAATTGCATTAAATTTGTGGATTAATTTGTGGTAGAATCAACATGTCTACAATATTAAGTCATCCCATCAGTGAGACAGGAACTTCTCTCCATTTGTTTGAATCATCTTTTAAGGTGTTTATTAGAGGTTTGAAATCTCCATTGTGGTGCTGTGTATTACCGGTGAAACCAGTCCTTAGGAATTTTATAGTTATGTTGTTACCATGAATAGTTTATTATTATTAATCATATTTTCCATTTTGTTATTTCTGCTATGGAGAAATGATCTGGCTTTTGGATCAAGTGTTGGGCAACCTTATTAAATTTCCTTAGTAATTCTATAGTTTGTTGATTTGGTGTGCTTTTTGAGGTTGAAGATTATACTAACTGCAAATATGACAGTTTCATCTCTGCCTTTCCAATCCTTGTATCTCTTACTTTTGAAATTTTCTGTGGCATTGGCCAGGGCTTCCAGAGCTGTGTTACACAACAGTGGTGATAGTAGCATTCCTTTTCTCATTCCAGATCCTGAACGGGAATGAATTAAAGGTTTTTCCATTAAATAAAATATGTGCTGTAGCTTTCTGGCAAATAACCTTATAAAATTAAGAAATTTCACTTTGGTACGTAGTTTTCTAAAGGATTTTTAAAAAGAAACCATAAATATGCCTTCAGCTTTATCAAATGCTTTTTAAAAATCAGTTGAGATAATATTATTTTCTCCTTTAAGCTATCATTGTGGTGAATTACATTGATTCTGTAATGCTGGCATTCCAAGAATAAACCGCACTCAATTATGAGGCACCTTTAATACTCATATTTGGTTTGGTAACACTATGCTGTGTTTTGAATTTTTTGCACCTTTGGAATTGAAATGGGACTATTGTTTTCTTGTACTGTCCACTCTTGTTTTAGAACCAAGTTACTCCAGCTTCTTTAAAATGGCTGTCCAACTTCATTCTTTATCGGTTTTCTACAACAATCTGTGTAACTTAGAATTAACTGTCCCCTGAGATTTTAGCAGACTGTTTTGAAAAACCATCTGGCTTTAGTGGAGGATACTGGGAGGAGAGATCTTTGACAACCACTTCTACTTATCTAATACTTATTTGTTTTCCTAAAGATGTCTATGTCTCTTTGCATCAAAAGGATGCTTACTTAAACAAATAACCTTGAGGGTGTTAGTTCATCTAAATTAACAAACGGTGTGTCACCGGTAGGTTGATTATATGAATACCTGAGAACAGTGACTCTGTATTAAGCCCAAATTTGAACAAGGAAAGGGGAACTCAGATTAATCTCATTTGGGTCTATATAGGGAATCTCTGTCTCTGTGCACTGGTTCTAACCAGCTCAGAATAATGCTGCTGAAGAGCTTTTATGCTGAGAAATGCTATAGTCGTTTAAAGGTAGGATAATTATTGGGTTTGGTTGTGTTGCAGTTATTGTTGTTGGGTTTTTTTTGCCGCGCCATGCGGCATGTAGGATCCCAATTCCCCCACCAGGGATCAAACCCACGTCCCCCGCATTGGAAAAATGGAGTCTTAACCACTGGACCACCAGGGAAGTCCAGTCGTTGTTGTTGATTGCTGTTTTGTGGCTTCTGCCAGAAGAATGCAGGTGCAGTCTTACGTGTGAGCCACCAGTGGTTGACTGAGAGGAGAAACGCGGTAGATCTGTTCTCTTAAATGGCTGTTTCTAGGTTTGATAGTGAGTTGTGTTAGACTTGTGTGTGATTCTAGGAAGTCGGTCATTTCTTTATGACACTTGCAGTCCAGTGGAGGGTGTTTTCCCGCACTCTTGGAGCATGGGAAGAGTGAGCAGCCCCCCAGAGCAGAAACCACCCACCTCCTAGCAGGTTGCCTCGCCTCAGTATTAGGGAGCTGCTGCCCTCTACCAGATAAACATATAGGCAAGTGTAGGTCCTGGTCGCAGGAAGCTCAGAGCAGCTGTGTAAAAAATGTTTCCTTTTCTGATGTATGCATTTGCCCCCCATGTTTGTTTTCTTGGGGAGAAAATGCAGTCATATAATCAAGAGTGTACACAAGAATTTAATATTTCTTAAGTTGTTTGAATGTAATATCTCTTTTAATCTCCCTGAGTGAACTGAAGGATAGGGAATGGGGAATCCAGCCTTTCTGGTGCTGAAGCTGTGTATTTGCAGAAGCTGCCCTTGCCTCAAGGATTGGTTTGTCAGTGCCTAGAAGAACAAAGGAAAGGACCTGTGGAACTTGGAATTAGAAGTAGTCCCAGGCGTGTGCTGGGAATTAAGAGATGGCTCTCTGGAAGAAAAAACAAAAAACAAAAAACAAAAACACTGGCTTGGGTTTCCCTAGTGGCACAGTGGTTGAGAGTCCGCCTGCCGATGCAGGGGACACGGGTTCGTGCTCCGGTTTGGGAAGATCCCACATGCCGCGGAGCGGCTAGGGCCGTGAGCCGTGGCCGCTGAGCCTGCGCGTCCGGAGCCTGTGCTCCGCAACGGGAGAGGCCACAACAGTGAGAGGCCCGCGTATCGCAAAAAAAAAAAACACAACAAAAAACCCTGACTTAAGTGTTTGTCAATTTCCATGGTGTAAATACTGCCACCACGGCTAATTTCAAAAGACGAAGACTTAACAGTTGGCTTGCAAAATCCCTGAAAATGTAACAGTTAGCTCTCCTGAGCTAGTATGAGCTGATTCCAGCACACCAGAAGGTAATCCAGTTGCAAAGGGTAGAGACTACCAGCTATACCTTTGAAACTAAGTTGAAAGTTTCAAAGATTTCCCAGGTGAAAATAGGAAGCAAACCAAACTCTTTTAAAAAGCACTGGCTTGGGACTTCCCTGGCAGTCCAGTGGTTAAGATTCTCAGCTCCCAATGCAGGGGGCACGGGTCTGATCCCTGGTTTGGGAACCAGGATCCTGCATGACGCACAGCATGGCCTAAAAATAAATAAAAAATAAAAAGTACTGGCTTTTAAAGAAAACTCTCTTGAGAGAAAAATTAAAGTTTACTTCCCACAGTGCTTGCAAAGATAGCTACGTCATAGGTTATATATATTCTGTACCTTGAGCAAATACATTAATAGGTTATAGAAGTTGGTTGTCAGAGAATGAATAAGATAATTTTCCACTTTAAAAGATGGTTCTTAATTGAAAAAAAGCTACAACAAAGGTAAGCATTAGTGTTCATCAAAAGATACCATAAAGAAACGTTTTAAAAAAGCAAATTTATTAGACAACTTTGCAGTTGCTGGGATTAAACTTATTACTCTAAACACTGATAAATAAAGGGAAAGAAAGCATTTTAAAAGAATTAGTGCATAGCTGTACATTATAATTTTGTTGAATCGTAAGTTGGTTAAATATAAAACCAAATACATTACTCCCATGAAAATGACTGAAAACATGAAAATAAAAGCCACAAGCTGGGGGAAGATATTTCTAACATACATAATCAAAAAGGCTTTATATGAAGTATAGAAAGAGCTCCTACTAATCAATAAAAAAGGAAAAAGAAATAAATATAAATTTCACAGAAGAGAAAGTACAAATGGCTCATCAATATGTAAAAATGGGGCATCTCATTGACGATCAGGAAAACACAAATTTAAACTACAATGTGATACTATTTATCACTCACCAACTTGACATAAAAAACAAATATGGCCTAGGATGTGGAGCAAGGGGGCCATGTATCCACTACTTGTGGGAATATAAATATATAAAATATAGAAATATGTATTGTAAATATATATATATAACCATTTTGGAAAGATAATTTGGTGTTACCAGCTAAGGTTCAACATAATCATATTCTATTTCACTTCTAGGTCTCTACCATTTGAACTCTTGTACTGGGATATTTGCACAAGATTGCCAGAAGCAACACTGTAATAGCAAAACAGAAAAAACCCAAATGTTGAAATAAGCTGTGTTACATTCATGCTTGGCAATAGTCTTCAGCATTGAAAATGGAAGAACTACTGCAACAGTCATCAACATGCCTATGTCTAAAGAACATATTGTTGACCAAAATAAGCAAATGACTAGTGAATCCATACAATAGAAATCTATTTACAGAAAGTTCAAAACCTGGAAAAACCTTAAAAATGCATATGTGATTAAAAAAAACAATTTTAAAAAAGCAAGGGAATGATAACACGAAGTTTGGGAAGGGGTTTACCTTTGGAGAAAGGGCGGGGGAAGCATGCAGCAGAGAGTGGGACACAGGGGCTTCTGCGGTGTTAGTAATATCCTGTTTCCTGGGTTGCTTGCGGGGGCCTTCCAGAGGGGGGATACTTTAAAAGTTTTAGATGGTAAAGGAATATGTTTAATTATTCTGCCACTGATCCTTCAAATGAACAAAATTACATAAATTCTAAAACTGCTCAACAAAAGATATGGTCATAGCACACATTGTTTCTTTTTTAAAAATTTTTATTGAAGTATAGTTGATTGACAATGTGGTGTTAGTTTCAGGTGTACAGCAAAGTGAATTGGTTATACACACATTGTTTCCTAAATCATTCTAGGAACTTCCAAATAATTTGTTGATTTTTTACTTGGTGTGTGTATTGTCTGGCACAGCTGAGACGAGTCAAGTGGTGCCCTTTCCGTGCATGACTTGACATGGGGTAGCAGCGTGCTCCTCAGTGCTTACCCATCGCACTGAAGTTGTTGTATGATGTGTGGTCTCAATAAGTGGAGAAAGAAAGGGTCCATGGTGCCAAATGCTTTCTGTACCCTGTAAGGTAACATGTTCAATTCATTAATGCTGGGATATAATTGACATAGAAAACTATATTAGTTTCATGTGTACAACATAATGATTCGATATTTGTATATAGAGTCGGCCCTCCATATCCATGAGTTTCATATCGGAGGACTTAACCAAACTTGGATCTAAAATATTTGAAAACCAAAATTTCCAGAAAGTTCCAAAAAGCAGAACTTGAATTTGTTGTGCTCTGGCAACTATTTACATAGCATGTACATTGTATTAGGTATTATAAGTAAACTAGAGATGATTCAAAGTCCGTGGGAGGAAGTGCTTAGGTTGTGTGCGAATACTATGCCATTTTATATAAGGGACTTCCGCATCTGAGCGTTTTGGTATCCACGGGGGTCTTGGAATGGATCCTCTGCAGATACTGTGGGACAACTGTATTGTGAAATGATCACCACAAGAAGTATAGAGAACATCCATCACCACACATAGTTACAATTTTTTTCTTTTGGTGAGAACTTTTAAGATTTATTCTCTTAGCAACTTTCAAATACACAATACAGTATTATTAACTATAGTCGCCATGCTGTACATTACATCCCCAGGACTTAATTATTTATAACTGGAAGTCTGTACCTTTTGACGCCCTTCACTCCTTTTACTCATCTCCCACTCCCTGCCTCCGGCAACCATTAATCTGTTCTCTGTATCCATGAGTTCAGCTTTTGATTTTTTTTTAGATTCAGCATATAAGTGAGATCATGTGGTATTTGTTTTTTCAATTTTCTTAAATTTACTGAGGCTTGATTTGTGACCCAAGATGTGATCTATCCTGGAGAATGTTCCATGTGCACTTGAGAAGAAAGTGTAATCTTCTGTTTTGGGATGGAATGTCCTATAAATATCAATTAAATCTATCTGGTCTATTGTGTCATTTAAAGCTTCTGTTTCCTTATTTATTTTCATTTTGGATGATCTGTCCATTGCTGTAAGTGAGGTGTTAAAGTCCCCCACTATTATTGTGTTACTGTCGATTTCCTCTTTTACAGCTGTTAGCAGTTGCCTTATGTATTGAGGTGCTCCTATGTTGGGTGCATATATATTTATAATTGTTATATCTTCTTCTTGGATTGATCCCTTGATCATTATGTAGTGTCCTTCCTTGTCTCTTGTAACATTCTTTAATTTAAAGTCTATTTTATCTGATATGAGTATTGCTACTCCAGCTTTGTTTTGATTTCCATTTGCATGGAATATCTTTTTCCATCCCCTCACTTTCAGTCTGTATGTGTCCCTAGGTCTGAAGTGGGTCTCTTGTAGACAGCATATATATGGGTCTTGTTTTTGTATCCATTCAGCAAGCCTGTGTCTTTTGGTTGGAGCATTTAATCCATTCACGTTTAAGGTAATTATGGATATGTATGTTCCTATGACCATTTTATTAATTGTTTTGGGTTTGTTTTTGTAGATCCTTTTCTTCTCTTGTCTTTCCCACTTAGAGAAGTTCCTTTAGCATTTGTTGTAGAGCTGGTTTGGTGGTGCTGAATTCTCTTAGCTTTTGCTTGTCTGTAAAGCTTTTGATTTCTCCATCCAATCTGAATGAGATCCTTGCTGGGTAGAGTAATCTTGGTTGTAGGTTCTTCCCTTTCATCACTTTAAGTATATCATGCCACTCCCTTCTGGCTTGTAGAGTTTCTACTGAGAAATCAGCTGTTAACCTTATGGGAGTTCCCTTGTATGTTATTTGTCGTTTTTCCCTTGCTGCTTTCAATAATTTTTCTTTGTCTTTAATTTTTGCCAATTTGATTACTATGTGTCTTGGCATGTTTCTCCTTGTGTTTATTCTGTATGGGACTCACTGTGCTTCCTGGACTTAGGTGGATATTTCCTTTCCCATGTGAGGGAAGTTTTTGACTATAATCTCTTCAAATATTTTCTCAGGTCCTTTCTCTCTCTCTTCTCCTTCTGGGACCCCTATAATGCAAATGTTGTTCTGTTTAATGTTGTCCCAGAGGTCTCTTAGGCTGCCTTCATTTCTTTTCATTCTTTTTTCTTTATTCTGTTCTGCAACAGGGAATTCCACCATTCTGTCTTCCAGGTCACTTATCCGTTCTTCTGCCTCAGTTATTCTGCTATTGATTCCTTCTAGTGTAGTTTTCATTTCAGTTATTATATTGTTCATCTCTGTTTCTTTGTTCTTTAATTCTTCTAGGTCTTTGTTAAACATTTCTTGCATCTTCTCAATCTTTGCCTCCATTCTTTTTCCGAGGGCCTGGATCATCTTCACTATCATTATTCTGCATTCTTTTTTTGGAAGGTTGCCTGTCTCCACTTCATTTAGTTGTTTTCCTGGGGTTTTATCTTGTTCCTTCATCTGGTACATAGCCCTCTGCCTTTTCATCTTGTCTATCTTTCTGTGAATGTGGTTTTTGTTCCACAGGCTGCAGGATTGTAGTTCTTCTTGCTTCTGCTGTCTGCCCTCTGGTAGATGAGGCTATCTCTGGGGTTAATTTTTAATGCTCTTGTCCTGAAGGGTTTGCTGCCATCTTCCTATTTTCTGTTTCAACTATGTTCCGTGGCAAGTGGTCTGCACTTTACAATCACCGCGAAGCTAGAGAGCCCGGGACCGTCTTGCCTTCTGGTCGCGTTCTCCAAGGGGGCGCGACCACTTAAAGACCGGCAAACCGAGCTCGATGCGCGTTCTACCACCTTCCCGCCCCCGATGCGCTTCTGCCTCCTGATGACTTACACCCGCAGGTTTCCTGGGCTTCTATCTCCTTCCTTTCTGACTCCTGTACCCTGGGGTCCCAGCTTCATCCTGAGCTGTCCCTTGCAATGGCCCCGTACTGCTCTTCCTTTTGCCCTGTATCCTCACATTCTTTAGGCAATCAACTCTCTTTTTCTAATATTGATTACCCTTCACAGCAAATGTCAGTACATTATTGTGTGGGGAAAAACACCCTTCCCCACCAGGAGTGAGACTGGAAACAGACAGAAGCAGCCCAACTTGCTACACTCTTGAAAACTGCCAGATTGCACAATCCAGGAGAATTAGATGTGTGTGAAGAATAACGCTGCTGTTTTGAAATGCTGTCAAGAGGAATTTCCCAAATTTCTTTCTTTCCTGTTTGTTTGGTTTTTTTTCTTTTGGTTCAAACCTGTCTTCTCATTTGCTCCACTAGCCAAGTGTCAATATATAAAGCACCAGCTCCATCTCCCAGGCAGGCAGCACAGGCAGCTCAGCTTTGCCAGGAGCCTCAGCAGGAAGGCACAGCCAACGGTGAGGTGCTAGAACTTTCCAAACTTTTCCTCTTTGGAGATTCTCTCTCTTCACCAGCATTCTTGTGCTGCAGCCCAGCCCTCTGCTTCCTTCCTGAATCTACTATTCTGACAATCAGAATTCACCAGCTGTGAATACTTTGGGGGGTAGGGGTTCCATATGCTTCTTCTGTGTGAAGTCAGTGATAGGTAGAGCAAGCATTTGTAAGTGCTTGTGCATTGTTTACCTCATCTCATATTACAGAGAGGTATAGTGCCCAAACTCCTAATGCCTTTGGGAAACTTGCTGTGCAGTTGGGTTTCAGGGCTGATAGGGGATGACTGGACTGGAAATGGTTTATACTAAAAGCCCGTTGCAATCCCTCACACAGGAAATCATTGGGATTCCAATGAGACACACGGAAATGAGAACTGGATCCTCTGTAATGCTATCTATCTATCGGCTATATATTGAGATAAAATTCAGTGGAATTTATTTTTGGAATGCAAGGGTGTATCCACATTACAAAACGAAAACAAGAACAAAAACCCAGACCTGTCATCCTTGTTTGTGTCTGCTCATCTCCCTGCAGCAGGATGAAGCTTTCCACGGGCATCATTTTCTGCTTCCTGATCCTGGGTGTCAGCAGCCAGAGATGGGCTACATTCCTCAAGGAAGCTGGTCAAGGTAAGGATCAAAGGATGGGTCAGGGGAAGGATGCATCTGCAGCTCCCAGGATTCACCTGAGCAGAGGTCACATCCCCATAGGGCAAAGACCATAAGAGGGAAAAAAAGGAGTTTGGTTTCCGTGGTAGCACTTCCCCAGGTTTCTCTGACCAGCTTTGCACCCTTGGGATTCCCAAGCCCGAGGTCACATAGAATTTGGGCCCCAACTTTCAGCAGGAGTGAGGAAGAGATCTGGATTCAGAAGGTGCATGTTCCCTAAATACAAGTGGGGCTCTGCTGCCCCCTCGTGGGCAACTAGGGATGGCTCATTTCCAAGTCTCAGGTACCATGAAGTGGGTGCATTAAATGGGTGGGGAATGTTCACCCTCCCCATCCACTTAATAATTATAACTAAAGTACCTGAGCTTTTAATACCTGCTAGGCGCTGTTCTAAGAGCTTCGCATGCATGAGTGAACTCCTTGTCATCCTCAGGTTTTAATCCTTTAGTCCTGCAATGTTGGTACCATTATCCCTTACCAGAGAAACTGAGGCACCAAGAAATTAAGACACCTAACAAAGTCCTCCAGCAGAGCGGGATTTAACCCAAGACATTGAGCTCCCCCAGACCTTGCTATTAACCGAGGTATTATATGCCTCCTAGACAAGAGTACACGTGGGAGAGTGAGGGATTTGTGAACACATGTCTTGCTCTGTATCTGAGCAAATGGCAAATAGTGGGGATGCGGTGCCTTTAGAAGGCAACTTGATAGAGCTCCTCTCCCCACCATAAATGGCACAATGAATTACCTTGACAATGGTTCTCCTGAGGCTGAGACCTGGCCAGAAACTGATAGCAAGAGATATGTACCTCACTAGCCACAGTGAAGTAGCAAAAATTTGTTTATTTCACAAAATTATTTTGTGTTATTATTTTTCTGTGATAGTTACTGAATAATTGTTTTAAGAGTTTGCTGGCCATTCTATCTAAATTCTCACAGACCCAGCTAAAAATATTTTTTCATCTCTTAGGTCAGTGTTTTTCTAAGGGCTGTTCTAGGGCCACGTGCATGAGAATCACCCGAGGTCTGGGGTGCTTTGTGGAATGCAGGCGCCTGGGGCCACACACAACCCTTCCCTTGAATCACAATCCCAGGGGTTGAGACTGGAAATCTGGCCTTTATTAAGCACCCCAGTTGATTTTTATGCACACTGAAGTGTGCACAGTACCTCTGGTTTTTCTGACCTTAGGTGAGAAGATATGCCAGGCATTTTGGAAATACTTTTTAAGAAAGTCTGGACTTCAAGGATCTATTTAAATCAGTAACTCAGTGGGAATAAGTATAGTAGGAATGTCATAACTCTCAACAAAACTATGTTTCCAAATGCCAAACATGACAAATATATAATATGAAGATTAGTTTTCTCATAGAGTCATATGAGTCTCATAGGTTTATCATATAAACCCTGATTATAACTCTACATTGGATTTTTCTCTTTGTCCTGATAAGTTTTTTTTTAACTTTGCCATTTAGTTCTAGCTGATCAGAGTCCTTCTGTCCATAACTCCCTGCTCTGCATCTTCATTCTTTTTCTTTTTTTGTCCCACTCTTCCTAAGGAGTAGAGAGGTCATAGTATACTGAGCGCCTACAAAGTTTTAGCCGTTAAACCTGTATTTCCTCAGTTCTGTGTAACCACTCTGAGGGAGGCAATACTCCTCTATTTTATTGGAGAGGACACTGAGCTTTATTTAGAGCTGGTGTGTCAGTTGCCCTTTTCCTGCATCTGATTACCCTGTTTCTTCAAAGCTCTCTTAAGGAACTCACGTTTATCACCTGCTGATTGAATTTTGACAGTTGGCCAGGTCCAAATATGCCCCGGACATTCAGATGTACTCAGGACCGAGTTGTCCTCACTTTGTCCACAGGGATGGATTTCTCCCCTTGACTAGGTTGGGAGCATCCTATGTCTGCAACCTCCCTCAGAATCGCCTTTGTTCTCAACCTCTGGTCAGAGGGTTTCCTGTATCTTTCCAGGTAGAGGTCCACTGTACAACCAAACATCCCTTAAAGAGCATCCGACCTCCTCTTCACACGCATCACACACAACCAAAAACGAAGTACCAACAGACTTAGGATGGAATCAAACAGAGTAAAACTTGCACCGTGTATGATTCTCATAACATTAACCCAGGGAAGTGAAAAGTAAAGGAATATTCATTTCAAGCCAATATAATAATCTCCAAGGGCTTAGTCAAAGGCTGAAATCTGGACTCAGTGGGAGGAAAATGTTTTCTTTCTCTATTTTGCTGAGACGTGATCATGTTCATATCATCACTTTCTTTTCCTGCCAGGGGCTAAAGACATGTGGAGAGCCTACTCTGACATGAGAGAAGCCAATTACAAAAATTCCGACAAGTACTTTCACGCCCGGGGCAACTATGACGCTGCCCAAAGGGGACCTGGGGGCGCCTGGGCTGCTAAAGTGATCAGGTACCAGGGGCCCTGAGGATGCAGGGATGGGTGTGAGAGCCTCGGACAGCCAGGAGGGGCCAAGCCCTGGAGAACTTCCTGTAGGGCTGTGGCCTCTCCTCCTCTTATCCACCCTCACCCTCTGTGTCCTGTGTGGGGTCTGAGTGGCTGAAGAGCAGAGCAAGGCTGGTGGGACAGACGATTCCCAAGCCTCCCCCATGGGTGCTGTTCACCCAGCATAAGGGGACCCGCAGGGCTGAGGTGGGCTGAGCCCCGGCAGCCTCAGGCTTCATCCCCTCTTTCCTAGCTCCTGTCAGAGTCCTTGATTCCTTGGAAAGAGGAGAGATGGGGAGGGTGGGCTGTTGCTCGTCAGCCCTGGAGTAATCCCCTACCTGCCCTTTTCCATTCCAGCGATGCCAGAGAGAGTATTCCGAGAATTACAGACCTTTTCAAGCATGGAGACAGTGGCCACGGACTGGAGGACTCGAAGGCCGACCAGTTTGCCAATGAATGGGGCCGGAGCGGCAAAGACCCCAATTACTTCAGACCTGCAGGCCTGCCCGACAAGTACTGAGCTGCCTCTCACTCTGCTCAGGAGACAGGGCTCAAGCGAGTGGAGACAGTGCTGAGCTAGGTTACTGTATTCTGTATCTGTAGTTCTTGATAGTTGATAAAGAGCACATAAAAATGTTGAACAAATGCTTGTGAAATCCAATTTGCCCTTGGCATTTGGAAACAGCATATGACAGCCTTCTTGGGAACATGAGCCTATTTAATACCATGGGGATGATCAATAAACATCATAGTTTTTAAAAAGGAGATAACGCACTAATAAACAATAGTAATAATTTGGGGTAAAACTTCACAGTCATCCACTGGTATCTGCTGGGAATTGGTTTCAGGACGCCTGCAGATACCAAAATCCGCAAGTACTAAGTGCCTCATATAAAATGCCATAGTATAGTTGACTCTCCACATCCGCTGAGTGGAACCCCCCCATGTGGAGAGCAGGCCAGCTGTATGTCCAGAACACAGACTATACTGTATAAACCATATATGGACTATTATATGGACCAATTATCAGTCCATAACTCCCTGTTCCAAATCATGGAAAAGATAATAAGAATACCATGAACAACTTTGGCAATAAAGCTTAAAACTTGATAAAAATCAACAAATTCTTAGAAAAATACAACTTACAAAAACTGACTCAAGAAGAAATGAAAACTTGGATTATTCTATAATTATTGTAAAAGATCAAATCTTCCCCCAGAGAAAACAACAATCCCAGATGGTTCTATAGACAATTTAACCCTTCAAGAAAACAAATGATTGTTTTTTTATACAAACAATTCTGCCCAGTAGAAAATATCCCCATCCTTTCTGTGAGGGTAGGAAAATTTGACACCATGAAAATCGAAGGAAAATTCAAGCAGTCAGAACTTTACAAGACTTGCCTGGTGGTACAGTGGTTAAGAATCTGCCTGCCAATGCAGGGGACATGGGTTCAAGCCCTGGTCTGGGAAGATCTCACATGCCCCGGAGCAACTAAGCACGTGTGCCACAACTACTGAGCCGTGCTCTGGAGCCTGTGAGCCACAACTACTGAGCCCACACGCCAGAACTACTGAAGCCCGCGCGCCTAGAGCCCATGCTCTGCAACAAGAGAAACCACTGCAATGAGAAGCCCACGCACTGCAACAAAGAGTAGCCCCCACTCGCCACAACTAGAGAAAGCCGATGCACAGCAACGAAGACCCAACACAGCCAAAAATAAATAAATAAATAAATTTAAAAAACTAGGTAGCTAAAAAAAATAATAACTTTACAGAATATTACCAATAACAAGTTGTGAAGCTGAAAGAAACTTTCAGCCACCGATAATTTCCTAAACTACCAATTATAATTTTTAAAAATTTAAACTATGCTAAAGACAGAATTACTTATTTTTTGTTACAGAAAATGTTCTTACAAGGTCACTGTTACATAAAAAAATGATCAAAGAAACCTCAGCAAGAAGTATATTAAAAAAGGGTTGTAAATAGGCAGAGCACAGAGGATTTTTTAGGGCAGTGAAACTAACTACTCTGTATGATACTATAATGGTAGATATCTGCCATTATAAATTTCCAGAGCCATAGAATGTACAACACCAAGAGTAATCCTAATGTAAACTATGGACTCTGGGTGATAATGATGCACCAATGTAGGTTTGTCAATTGCATCAAATGTTGTACATTGTATCTGGTGGGGAATGTTGATAATGGTAGAGGCTATGTATGAATGGGGGCAAGGGTTCTAAGGGAAATCTCTGTACCTTCTGCTTAATACTGCTGTGGCTAAAACTGCTCCAAAAATAAAGTCTACCAAAAAAAGAAAAAGGATTGTAGAAGTGTGTCAGGCTACTTACTAATAAAAGTAAGTTGCATATTTTTCTGGATTTCATTTTAAGGTATTTGTTGGTTTCTTAAAATTGGTGATTTACTGTGATTTCTTTTTTCCCATTCTAAATAAATATTTCCTATTGTAACAAATTTAATATTTGTAATTTTGTACTGTTTCCCCTAAAAGGGGCTTCTGAAATTGCATAATTCAGGCCCCACAAAACCTGGGTCTGCCCCTGCACAAATGGTGAAAAAATGTTTATAATTATTTGAGCCTAGGCTCTAGTTGTATTTTATGTGTTAACACACAGTATTTTTGTCCTGTTTTAATATACCTTAAAATTTTCCATAAGTGCACTTGCTGTGTCAATTGGAACTTTATTTTATTAGAAATTTTACCATCATCTGTTCATGATTTTGAGAAGCAAGTTCCCTGAGGAACCACACCTATGTCATTCTGCATTTGTAAATGTGGGGCTCACAGTAATTTGATGTGTATGTGCCAAAATCGGAGATCTTTGTTATATCTTCTAGTACAGTTGTGCCGGAGCATTTAAAACATTAAAATACATATTTTATTTAAAATTAATTTTATTTTTCCTTTCTGTAAGGGAATCATATTGGTATTATCGGAATTACATGTTGAGGTAAGTTATATCATCTATAAATTTCATTTCATTAAAGTGGTGTTCTAAAATTTTTGCTGTAGGGTTTGGTGGAGCGTTGGGTCTGATGTTGAGTGCCATCAAACTAAATAGAAGCAGGAACTGAAAACACAGGGAGTTGTAATACTGACGTTCTTCCTGGTGACTTTCGTCTTTTCCAGGATTCCGACCACACCTGGAAGAAAAATGATGTCTTTAAGAATGGCAAGTGTGCCCAGAGGTCATAGGTCCGATAGCTTCACGTCTGTACTAGAGACATTGTCCTGTTCCATGCCCGCACCCCTCGTCCCTTCCAATCAGACTAAGGGCTCTTGGAGAGATGGAATATCTGGTCCAGTGAGGGTGACAAACAACAATTATGAATATAACCGCGCTGCGGTCCTGGGTAGAGCGTCGGGTAAGTCAAGACAACTGGGCTCCCTAGTCTGATGGGCATATTGCTCGGGCGCTCGGGCTGGCAGGGCTCCGGGCAGCAGGGGGCGCTGTGGCGGGAGCCGCGCCGTGCCCTCTTGGCGCCTGGAGGCCTCTCTCCTCCTTCGGCGGTTTCCGGAGCTGCTCTCGCGCGCCGGAGGAGGCCAAGTCATGGACCGCAATCCCTCTCCGCCGCTGCGGAGTCGGGACGAGGAGGAGGAGGAGGAGGCGGCCGTGGGGGACTGCATAGGCAGCACGGTCTACAGCAAGCACTGGCTCATCGGCGTCCTCACCGGACTCATGCAGGTGCGGAAACTCGCGCCTCGCGTGGGCTCCCTGTACGTTCCCCCAGACCCCCACCCCGCCTCTGGCAGCCCTCTGCTGCCGGGGGAGCCGCCGTCCCCACGGCGACCCCCTCCCCAGGCCCCAGCGGCCGGGTCTCACCCTTTGCGTCCTTCCTGTCTCCCGGACCCTAAAACTGCCGTGCGCCGCTCCCTGTGCCCCTCAACACAGAGGGAAGTGTAATGGCAGGGATGCTGGAATGCTTCTAATTAAAATGTTTTACTTTTGAAAACTTTCCAAAAATACGTGACCAGTTTCTGCCCCTCATTCCCACTTTCGTTTCTGAAGCCCAGGTCCTAATTGATCTGTTTCGAGGACTTTCGTTGTAGTAGAATAAATGGTGATTTTGCAGTCAAACAGCCCTGTTGTCAACAGCGCGGCTTGCCCAGCGTGACTTTGGGCAAATCGCCTAACCGATTTCTTTCTCAGTTTCTATAAAGTGGGATAATATTTATATTATTGTATATAGAGTTATTGCGTAGATTGTATAAGATTATAATAACCATAGAGTGCTTACTATAGTGTTTGCCTCATAGGAGCCTCTCAGTAAATATGAACGTTCTTATGTTTCCCTAAATTTTTTACTACTTCCAGTCACTGTCCTCTCCACTCCACCTTCTACACAGCTGCGAGAATAATCTTAAAAAAAAAAAAAAAAGCCGTCTATGGGAACTCCTCAGAGTCACCTTTGCCTACAGGAGAAAAATACGTATTTCTTAGCTTGGAATCCAGGACTCTTTGCAACTTTTCCAGCTTCATCTGCCCATGACATGCTAAACTGCTTACCATTCCGCACACATGCTAGGCCCTTTCTTAACTCTGAACTCTTGTATTTTCTTCTGTATGCTCTTCTCCCTTCTTCACATTACAAACCTCGATTACTTCTCAAAGATTTAGCTTCAGTATCACCTCCTAAGAGAAGTTTGGGAAAACTTCACCCAGACGTTGGTCATGGGTCCATCATTTTTGTTCTCACGGCTCTTTGTCCACAATTCAGTTGGATCACTTAGCTTTTTCTGTTGTGATTATCAGTTTATATGTCTTTTCCCCACTGGATCCTAAACTACTTGGAAGTAAGGGATTAAATCTTGTTTATCTTTGTATTTCTACCCAGTGCCTAGCAATAGTGTTTACCCAAGGTACCCAAGGTGCTAATTTCCTTTTTTTTTTTTTTTTTTGGTGGCACCGGGTGGCATGCGGGGTCTTAGTTCCCCGACCAGGGAATGAACCCGTGCCTGCTGCAGTGGTAACTCAGAGTCCTAACCACTGGACCACCAGGGAATTCCCCCTTTTTTTTGTTGTGACCTCTAAATGATTACAGGGTAATATTACTTGAGGAGTACTGTGGACAGCCTTTATTCATCTCCTTCCTTTGTGTTTCTGAAGATTGTTAGCCCTGAAAACTCGAAATCCAGCTCAGATCATGAGGAGCAGCAGATGGAGCTTGATGAAGAAATGGAGAATGAAATTTGCAGAGTGTGGGATATGTCAATGGATGAGGTATGGGGTTGGAAATGGAAGTGAAAAGACTGTTGGGTAAGGAGGTAGTGAATGGATTTTTTTTTTTTTTTTTAGGTTCAGTCCTTAAGTCTCTGGGGAAAAACTTTAATGTCTGTAGTCACTCCTATTTATGGTACAGGGATGAGGTCCCAGGAGCTGTAAATGCTCAACTTTTGTCTTTGAAGGCAGAAAATCTGAGTGTCATTAGATTTGGGCTATGTAGATAGTTCTTATGAATGCTGGAATGCTTGTAGCCCAGGAAAGTTCTGATACTTATCTACCTAAAAAGAGCACTGGCCTTATATTTGAGAGCAGGTTAGGAGTTAGGAGACCGCTGAGGTACCACAATTAAACTAGAAGAAAGGGACTCTGTAGCTTGAAAGCATTCTACCTGCTCTTCACAGTAACCCTGTGATATAGGTAGTATCCTTATTTTACAGGTAAGAAAAGGGGCAAAAAAAGAGGTTGACTTACATAATCTCTCATTTTATTACTTGGACTTTTGCAGTAGATTTCTGATTAAAATCCTTTTGTTAGCCTCTTTCACCTCCCTCTGTCCTCCACATTGCTACCCAAGGTATCTTTTTCCTAAAACACAGATTTACTCATATTAAAATTCTCTCTTAAAATTTGTCAATGGCTACTCATTGTCTTCAACCATTTTTTAAAGCAGCTTTATGAGATATTATTGACACAAAAAACCTGCATATATTTTGAGGTATAATTGAAGTATAAAAACTGCACATCTTTAAAGTGTACAATTAGAACAATTTTAATGTATGTATTTGCACATGAAACCATCACCATAATTAAGACAGAGAGCATGTCTGTCAGCCCCAAAAAGTTTCTTTATGCCCCTTAAGGGTAATCCCAGTATCTTACCCCTCCCTGCTTCTACCCTCTCCAGGCAACTACTGATGGGCTTTCTGTCACTTCAGAGTAGTTTGCATTTTCTAGAGTTTTGTATAAATGGGATTGCATTCTTTTTTCGGATCAGTCTGGCTCTTTCACTCAGCATCAGTATTTTAGATTCATCCATGTTGTTGTGTATATTTATAGTTTATTATTTTTTCTTGCTGAATGGTATTCCATTATATGTGTATACCATGATTGATTCTTTGATGGATATTTGAGTTGTTTACAGTTTATTACAAATGAAGCTTCTGTGAATGTCTGTGTATAAGTCGTATGTGTGGATAGATGTTTTCCTTTCTCTTGGGTGAGTACCTAGAGTAGTGTGGCTGGATTATATGGTAGGTGTATGTTTAACTTATAAAGAAAAGATCAAATTATTTTCCAAAGTGTTTTTTACACTTCACGTTGCCACCAGCGGTGTATGAGATACAGTCCCGTTCCAATTTCTTCTCACCCTTAGCAACACTTGGTAAGGTTAGTCTTTTTAATTTCAGTTCAGCCATTCTAATAAGAGTGTTGTGATTCTCACTGTAATTATGATTTAGATCTCCCTAATTACTAATAACAGTGACCATATTTTCCTGTTCTTATTTGCAATCTGTGTATTTTCTTTAGTGCAAGGGGCTGTTTAAATCTTTTGCCCACTTTTTAATTGTGTTGTGTTTTTTTTTTCCTGTAAGTTTTATGATTTTAGGTTTTACTTATAGGTCTGTGATCCATTTTGACTTAATTTTTGTGTTTGATGCAAGGTATGAACTGAATTTCACTTTTTTTTGCCTACGGATAACCAGTTCTAGTTAGTGTGTTTAAAAGACCATTCTTTCTCCACTGAATTACCTTTGCACCTTTGTCAAAAATCAGTTATCCGTACATATACACATGAGTCTATTTCTGGACTCTGTTCTGTTCCATTGATCTATTTGTATCTTTTTGCCAATACCACATTGTTTTGATTACAGTAGCTTTGTAATCTTGAAATTAGGTAGTGTTAATCTCCAACTCTGTTCTTTTTCAAAGTTGTTTTGGTTGTCCTATGTCCTTTGTATTTCCAAATTAATTTTAGAATCAATTTGTCAATTTCTACAAAAAGCCTAGGATTTTGACTGAGATTGAGTTCAATTTATTGATCATTTAGGAAAAGAATTGATAAATTAACAATAATGAGTCTTTTGACCCATGAACAAGTTCTGTCGCTCCATTTGTTTAGGTCTTCTCTAATTTCTTCAAAGTTATGTAGTTTTTAGTATTTAGGTCTTTCACATCTTTTGTCAGTATTTCAAATTTTGGGGAGCTATTGTAAATAGTATTTTTTAAAAATTTCAGTATATAGATATACATTGATAGTATATAGGTAGTATATAGTATACAATTGATTTTATAGACCTTGGTCTGTCTTGGTAAATGTTCCGTGTTCACTTAAAAAGAACATGTGTGCTCCTGCTGCTGGTGGGAGTGCCCTGTAAATGTCAATTTGATCAAGTTGGTTGAGAGTATTGTTCATCTTCTCTCTACTTTTTATACAGTTATTAAGAAGCTGTGGTTTTAAAACATTTTTTAAAAGAAACAACCTGTTTTTCAAATGAAATCTTAGTGTGAAATCCTCAAATATCAAATAGGTAAACTAGAGCTGCTGTTTGAATGAGATTGTCCGTAGAGGCAGGGTCATGCTCTTGGCTTCCTCTTTGTCCTCTTATGGTAGCTCTTGAGAGCTACCTCTAGAGAACTGAGCTGCCCACTGATTCACTGGCATAAATTCCCTCCAATGAGACTACATCTCACACATCACCTGCCACTCAGTGCTTCAGCAGGACCAGAGACTTCCAGGTGCTTCCTGCATTTTCATGTGCATTCTCATGCACTGTTCCTGCCACTCTGCATGGAATGTCCTCCACCTGCAAGATCTTTCCCACCTTTTATGGCCCACCTCAAATGTCACCTCTCCTGTGATGCCTCCCCAGACACTCCAGGCAGGATTCCTCTCTTTTCTGTGCTCTCATGGAACCTGTTCATTCTATTACATAACACTTATCCTGTTATTCAGTGATTGTTTTGAGCCTGTGTCCTCTGATGGATTTAAGTTCCTCCTCTTAAAAGCTTAATGTCACGTCTTCAGAGATACTTTCTCTGATATATCTAGAGTACCCCCCCAGTCTTCATTTCTAGCACACACCATCTTGTTTATCTTCTTTGTAGCACTTAGGATTTATGTAGTTTAGTTGTTTATATGTTTATTGTTTGTTCATCCCTCTAGAATGAAAACTCCACTGAGACTTTATCTATCTTATTCACTGATGTGTCCCCAGAGCCTGAAACAGTGCTTATTACTCAGGTTTTTCAGTAAATGTTTTATGAAGAGGTAATCAATGGATGAATACCTGACAGTTACTATGGTGTGCTGGTTAAGAGTGTGGATTTGATCAGACTCATCTGGGTTCAAATTCTGGCTCTGTTCTCCTACTGATTGTACAGTCTTGGGCAGGTTGCTTAACCTTTTAAAACTGCAGTGTAATGGGGTTAATAATAATTACTTCATAGGGTTGTTTGAGAATTAAGTGAGATAGCATGCAAACCACTTCACTGGCCCTGGCATTTAATACTTGTTCAATAAATGTTAATTGCCATTATTGTTATTATTGGCATTGGTATTATTAGGCTACCTAATTATTGATATTATTCCTGCTACTCCAGGAATTATTAACTGTCATTAAATAAATAAATCGCTGCATGCTACAAAGAGTTGCCCACATGACAGACAGCTTGATCACTTAGAGTGGAGAGCACCTGCTGCTTTGACTTTTAATTTGGAGTATGTCTTTGAAATATTCTCTCTGACCATGATCTCTTAATAAGTGCAGTATATCTCTTCTAGTCAACAGTCATGCAGGTTACCCCAATTTCAGCTGCTCTGAAGGATTGCTCCCTCTCTCTTTGAGAGCCCTTCGAAGGGCATTTTTCACACGAGACATATAGCCTGTGTTCTGAGTTAAGGTATTGCGAATACACACCTCAAGTTTGGTGAAAATACGAGGCAGTAGACAGCCAGAAACTTAATTTTATCTAAATATTTTACAGTGCAAATCTCCACAGCTAATTGATTTAGTTTTGGAGCCCACATTTCTAGCGAGGTTGGGCCACATGTCCACTCCAGGTTCATTCACCTGTGTGGTGTGTCCCTTTAGGCACTGGGGACCGGGAAAACTCTCTAGGAAGATGTGAAGCTGTCACAGTTACATTGTGATCAGAATTTTTTTCTGTTGAGGATTTTGAAAACAAAAGTTCTGGTTTTGGACATAACCCAATAGGGGTTTTTAATCTGTTTTCTCTATCAAGTTTTAAGTTCTTAGAAGACAGAAATTATGACTTTTACTTTTTTCCCTTATCCTATCTTCTAGCATGATACCTGGTAATCAGCAAATGTGCTTGAATGAGTTAAAGAGAATTCCTGGTGGGTAGAAAGATCATTAAGATAAATACATACAAGGCAGTAAAAGGAGGACAGTCCTTTGGAATATCACAGTTAGTTCAGATTTGTTTATGGGATTGTTCCATTGCCTTGAGACCAGATACCACAGCACTAACATTACTTTTGTCTATTGACACAATTCCTAACCTTGTGGGGTTTTTTTCCTCGTGCTTGAAAGGAGGTATATATGGAATTATTATTTTTTTTTATGGTTGCCTGAGCTGTGGTGTTTAAGGAGGAATATTCAGCATCCAAGTTAATAATCATTTCTATTTTCAGGATGTGGCTTTGTTTCTCCACGAATTTAATGTTCCTGACATATTTATGGGAATATTGGCCAAATCCAAATGTCCTCGATTAAGAGTAAGTATGTGCATTTCTAGAGCTGCCTCTTTGGAGCGGTAACAGCAGGTAGTGCTGGATAGGCTTTCATTTTTCTCACTTTAATGCTCTTCATGGCTACAAATGAGTCTGATGTTTATTGAACATTACCAGGTACTAAGTAATACACTATTTAAAATTATTACAGTCATAGAATTTTAGATTTGGGCTGGACCAGGGAGATCAATACTTTAATTTAACAGCTATGGACACTAGATAGTCCTAATCATCATTATGCCACTAATATGTGGCTGAACAGGGAACAGTGCCCGGACCACCCATTTCTCAGTTTATTGCTTTTTTTTTTTTTCAAAGTCATAAAATCCTCTATTGCTTAAACTCAGCCTCTTGCTCAAGACTCTCCACAATCTGAATCCAGTTCGTCTTTCTAGCATAAAATGTATCCTCCAGATAGTCTTCTAATTTAGCATGGCCTGTCTACTCCTCACCTCAGGAGCTTACTATGATCGTTGCCATCTCTGTGCCTTCCTTTGTATGCCTTCCATCCCCTCTCAATATTCACATCTATTTTCCCAAGATGGTACTTTACTTCCAAGCCTTCCCAAATAAGTAAGCTCTCAGTGGCCAGTGATGGTAGTGAATGCACCAAAACAATTCTGTACTTCTCATTAAGTCTTCTGTGCTTTAGTGCCATTTAGGTTGACATCTGCTAGGTATATTGTGAGTGATTAGCAAATATTTATTAAGTAATTATAACCATGAATAACTGCTATTTACTTAGTATTTCATTTTACTACTCTATGAGGTAAGCATTTATCTCTACTTTGTAAGTAAACAGACTAAGTCTCAGGTTAAGAAATTTGTCCAGGGTCATACAACTAGGAAAGAATGGAGCTGGGATTTGAGCCTAGCCTGCCTTACTTCAGTGTAACCACTGTACTGTAGTGTCTCTCTTTGTTTGAAATTATAAAGTGAAGAATTCTGGAGTATATTTTTACAAATTGAATGTTGAATTAAAATTTTATTTAAGTACAATGCTCCACCTGAGTTGGGGCCTCATGAACCAGTGAACCACTTTTTCCTTGAGTTGTTATGTTAATATAAAGATTTGACAGTTATATGATTTTCTCCTGGAGTTTTCTAACTTAGGTACACTGACTCACGATTAGTACTTAAAAAAAATAAGCTAATTTTAAGAAAATAAGAATTGCTCCTTTCAGGAGTTAGTCCTAATATTAATATGTCTGTGAACCATAGCCTGTCTATGACAGCAATTCTCAGCTGTGGCCACAAGTTAGAATCACCTAGGATGTGGGCTTTCCAACTCCAGTATGTCCCAGAATCACTGATTACTGAGTCCACCCCAGAGTTTCTGATCCGGTAGTTTTGGGGTAGGATTGAGGAGTTCTAACAAGTTTGCAGTGATGTTAGTCAGGTTTTGACCAGCACCAAGGCCCAAACTTTGAGAAGCTTTGCCCTAGGGAACTTTTATAAATCCCAAGTCAGGCCATTCTCAGATCAATTAAAATAGGCTCTCCAAGTGTGGGACTCCAGACAGCTTTTAAAGTCCCCCCAGGTTATTTCAGTGAGTAGCTGAGACTGAAAAACTTGATCTTTGATTGGAAGTTCAATTATTCCCTCTTTAGTTTTTAGGGGAAATGTATGTGTATCTCTTCTGGCCCTATTCTCTTTTACTCTTTTCCCAACATTTGACCACCCACATTTTATTGAAACTCTTTACTCCTGTAGCTTTGGTGCCACCTCACTCTCCTGGTCTCTAACCTGTCCAGTCACTTCTCTGTTACTTTTTTTGACTTTTTATTGATACTTTCTTCCTATGCTGAGTGTGGACTCCTTTTAAGGTGTAGACTCAGATCCCTTGTCCTCTTTATATTCACTTCCTTGGTGAGTTCATCCACTCTTTACACCTTTGGGGGTAAATCTTCCCTGTGGGATCAAAGCTACGACCTCCTTTCTGATTTCAGGTGCTATATCTCTAACTTTCTTGAGGCATTCTTTATTTGCATGTTGCATTTTCCAATCCAAAAGTCCGTATGTCCTAACTCAGTGTTTGTCGCACTTATCCAATCATATAAATCATATGATGTGCTTGGTAAACAACTTCCCGGACTGTACCCTGGAGATTCTGATTCAGTAGCTCTGAGATGGGACTTGGAAATTGGTTTTTTTTTTTTTTTTTTTTTGGAAATTGGTATTTTTAACACACTCCCTGAGTGATATTTGTGTTCGAGCAAGTTTGGAAACACTATCCTAACTGAACTCATTGTGTTCTTTCCTATGCTTTCTTTTCCAATTTTTTTGTCAATGGAACCAATCTCTCCTACTGGAGAAATGAAACAACTGGAAACCTAGGAGTTATGTTCAACTGCTTTCTCCCTTTACTCCCATCAAATTATTCTGCTTTCACCTTGAGTCTTTCTCAGCGTCATTCCTTTCCATGCCTGCCATCACCACCCTCATCTTCCTTTACTTGATTTCAGAGATGCAGTGTGATACGGTGAAATGCTCAGGCTCTGGAGCTGTGTTATTTCCTAGTTGGAGATCTTCAGCAAGTTGTTTAACTTCTCTGTGATTTGGTTTCCTCATCTGAAAAATGGGGATAATAATGGTACATACCTCATAAATTATTGTATGAAATGTTATGTGGAAAGTGCTTAGGGTAGTGCCTGGGTGTAGTAAGTGCTAAATAAACATTAGCTGTTACTACTGAGGTTATGAACTTCTTTTAAAGTTTTTTCACTATCATTTTGCTTCCAGAATAATCTACCTAAAATAACATTGCAGTATGTTGACCCCTTCCTTGAGGACCTTCATGTCTCCAAATAACCTACTAAATTAAGTAGGCATTTAGGGCCCTTAATCCTGATCCTTTTTACCTGCTGTCTTTATCTCATGCTCTCCTCCCACTGTGTGCTACTAATAACTGTGTACTGATACGGGCAGCTTTCTGTATTAGCCTTTGTCCACTCTACATTAGTCCCTTCCTGCCTTTGCTGATACTTTCCCCCGTGTTTGAATGTCTGTCTTCTTGTTTGTATATCTGAATCCTACCAATCATTTATGACTCAGTTCATCCGTAAGATTTCTTATTCCATAACTCCTGCCTGCCTTGGATCTTTCTTATGTCTTTCATCTCCTCTCAAATACTACTGGAAACTTGTCAAATTAGGGTGCAGACAGTATACTTCTGTATGCTGCCTCTCCTTCTTTTCTCTCCCCAAACTTGGCTCAGTGAAAGTTTTTTTTTTTTCCAAGTTGTTATTTTTGTATATGTGTCTTTTACCTCAGAGCGACTGTGACCTGTGAAATTTGATTTGGCAGGAAATCTGTGTGGGAATTTTAGGTAATATGGCCTGTTTCCAAGAGATATGTGTGTCCATCAGCAGTGAGAAAAATCTTGGGTAAGTTTTATTACATAATAATTATGTTTTTAAAAAATAGGTTCATATTTTATATCCCTAAGGAAATCCTAGTACATAGGACAGATAGGGAAACATTATGAAATGTAGTACTTCCTTTCTCCTGATGAGCAGTCTCCAGGAACTTCATTGTGTGTTGATGATGGCTGGGGACTTGCGTGCTATTTATGGACATGATTCAGGATTTAGGCCTGTTTTCTGTATTGGTTGCAAAGGGGCCTGAATCGTCAGCAGGTGGTAAACCACATGGGATAAGAACCAGTGGGGCAGAGCTTGGAGATGGAGGCACCTGACCAGAGTCCAAAACAGTTTAGGCTCAGGGAATCCAAAGTCTCAGAGCGAGAGTCTGGAAAAACTAGACTTGTTGACCAGTGTCACCCTGACACTGGTCAACAAGTCAGTTCTGACTTAGATGGTGGTGATGGGGGACTTGCCAAGAGACTAGAGGGTACAGCGTGG
Source organism: Delphinapterus leucas (assembly GCF_059928025.1). Lineage (NCBI taxonomy): Eukaryota > Metazoa > Chordata > Mammalia > Artiodactyla > Monodontidae > Delphinapterus > Delphinapterus leucas. The sequence continues at coordinate 37,774,685 of NC_143135.1, forward strand.
CCCCTGTGATTCAAACGCTCTCATACTTCTGCTTGGAGGCCAGTTCTCTTCTACATGTAGGAAGTTTTGGGCAGAGGATTTCTAAGGTGGAAACCCCGGTGGTTATTTTAAGAGGTCTGAGAACACCCTGGAATTATATGCTACATTTTATGAGTATATTCATTTTCTAGGCAGAGGGTTTATGGCTGTTAATCAGAATCTCAAAGAAATTTGTGTTCACAATAGGTTAAGAAAACTCTTCTAGGCGGTTATTTTCAACAAGGGCTGTAGGGTTTAACACAGGATTCAAGTACCTGGGGCTCCAAAATAGAGGTTATTACCTCTTCTAGGTGTGAAAGGACTTTAAGATCCTAGTTTAAAGTATTTATTCTTCCATAACATATAATCATTCATGCAATAAGTGACTCAGGATTATGTTTGGTCTCTAGTGATCCCTATTAAAAATCTGTCAATGAGTAATATTGACAAGTTTTATGAACTTAATTAAATGCATATCTTAAAGCTAATATGAAACAGTATACATTGCTGATGAGATATAAATTTGCTCAACCACTTTGGAACAGTTGGGCATTACCTAGTCATATCAGAAGGTATACATATGCTGTGACCCAGTGATGTCACTCATAGGTATATGGTAAGAGAAACCGTGCACACATATATCAGTATACTCATATGAAAAGTATTATAAGACTATTGCTTGAAACCCCCAAATTGGAATCAACCCAAATGTTCATCAGTAGTAGGCTGGAAAAATAAATGGTGTTATATTCATACAATGAAATGTTCTGCAGCAATGAATCTGCAGCTACTGGAACAAGATGGGTAGATCTTAAAGACATGGTGTTGGGCCAAAGAACTCAGACTCAAAAGAATACATACAATATAATTTCTTTCATACAAAGTTCAAAACCAAGATATATAAAATGAACTGTAGAGTAAGCCAAGAAAATGATTGCTGGATAAGTCTGGATAGTAGTCATTTCTAGGTGGGAAAGAGAATTGTGATTTGTAAGGGACACACAAGGGCTACAGAGATGCAGCTCTGTTCTTTTTCTTGCTTTATAATTATTCACTAAGTATAGATTTGTATCTTACAGGTTTTTATGTATACATGCTATATTTCACAATTAAAATGTTTAAAAAGTTAAATAAAAACTTATTTAAGTTTTTATAAATAAAAGTTAAGGTTGAGGTCCAGATTTTTTGGCTTTGATATTTGAAATGAGAGAAGTGAGGCATATTGGGTTAACTTTTTTGTTTTTGTAGCCAGGTACTATTGTACTGTTTGTGTGATTCAGACCCTCCTACTCTGCTGGAAACAAGCAGGTATGCTTTCTTCTTTTTATGGATTCTATATACTTACCCCTAAGGGAAACTAGGAAAATAGAGTTGCTCTTTCACTCCTGAATTTCCTTTACTGTTTTAGAAAGATAGATACTAAGCTCACATTTATCACGTAGGTTGTTGCTTACTTGCCTTTCCCAGACAGAAGTGGCCGTTGTCTGGGTTGAAAGAATCCGAGAACATCCAGCTATTTATGATAGCATTTGCTTCATCATGTCAAGTTCAACAAATGGTAAGTCACCATGTAATGTAGAAAAAAATATTTTTTAAATTATATTTAATTGTTAGGAAACCAGGTAACTATTTATAGAGGTCAATTAAAGACTAAGTGTTAGGTGAGAAGGTATTTCAATTCAGGATATGAAGTTTCTCAAACTCTCAGGATACTGATAAATCCCCCACGTAAAAATGACGGAAGCCAAGCAAATTTAAACAAAGGAGGTAAGCAAATTGCCCTTGGAATAAGTAATGCTTTGGCAAGATTTGGCTTTCTTGGAATAGTTTTAAGAATTTCGATTAGACTTACTACTTTAAAAATTTTGTTTCTTATTTCAATATCTCTTTTATTCCCTGCAGTTGACTTGCTGGTGAAGGTCGGGGAGGTTGTGGACAAGCTCTTTGATTTGGATGAGAAGCTAATGTTGGAATGGATTAGAAATGGGGCTGTTCAGCCTCTGGACCAACCCCAGGAAGATTCTGAACAGCAGCCAGTGTTTCGAATTGTGCCCTGTGTACTTGAAGCTGCCAAACAAGTACGGTAGGTGAGCTCTTTTGTGCAGAATGTTCTGGGAAAATCCAGTTGCTAGAAGTATCCTTAGATATGTCTTTTTTTTTTTTTTTGCGGTACGCGGGCCTCTCACTGTTGTGGCCTCTCCCGTTGCGGAGCACAAGCTCTGGACGGGCAGGGTCAGCGGCCATGGCTCACGGGCCTAGCCTCTCCGCGGCATGTGGGATCTTCCCAGACTGGGGCACGAACCCGCGTCCCCTGCATCGGCAGGCGGACTCTCAACCACTGCGCCACCGGGGAAGCCCAGATATGTCTTTTTAGTTTCCTTTCAATAGGATGAGTAGCACATAGCTGATCTGTGTCAGGTTTGATTCACTACTGATATTGGTAACAATATATTTGCTCTTTGCAAGAATCATAATGGTTGCAAAATACTTGTTCTAATATTACTTAGCAGTAGGCTGTTGTTCAGCATTAATTATGGTTACTGTTTTAAAATCTTCTGCAGTTTCGTATAATTTATATCAAATGGAAAAGATTTTCTTTGTGCTTTATTTTCCACTGGTCATGTGACAACTTCTTCAGTTAATGTCAGACATCACTTGTTTTCTTGCTCCTTGTGTGTATGTGCCAGTCTTGGATAAGTGACTGGCTTTTGGGCTCTGATGTCTTCCCAAGAGTGATTACTAGGTGTTGTAGGTCATTGAAGCTGTTTATTGCTAGTCACTAGAACATTAATTTATGAATTGATCTGCTTATTGGTCAACTGTGCATTCTTAGTGCTTTATAATCCACATTTTTTTTTTTTTTTGGCTGTGCTGCGTGGCTTGTGGCATCTTAGTTCCCCAACCACGGATTGAACCTGGGCCCTCAGCAGTGGAAGCATGGAGTCCTAACCACTGGACCACCAGAGAATTCCCTATAACTCATATTAAAACCTTTTAATTTTATGTCCTTTATCCAAGTGAGCATTAAACTCATCATCTTTCCCCCAAACCTGCTTCTTCCGTATTCTCAATCTCAGTGAATGATGTAATCATTATTCCATTTGGATAATGTGGGAGAAACATGGAAGCCATTACCGATACTTCCCCATCCCAGTCTTTTCCCATGGCTAGTCAACCTCCAATCCTTCTTCCTGACTTTTTCTGGGACTCCATCTGTGCCACCACCAGGCCACTGTCTCTTACCTGGACGGCTACAACATTCTCTGAGTTCCCAGCCTCAAGACTAGCTCCTTCCAAGCCTAGACTGTAGAGCTGTTTTTCTAGAATGTACGCTGGCCATCTCACTTTCCTGCTTCAAACCCTTCAGTTGCCTTCCTTAGGATGAGGTCCAGATTTTTATGGCTTATAAGGCCCTGTACTGTGATTCTCCATCCTTATTCCTTGTCTTCTGTATGAAATTTCCTTCATTTCTTCAACTGAACCAAGCTCTCTCGAAACCAAGCCATTGCACACCATGTTGTCTCTGCCTCCAGTATTTCTTTGCCCCTTTGGGTTTCTGTGTAACCATTTCTCTTACGATACATTCCCTGATTCTCCAAACTTAAGTTAAATCTGCTTGCTTTGTGGTCCTCTAGCACCTTGGACTTCTGCTAGTGCTATATTCATATTACTTTATTGTTATTACCCCTTTAATTATTGTTTTTCATTTTAGACAGTAAATTTCATGAAGGTATGGACGTTTTATACATCTCTGTTTTCCCAGCCCCTAACATAGTGCCTGCAAACTGTAGGCACTTAAATATTTGCTGAACCATCTTTTAATTGTTCACTATCTTTTTCACTTAATTGTGTGGTTGAAGAACTAAGATTGTGAGTTTCTAGGAATCCGAACTGTTGATCACAAAAATTATACTTATCTGGTTTTAGTATTCTCAACTTGGGAGCTAAGATGATCCTATGAAGTTTTAAGAACATCATTATTGTCAGTGCTTGGTGCAGTGGGCCTTACATTCATTCTATAAAAGTCTCATAGTCATTTTTTGTCCTGATTATGCAAGTAAACCAGAATGGTGAAGTATCACTTGGTAGGTTTCTGCATTGTTGCTTTCATGGGACAGGGCCAAAAAGAATTTTTACTTCTTGTCCTGTGTGTGTTGATTGTACTACATAATATTTGTTTTTTGACTGATTTCCCCATCAGAATGTAAGCTCTGGTGAACACAGAGACTTTGTTCTGTTCCCTGTTTTATCCTTAGCATATAGGGCAGTGCCTAGTACAGAGTGATAAATATTTGTTGAATAAATGATTGATTACAGTCCCATAGACAGTAAAGTTGATTGAGTTTTTGCTTTTTGTATTTAGTTCTGAAAATCCAGAAGGGCTCGATGTTTACATGCATATCTTACAGCTGCTGACTACAGTGGATGATGGAATTCAAGCAATTGGTAAGATGTTATATGGGGAAGCATGATAGTTACTCATTTAATTGTTTTCTGTTTTTGAATTACTACTTCCTTCATCATTTTTATTAAGTACGGTGTCCTGATACTGGAAAAGACACTTGGAATTTACTTTTTGACCTGGTGTGCCATGAATTCTGCCAGTCTGATGATCCACCCATCATACTTCAAGAACAGAAAACAGTGCTAGCCTCTGTTTTTTCAGTGTTGTCCGCCATCTATGCCTCACAGGCTGAACAGGAGTATCTAAAGATAGGAAAAGGCAAGTATAATTTTAGTCCACTAAATTAAATTTTAGTCTATCAGATGTGTTTGCTGTTCATTTTATTTCTTTCTCCCATTTTTTTAGTGCTTTTAGCCCCTTGAATACAAAAACATCACATGCCCAATACAAAAAAAATTATAAAAGGAAGCCTAGTGCTTGTAATCTGATCATTCAGAGATAACTACTATACACTCACATCCGTACGTATTTTTTTGCCTGTTTTTTAGGCAACTTTTTTCATTTATAAGTATAAATGAATATTTTCCTATGTAAACAAATGGTCTTTCACAATGATTTTTATGACTAATACAGTTAAATGCGTGAACCATCTAGAATTTATTCTGGTGTTACATGTGAGGTATGGTTTCAAGTTTTTTCCAGATACCCAGCCGTCTCAACATTACTGAGTAAGTAAACCAGTTTACCGACACAGATTTGAATTTTCATCATTACTATGTTTTATATTTCCCTATATATTTTATTCAGTTCCATTGCTCTATTCATGTATCAGTAGCCACAGTGTTTTAATTATTAAAGCTTTATATTTTGATACCTAGTAGGGTTAGTACTCCTGCATTCTACTTTTTCAGAATGTTTTTGACTGTTATTATTCTTTTTTTTAACGCTGAATTAGATTGACAGTTTCCAAAAACAAAACCAAAAAGTCTTCCTGATTTTTTTTATTGACATCATGTTAAATTTGTAGAGTATCCAAGAACATATGCTTTTCCATTTGTTCAAGTCTTATTTTATGTCTCTCAGCAATGTTTTATGGTTTTCTTCATACAGATCTTACATATTTCTTGTTAGATTTATTGCTAGATATTTTATCTTATGGATTACTGTTGTCTATGGTATCTTTTCTTCCATTGATTATTCTTGTTGGAATATGTGAAGACTGTTGGTTTCTGTATATTATATTAATGTTGCATCTAGTAACCTTACTGAATTCTCTTACTGTTTTTAATGGTTGTTCCAGTGGTAATCTTGGACTTTATCTAATACTACTTTGGGTTTAACTTAGAGAAGTCTTATCACTTTTCTACCTCTTCTTTCTTTTATTTAATGGGTTGCCTTGGACCTCTGGGGTTAAGTAATAATGGTGATCCTTGCCTTTTTCCTGACTTTACTGGCCATGATTCTAGAGGTTCATCATTAGTCATGATTCTATTTTGGGCTTAAGCTATTTATGTTGTACCATTTGAGGAGATATTAATCTATTTCTATTTTATAAAGAGTTTTTTAATCAAAAAAATGCTGACTGTTTTCAAGTGTCTTCTCTGCATTTATGGATGTTACCTCACTGAGAAGGTGACATTGAGTACAAACCTGAGGGAAGTAATGGAGTGAGTCATGTGAATACTTGGGGAGAAAAGCATTCCAGACAGAGAGGACGACGAGTGTAAAAGCCTTGAATTAGAAGTGTGCCTGGTATATTTGAGGAAGAGCAGTGAAGCCCTGTATGGCTGGGGCGGTTTCAGCCTGGGTAAGAGGAATGTAACCTGGGGCCAGAGAGGCAACAGGGGCTAGAGTGTAGAGGGCCTGGTTTTGCCTTTTACTTGGAATGAGTTAGGGAGCTGTGGAGGGTTTTAAGCAGAGGATGGACCGACAGGAGCCAACTTTAACAGGCTCTCTTTGGCAGACATGTTGATGAGAAATGCAGGGGGAGGGCAAGGGTACAAAAGGGAGACTAGTTTGGAGGCTGCTGTGACCTTGAGGCAAGAGATGGTATAACTTGGATTAAGGTGGTAACAGGGGCGGTGGTGGGGAAAAATAATCAGATTCTGATCACTTTTAAGTAGTGCCAACAGGATTTGCTGACTGATAGGGTGAGGAGGGTGAGAAAAGTCAAGCTATGTCTGGCATTTTTGTCCAGGAGAGTTGCCATTTACTAAGATGGGAAAGAGTGGTGTTTTAAACATGATAAGTTTGAGATGTCTACTCAGTGTTCAGCTGGAGCTGTTGAGCTTACAGTCTTAGTCTGGAGCTGAGGAGAGAGGCCTGAGCTAGACTATAAATGTTGGAGGTGTCAGTTGTTATGCTGATTACTTCTTCCATAACCTTAGTTATTTCTGTCGATTTGATCTGATGTGGAAAGAGAGGAAAATTAATATTTTTTACTGCCAATATTTTGTCCTTTTCTTTTTATCATTTGTAGTTCTTAATGAATGTTGATGGCATGTTATTTGGTATATAGACATTCATTATAGTTTGCCCATAATGCTCTTTTTTTTTTTTTTTGGCTTAAATCGTTTTATATCAGATACAAAGGTCACATCCCCTGTTTTCCTTTTGTTTGCATTTGCCCCTAATACCTTTGTCTATCTTACTCTTTTCAACCTTTCTAAATACTTTGTTTTAGATGTTTTGATTTCTTTTTAATAGATGAGTTAAACTCATTTAAATGTAGTTATAGTTATGTTTGATCTGAATGCTGTCGTATTATATTTTTCATTATGTATATTTATATTGAAATACCTCAATATATAATTTATTTGCTTTGTGAGTATTTCTGGCATTTAGTAAGGGTTGTATTTTGGGTCTAGTGGTTACCTTTATAACTGGCTCAAAATATAATTATAACTGCCCCTCCCCCATTTTTTTAATCCTTAATATCTGATAACTTAAAACATATATCTCAGTGTTGACTATTCCTTATCAATTTTCCCTGGTACTTTCAAATTTAAGTCTTGGGGGATGAGGGGCTGTTCCAGAATTATATTTTCAGATATCTATTCTTTTTCATCATTTTGGGTTTCTTCTTCAATCTGTTATTTATTTGCTTATTTGGGAGTATAAAAATGTAAGCCTCTTGAAGTCTGAGGCCTTGATGATCTTGTTTACCACCATATCTGCAATACCTAAAATACAGTATCTAGCAATAGTAGGTGTTCAGTACATGTGCAGGAATGAATGAATGAATGAATGGTAACCAAATTTAACTGGCTGATGCCATGCCTCTTGATTTGTTTGTACAGTAGATCTTCCTCTAATTGACAGCCTGATTCGTGTCTTACAAAATATGAAACATTGTCAGAAGAAACCAGAGAACTCAGCAGAGTCTAACACAGAAGAAACTAAAAAGTCTGATTTAACCCAGGATGACTTCCACTTGAAAATCTTGAAGGATATTTCATGTGAATTTCTGTCTAATATTTTCCAAGTTTTAACAAAGGTAGGAAAGAAGTACTAATGCTTTCTTCAGTAAAAGAAAGTATGGATTGCTTACTGCTCCAAATTTTATTATTAGTGTTTTTATTTTTTAATTTTACATAAATTTGAGAAAATAGAGAAAGAAAAAACTTATCATAAGTTTATACTCTTAAACTAACAACTGATGTAGTTTGGTATATTTATTTTTGTGTTTTTCACATACTTATCACCAGTATATACAATTTTTGGAGGCTGCTCTTTTCACGTAACATTTTACAAGCACTTTTCCTGACTCCTGATCAATACACTGAAAGATTTTTCACTGAGAGTCAGTTTGTTTAATACCCAATTTGCCAAAAAATCAATTTTCAAAGTTTACTGTAAACTTGTTATAAGGAGTATTCTTCCTGAATATGTGCAGGATTATTAACGTATTCTTTCTTTGAGCATATTCTTTCTATCCATATATTTTAGGAAAAATATATTTATGAATATAACTATGAAGAATATATTCATATTCATTGACTTTTTTAAGAAGAATATTCCTTAAAACAAGCTTCAGTTATTCTGGTGATTTGTATTTTTGGTGAATTATCTTGCTTCCCTTCTCCTGATTTGGGATTATTACCTTAGCATAGGTTTTCAGAAGTTAGATTGCTGGTTTCGACATGATAAATGTGAAGCTGACTGAGGCATAAATGGCTACATATTGCCAAAATGCTTTTGACATGTGAAAATATTGGTTTTACTTGATCCTTATTATTGTATATTATAATTTTTATATCAAGTAAAATTCAGCAGGTGATAAATTGTGCCTTGTTTTTTTTATTTAATTTTTTAATGTTTTATTTATTTATTTTTGGCTGTGTTGGGTCTTCGTTGCTGTGTGTGGGCTTTCTCTAGCTTCAGCAAGTGGGGGCTACTCTTTGTTGAGGTGCGTGGGCTTCTCATTGCGGTGGCTTTTTTTGTTGCGGAGCACAGGCTCTAGGCGTGTGGGCTTCAGTAGTTGTGGCACGTGGGCTCAGTAGTTGCTCATGGGTTCTAGAGTGCAGGTTTAGTAGTTGTGGCACACGGCCTTAGTTGCTCCACGGCATGTGGGACCTTCCTGGACCAGGGCTTGAACCCGTGTCCCCTGCATTGGCAGGTGGATTCTTAGCCACTGTGCCACCAGGGAAGCCCCAAATTGTGCCTTATTTTGATTTGCATTTTTATTATTAGTGAGATTGAATATATTTCCATATATTTGTATATTATTTGTGTTTCCTGCTTTATAAACTTACCCATTTTGATTGTTTATATGAATTCCTTGGGTAATTCTATATCTATATCTTTTGCATATTCGTTGCAAGTATTTTTCCCATTGCTTGTTGTTGCTTTTGTTGTTTTGGAGGGAGGGATGTAGATGTTTCTTAATATTTATGTGGTGGGAATATAGGTGGAAAGTGGGCTGAGAATAAACCAGAGATATGTCTTGAAAATTCTGATATGCCACTTAATGGAATTTGGACTTAATCTTGAGGAAACTGAGGAGCTACTAGAGATTTTTTTTAAGCATCAAGTGATGTGATCTGTTTAGAAAGATTACTCCAAAATCAGTGGAGAGAGAGGATTAGAGCGAGTTGAGGCTAGAAGTCAGGAGACCAACCAACAGGCTCTTGTGGCTGGTAATCTTCAAGAATAACCTGAAAAAGAATGAAAGCTTAGACAGTGGAAGAGTGGATGGAGAGGAGGAGTGGGATGAGAGAGATTTAGTAGAGTAGAATTAAACACTTAGGGGGAGCGGCTAGCAGCAGAGGAGGAAGTCTTGGCTGTACCCCACATTTTTGGTTTGCGCAGCAGGCTGGGTGGCTGGTGGTGCCTTCACCAAAATAAGGGCTGCAGTGGAGCACATGTTGGAGTTACACAAGGAGGAATGATGGTGGGTTTAGTTTGGGACATTTGAAACTCATGTAGGATCAGTAGGGAATTGTAAATACTGGTTTGTATTTACTCACTAGATATAGCTTTAGAAATTTTCCTTTTTTGACATCAGATCTTTTTGTTTGTTTGTTTTAGGAGACTGTAGCTCAGGGACTAAAGGAGGGCCAATTAAGCAAACAGAAGTGTTCCTGTGCATTTGAAAACCTTCTTCCTCTCTATAACCCTGTGGTGAGTATGAGTAAATGTATAGGTGGCTGAGTTTCAGGAGATTACTGAGTAAAATGTTTTAAGTAAGCACTTGATCTTTGAGGGCTTTGTCAAAAAAGATAGTGTATATAATGCGCATGACTTAATGCCTTTGTCAGATAGATGACTGTTGGATAATTCATGGCACTAGCCTGAGTAACAGTTTAAATTTTAAGAGAAAGGAATCAACACTGAATTTATAGTACCCCTTTGTGTTATAGCATATATATTAACCAAAAATAAGATTCTTAGGTAGGTATAGTCAGTAGGTTTTTATGGTCCTTCAAATTACATTGCGTTTGCTACCATTAGAGGCAATTTCAAAATAACTTTTCTTAGGAAAATGAAGTATGGAATGTGGGAGTGAGGGGGTGGGTCACCAAGGAGGATGATAATACAACTCGGGTAATGGACCCTCAAGGGGAATCAGTAGGAGGATAAATACTAGTTTAAAAGAAAACAAATGGAAAGGGCTAGTCATTTCCTTGAGGTTTCAGAGACCATCCAGGAAGTACTATTATTGTCATCTGACAAGCTGTCCACATTTCTTTTCCATTGGACTGTTTAGAAAACATAGGTAGAGCATTTTTACAGACAATAGTCAGTATCTTAAAACATCTTTTCCTCTACTTACGTTTATTTGGTTCTTTTGTTTGACTCACAGGTAGAAGACTTCCTCAAAATCCTACGTGAAGTTGATAAGACCCTTGCTGGCAACCTGGAGGAAAGCTTCCCAAGTTTGAAGGTTCAGACTTAAAAACTAGTGGAATTCCTCTGCTGAAGAAATGAACTCTATTTTCCTTGCTGACAGTTGAAATTGACAAACAGGAAATATTAGACCATAATTGTTCGGTATTATACTCATGCCCTTCTCCTCCAGCATTTTTGTTTGGCATTGGAATCTAGTTTCACTACCATCAAACATCATCTCCCCCCACCCCGCTTCTTTTTTGTATTGGTTGTGCAGTGTTTTGTCTTCTTCAGGTAAAGAAGACAAAATACAAGCTTATCATTGAGGTTCTTTTTTGAATATTTGAGGGGTTGGTGAGGATTTTCTTTGTAACTCTTAATTTGATTTTTTAATTTGATTTTTTTGAAAGTATCCCTGCTGAAAAGAATTGAACTATAAAATTAAAATCGTACCGATTAAACTCTAATTGGTAGGTTTACTTTACGTGTATTTGTATGTCTTTGGTGATGACCTTATCCACAGGTTGAACGTGACTTTAATGTGAGCTTTCAAAGGCACTGATGAAATCACTCCTACCTGCTAGCCAGTGCTAAAAATTCCACTCTTGTTATCTCTTGAAGCTTAAGGTTAAGATGCAAATAACCCCATAAGAGTAACACGCCAAGTTATTGTCATGTTTACCTCAGTGCATAAATTCACATTCTCTTTTCCTGAGAGCACATTTTAAAAGGGGGAGCACAAGGATCTTGAGTTTCTGAGCAAGAGTGCCTCGCAGAGTGGGTAAGTTACAGAGGGAGAAAAAGGATATATCATGGGGAGGCTAGGGATGTCCAGGTTATTTTCTACTTCCCACTTCTGTCTTGAACCTGCCTTATTTACTTGTTACTTCTTGCTATTGTAACATTATGAGGTGGTACATATTTTCATAGTACTTTGATATGTTTGAAAACTTCCTAAATCTATGAATTATAATAAATAGTTTTTTTTTAAAAAGTGAGCAGTATTAAAATTTTTTTAACGCTACACGGTTTGAAGAATTTACCAAAATATTTTAGTTTGCATCAGTTACAGTGATATTTTAAAATGGTGCTTTCTCCAGAAGCAGAAATATGAAATTTGGAATTTTATGTACAAATGAAATTGAAACTCATTCTTCCCCCATACTTTTTTGCAGAGGAGGGAAGAAATTACAAGAGGAAATTCAGTGAGCATTTGTTAAATGTGTCAATCTATTTCTAATTAAATTTGAGTTTGATTTTTGAGGTATTTAAACCACTTAAGACAGACACAGAAGATATGTTTTCTCTCTGCCTTGTTTTTAATTCCCTGCAGTTAATGGGATATAGCTAAATTGTTCTCTTGGCTGATCCAACTTTCAAGATCAAAAGACGTTTTCCACTCTCTCTCGAACATTTCTCTTGCCTTGCTTTGAATTAGTTCCCCTGAATAACTTTGGCATGTAAGTGGAAAAAAGTTTGAAAACCATCTCTCTTGTATACTTCTTAAATGAAGCATATGTAGAAACCAACCATAGACATTAAGAAGCAACCTGTGTTTAGGGTTCGGAAAATCTTAAGTGCATGAACTGTTGAACAACGTTTTCTATGCTGCAGGACTGGGCTATAGTGATGCTGGTTCTCACAGTTAACTGTGAATTTGAATAAATTGAAGAAAAAGAATATTGGGGTTATAGATTATCTTGCCTGTTTTAAATAGTATTTTTTAAAAAGCTCATCAATATCCTTTTTTAGAAAAAAATAGATCTATATGAATTTAGAACTCATCTCTGTATTCTCCTTGAGAATATGTTGTCATTTTACCACTTTGCAACTCCTCTGCTCCTGACAAAAGTTTTAAGAAGGAAAAAATAGGTAAACATCCCGCTTGAATTAGTCCATATCAGTATTTTTATTTTTATTGCTGGGATGAGATTTAATCTGAGAACCATTATTAAAAGTTATATATTTATAGTGAAGTGGTATGATGTCTTGAATTTTCTTCAAAGTAGTCTGGGATGAGGGGAAGAAAGTGGGTTAAGGGAGTAGATGAAACAAGATTGGCCATGAATTGGAATTGCTGAAGCTGGGTTATGATGGCATGGGGATCCGTTATACTATTCTATGTTTGTATATGTTTGAGGTTTCCTATTAATGTTTTTTAAAAACAAGTAAACCATACACATAATTTTAAACCTGAATTTAATTACAAATGATGCTTGTTTCTTTTATGTCTAAGTAAAGCTCACACTATTGTATTAGCATTAAATACTATTGAATTCAGCACAGTTGAAAGCACAAATACTTGATAGAAAAGATTATCATCAATATATAACCAATTATGTAAAAATTATTATCTTCACTGTTTTAACTGACTTGACAATGAGACTTTTTTTTTTTAAAGTGAATGAGGTTTTTTTTTTGTTTGTTTTTTTAATTTATTTATTTATTTATTTTTGGCTGTGTTGGGTCTTCGTTTCTGTGCGAGGGCTTTCTCTAGTTGTGGCGAGCGGGGGCCACTCTTCACCGCGGTGCGCAGGCCTCTCACTGTCGTGGACTCTCTTGTTGTGGAGCACAGGCTCCAGACGCGCAGGCTCAGTAGTTGTGGCTCACAGGCCCGGTTGCTCCGCGGCATGTGGGATCCTCCCAGACCAGGGCTCGAACCCGTGTCCCCTGCACCAGCAGGCAGACTCTCAACCACTGCACCACCAGGGAAGCCCCGACAATGAGACTTTTATCATGAGGAATGTGAGTGACTATTAACCAGTTAGGAACTGAGGTCATATATGTCTTAGCACCACAGTGGGGTACTTTTACTAACAAAAGTTCTTTTTTAAAAATATTTATTTATTTATTTATGGCTGTGTTGGGTCTTTGTTACTGTGCACGGGCTCTCTCTAGTCTAGCCCTCTCTTTGTGTTGAGTGGGGGCTACGTTTCATTGCGGTGCTAGGTACTCTCATTATGGTGGCTTCTCTCGTTGTGGAACATGGGCTCCAGAGTGCAGGCTCAGTAGTTGTGGCGCACAGGCTTAGTTGCTCTGTGGCATGTGGGATTTTCCCGGACCAGGGCTCGAACCTTTGTCCCCTCCATTGGCAGGCGGATTCTTAACCACTGTGCCACCAGGGAAGTCCCACTAACAAAAGTTCTTATTGGTGATCTTTAATGTTATATTTTGTGGGTAGAGGAGACTAAGAGAGGGAAGCAGAATCATAGAATTTTAGAGATGGACAGATTATTAGACATTCCCTATGTCAAGTGCTTATTCATTGGGCTAGTCAAGCCTACAAGAGACTGGGTCAGTGTAGTCCTGAGGGCCAGGCCAGACGTAAAGCAGCAGCCCAAGATATCAGATTAAGACTAGAAGCAAGAGGAGACCTTGTGGTGGATGCTTCCAGCCTTCCATTCTACCTCATGGTTTTTGTTTGTCAGCCAGACTGCTCTGTATCTCTGTGTAGAATTCAAAGCCTGCGTTGCTAAAATATTATGATGTACCTTAGGATAATATGCATAAAATCAAACGTGCATAAATCAAATTTTGTGCAAGTCAGGGAGCATCTATAATATAAAAGCTGAAGAGCCTCCATAGGTTTCTAGTTAGTTTTCAAAGCCAAAGATTTTATTAGGCTACTCCTAATATCATAATTATTGTGCCCATGTGACCGCCCTTTTTTAACAGCTGTGTTTTCCTTAGAAGTCTAGGCCTGCAAGACTTAACCTAATTTTGGGAATTCCCTGGTGGTTCAGTGGTCAGGACTTGGTGCTTTCACTGCTGTGGCCCAGATCCCTGGTCGGGGAAATAAGATCCTGCAATCCGCACAGCGCGGCCAAAAAAAAAAGACTTAACATAATTTAGCAGCATGCTTCAGGGCCCTGGCCAGAAACAAAGTTCTGGGAAGGGGCCATGCCACACGGAAACCAGACCTGAAAGGGAGAGGATCTGTACATCAGGTAGTTGTGGGTCACTGACCAGCCTGTGGATTGGCTATTCTGTGCTAAGTGTGCACTCCTAATACAGTCAACTAAAGTAGATATTAAAATGAATGCGATACAAAGTTTGTATGAGGATACAGAACGATGTAGTAGACACCAGACCTACATGCTTGGTAGAAGTAGCTACCATTTATTGAGAGTTTAGTGTGTGCCAGGCACTCTATAATATCTTTACATATATTTTCTTACTTAACTCTGAAACAATCTCAAAAGGTAATTGTTTCCATTTTACAGATAGGGAAATGAAGATTCAGAGTGACTAAGTAACTTGGCCAAAGTTATATAGACAGTAAGTAGTTGACCCAGGGTTTGAATCCAGGCTGCCTGACCCTAAAACATGTTCTTTTAACCACTGTATTATGCTTGCATCCTGTAGGTAGACACGGACCAGATCATGAAGGGCCATCATATGCATCCTGTGGGGTAGACATCTGGGATATCTGCTTATCCATGCCCCCTTCTCTGAAAATTGTCTCTGACCTACCTGCATTTTTTGTCCGGTTACAGTTTATGGTTGATTCCTGATCCAAGCTGGGCAAATCACACTGGTTCAGGAACATTGGACTCTAAAGATCATGTGACTTGCAAGGCTGAAGACCCTATTTGGGGGCAGCCAGTCCTGTTTATTGTCTACTGTGTACCGAGTATTGTTCTAAATACTAGGAAGACAGCAGCCAACTAAACAGACAGGATTTGCATACTGGAAATATTGTAGTGGACAAAGACAAGAATCTTGCCAAATGGAGCTTGCATTCTAGAGTCTGCTGCAGAGTAACAGGGGAAGAAGCTGGTCTGCATAGAACAGAGGAGGTCATGCAGCTTATAGCAGATTAGATCATTGTTCTCAGTTCTTCACCTCTGTGTATCCATTCTCTTGCCATGGCTTCTTGGTGAATGGAGTATACTTCCCTGTCCTTTGATTTTGAGCTTGGCAAAGTCATTTTGCTTTGGCTAATGGAATGTTAGTGAAGTTGATGTAAGCAGTGTCTCAGTATGCCAGTCTTTTTAGAGGCTGAATAGTATTCCACTGTATGTATATGCTACATTTTCTTCATCTGTCAGTGGGCATTTAGGTTGCCTCCGTGTCCTGGCTTTGTGAAGAATGCTGCAGTTAACATGAGAGTGAAGATAACCTCTTTGAGATCCTGATTTCAGTTCCTTTGGTTAGATACCCAGAAGTGAGATTGCTGAAGCATAAGTAACTTAGCTAAGAGAATAGTTAATTCATCCCCTACCCCCCAACTCTTCTCCTAAAATAATGATTTTTTTCCATCTTTGTCAGGATAAGACTGATCTGGAGCACAGTAACCCTGATTGACTTGTCCCAATATTATTGAGATGTCACTTTCTGTTTGCAAACAGTGTAAACTCTCCATTTGTGCAGCATTCTGACTAGGTATGACTAGGTTTTATTTTTAAGTTTTTGAGGACCCTCCATACTGTTTTCCACAATGGCTGCACCAATTTACGTTCTCACCAACAGTGTACAAGGGTTCCTTTTTCTCCACATCCTCACTAACCCTTATCTTTTGTTACTAACACTTGTATATGTATAATAGCCACCCTGACTAGTGTGAAGTGATATCTCATTTTGGTTTTGATTTGCATTTCCCTGATGATTAATGATGTTGAGTACCTTTTCATATTCCTGTCGGCCATTTATACGTCGTCTTTGGAGAAATGTCTATTCAATTCCTTCGTCAAATTTTTAATCAGGTTATTTGTGGGGGTTTTTTCTAGTGAGTTGCAGGATTTCCCTATTTGAATATTAATTCTTTCTCAGATATATGGTTTGGAAATATTTTTTTCCCATTCCGTAGGTTGCCTTTTCATTTTGTTGATTGTTTCCTTTGCTGTGCAGAAGATTTTTAGTTTGATGTAGTCCCACTTGACTATTTTGGCCTGTGCTCTTGGTGTCATATCTAAGAAATGATTGGTAAGACCACTGTCAAGAAGCTTTCCTCCATGTTTTCTTCTCAGAGTTTTTACAGTCTAGGTTTTACATTTATGTTTTTATCCATTTTGAGTTAATTTTTGTGTATGATGTAAGAGAAAGGTTCATTTTCATTCTTATACACATGGATATCCAGTTTTCCCCAATGCCACTTACTGAAGAGACTATCCTTCCCCCACGGTATATTCTTGACACCTTTGTCAAAGACTGGTTGTATGTGTATGGGTTTACTTCTGGGCTCTCTATTCTGTTCCATTGGTCTATATGTCTGTTTTTAAAACAATCCCACTTATAATAGCATCAAAAAGAATAAAATACTTAGGAATAAGCTTAACTAAGGAGGTGAAAGACTTGTACACTAAAAACTTATAAAACACTGACGAAAGAAATTAAGGCAGACACAAATGGAACGACATCCATGATCATGAATCATAAGAATTAATATTGTTAAATTGGCCGTACTACCCAAAGTAATCTACAGATTCGGTGCAATCCCTATCAAAATCCCAAAGATATTTTTTTTTACAGAAATAGAAAAAAAAATCCTAAAATTTGTATGGAACCATAAAAGACTCCAGCCAAAGCGATTTTGAGCAAAAAGAACAAAGCTGGAGGCATCACACTTATGATTTCAAAATATATTACAGAGCTTTTTAGGTTTTCTTGAATGAGGTCTGAAAAGTCTCAAAAATCTGAAAATTCTGCAACCACATTTATTTTTCACTAGAGATAAATTAAGTGAAATACACCATATTTGATACTTCATTGCAAATGTGATTTGTGCTAGAACATCAAGTACAAATCATATCAACATCTCTAGCTGCAGTCCTACTGTATGCCTCTTACTGCCTCTAAATACCTTTCCTGTGCCATGGTTTTAAATTAACTTTTAAACACCAGCTTCGTGTGTTCCACTGCTAAGGCTACAGCATATATTTATAAAAACATTTCTGCTCACTAGGACGCCTAGTTAATTACATACTGAGCTTGTATCAATACTGGGCTTGTTGACCTGCAGGCTGTTTAGAAGTTGGAGCCTTAGGAGACCATCTGCCAATCTCTGCCATTGGAAGTGCTTTTCTCTATTACTGTAATGAAATCACTAAAATCATTTCCTGTTTCCAGTCCTTGTTCAGGTCTTCTATCTATTGTCAATAAGAGGATATTAAAATACTCAGGAAAGTCCACATGTCCTTTTCATCCTAGTCTACAATGTAGCAAGTGTCTTTGTGTTTTAGTATTGGAAATAATAAATAATGACGTCAAGTCTATTGTAATAAAGGAAAGCCTTATTAAACTCTAGCTGCTTTTCCTTTGACATCACGGGATCTGTTTATAATTACTTTTATGGGTTTTCCCCCTTACCATTCAGGGTTTATATGATTACATGAGAAATTGAAGCATCTTTGGGAATAGTCCCTTCATAGAACTGACAATTTCCTGCTCAGGCCCATTGTGCATGCAAACTCCAACAACGAGATAGTGAGAAGAAAGAACAAGGAGGCTTTCTGTATTCTGGAGGAGTTTGACTTCCTGAAGTATGGGCTTGCTTCCGCGAAGGAGTGTATGTTGAAAGCAAGGTGTGCGGGTTGGTGGGGAACTGATATTTATCATAGTCCACAGTTCAAGGGAGTGCATATAAAAGTCACTCAGTCGATGTAGGATCATGTAATTTTGTTTTGAATGGCTCCTACTGACCCCATACCATTGGTGGAATTTGGCATCTTTGGAAATTAACTCTCCTAGGAACTGTATTTGGGAAGGCTGGTGGCATTTGTAAACCTATGAGTGTGCTTTTTTCACAATGCAACTGGTGTTACCCAGGAACAAGCAGGCACGTGGCCAGTCAGCAAGCACTTCTACTGGAGCAAACTTATGTCCTTTAACTTCTCCATCACAGAGAAGCCTGTATTCTGTCACCACTGGTAGGAAAATAAAAAAATCTGCTGATGTTGTGGACCCTGGAACAAAGTCCCCAGATTGAATTCTCTAATTTCTTTTTACCTTTGGACAAAGCAGGTACCTGTCCTGTGTGTCCTAAGTAACTTATAGAAGTTACTTTAATTTTTATGATTATAGTATTCAATATTTAAAGCAGTTTGGAGACTTCCTGCACCAAATGCACCCCTTTGCTTGTTGCCCACGTCAAGTGATATCTGAATGGTCTTTAAAAATCCAAATTTCACATTTTTGGATGAGTCTTGAGTGATCTGAAAATCTTAGTAGACTTTTCTCTTTCTTTTCCATTTGGACATGTTTTAATGTGGTTTTGCAATTTCTTTAGGGCAGTTGCTGGAAAACACACAGTTTTCCAGAACAACTCACAAAGCACTCAAGGATTATTTTATCTTTTTAGGAAGTTGCCACAGGTTGTGCCCTGAGCACTTACGGCCCAAAGGAAACCAGGAGGATCATGCTGCAGAAGCCCTTTGGAGGAACGTGCCAGCTGCTCCGTAGCCACGAGTTGGCTCTCCTTTGATGGAGAGATTAATAGTTTCCATAATCATATCATCCTGGTTGCTCTGTGCCCAGAGTTTACTCAGACTTGAAAGAAATGGAAATTAATTGAAAAGGAAAAAAAAAAATTCTTCCTCTCTTGCCTCCCCTCCAAACCTCTCATCTGGAAAAGTGATGAGAAAAAGATTCAAGGGTTTGTAGCCAGTGGGAGCTGAGATATTTATTTTCTTTTGCAATTCTGGGTATAAAGGACCAGAAGAAAGCAATTGGTCAGTGGGGAGGAGGCAGGTATGGGAAGAGAGTCTAATGCCTAAAGGTCTAAATAATTCCAAACAGAACAGAAACACTGGGCATTGGAAGCAGGATACACACAGAGGGTTGTCTGTGAAGCCATGAGCATCTGCTCCTGGAAATAAATGCAAAGGGAGCAGAAAGGGGTTTTTTTAGCTGCTGTGATTGTCATCAGATGAATTGAGTTGGTCTAGTGATTTTTTTAAAAATTTTATTAATTTTATTTTTTGCTGTGTTGGGTCTTGTTGTTGCGCGTGGGCTTTTCTCTGGTTGCAGCGAGCTGGGGCTACTCATTGCGGTGGCTTCTCTTGTTGCGGAGCACGGGCTCTAGGCGCCCGGGCTTCAGTAGTTGTGGCACGTGGGCTCAGTAGTTGTGGCTCACAGGCTCTAGAGCGCAGGCTCAGTAGTTTTGGTGCACGGGCTTAGTTGCTCCGCGGCGTGTGGGATCTTCCCAGACCAGGGCTCGAACCCGTGTGCCCTGCATTGGCAGGCGGATTCTTAACCACTGCGCCACCAGGGAAGCCCTGGTCTAGTGATTTTTATCTGTGTCTACTTCTACCACAGAGGAGCTGCCATGAGTTTATTTGCCACCTCCTGAGTTTGGGAAATACTTACCTTTGGTTAAAATCTATTTCTTTTCCGGCTCTGAAATTTGAGCTCAATTCTTTTTACCCTGTACCATCACTCTGGACCAGTTCTCTCACCCTTCGTGCTCATGTTGATTTCTGTTAACATTGCTGTTGAGCCTTGAAGTATTTTAGTGGCAGAGGATTTAGTCTTCTGTGAGAGAAAATGGGTGTTCATAAAACACAGGTCTCTTGTCACAGCTTTACTCAGGGATAAACGTCCAGTATATGATCAGTAAGTGCTTTGTTGGAGTTTACTGAACCAGTAAGAGAGAAACTGAATTGTTAATGAACACTTCTCATTCATTCATGCCCTGCTATGTTGTAATGTGTTGAACTTGCCATGTGTTAAGCACTGTGCTCAGTGGGACTAAAAAGTTGACAATTCAAGACAGGAGGAAAACAGAGCTAGTTAATAGACGTTTATTCCATTAATTTCCAAAAGTCAGAGTCCATGTCGCTTCTCCTGAAATGATATATTTTCACTTCTCCAAGTTACATGCTAGTCAGAGATTTGGGGCTCTCTTGAGACTTACATAACTATAAGAGGTGTATAGGTCCCTCTGTGGGTAGGTAGCTCCTTGCAGTTAAATGCAGGCCCAACAGGAAGCTCCCTTCCACTGTTGCCCATCCCCCATGATAATTAAGGACATCAGATAAATGCTTGTCCCCACTCTTCTTATGGGACCTTGTAAGGAAAGCACCTCCAGCCGAGGGCTTGGCTACATCCCACCTGCAGAGGGAGGCTCTGAGAGCAAGTGGAGATGTTAACAGGCCTGCTGTAGCAGAACATGGTGATGCCACAGCAGAGACTGGAGGGAGGGGAGGCCCTGGTCCAGGAGGCTGGAGGAATGATGTGTATGTAGGAGACTCAAGGGTTTGTTGCCAGTGGGAGCTGAGATGAGGCCTAGTCACTCAGGGAGCACTATGGAGCCTGACCCAAGCCCAAAGAGACAAAATCCTGAATTTACAGAAGCTGTAGGACACAACCTCAAATGATGGTGAAGCACAAGCACTCCAGAAGCTAAGAGGTCAGAGTTGGAAAGAACATAATCTTCACATCCACCATGAGGTCTCAGCTACACCCCTCCTCTCCACACCTGGACAACATCTTAGGAGGCAGCTTGTAAGACACCCAGCCTTGAAAATTTTTTTTTTTAGTGAAAGATTGCACAGTCTTGAAGGGCCTATTTAAATTATTGGACCAGAGTGAATTTAAACGGAATTGGATCTTTGGTTTTTTAATTTTCCTGATACTAACAGATGGGGACCCAGAGAAATATCAGATACGTTATGGTAACAAAATGAAGTTGTTACTTTTTCTCTCCACATCTGAGTAACGGTGTGAGTTGAATTTTTTTTTTAAGGTCAAATATAATTTTAGTTAAACCTGAATTTATTATAAGATACCTTCTCTTTTTTGAACTTTATTTTTTTATACAGCAGTTCTTATTAGTTATCTGTTTTATACGTATTAGTGTGTATATGTCAATCCTAATCTCCCAATTCATACCACAGTGTGAGTTGAATTTTGAGACCCTGTAACATGGGGAAAGAGTCAGAGGAGATGAAGTTGCCAAAGTTTTAGCAGGTAAGTGAGAATCCTTACAGATTCCTTTTGAAATTTCTATAGTCAGATATACTATTTCTCCACATAGATTCATTTCCAAGAAAACAAAGAGGACAATAGATGAAAAAGATATTTCATTACATTTCAGGAGGCTTGCTGGCTGACATCTTTTGTATCTAGAATCCACAGGGACCACCTAATATATATGGTGGAGCCATGAAGGATCTTTATCTTGGGGTTAAAACCAGTGTTCCTTTAAAAGCTGACACATCTAAAGGAAAAGAAAAACTGGAGAATTCCAGATCTAGTGTACAACCAGTCTCCTCTGTGAAACAGGAGAGACTGCCTATGTAGTGTTCATTGATACATTTAGTGATCGCCAGCTACGTGTCAGGCACAATGCCAAGTGCTGGGGATACAGTGCTTGGAATGCGGCAGTTGTTCCACAAATGTTAAATAAGTGAATGAAAACTATGCTCCATTTCCAGAGGCAGCCTTACCTGAAGCTAATAAAGCTTAAACTTAAAGCAGTGGTTCCCAAACTTTGATGCACATAGGAATCACCTAGGGATCTTTAAATCTTTAAAAAAAAATACTGATGCCCGGCTCTCACCTCCAGACATTCCGATTGGTATGGGGTGCAAACTGGGCATCAGGATGTTTAAAGCTCCCCAAGTGGTTCTCATGAACAGCAAAGTTTGGGGACCACTGGTTTAAGGACCCCTCACTTGCTTAGGCCTCTTCCAAGACTGTTGTATTGAATGGATTTCAAGGTTAGTGCAAAGTTTGTGACTTCATAGCTTTTCCAGTGCAAGGCCTTTTCAAGCAACACGCTTGTCTTTTTACTGTGTCCCTGGAATTCTGTACGTCACCATCCCCCCTACCTTTCTTGGAGGAGTTGCCTGGTGACACTTATATGAAGCTGATTTAAAGCTCTACAAAATTTATTCAATGACTTTATTACAGAGGCAAACAATAACCATGTCTGCTGCACATGTGGGCCAGCTGGTAGAGAGGAGGGCCACGTGTGGAACTTCCTCTTCTTTGTCTTTGTCCAGGTGCACACCTGGGAGTGTATCTCCATGACTCTCAATAGGGTGAGCACGACCACAGTCTGTAGCGGAAGGAGTGGAGCAGCTCGCTGTGCAGGAGCTGATGAGAGAGAGGCTCTCAGTGGTGTTTTGAAGTGGCTTTGAACTTGCTAAGTGGCTGTGTGACCTGTATTTACCCATATCATCCACAGAGTACAAAGGCTGCTTGAGGTTCTCTGAGGCTTCCTTTTCCTGGCCATGCTTTGGTGTGAGTCCTCTTGGCCTCTTCTGTGTATCAAACACCTACTTAGCAGGTCACATCCAAGTTATTAATGCATCTGATTATCAGTGGCTTTGTTGCCCTCTGAGGAAAATGTATGTAACACATAAACCAGAGCCCCCGGTGATGACTAAAGGCAGATTAAGGGCATGGCTGCCCCTCTCTCTCTAGGGAAGGACTGGGACTTTTTGGATTAACTTCTGCCATAATAGAGCCTATAAAGTCTTCTGATATCTGGCACCTAAGAAAATGTGCCCCCAACTAACCTCTTCCGGGGTGGGGTCTGGGGTTATTAATGCCACGTTGATAGGATTTTTCTGTCTCTCCTTTCTGACTCTGTGGAACTCCAGGAGTGGCATTCCTTGTCTGTCTGAATGGTATACCTTCCTCTCTCGACTCTTCCAAGTGGTCACTTTTAGAGTCTTTCAGAATCTTCCTGATGATTGTGAAAGCTTGGCCACACTATCTTGAGCTCAGTTGGAGAAACAAAGGAGAAGGACGTTAATCATCAAGTTCGCTCATTTTCCCTGATGCAGACTCAGTGATACCCTTTCATAGAAGCTTCAGAGATCATTAATTAGACAAATGGTACTGGCTTTGCTTTCTGCAGCCCCAGCAAATGCTATTTGACTTGTAGGAGGAATGACTAGTTGCATTGAATGAGAGGGGTGATAACGCCTGTTTAAACAGTACAGAGCAAACATTAAGACAGCAGACACTGGGGGAAACCAAGTGTGCCCAGGCAATGGGCCCTGTTTCTTCAAGCACAGTTGTTTCTCATGCTGTAAGGTAGTCTCTCTCGTCCTAAAAATCTGAATAGCCAGCACTTCCTAATAGTGGCATTTTCTCACACTGTTTGCTTTATTAACTTGAGCAGGAATGCTATATTGCACAACTCCAGGGAGTACCATTCGCATTGTCTTTTGTAAATCATGCTCCCTGGATTTAGAATGTCTTGGGTCCTTCAGATGGTATTGGGTGCTTTCATAATTACTTCTCAATAATGGACTAGGAGGTTTCCATATGACTCAGAGCCCAAAGTCAAAGAAGTCTAGAAACCTGAAGAAACTAAAAAAAGGAATAAATCCTTTGGGTTCCTTAGTCCATTTTTTTTTTTGAAATTTTGTGGTACGTGGAGATGAAAAATTCTCTGGGTTAAGTGAGGTCTTGGATTCTGGCCCCCCTCTGTCACCGCCTGTGTGACTTCAGGCAAGTTATAATGCACAGCAAGTAGAAGGCTTTGTCATGACCAATACTAACTGGGCTTGTTTTGCTCAATGTGTTTGAAATGACCATAAGCCAGCGTTTTTTGGAGTAATGTGTTGAAGCAAAGATGTTCAAATGATAAACAGAGTTTCCAATTGTAAGTTTTTAAAAAAATTATTTATTTATTTATTTATTTATTTATGGCTGCGTTGGGTCTTCGTTGCTGCATGTGGGCTTTCTCTAGTTGCAGTGAGCGGGGGCTACTCTTCATTGTGGTGTGCACGCTTCTCATTGCGGTGGCTTCTCTTGTTGCGGAGCTCGGGCTCTAGGCGCGCGTGCTTCAGGGCTTCAGTAGTTGTGTCTCGCGGGCTCTAGAGCGCAGGCTCAGGAGTTGTGATGCACGGGCTTAGTTGCTCTGCGGCATGTGGGATCTTCCCAGCTCAGGGCGCGAACCCGTGTCCCCTGCATTGGCAGATGGATTCTTAACCTTTGCTCCACCAGGGAAGCCCCAATTGTAATTTTTAAAAGTGGAATTGAGAATTGAAGCAGATTTGGAATGAAGCAGATTTGTGTAAAGCTGTATGTAAACAGACTCTTACATGTGAGTCATTTGGATGTTATCAGAGATGAGTGATCACTGAAGGCACCATGTTGTAAAGATTAATGTGTTTTTGGAGGGAGATTTAGTGGATTTAGATCTTGAGGACTCAGGAGATTATGTGTGACCTGATCTCTCTCCTCATCCCTTTGCATCATCAAATTAATTCCATTTGAAAACGGATAGAACCCCTTATGGCTTCTAACATCTGAGGTCTTACTGCACAAAAAAAGAGGAAGTCCTCTGTACATTCCATACAGTATACACCCACATTTGATATATTATTTAATGACTCAAAACTAAAATTTCAACATGACTTTGGCTATCTTAGAAGTGTGGCATCTTGGGACTACAACTTTTAAAAATAATTGTGCAGATCACGAATGCTATTGTTACTTTTCAAACTTTGATAAGGTTTTGTATTAAGGTTTTGTATTAAGGTTTTAGGGTTAAGACATGTATTAAAATAAATGTTCCTGTCTGTGGTGATATTCTAGTTTATATTGAAGAGCCATAAGGAGAGGAAGAACAAGGAAGCTTCCTTGTTTTGTCCTTGTATTAAGTGCTTAGTGTATGCTAGGACCTGATCTGGGGAATTTACATACATAGTCTTATTAATACAACAGTCTCACAAGGGAGATAGTATCACCTCTGTTTTCTGGATGAAGAAAGGTTCAGAGAGGTTGAGAAATTTTTTGATGATCACAGAGATAGTAAGTGGAAGAATTGGAATTTGAATTGAAATTTGTCTGACTATTTTCTTACCTAAAAATTCTTCCTTTCCTACATCTATCATATCGAACATTGAACTGCCATCATGTGAAATGCTGTATCAGCTTTACTTATTTTTCCCAAGGAGACACATGAGATGACAAAGACAGCAAGTCTCCAGAATTGGAACACTTTCCCTTGTGTGAGTATTCTGAAAGTATAATACCCATGCCGTCTTTCTGGGAAAAAAAAAAAGTCAAGGAATTACCTCAAGAAGATAAAAAATAAATTCATGGTAACATAGCCTTTGGTTTAATTAAAAAAAAAAAGGGGCAAGCTTCGGGTATGGCTGGTTCCAGACATTCAAACAAAGTCATTAGTCCTAGTTTCTCTTCATGTTTCAGTAGTACTCTTCTTCATGTTGGTCTTATTCTCCACTGGCTAACTTCCATTAACTCCAGGCTTTTATCCTCCAAGGTTAAAGATAAGAAATAGAATCTTCTTCTAAATTAGAAACAAGTCTTAGGCCTGATTCTCATTGGCTCATATTGACCATCACTGAACCGATTAATCTGGCTAATGGCTTACAGTACTCTGATCAGCTGTTTAGAGTCATGTGGCTACCCTAGGACTGGATAGGGAGCAGGTAGAATGAGGTCCACCCAAAGCAAATAGACTGAGACTGGGAGAGCTGTGGATCTCCAGAGGAAAACCGGGGTTCAGTTAATGGAAGAAGAAGAAATAGATGCAAAGCATAAAAACAGTAATATCCTCTACAAGCAATGAACCAATAAATCAGGAAATGTGTCAGTTAAGATCAAATAATCACCGGGACTCCCCTGGTGGTCCACTGGTTGGGACTCTGTTCTTCCACTGCAGGGGCACACATTCGATCCCTGGTTGGGAAACTAGGATCCTGCAGCATGCTGCGTGGTGCAGCCCAAAAAAAAAAAAAAAAAAAATCTCAAATAGTCAGTGATGAAGTTAATGGGGCATTTGATGCAATCGTTAAATGTTAATATACTAACAACTTGTGAATAAAATTCCAGATGGTTGCAACACATAGTTGAAGCTCAGTAAAGAATTGTTGAGCGAATGAATGAGACATGAGGAGGTTCAGGGTGGAGTGGGCAGAGTAAAACAGAAGTAGAGCATTCCAAGTGCCTTGTCTTATTAAGGAGAAAGGTTATAGATACTGACTAATCTTGGTGTTGTTAGGATTATATACATTTAAGTATGTCAAGCATTCAAAGATGGTTACTATTGAAATAAAAAAAAGATGTGGAATTGCTAAACCACTAGTTTAAAAAAAAAAAAGGATCAAAGAAAATTTGATCCGTCCAGCAAAATCAGGTTAGGAAAGAAAAATAAATATACATTTTAGGACTAAATATACCCATGATATGAATGAGTTAAATCCCATTATTAAAAGATAAAGATTTTTCTCAGAGACAAGATCAAGTTTTATGTTGTTTACGAGAGACAAACCTAAAACAAACAACACTCAATAAAGGGGTGGATAAAGATAAACTAGGTAGGTGATAAAATAGAAAGCAGGAATTGAAAAACTAAGAATAAAATTAACAGCAAAAAAAAAGGATACTTGGGCTATTTTATAAGCTATAAGTGATACAATTAATAAGATGTAACAATCATAAACTTTAGAATACCAAATAGTAGTGGGAACAAATATAATGCAAATTTTATTAGAAGTACAAGGAGAATTTTTTTATTGTAGGAAACTTAAACTTACCCCTCAGAAATGGACAAACCAAGTTAAAAAAATCAAAGTAAATTAAAAGTAAAGACAGAATGTGAATAACAATATTTTTAAATGTTGATTTTATATATTTTAATTATTTATCAAATCTATGTGCCAGGCATTATTCTAAATACTTTATAAGTATGAACTCATTTAATCCTTATAACAGTCCTCTGGCACAGGCATGTTACTATCTTCATTTTACAGATGGGAAAACCAAGTCATGGAAAATGTAAGTAACTTGCCTCGGGTCACACAGCTGAGTAAATGGCAAGACTGTGTATGGCTCAACAGTCCAGCTTTTAACTCCTATGCTCCGAATGCACACATGTATAGACCTTTGTACTCTACAGTAAAGAATATTTGGGGGACTTCTCTGGTGGTGCAGTGGTTAAGAATCCGCCTGCCAACCCGGGTCACGGGTTCGAGCCCTGGTCCTGGAAGATCCCACATGCTGCGGAGCAACTAAGCCCATGTGCCGCAACTACTGAGCCTCCGCTCTAGAGCCCGTGAGCCACAACTACTGAGCCCACGTGCCACAACTACTGAAGCCCGCACGCCTAGACCCCGTGCTCTGCAACAAGAGAAGCCACCGCAGTGAGAAGCCCACACACACCGCAATGAAGAGTAGCCCCTGCTCACCACAACTAGAGAAAGCCTGCGCATGGCGACGAAGACCCAATGCAGCCAAAGATAAATTTAAAAAAGCAGAATATTTAGGCTTTCCATATTTCGTTCTTATCTTCTTCCTGGACTTAACAGAAGACTAGACTTCAAAGCTCTCTTGTAAGGAAGAGCAATGTGATTAGTTATAGCCAATGAAATGAGAACAGCAATGACAAGTATCAATTCTGGGCCAAAGCATTTAAGAGCTGACATACCACTATGACACTCTTCCTTCTCTTTGTGTGACAGCCATAGCTTGAGGTGGCAGAGCCACAGGATGAAGTTGCTCAAATCCCTGAGTAACCACACAGAGAACCACATGCAGAGGAGCTTCCCTGGAGTCACCCAATACATGTTGGATTTAGAGTGAGAGAGACGTAAACTTTTATTGTGTTAACATAATAAAGGGATTCATTACTGTAGGATTGCTTACTCTGTCCTGATTATGACATACCCCCAAATGAAGAATTCACATTCTCTTCAAATTTAATATAACATCCATAACAATAGATAATGTGATGAGCCACAGACATCCTAATACATTTCCATAAGTAGAAATCATACACATTTTTTGACTCAGGAGCAGTAAAGAAAAGAATTTAGAACGGAGGAAAACCAGAAGAACATAACCACATGGAAACTGAAAAAATTTTTTTCTAGGAAAAGACTCAAAACTAAACCCAGAAAGAGGCAGAAAACCTTAAAAGACTAATATTCACATTGAAAAGGTAATAAAAGAACTACGCCATCTCTACCTCAAGGCAACAGAAAATGGTGGGAAATTTCTGAATTATTTCTACAGAGATAGCAAAACTGGATAAGAACAGTCACACACACACAAAAGGAAACTATAGGCCAATCTTATTAATATGGATGCAAAAGTTCTAAACAAAATACCAGCAAATAAAATTCAGCACCATATTAAAAGATATATAAAAATATATATTTAAAAAACCCATCATGATCAAGGTGAGTTTATCTCATGGATGCAAGGATAATTTAACATTAGGAAATATTTTCATGTAATTCATTACATTAATGGACCAAAAAAAGAAGAGCTGTGATCATTTCAGTAAATGCCAACAATTCACTTGATAAAATTTTACATCTGTTTCTAAGAAAAAGCCCTTTATATTCTGAAATAAAAGAAAATTTCATTAACATAATACCTATAGCAGATACGATTCTTAATTGAAACGTTAGAAACATTCCCATTAAAGTCTGGAACAAAACAGGATGTTATTATTGAAAATTGTTCTGACAGCCCTACTAATAGAATGGGATGAAAAACAAATAGGTATAAGGTTTAAATATTAAAAAGAAAGGCTCAAAATGTTATTTTTTCATAATTTCTCTTGTTTTTATCAGTCTTTTTCTTGTCAAGTAGCACACAGAAGCAGAAAACTGAATCTTACTGAATTATTAAAAAGCAAATAATCCTGTTTCCATCACCCAGCTCAAGAAGTAGAACTTTTGTCAGTCGACCAGTTGCCCCTCTATATTCCCTCCAAACCACTGTACTGACTTTTGTGATGATCACGTACTTAAAAAGTGCTATAATTTTTTTCAGGTTCCCTTTCAATGGATATGATTATATACCTAAGAAGTCAAGAGACTCACCTGACTGACCTATTAGAACTAATGAGGTCAGCGGGATGGACTTTGCTCCTACAATTACCTTCTCAGTTTCCTTAGTCATCCATTTCTTCTGCCCTGTTGGATCATTCTTTCTCTAGTATCTCCTGTTTAAAAAACAAAAAAATCCCTCCCTTTACCTTACATTCCCCTCCAGCTGCTACCACAGTTTTATGCTCCTCTCTACAACAAAACTCCTGAAAGAGCTGACATTATTTCTGTGGCCTAATATCACCTCTGCACATGTAAACTGGATTCCCTCTGCCCCACACCACTGACATTACTCTTGTCAAGGATCCCAATGACTTCCCTGTTGCTGAATCCAGTGGTGACACTTCTGTCCTCAACTTGGAGTAGCATTAAAGGCAATTGAAGGTCTTTTTAAACAAAATTTTTATTGGAGTATAGTTGATTTACAGTGTTGTGTTAGTTTCGGGTGTACAGCAAAGTGAATCAGTTATACATAGACATATATCCGCTTTTTTTTTTCAAAGGAGTGACCCAGAACTTGCACCATATGCTTTCTTTTTTCTTTTTTTAAAAATTTATATATATATATATTTTTTATTTGGGGCTGTGTTGTGTCTTCGTTGCTGTGCGTGGGCTTTCTCTAGTTGCAGCGAGCAGGGGCTACTCTTCGTTGCGGTGCATGGGCTTCTCATTGCGGTGGCTTCTCTTGTTGCAGAGCATGGGCTCTAGGCGCGTGGGCTTCAGTAATTGTGGCACGTGGGCTCAGTAGTTGTGGCGCACGGGCTTAGTTGCTCTGCGGCATGTGGGATCTTCCCGGACCAGGGCTTGAACCTGTGTCCCCTGCATTGGCAGGCGGATTCTTAACCACTGCGCCACCAGGGAGGCCCCACTCTTTTTTTTTTTTAGATTCTTTTCCCATATGAAGTTCTATTCTTTTTTAAAAAATCTTAATTTTGATTGAAGTAGAGTTGATTTACAATGTTGTTTTAGTTTCCAATGTACAGTAAAGTGATTCAGTTATATTCTTTTTTTTTAAATTTATTTATTTTTGGCTGCTTTGGGTCTTGGTTGCTGCGCATGGGCTTTCTCTAGTTGTGGCGAGTGGGGGCTACTCTTCATTGCAGTGTGCAGGCTTCTCATTGTGGTGGCTTCTCGTTGCGGAGCACGGGCTCTAGGCATGCAGACTTCAGTAGTTGCAGCACGTGGGCACAGTAGTTGTGGCTTGTGGGCTCTAGAGTGCAAGCTCAGTAGTTGTGGTGCATGGGCTTAGTTGCTCTGCAGCATTTGGGATCTTCCTGGACCAGGGCCTGCATTGGCAGGCGGATTCTTAACCACTGTGCCACCAGGGAAGCCCCTCAGTTATATTCTTTTTCATATTCTTTTCCATTATGGTTTATTACAGGATACTGAATATAGGTCCCTGTGCTATACAGTAGGACCTTGTTGTTTATTTTATATATAGTAGTTTGTATCTGCTAATCCCAAACTCCTAATTTATCCCTCCACCTGCCCTTCCTCTTTGGTAGCCATAAGTTTGTTTGTTTTCTTTGTCTGTGAGTCTGTTTCTGTTTTGTAAATAAGTTCATTTGTATTGGGGAGTTCCCTGGCGGTCCAGTGGTTAGGACTTGGCACTTTCACTGTGGTGATCTGGGTTCAATCCCTGGTTGGGGAACTAAGATCCTGCAAGCCATGCAGTACGGCCAAAAAAAAAAAAAAAAAAATGTTCATTTGTATCATATTTTAGATTCCACATATAAGTGATGTCATATGGTATTTGTCTTTCTCTTTCTGACTTACTTCACTTAGTATGATAATCTCTAGGTCCACCCATGTTGCTGCAGATGGCATTATTTCATTCTTTTTTATGGCTGAGTAGTATTCCGTTGTATATACATACCACATCTTCAAAATAAAACCCTATACCCATTAAGCAGTTACTTCTCATTTTCCCCTGCCAGCTCCACCCACCCACCCAACACTCTGCCCTTGGCAACCACCACACTGTATTCTGTTTGTATGGATTTACCTATTCTGGATATTTCATATAAATTGAGTTATATAACATGTGACCTTTTGTGTCTGTTTTCTTTCACATAGCATAACATTTTCCAGGTTCATCCAAGCTGTAGCATGTGTCAGTACTTCTTTCTTTTTTATGGCCGAATAGTATTCCATTGTATGTATCTACCAGCTTTTTTATCCATTCATCCATTTTTGGACATTTGGATTGTTTCCATTTTTTTTTACTATTGTGATTATTGCTGCTGTGAACATTTGTGTATAAGGACTTGTTTGAGTGCCTGCTTTCAGTTCTTTTGGGCATATACCTATAAGGGGAATTGCTGGGCCATATGTCAATTCTCTGTTTCACTTTTTGAGGAACCACCAAACTGCTTTCCATAGCGGCTGAACCATTTTTCATTTCTACCAGCAATGTACAAGGGTTCAAATTTCCCCACATCCTCACCAACACTTGTCATTTTCCCAAGTTCACTTTTGAATATGTTAAGATGACAGTGTGTCATGGAGGTGGAGATATAAAATAAGTTATTGGATATAAAGGTCTGGAGTTTAGAAGGGAGATTTGGGCTTGAAATATACATTTTGATGTTGTTAGCATATCAAGGATGCTTAAAGACATGAGAGGGGATGACACTGACAAGGAAAAGGGTATGGACTGAGAGGAGAAGTGGGCCTAGATCCTTGCGTAGAGGAACCCTGAATATCTGGAGGAAAGAAAGGCGGAGCTGGCAAAGAAGATAGAAGGATCAATTTAAAGGTACCATCAAGCCAGCTTAGCACGTGAGAAACTGGAGATTAGGCTGCATCACCTGTCAAACATGTTCTGCTGAAGATCCAGGCAGTGTAGTGAGGTTTTTTTGTTTTGTTTTGTTTTTTTTTTTACCATCCATGGAGTCAGTACTTCTAATATCTCAAAAGCCACATCTCAAGGTCAGAAAACTTTTGCCATAGATTCTACGGATCAAGATGATAGGAGTAACATAAGGAGATACACAGTATCCCATCTGGGTACCACCCAAAGCTTCTCATTTTGGTACAAAGATGTTCATGTCCTAATTTCTGGAACCTGTGACTGTTATTTTACATGGCAAAAGGGACTTTGCTGATGTAATTAAATTAAGGACTTGGAGATGGGGAGATTTTCCTGGATTATCTGGGTAACCACAAAGTATTCACAAAAGTCACATGTGATAGAGGAAGGCAGGAGAGCCAGAGAGAGATTCAAAGATGCTACACTGCTTGCTTTGAAGATGGCTGAAGGGGTCATGAGCCAAGGAATGCAGGTGACCTCTAGAAGCTAGGAAAGGCAAGAGAACAGATTCAATCCTGGAGCCTCCAAAAGGAACATAGCTTAGCTGACACCTTGATTTTATTTTTGTTTTTTTTATTCTGCTAAGATATAAAAATAACCTTATTTGTTCTTTCAAAACATATATATTATCTTTAGCTTGTATTGTTTTCTAACTTATTAGCCTTGTCCCTCTACTTACATAATAAAAAGCTCTTCAGGCAAGAAAGATTATTAATTCTCCTCATTTCCTTCACAGTACCTAGCAACACACTGGGCAGATGCCAGACACTCAGTAAAATTTACACAAGATGTGTAACATGTAGAAACTCAACTGTTCTTTACAATCCTTCCTCCCTCAGCAAAAGGTGTTTCAAAATTGTGAAAACACAATAGCTAAAAATGGAATTTTGTGGATATCTAAAAAACAAGAGATGCAAATATTTTTATAATCCTTTTTGCCAACAAAAAGTAGTGGAGGGAAGTATGAATTTACTAACTCAAAACACAGAGAAGGAGACATGGATAAAGGATAAGAAAGCACTCGTGTTCACTGTAACACTACTTTTACATAAGCCGAAATGCAAAAGAAGGATATAAAGATTACAGGTGAAAAACTGAAAAAATGCTCAAGACTACAACACATGCTTCAAGTAAAAGTGATTGTGGTTATGAATAATTTGAAGAGCTTGATTTTTTTAAAGAGGAAAAAAAGCCTTTTTCACAAATGCAAAACACTTCAATGTTTGTTTCAGAGAAATTTCACATTATAATTGAAGTTGAAAGTCCCAGAGTGTTTCAAACTAGTATAATATAATCAGGAAGTTTTATGTTAAAAACAAAGCCAAATGGACTATAAAAAGTAAAACCACACAACACTCATTTTGTTCTTGGTTAGTAAAAGTAGTATTTTATCTGATTCTTAACAATGTTACCAGTCCTTCACTTGAACACAAACTAAATTGGTCTATGTAAGTAAGTTGACAACATTTCTTTTTTTTTTTTTTGCGGTACACGGGCCTCTCACTGTTGAGGCTTCTCTCGTTGCAGAGCACAGGCTCCGGACGCGCAGGCTCAGCGGCCATGGCTCACGGGCACAGCCGCTCCGCGGCATGTGGGATCTTCCTGGACCGGGGCACGAACCCGTGTCCCCTGCATCGGCAGGCGAACTCTCAACCACTGCGCCACCAGGGAAGCCCAGTTGACAACATTTCTTATTCTTGACTTACTTCAAACATTTCAGGCAAATTGAAAACAAAGTGTGAATATGTAAAATTGAATTTCATCTGAATTAGTTGGAGAATCTAAATTGACTGCTTATATTGTTAACTTTATTAATGACTCCTTAATTAGCAAGGCTTTAAGTACCTGTAGTTTGAGGATTAACAGATATTAAAAATAAGTGTGAAGTAACCCCATTTACAATATCAGGAGATGATAATGATTTTGTAGAGAGAAACAAGGTCTAATAAAAATAATCTAGATTCCTAATACCACTTACTGACAATCACAGCTTTATATCATGCTAAAATTACATACGTATCTCCTCATTAGCAACTAATCTCACTCTTCTTGCCAAACCAATTATGAGAAATTTTCGGACTGAAAGGAATTAATAGGACACTTGGACCTCTCTCAGTCTTCTCATGACTCAAGTAATTAGTATGCACTTGAATATAAAATCCAAATTGACACCTTGATTTTAGATCAGTGAAATCCATTTTGGATTTCTGACCTCCAGAACTGTAAGATAATAAAGTTGTGTTGTTTTAAACCACTAAATTTATGGCAATTTGCTACAGCAACAATGGAAAATGAATACATTCACTAAGACTGCTTCTTCAAGTGTCTTGATTAATTTACCTCTTTCTAAACTTCCATGGAAATGTCATTTTTTCACTCTGTGGTATCGGTTTGGCATTAAGAAGTAATGAAATGCTTCTAATTAGGCAAATATATATATTTCTCCACTGATAGTTCTTTCTCTGTGCCTTGTCAGAGTATGTGAATTTAATTTAAATTGTATCATTGAGTCCAGTGAAAATTCTTAATTGGTGGAATTCCAGGCACCATGCTGGAGAGGTTTTGGGAAGGGTCAGGGTCATCTTAGAATTCTGTCAGAGAAGTGGGAAAGCACACCCAGATGCCTGGAGTCTGTCCAGGGTTGTGGGAGTTGAGTATGCTCAGAGAGGCTCAGAAAAGATTCCTGCTTTGCTCAGTCCTTCAAGGTGACCTTAGATGGGATTCATTTATATCAACTACTCAAGCGTCTCCACCTCAGGGCCAGTGCCCAACCTATTCTGATTTCCTTGGCGATGGATTCACTGAATTACTTGGCCCAATCTCTCTTCTTTAACAGAGGTGGTTCAAGCCCTCTCATAGACCCAACTTTAGGAAAGCCATCTTTCACCCCAGCTTGGTTCTGAAAGGTCTCTCTACCTGGCCAGTGATTTTCATGGTATTGTAGTAAGAACACCAGATTTAAAGCCAGAATGCTTTTGCTTGATTCTTGATTCTGTTTACTAGTCTGTGCCAGAAAAGGGTCATAGAGCCTCCCTGAGCCTGAGTTTCCTTATCTGTAAAATGAGGATAATATTTACCTCATAGAATTATTATGCAGATAAAAAGAAAAATGCGTTTGAAAGCAGTAGATGTCCTGCGTTTTATTTATTTATAAATGTATTTATTTTATTTTTGGCTGTGTTGGGTCTTTGTTGCAGCGAGTGGGTTTTTCATTGCAGTGGCGTCTTTTGTTGCGGAACATGGGCTGTAGGTGCGCAGGCTTCAGTAGTTGTGGCTCGCAGGCTCTAGAGCGCAGGCCCAGTAGTTGTAGCACATGGGCTTAGTTGCTCCGCGGCATGTGGGATCATCCCGGACCAGGGCTCGAACCCGTGTCCCCTGCATTGGCAGGTGGCTTCTTAACCACTACGCCACCAGGGAAGCCCCTGCATTTAAAAATATATCCATATTCAGCAGTGAAAAGGAACAAATTACTTACAGACATGCAACAGGATGGATGATGTTCAAAAGCATCATGTTAAGTGCCAGGAGCCAAAAACCACACACCATATGATTCCATTTATATGACATTCCTGAAAAGGAAAAACTAGAGGGACATAACATCGGTGGTTGCCAAGGGTTGGATGTTGGGGGAGAGAATTGAAACAAGGGAGCTTTTTTGAGATGATGGAAATGTTCTATATTCTGATTGCTTGATGGTTACACAACTGTATATGCTTGTCAAAACTCACAGGAATGTACATCTCAAAAGGGTGAATTTTACTGTGAGTAAATTATACATCAACAAAGTTGACTTTTAAAAACTCGAAGCAAAAAATGTTCTACAGTATAATGTGTTACATATATAGTCCTTTAGGACAGGATCTTATGGACTGAGCACTCAATCAATAAATACGCTAGTCCAGATTTTTGGCTTCAGTGCCATGTTGTTCACATATGATTTTCTGTTAATATAGCACGCTCATCCATTTGCAGCTTTAAAGTTTCTTTAATTGGAAAGGTACTGAGCATTTCTCTTCTAAAAACGTCAAGTATTGCTTTGCCTTAAGGAACAAGGGAGGTCACCAAGAGAATGATGAGGCAGGGCTGTACTATCAAATAACCTAGAAGCACAGAGATATCTGGGAAGTGGAGGGGGGTTGAGGGGATTCCTGCTTTGGTCGCCAAACGGGAGAAGCAGTACAAGCCTACGAGATGTCGTATGTCAATAGCGGATGTTATCTTGTTTTGGAGGGAATTTCCAGCTCCGTCGTTTAATATTAGTCAGACTTCTGTAGTTAAGGACGGCCTAACATTAGCTTAATTAAAACACCAGTCAGATACACGTGAAGGCAAAGACGTGCGACTCTCGGCTCAGGCTGGCTGGGACCGTCAGCGCCCAGAGGAGGTCAGCTCCCTGGGCGCTCCCCCAACCCGGCAGGCGAACCCCTTTCTTATTGGCCACTGCCTGGCCGCCTCGGGCGCCCATTGGCCGGCCCCGACGCCTGCTTCTATAAGAGGCGGGCAGCGCGAGGCTGTGGGCTGACCCAGCTCACTGCTAGCGGCGCCCGAGGTGAGTGGGGTTGGCCCCTTCCCACCGGGACCAGGGACCACCGTCGCGGATTTGGGGGCACTGGGCTGGCTCGAGGAAGAGGCAGGGTCATCCTCCAGGAGGTAAATGCCCGTGGGGAGCTGGGCCTGGGAAATCAAAGTCGTACTCCTGTGGTCACTCACTCTTCTCCTTTCCTCTTACTCTCTTTGGGGAGAAAAGACACTATTTTTGAGGGCCTCCCCGTGCCAGAAACAGGCTCTTTACATGTCATCTGATTTCACCTCCCCAGCAAACCCTGTGAGGTAGATAGTTCTTGAATTTTACAGATGAGGAAACTGAGGTTCAGAGTTGAACCCAAGTCAGTGTGATTCCTCTATGCTAGCAGAAACAGACACATTCTTCTTTCTCTTCTCCGTCAAATGGCAACATCTCATTTTTCCTTCTCCTCCTGTAAAGGGAACCTTCCCTTAGACACCCTCAAAGAAAAGGGAGTCTCTGAGGCAAAGCCTTTCAACATCACATCTCCTCACCTCCACCCCAACATGGGACTAAGAGCTGGGGTGCAAGGTTACAACTGACAAAGAAGCATAGGACCTAGTAGTTTAGATCCTGTTAATAGTCCAGGTAAGTTTAACCTTGCCTCTGACCATTTCGTTTTCAGGAGTTTAAAATTAACTCCCCACTGATGCTCTACTCTAGTTGACTTGGGGGAAGAAGACTAGAGTCGAACTTTCTAGCCCAGTGAAAGTTTGTGCCTGTCAATTCTCAAAGAAGGACGGAATTCAATTATTTGGTTTAAAAGTAGAAGTGAGCACAGCTTAAATTAACTATAAATGGTTCTGTAAAGCTATAATCTGTGGCCTATGAATCTGATCACTGGAGTTCATTTGTACACGTATTATTATCATTAGATTATCTTCAGGCAGGGATGTATCTTCTACTTCCATTTTCTTTGCCGGTGCCATTATTTCCTGGAATAATGCTTTTCATGTTTTCTTTTATATTTCATCTTTACTTTCATCCTCTTTCCCTTCCCCCATTCAGAAAAGAAAATCAAGATTCTCTGGAGGATTCTCTCCTTACACACCAGTCTTTCCCAAAGCTTTTAGTTCTGTCTTCAAACAGCATCCATGCTTTCAAAATACTTTAATTCGATAGTGCTTTGTGCTTCCTAGATCATAGAAATTTAAATTACACTGTTACTGATTAAACTAAGGGGAGAAAAGAGTTTGTCAATTGACCTCTACTATACTAAGGGGCTGTTGATCTTCTGACAGACTTCTTGGTATGTGTTCCTTATTTCCAATGGCAGGTCCTGCACACCAGTGCATCTTTAGTCAGGTCAGGAAACTCGATAGGAGAATGACTTCCGGCCTCTCACAGAAAAAGGGGAAGTACCAGTTGGCATTGGCCTATTCGAGTATTGCTTTGAAAGTAAAATATATACTTCTTCATGAGACATGGATCCAAACAAGTGTGACCCATTGGACACTTCATAGCCTTTTATCTTACCAGGCTAGTACTGTGGGGTTTGCCCATGAAGGAGTAGGAGGGGGTAGGTAGCCAGAAGAGGGAAAGGAAAAAAAGTGATGGAGGAAATAATGAGGTTCTGAAAGGGGTTTGGGAGTAACGATAAAGACAGAATAAAGGCGCTTAATAAGTTCTGTCTATCAGGCCAAGCTGTGGCCAAATTTTAGTTAAGGTCAAAGCCTTGTGCTCTTAAGCTTATTTTGGGGTGGGTGTGGGGAGGGGTGAGAATTCTTTTCTTCTAGTTTCTAAGCAGAAGTTCCTTTTGAGAAACTTCATTCTTACATTGACTTAACAAGAGGGATAGGAATATTTCCAAATCTCAATGTAAAATGCCTTACTCATCATAAATATTCCGTTCATGTATCCTTCACCTTCCTTTGCCCCCACCCATTAGGGAAATGTTGGTGGCAAAACTAGATCCATTTTAGAACCAGGGGAAAAAGAGAATTATGAACCCCAAAAGGTTGGAGTTAGATTAGCCATGACTGTTAGTACCTTCTTATAATGGTTCCTGCCAGGGGAGCTTAAGGGTCGGTTTTGAAATGTGAAAGAAAATCTTGATATAGTTTTATATGAAGAGCATTCTAAGCTCTGAGGGATCGTTGAAGGATGACCTATCAGGAGATCTGAAATTCTGTCTGGTAAATTCTGTTACCACCGACTGGCAAAAATCACTTTTCTTTCCTGTTCTCTGATCCTTGCTCCCAGTTGTTAAAGTTTGCTTACATTATGAAAATAGTGGTAGACCAGGAAATAGGTTATATTTGCAGAATCCTTTTACTCCAGCGGGTTATGGTGACAATGTGAGGGAAAATGGGGACTCAGTAAATATAGGCTGATTCAGTAAATTGTACTTTGGAGTCTTCATCTGTTTGTTTGCAAAAGAATTGCTAAATTATTCACTTGAGATTTGGAACTTAATACACTTGGTGTTTCATAATAAATAAACTAGTGAAACTGAAAATCACCTTAAGACAAAAGAATACTTAAATGTTAAGTCATAACACAACCTTTCCATGTGCTTGTTACTATAAGAAATTACTATAAGAGATAGGTTTATAACTATCTTGTGAATGCTTAATTCCCAGGGTAGGAAAAATTTTTAGCCAGGAAAGTTTAGAATGTCCACTTTATTACATTTAACATTTTCTTTTTATGAAGATTTATGAAGATTGGGAAATTTGGGATGCACTTCCCATTATTAGAGCTAATATTTATTGAGTACTTAGTGTAGTTCAGCATCTGTTCTAAGGGTTTCAAATATTATACTCCTCCTCCTTATAGCCACGAAATTGGTGCTAATTAGCCTCCATCCTTAATTTTGCAAATAAGGAAATTAATGCACATAGAAATTATAGCTTGCCTACATGGATTTGTAGTTGGATTTATTACTAGCAATTTGCTTTATTATTTTACATCTCTCTTATTGTTGGCAACTGTATACTATAGGACAAAGTCACCCATACTCTGGAAGAAAAAAAAGTGCATGGTCTTTGAGTGATGGTTAGACACGTAAGAAATGTTTCCAAAAGTTTTCACATCTCCAAAAGCATTTTAAGAATGCGTATCTGAGACCATCCCTGAATTTTTAGCCCCAGAGCCACCAATTCAGAATTTCCTGTGTATAATTAAGTTTACCTTAAGAAACGGTCAATTCCTTTGAAGCTGAAAACCTCTCTTAGGATGTCTTGCTTCCCATCCATAAATCTTTTCTGTTCAGAGACTTAGGGATGGGCCAGAAGTCATCTCCAATCATCTTCAGAATCTCATGGGATATTGGTCATGGGGTTGGAAAGTAGGTGGGATTTCGTGTGCTCCTCAGATATTATAGCCGGGATCTCAGGATACGGTTCTCTTCTCCTTATTTGGTCTTACTGGAAAGTCAGCCTCTCCTCCTCCCCTTCCCTCATAATAAATCTGTGAATTCCTTGGAGGCAAACAGTCTTCTTTGTTTTTTAATCTTTACTGCCCTAACACTGACTATGATATGTAAATGTGCTTGGGTTGAAATTTCATTTGTTTTACCATTAGTAATCATTTGAATCACAGAAAAATCCACATTATGATTAAGTTTAACTGGTCATTTGGTTTTAAAGCATTTGACATAGAGATTGTTTTAGTTGTAGAGAATAAATTGACACAATTAGAAATATCTAAGCAGTTTTGATTTTAAACTCAATGAATCAATAAGCATTTGTTAAATTTTGAATTATATATCTCAGTCTCTTCTTGGTGCCTGAAATAGCCTAGTTTCCTCTGTGGAGAAAACACCGGAATACCAAGTCACATTATGTGTTTTAAAATGTATAAGGGGGCTTCCCTGGTGGCGCAGTGGTTGAGAGTCCACCTGCTGATGCAGGGGACACGGGTTCGTGCCCCGGTCCGGGAAGATCCCGCATGCCGCGGAGCGGCTAGGCCCGTGGGCCATGGCCGTTGAGCCTGCGCGTCCGGAGCCTGTGCTCTGCAACGGGAGAGGCCACAACAGTGAGAGGCCCACATACTGCAAAAAAAAAGAAAAAAAATGTATAAGGGAGTTTTTGGATGCCATGAGTTTCGGTTAACTGTTTGGTTACTTTGCTGTATTAGAAAAGTTAGGTAGTGTGCCCAAGGTCATACACTGACAAGTGTTAGACAGTGATTAGATATTTCCTTACACTGTTTTGCAGTGTAAATAAGTGGTTGAGAGATGCCAAAGTAGATATCTAGTTCATCTGAGAAGTCAGCTTTCAACTAGATCCCAGGAATTTTGTTCTATTTTCTGCCTTTCTGAACATTTTTAGGGTAATTCTTGTGAAATTAGATCCATATGTTAACATTCATATTTCCAAGGACACAGTTTTATTTTTTTATTTATTTTTTATTTTTTTAATACATCTTTATTGGAGTATAATTGCTTCACAATTCTGTGTTATTTTCTGTTGTACAACAAAGTGAATCAGCCATATGCATACATATGTCCCCAAATCCCCTTCCTCTTAAGCCTCCCTCCCACTGTCCCTATCCCACCCCTCTAGGTCGTCGCAAAGCAGTGAGCTGATCTCCCTGTGCTATGCGGCTGCTTCCCACTAGCTATCTATTTTACGTTTGGTAGTGTATATATGTCAATGCCACTCTCTCACTCCGTCCCAGCGTACCCTTCCCCCACCCCCGAAGGACACAGTTTTAAATATGTGTTCTTACATTCTCTAGCTGTGTCAC
Organism: Delphinapterus leucas; assembly: GCF_059928025.1. NCBI lineage: Eukaryota > Metazoa > Chordata > Mammalia > Artiodactyla > Monodontidae > Delphinapterus > Delphinapterus leucas. Next base: position 37,816,273 of record NC_143135.1, read on the forward strand.
CATGGACAGGTTAGTTAGTTTCTCTGAGCTTCAGTTTTCTCATTTATAAAATGAATATAATTCCTATCCCCCTCCACCAAGATTTTATGAGAATTATATGGGATAATATTAGTGCATGATATATATAGACATTTGACAAATATCAGTTCCCTTACCCACCTCTTGGGTTGCTAAGAATGGATGGAATCTTGTTATCATAGAGTGGGAATTTCTTTCTTATCTCCATACTCTCTGAACTTATATGTAGAAGTCCTTCAACTTAGTATGTACCTGATAAATATTTGTTAAACTAAATTCCAAAGCTATCAAAAAGACCGAATTCTGAAACAGAAAATTGTATTCCATTGGCAGATTAGCAGCAGACTATTGTTTATTACCATACAGTTGAAAATTACTGAGCCATATTTGGTACTTTATACCCTCTATCAAGCCAGATAGGGCTCTTGGGGATGCCTCTTATAAGGTACCCCAAATGTTATACAGTATGGGTTAAGAAAAAGGCTTTATGGCAGAAAGAGAAAACTCACAATAGTTCTCCGGTCAGAAGGACAGAAATTCATGAAGCTCCTCATTTTGATCGTCCTATAGAAAAGCATTTCAAAGCCAGGAATTTAGCTTAATGGAAAACTACCTTGTCCTAACTTTTCTCATTTAGCCTTTGATCAGACTTGCCATGGTCCTGAGATGGGTATTTGGATGTGCATAGAAGATCAAGTCCAAACTCCTCTGCATTAACTGCAGAGCCTTTTGAAGGATCTGGCCCCACTTACCTTGCCTACGTGATCCCTCATTGATCTGTGGTTGGTCACCTCCTCATCCTTTGTCTTTCACCTCCTCATGGACTCTTTCCTCTTTTTTCTTTAAGACCTAATTCAAACACATCTTCAGTGAAGCACCTCTGAACACGTACCAGAATAATTAATCTAGCCACTGCCATCACTCCACCGTCTGTGTTCCTGTTACAGTGCTTATCCTTCATTCTCTTTCTATGAGACTTTTAGTTCCCTGAGGGTAGGGACCATGTCTGTAATCAATCTTTCCTTCATTTATTCATTCAATGACATCTATCCAGTCCCTGTTACGTGCAGAGACTGTGTTAGGTACTCACAATGGTGCATAAAAACATACGTGATCTCTGCCCCCACAGAGCACACAGGCTAGTTGAAGAGACAGACACAACCATATACAGAGCTACACCTGCACCTGCGACTGTTGTTATGAATGGGAAGTATCTGGTGCCATGAGAACCAACACTAGGAGTTGACTTGGCGGGGGTCAGGGAAGGCTTCCACGAGTAAGGGAAATTTGAACTGCGGGAGACTGGAACACAGTCTATCTGGCTTCAAGCCCTCGCCATCCTACTATACCTGCTCTACAGGCTTGGATCAACGCATGAGAGCAGGTGAAAGGCAGTGAGATCGGTTATGTCAATTTAAGTTGTTAAAGGTTAACTCCACTAGAACAACATGAAACTGGGCAATTAGGGAGAATTAATAACCCAAAGAAAACTAATAACCATAAATCTTCAATATGCTGTTTCCATTTATTAATCCAAATCTTACTTCTCAAGTGTCTATTTCTCAGCTGAGAGTCACCAGTACAAAGTTACCATACCCTACATCTGTCCCCCACAATATCCTCACCTCCCCTATAAAGAAGATGTGATACATATGTATAATGGAATATTACCCAGCCATAAAGAGGAACAAAATGGGTCATTTGTAGAGATGTGGATGGACCTAGAGTCTGTCATATAGAGTGAAGTAAGTCAGAAAGAGAAAAACAAATATCATATATTAACGCATATATGTGGAATCTAGAAAAATGGTACAGATGAATCTATTTGCAGGGCAGGAATAGAAATGCAGACATAGAGAACGGACGTGTGGACATGGGGGGAAGGAGAGGGTGGGATGAATTGGGAGATTAGGTTTGACATAAATACAGTACCACATGTAAAATAGATAGCTAGTGGGACCCTGCTGTATAGCACAGGGAGCTCAGCTCAGTGCTCTGGGATGACCTAGATGGGTGGGATGGGGGTGGAGAGGGAGGTCCAAGAGGGAGGGGATAGATGTATACATATAGCTGATTCACTTAACTGTACAGCAGAAACTAACAGAACATTGTAAAGCAATTATACTCCAATAAAAAAATAAAAAATTAAAAAAAGGAAAAAAAATCCTCACTTCCCCCAACACACGTGCGCACACACACACACACACACACACACACACACTTGGCACTTGTAGGCCAATACTAAAAAGACTTCAGGGCCAATGGCCTAGGGGATTCCACAGTCAGAGAGAAAGTAGATACTTATATGGAACCAGAATTCTCTGGGCTACCAGCTATTCTTCTAGTCCACCTGTGTCCAGAGCTGTCCAGGCTTTTAAATTTACAAATGAAATAGGAGGGCTTGTCCCTGTTCTGAAGAAGCTTGCTGTCTTGTTAGAAGACATATCACATATATGAGTGACACATTTGAGGAAGCCATTTAAGACCCAGTGTAAACACAATGAACAAATGGCAAGGATGTGGAGAAAAGGTAACCCTTCTGCATTGTTGGTGGGAATGTAAAGTGGTGCAGCCACTATGGAAAGCAGTATGGATGTTCCTCAAAAAACTAAAAATAGACTTACCATATGATCCAGAAATTCCTCTTGGGTTTATACCCAAAGAAAGTGAAAACACTAATTCAAAAAGATACATGCATCCCAATGTTCATATTATTTTTAATAGCCAAGATATGGAAGCAACCTAAGTGTCCATCAACAGATGAATGCATTAAAAAATGTGGTATGTATGTATACATGCATATATATGTATACATATACACACACACACACACACAATGGAATATCACACAGCCATAAAAAATAATGAAAAAAGAATGAAATTCTGCCATTTGTAACAACATGGATGGACCCAGAGGGTATTATGCTTAGTGAAATAAGTCAGACAGAGAAAGACAAATGCTGTATGTTATCACTTATATGTGGAATCTAAAAAATGAAACAAGTGAATGAATATAACAAGAAGAACCAGACTTACAGATATAGAAAACAAACTGGTGGTTACCAGTGGGGAGAGAGGAGGAGGAAGGGGCAAAATAGGGGTAGGAGATTAAGAGGTACAAATTACCATGTATAAAATGGATAAGCTACAAGGATTATATTGTACAGCACAGGGAATATAGCCAATATTTTATAATAAATGGAATATAATCTATAAAAATATTGAATCACTATGTTGTACATCTGAAACTACAATAAAACCCAGTACAATAAAGTGCTAAAATTGTAAGGGGAGAGGAGGTAGGCTTTCATAGAGAAAGAGTACCCAGTTCAGGCCACAACAGTCAGGAAGACTGCAAGCAACCCATGGGCTTGATTCATGCCCTGAAAGGATTGGATTAGAAAAAAAAGAAAATTACTAACATGTATTGTCTGCCTTCTATATTCTAGGCACTGTGCTAGGCAATGTTTTAGCTTATTGTGGTCTCATTACAGTTTTGCAAAGTATATATGTACATCCATGTTTTACCGGTGAGGAAACTAAAACTTGGTTAATGTTATCAGATATTGTCTGTTTCAAATATTATCTATGCTACCAAATATTGTCTACATTGTACAACTTTTTTTTTAGAACTTTCTATTTTCATACTTTATTTTTAGAGACGTACGCCAAATTCATCATGATTGAAGACAATAAGGAAAACAAAGATCATTCCTTAGAAAAGGGAAGAGCAACTCTCATTTTTTCCTTAAAGAATGAAGTTGGAGGACTTATAAAAGCACTGAAAATCTTCCAGGTAAGCAGTCTCTGTATTTCTGCATAAAACTCTTATAAAATGGGTCTGTAAGATTATTTGTAAATTCTTCAGAGGTGGACTACAGAAATGTTTTAAACACTTAAATTTGTAGAATACTGCTCGATTCTATCAAATGGGCAAAGGATACAAACAATTTATAGAAGAGGAGGTACAAATAACTAATAAAGAAATGGGGGAGGAAAGATTCACTTTACAGATTTTGAAGAAGCAAATTTTAATTTTATTTTAATTAAATGAAATATTGAAATTTTAATGATATTATTTAATGATACATTAATAATATATTAAACGCTATTTTTTATATAGCAAAATAACAAAGAGTCTACAATTATACTACTCCCTACTGTTAAAGCTTCAATGCATTTGGCACTTAAATACACCTTTGGTGTGAGGGAAAATTGATGTGATGTGTAGGGAAACAATCTGGTAATATGTATTTTGAGTCTTAATGTGTTCACATATTTTGACCCAGTAATTTTACTTCCATAAATCTATCCTAAGGAAATCAGGGTCAGTCAGTTAGAACAGGAATTTTTACTGAGTACTTACTAAGTACAGCACGTCCTGCTAGATATGAAGGTGTGTACCCTAACAAAGCAGACACAGTTCCAGCCCTCACAGTTGTGTATAATCTAGTGGAGAAGACAGACACTAAACAAATAATTTCAGTAAACAAATGATTACATGTGTGTAAACTGACCTGAAAGAGAAGTACCAGGTACTATGATAGCATTGAACTGGGAGACCTAACCCAGTTTAAGAGACACAAAGATTTATTTATAGGAATTAAAAAATTATAAACAAACTACTTGTCCTAAGGTATGGAACAGGTTAAATTATACTACTAGAACATCATCGGTATTAAGCTTGTAGCCCGTGAAGGCAGGCCACCTGAGTTCAAATCCTTGCTCTGTCACTTATTGGCTGTGTGATGGTGGGCAAATTAATTAGTCTCTCTGCGTTTCATCTTAGCATCTATAAAATGAGAACCCTACCTACCTCACAGGGTCACTGTGAGAACTAATAAAATTAATATATTTCAAGTGCTTAGGATAGCTCATAGTAAATTATCAATAAATGTTAGCTGTTTAGAAACCAGATTTATATCCATATGATATACTATTAAACAGCAGTTTGAAAATAATATTTCAAAGAATTTAAAATTCTAAATATAACAAATAGTCTAGAAGAGTTTGTGATAAAAAGCACCAGTTTTTTACCCAGCACCTCAGTTCCACTCCCTAGAGGCAATCTCTTTTAACTATTTCTGTTCTTTAGTTCTTTTAGCGGTGAATTTATAATGTCTAAATATTGTCCTGATCTCTCTGAGTTATCAATTTACATGATATTTATTTACTCTCTATTGTGAATGATACTGATACTGATACTTCCGTCCCTTCTTCCTCCTTCTCCTCCCCATATTTGATAATTACATGATTACTGCAAGCTCTTCTTTTGATTACCTTGGAGTCTTTAAATAGTATACCTATATTTCTTCCATCAACTTTCTTTTTTATTTTGTCTTTAATCAAATAATACTTGTGCATGGTTTAAAAAGTCAACCCCACACTATAAAGCTTATAAAGAAAATAGCAGTCTTCTGCTTCATCTCTCTTCATTCCTAAATTCCATTTAATTTTTATGTTGACCTAGGTGCAGAGGGTTGAGCTAATCACACTCCTTAAATCACGTGGACACTGTCATCACTGATGTGTACAGCCTCCTCCTCCTGTTTTATTCCATCTCCATTTCTCTCTTCTGATAGACAACTGCTCTGATACGTTTGATCTACACACTGAATTGTTTTTTATGTTACTTAGAATCTATGTTGAGTTTCTGCATGTGCATGGACTGGTAATTTATATAAATGTTATTGTACATACACTTTTTCTTTTACTCAGCACTGTGTTTTGAAGACCTACCCGTGCTGCTACATATCCATCTCATTCGTTCTTCTGACTGCTGCAATGGTGTTGTGGGCGTGAATCCACCTATTTTTACTTATCCTCTGCCTATAGGGGGCAAGCATCTTCAACGCTTTTAACCATATTTTCTCATAGTATCGTCCATATTTATAAGCAATATGCTTATTCTGCTGCTATTCCTTGTTTTTTCCGTTTGTAGATATTGATTTTCTCCAGCGGAAGTGAAGGGTTAGCTTCCTTGGCACAGCTCCCTTTCCAGAGGCCCCTCAACTTCCCTTCTCCCCATCTTCACAATGTAGTTATGCCCCAATTTTTGGCTATATCAGTCTTCAGTGTTTTCATTATAAAGATGATGTAAATCTTGTTCAAAGAAGAGCTATATTATCCGTTATTCTGACTCTTCTTTTCTTGTACAACAGGATTACAGCATAGTTTTTAAGGGCATAGACTATGGAGCTAGACAGCTTGAGTTTGAATTCCAGCTCTTACACTGATTAGCTGTGTGCATTTGGGCAAACTGCTTAACCTCTCTGTGCCTCTGTTGCTGTAATTGAAATATCTGATAAGGAATGTCTCACTTATTACTTTAACTCTACCTGAATTTTCCTAGACCTTCTTGACTAAACTTTTCTTCCAGGTAAGAAGAAAAGAAACTAAATAACTTTTAAGTTATTTAGTTACATTTCCTCACCAAATGCCATCAAGTTTTTCATTTTGATAGCACTCAATTTTAGATTACTTTAGGAAGAATTGACATTTTGTGTCTTCTTCTCCAAAAACATAATTTATAGCTTTATATTTATTCAAGTCATCATTCAGAAAATATTTATGAATGTACTCTTATCTAAAAATTAATAAGAAATAGATTCAAAAAAACTCTCCTTTACTCCTGATCAATTCCAATATATTTTGTAACTGGCTCTCTTGTATTGATTCCATGATAGATTCTACGTTCCAGGATAAACCCTGCCTATTCCGATTTCCCAACATCCCTGACATTCACTCTCCTTTCTTATTTATCAAGTTAATGTTCCCTGATAATTATCTCATCCCTACCTTTGCTCATACAAGTTCCTCCTGTTTGGAATCTTACTTCTTCCCTTCTGTCTTCCTATTCTATCTATTTTTTAAGACTCATCTCAGCTCCTATCTGCTCCATAGAACCTTCTACCTCCTCAAACTCCTGATGTTTTTTTCCGTTTCTGAACATCTTCTGTGCCTGAACACTCACTATTTGTATTTTCTCTTAGTCTTTCATGTGTTAGTCAACTAGATTGTAAACTCCTTGTACGTCTTGCCCTTCTTTGTATGCTTCACAGCCATTACTTGGCTACACAGGTGTTCACTAAGTTAATTTAGATTCAACTGGTTAGTATTGGAGATCATCTACTCTAACTTTCTCGTTTTTTAGATGAAGAAAACTGTTGGGTGACTGGTTCTTATGTTTCATGATTATGTCACCAGGGCTTTTCCTCAGCACCCAGATTGGTAAGAGAAGATACCTTCCCCCCACAGGTTTACACATATGGCACCCCACAGCTCAGGCTGGCACGCGAAGAGATCAGAAGCAGCAATCTGATTCAGCTGGTTACTGAGTTTGTAGCTTAAGATATTGGAGGTATTAAATATTCCATGTTCAAGCTGTTCATCTAATTGTATTAAATGCATTATTGCAAAGGAGACTTTTCTTTTTAAAGGACTAACACTAGATCACTTAAAAAATAACCTAGCCTTTATTTGTGAGAATTTTCAAAGGGTTCTTTTTATCTAGGAGACTAAGTCTTTTGATTTGAAGGCCAATCAGTTCTGGCAATCTGAGGGACTTTCTACTGGGTGTTAATTTAATTAGATTCTGGAGGGTGTAATGAATTTTTCAAACTTTTTTTGAATAGTACCTAATATTTAGGGGGAATTATTTTGCTGTTGATGGCACTAAAAACAGCCTTTTTTCCCTTTGGCTATCATGACAAGTGATGAGACTGAGTTTTAGTGGTAATGGAAGTAATCTGCTCAGAGACTGTAACCATTTGAGGCAGTCATGTATAATCTTCACCCTCTGCTTTCCACAGGAGAAGCATGTGAACCTGTTACATATTGAGTCCCGAAAATCAAAGAGAAGAAGCTCAGAGTTTGAGATTTTTGTTGATTGTGATATCAGTAGAGAACAGCTGAATGATATTTTTCATCTGTTGAAGTCTCATACTAATGTTCTCTCTGTGAATCTACCAGATAATTTTACTGTGAAGGAAGATGGTAAGTTTGAAAAGTGAAAATACTACTCAAAAGATTAAGTGCATAATGTGTGTCCTATCTTATGTTTAGCTTGAAGGCATGAAAGTAAAAGTAAAACACTGTCTATTCAAATTGCTTACAATCTGATAATGAAGAAGATACAAAATGTAATTGCTCAAAATGCTAAAGAAAAATTATAAAGCAACATTTTATCAAGGGCGAGAGAAGTGAAAAGGAAAACTTGAGTACAAGAAAGAATTTAGAATAGTTAGAAATCCATTGTTATCTCAGTTTCCAAATCATCAGGCTTTTTTTTTTTTTTTCTTGGTACACGGGCCTCCCACTGCTGTGGCCTCTCCTGTTGTGGAGCACAGGCTCCGGACGCGCAGGCTCAGCGGCCATGGCTCACGGACCCAGCTGCTTCACGGCATGTGGGATCTTCCCGGACCGGGGCACGAACCCGTGTCCCCTGCATCGGCAGGCGGACTCTCAACCACTGCGCCACCAGGGAAGCCACATCAGGCATTTCTTGATTTCACAAACCTCCAGTTCACAATCCCTGAGCACTTAGTAACTCTTACAGGGCAGATACCTAGCAGATATTAAGTGAATATTTGAATTTGTTGAGAATGTTGACAATTACTGACAACTATGATGTGAAATACTCTGTATATGAAATACAATATTCTTCCTTGTCCTCACTTCCACCAAAACCAAATGGAAAGCTTCTAAGTTTTCAGATACTCAGGTAGCACAGAGAGAATCTAAAATCTTCTACTGTGAAAAAATCCTTGCAGTTTACTTGGGGCAAGAGACAAATGGATAAATCAGTCACATTTTATATATGGTACTCAATTTAAAGTAATCCCTTCAGATTATGTCACAATATTTGGGTGTAATCAGGGCTGATATTCATCTGTTATGTATTCATATGGCTGTATAAGGTATTAAAATATCAAGATTCTACGTCCATGTCTGGCTGGCAGATAGCTTTTTCCCTGAGTCCCTTAAGTGCTCCTCACCATGCCTGAAGCCCATGTGCCCCCAGTTCTCCCCTAGGAGTCCTGTGGCCACCACAAACAACTAGAAGATTAACACCTGATAGAGCAGGAGCCTGGGACTCTGCTTGTGTCTATTTTGAGTGATTCATGCCCCTGTTGTTTTGTTGCTGAATCTCTTGAATATCACTTCTGGGTATGTTAGAGCATTAAACTGGAGCAAGAAGAATTGAGTCCTAGTCCTCTCTGTTCCATTAGAGATGAATGATCTTGGATAAGTTACTTCACCTCTCTGGCAAATGAAGAGTTTTATAGAGTCTAAATAGTTCAACTGATTTTTAGGGAACACCAACTTGCATCAGATATTTCTACTAAGAAATGGGGATACAAAAAGAAATAGTCCTACCCTGGAGTCGTTCCCATTCTTTTCTGTAAGACAGCCATATGCAGATACATTATAGTAAAACATAGTAAAAGCTTTCAGAGAATTGGAGTCATAGTCATGGGAACCCAGATGATAGAGAATTAGCGCCACCTACAGGGTCAGGGAAGGCTCATTTGATTTGGGTCCTGAAGGAGGAGAAGGATATTCTCAAGAAAACAGAAGGATGAGGTGCAGCAGGATGTGGGATGGGATAGGTATTCCAGGGAGAAGACCAGCATTCACAAATCTCAGAGTTTTAGGAGAGCGTGTATGTATGAGGGATAGTGAGAAGATCAAAGTGGCAAAGATATAAATGATCTCTAAGATCCTTTTAATCAACAAAAATAAACATTCAGAGTTTTAATTAAATTTTCTAATTAAAAAATTAGCCTTGGGGCTTCCCTGGTGGTGCAGTGGTTCAGAGTCCGCCTGCCAATGCAGGGGACACGGGTTCGTGCCCCGGTCCCGGAAGATCCCACATGCCGCGGAGCGGCTGGGCCCGTGAGCCATGGCCGCTGAGCCTGCGCGTCAGGAGCCTGTGCTCCGCAACGGGAGAGGCCACAACAGTGAGAGGCCCGCGTACTGCAAAAAAAAAAAAAAAAAAAAAAATTAGCCTTACTCTTTAAGACTAGCTAAATATGTAGCTTAAATTTTTTTGAACTTTTGGTCTATTACTAAAGTGCATCATTTCTGCAATGCTTAGGAAATTAAGGCTTAAAATATTTTTAAACTCAAAAACTTTGAATAAGATTTACTTATTAAAACTAGACCAATTTACTTGTATACATTGTGCCTCAACGTACAAGCTAAAATTAAAAATCTCATCCAAATGCATTTATGACTTTCTTAATTTCTTCTTCTTTATTGCCTAATTTAAGATGGTCTCTTCAACTGTTAGTGTTTTTTGTATTTTTCAGGTATGGAAACTGTTCCTTGGTTTCCAAAGAAGATTTCTGACCTGGACCACTGTGCTAACAGAGTTCTGATGTATGGATCCGAACTGGATGCTGACCATCCTGTAAATATTTTAAATAAATATTTTCATGAAAATAATTTAAAGCAAACTAAAAAATTAAGGGTATTATTTTTCTTTTCTGGAGAAAGTGCTTATTCTAGACTAAACAGGATCTTGATTAATCTGGGTTTCAGGAAGTGTTATTAGTCCTTCATGTTGGTGGACTTGAAACCAAGTGACTGAAGAGCATCCAATTTCATTGGCTCCAAAACATCTGTGTCATGCCTGGAATTCGTATCACTAAGAGCTATTCCAAGAATTACACTACAATGAACACCGTATCTGCAGTCGGTTTCTATCAAAATGGGCATGGGCTATTGGAGAGGGGAGTAAAGATAGGAAGGGGAAAATCATCACCCACACTGTCCAGCATAATTGGTTTATTATGCAGTTGATGAATTAGGAAGCTGTTACCTTGGAAAATCATATGGGATACAGTACAGGCATGAGTTGGAGAATTAGTAAGTGTAGAGCATTAGGACTTCTTATGGAGCTCTAGGATCCTAGGAGGGGAGGAGAGAAGAGAGTCAGCAGTAGAGTTGCACAGACCAGGGATTTAATCTAGCTTCTATCACTTATTAGCTGTGTGAATGTGACCATATACTGCCTTAGACAACCCCCAGCCGATCCATCCATTTATTCTATAATATCTTATTGAGTAAGTATTGGAATTAATAATTTGCTGTACCTGCCCTCTGGGAGCTTCCAGTCAAGTTGACAAAGTAAAGCACACACACACACACACACACATATATATAAACACACATACAAGATTTAAGTATGAAAAGTGTGCTAAGTGGCATGAACAGACTGCTTTGAGATATACACAAGAGAGTAAACACTTCTAGCTGAAGAGGTCAGAGAAAGGCAACCTTGTTAACTTGGCCTTAAAGAATTTTGGCAGGAAAGAGATGGAGAGGAAGGACAGTTCATTGCAAAATGAGCAAAGGTTCAGAGGCAAGAAAATCTGGGGCATGTTTACAGAAAGGTGTGTAAATCAGTTTTACTGACCTACTACCAAGTCCTGCTGAGTTTCACCTCCAAGATATTTCTTTGATTTGTTCCTTGTTTATTCTTACTACCACATCCCTTAACTGGTCTTCCTGCCTCCAGCCTTGCCACCTCAAACTGTCCTCATAGTCACTAGAACAATCTAAAGCCTCAGTATAACCGTTATCCCTCTTGTGCCTAAAAATCACCATTGGTACCTCAGTACAGATCTAAGAAAATTGAAAACATAAGCCCATGCAAAAACTTGTACACAAATGTTCATAGAAGCATTATTCATAGTAGCAAAAAAGTGGAAACAACCCAAATATCCATCCACTGGTGAATGGATAAGTAAAGCATGGTATGTCCCCAACATGGATATTAATGGCCATAAAAAAGCATGAATTACTCAACATGCTACAACAGGGGCGAACCTTGAAAACACTGTGATAGTGAAAGAAGCCAGTCACAAAAGGCCATACATTGTGTGATTTCTTTTACATGAAATATCCAGAAGCGGCAAATTCATAGCAACAGGAAGTAGATTACTGTTTGCCAGGGCTGGGAGTGAGGGAAAATGAGGATAGACTGCGAATGAGTAGGGTGTTTTTTTTCAGTGTGATAAAATGTTCTGAAATTATGGTGGAGGTGGTTGCACAACACTGTGAATATCCTAAACCCCCCTAAATTGTACACTTTAAAATGTCAGTTTTAAGGTATGTGAGTTATATCTTGATAAAGCTGTTATTTGTTTTTTTAAAAAAAAACCCAGTGGCTTCCAATTACTCCAAGACTAAAATCCAAGCTCTCAAACAGACCTTTACTAGCAGACCCATAACTAGTCTTCACCGTGCTCCACCTCACTCTCCAGGCTCCAGCAACATTGGATTACCTGTACTTTCTTAGGTGCAACATGCTGTTTTTCATTTCTGCGCTGTCCTTGGTGCTGTGCTTTCTGTCCTTCTCCCCCTGGCTCTCTCCACTCCTCTTTTAGCTTAGGAGTCATTGCTAGGGACCCTTTCCTGACCCCCACTACCCTCTTCGCATACTCTGGATTGTGAGTTTCTTTTTGAGTTCAAGTGGTATTTTGTGCCTGTCTGTAATAAGGCACTTACCATATTGTTTCAAAATAATTGGTTAAAGTAAACTCCTTGAAGACCCAGATTGTGCTGTGTTTCTCTGAATTTCAGCACAAGGCCAGGTGCATAGTAGGGACTTGTAAATCTGTGTTAAACACACAAGTCTCATTCTTTCCTTTCAAGTGTCCTCCCCTTCTTTCCTATTTTGTATTATTGGCTATTTCCTCCTAAGATTTGCTTTTTGATGCCTTATTTTGTCTATTTTTTTCTTAAATATTTTTCATAGGTATAAATTCTAGTGTTACTATCTCTTCTATCTTTTTATCATTAATTGCTTCTACAAATGATTAATATGTCTACATTTTGCAATAAAATCTGAAGCTAGATTCAGTTGCCATGATTTTAAATATTAGTAATTACTACTTTGTTACTAATTACAGGAAAATATAACTGAAGATGTAGTCAAATGATTAAGAAAAAACTCACCCTTGGAAAAGAGCCATGTATTTTAACTAGGGTGGTGCTTTTCTTTTTCCTCAAACTATTTTATTTTTGTAGCTACTGTAGTATTTTTGTATCTATAGTATCTTTTATCTTTGCAGCCACTATCGTATGAATCTGTCATATAATGTTGACTTTAAAAGAAAAATGATCATAAATTTCTAAACAGTGCTTGCTCAAAATAACAGTTATATAGCCCTTCAATATAGTCACTTGAATAATAATGAAATGTTTTCTAAATCATTTGTTAAGTATTTTTTAGTATGCATATTTAAAAACTTTTCTTTAATTATCAGGGCTTCAAAGACAATGTCTATCGTAAAAGACGAAAGTATTTTGCAGACTTGGCTATGAACTATAAACAGTAAGTGTACTATAAAAATAACTTATTCAACTTTGAACTAATGAAATAAATGGAGTAAATTATGCCTATATAGTAAATAGAAAACAAGATACGTGCTACTGTTTATTGGATGCTAATTCAAGATAACTTCTCTTTATCTCATTAGTGGAGACCCCATTCCCAACGTTGAATTCACTGAGGAGGAGATTAAGACCTGGGGAACTGTGTTCCGAGAGCTCAACAAACTTTACCCAACCCATGCCTGCAGAGAGTATCTCAAAAACTTACCTTTGCTTTCTAAATACTGTGGATACCGGGAAGATAATATCCCACAATTGGAAGATGTCTCAAACTTTTTAAAAGGTAATGAAATGATTAATTTTTTGTAAGGTGAATATTGAACTCCATTTCAATCACAATAGAATTTTTAACAGAGGACTAAAGTCCAGTTATTTGGGAGGTCAGAATTTTTCTGTATTCTGTCCTGGCAATTCTCCAGGCACCACATGTGAAGAGGGACATTCATAACCTGGAGCAAATGTAGAGGAAAGTGAGCAGAATTGTAAGAGGATTGGAAAATGTATCATATAAATAAAATTTGAAGGATTCTCAGGGTTTTTAACCTGGAAATTTAGGGGACTTTATAGATTTATTTAAATATTTGAAGGTCATCTTATGTTATAGAGGGATTCCTATGTGGTTCTGAAGTAAAGGACAGTCGGATAGAAACAGCAAACTTTTATTTCGAAACGGACAAGATCCTGTTAAAAGAGCCATTTGAAAATGGGACAGGCTCATGAGATGGTTAGTTCCACATCCATGGAGATGTTCATACAAAAGTTCCACACCCACTAGAGGGATGTGATGGAGGAGATTCAAGCACCTTCGGGAAGGTTGGAGTAAATGATCGCTGAAGCCCCTTTCCACACTAAGATTCTTTCGTTTTCCCAAAGAAGAAGATGTGTTAGTAGAAGCATAAACAAAGACTAAGGACAATTTTTCTCCTTTTAGTTCATCATGCTTACTTGGTCCAGGCTTCCTTATTTTTTCTCACTAGTATAGGAAGTAAAAGGATCAGTGATCTCCAGGATCTACAATATGTAAGAAAAATAAATATCCCCCTTTGATCTCAGCAGATTAGAACCTTAGGGAAAAAAATAGGCATTATGTTTTTGACCCAAAGGGAGTTTATCTTATTTCCATCATATCTGAAATTACTATCTTTGAATTTATTATATAGACTGTTATAAAAATATACATATTTATTCAACTCCATAATTCTCATTCCTCAACCACTATACACAAAACTAAGAACTAAACAGGAGAGGGCGATATAGTTTTTACAAGGGAAGAACTCATATAAGTGGTTCCTACAAAAACTAGATTTAAAAAAAATAGTGATTAAGAATGGCAGAGAACCAAAGCACATGACCTTGTGTGACTTAACAAAGATGGACTAGCATATGCTACAGAAGTTGTTATCAAATCACACTTGCATGAGATCTGGAGGCAATAGTTTGTTATAGATGTGAAACTGAAAGCTGATCACTTGGGGTCTGGAGCTTGAGCAGGCTGCAGAGCTTGTTGCTAAAGGTGTTTCAAGGGAACGTGTCAAAGAGAGAAACCAATATTAAAAGACAGTTCAAACAAAACATGAGTTGGAAGGGGCTACCTGCCCTGGCAAATATGGTGGCCACTAGACAACCGTGGTTGTTTAAATAATTTAAATGAATATAGGGACTTCCCGGTGGTCCAGTGGTTAAGACTCTGCCTTCCAATGCAGAGGGCATGGGTTCCATCCCTGGTTGGGGAACTGAGATCCCACATGCTGCATGGTGCGGCCAAAAATAAATAAATAAATAAAGTTAAAAAAAATAAAATGAATGTAAATCAAAATGTTAGTTCCCCAGCCACATTAGCCACATTTCAAGGGCTCAATAGCCACACGTGGCTAGTGGCTAGCAATAGGCTAGATGTTGAACATTTCCATCTTTGTGAAAAATTCTTTTGCCCATCGGAGTGGGAGAATCCAAGTACAAAGCATTGGGGTGGAACTGGAATTACCAGAGTGTGAGAGTTTGAAATGAAGGACAAGATCAGAGCTTATAGAGGTCCCCAGAGCCACTGCAGCCTAGTGGAAGGTGACTTTTACGGTGGGCATGCAGACTCAGGTATTGGGGAATGAAAGAGCACCATCCAGTTGAGATAACATAAAGAAACAACAAGAGGTAGTACTGGCTAAAAATGACGTAGTTTCAAAAATGGTTCTGATCTAAATTAATAGATCTTGTTAGTGAGTTTTTTTTAAAAAAGAAAAGTAAGATTGTCTATTCTAGTGAAGATTTTCTCCTTTGCTTTGCAGAGCGCACAGGTTTTTCCATCCGTCCTGTGGCTGGTTACTTATCACCAAGAGATTTCTTATCAGGTTTAGCCTTTCGAGTTTTTCACTGCACACAGTATGTGAGACACAGTTCAGATCCCCTCTATACCCCAGAGCCGTAAGTACTTCTACTGCAGCATCCATCCATCGATATGGTACCTACGTCATGATTTTTTGTGAGGATCAAGCGAATTAGCACATGTAAAGCATTTTGAATGGTGCCTGGCATGTAATACATGTTCCATGCTCTATACATGTTAACCATTATTATTACCATTGTTAATTGACAACCTATTAGGTGCCAAGTGCTGTCCTAAGCATAGGGGATGTAAGACTGAAAAAAATCAAAGTTTCCTGCCTTCATAGAGCTTATATTCCAATGGGAGATATAGATAATAAACAAACAAGTAAATATATATATATATAAAATTCAGATGGTTATAAGTGCCATGGAGAAAAATAAAGTAGGGAAAAGGGACAGAGTTGTGTGTGGGTGGTTGTTTCTATTTTGAAAAGGGTGGTCAGAAAAGGACTGACTGAGAAGGTCACATTTGAGTAGAGACCTGGTTTGGGGGTTGGGGGGTTGACATGTGGATGTCTGTGCGTATTTGTATGAACTTATGTATGTGTGTTTGTGAGTGGCCAAGGTTTTGAACCAAAATAGTTTCTTTACTGTAATAGTGTCCTTTGTGGTCCATTTCCAAAGTAATACCACCTGATTAATTTGAATAAAAGTAAGATCAGGTTTTGATTTGATTGAATGGTTGATTATGCATTTATGTTAAATGTCACAGTGTGACAACTTGTACCTCTTTTTCAGAGATACCTGCCACGAACTCCTGGGTCACGTCCCCCTTTTGGCTGAACCCAGTTTTGCTCAGTTCTCCCAAGAAATTGGCCTTGCATCTCTTGGAGCTTCAGAAGAGGCTGTTCAAAAACTGGCAACGGTATAAATCTGGAAATAGCTGTATGGATCAGTAATCTTTAACTGGGGTGGGATGTGGGTATTTGTGTAGTTTAAAAGTACCTACTCAAGATGAGCATTAGAAAATTTGTCTTTGCTCATATTTAATTTAAATAATTTAAAAAAACATTAAAGGAAGATGTAAAAATTTAAGGCTTATCCAAAGAAGACCTGAGCTTTAAAAAAAAAAAAAAGGCAGAGAGACAGAGAACACCAGAATACAATAATGTTAACAGTTGGTATACCTTCTTTTTTTAGTAAAAATGATAGGTTCCTTAAAAATGATGCTAAAAATATTTTTGAGCACTAGGTACAAAACATGCTGGAAATAGAAAGATGAATAAGGCCTGGTTCCCACCTTCAAGGAACTTATACACAGACACTTACGTTAGAATGAAAGGAGGTCTGTAGAGAAGCTCAGGCAGGGTGCTCTGGGAGTGCAGAGAACTGCCTGTGGAAGGTTTCATGGAAGATGAACATCTGGACCAGCCCTGGGAAGATGAGTAATGTTTTCACCTGCCAGGAAAAGAAGGAAGAGCATCTCAGGATGAGGACACACAAGGAAAGACGGGAGGTGCTTGGTGTATCTGAGGAAATGACAAGAAGCTGGAGCAGAGTGTGTGAGGTTTGGGGAGGTGGTGTGAAATAGGCTAGATGGTTAGAACAGTGCTCTCAAATTGTGGTTTGGGGACCCCACTGGGTCCTTGAGTAAAAGATCCATTCAAAATGCAGAGTGAATTTTAATGTGAGAGACAGAGTTCATTGGTATGGTTTCAGATTCCACATTACAGCTGTACTTTAAGAAATTACCACTTGTTGAGTTTTGATGTTGTGTCAAAGAAGAATAGCCACAATTATCTGAGAAGACTATTACAATATTCAGCCATCTTCCAACTACTTATCTGTTTGAGGCTGACTTCTCTCCACATACTTGAACCAAAACAACCTATTGTGACAGGTTGAATACAGAAGCAGATGTGAGAATCCATCTGTTTTCCAGCCAGACATTAAATAATATCAATCCGGACACTAAAAAGATTTGTGACAATATAAAACAATGCAACTTTTCTCACCGTTTTTTTCTTTCTTTTTTTTTTTTTGCGGTACGCGGGCCCCTCACTGCTGTGGCCTCTCCCGTTGCGGAGCACAGGCTCCGGACACGCAGGCCCAGCGACCACGGCCCACGGGCCCAGCCGCTCCACGGCACGTGGGATTCTCCTGGACCGGGGCACGAACCCGCGTCCCCTGCATCGGCAGGTGGACTCCCAACCACTGCGCCACCAGGGAAGCCCTCTCACCGTTTTTTGTACAATATAGTTACTTTCGATTAAAATGTTATTTGTGTTACCATAAAATGGTTTATTATCATTTTAACATTAATTAGTAAACACTTAAATTTTTCTCAGTTTACATTTTTAATATGGTAAATATAGCTAGCTCTATCCCACATAAACAAAAGGTCTTTGGGTCCTCAGTAATTTAAAAAATATATTTACTTATTTATTTACTTATTTATTTTGGCGGTGTTGGTTCTCAGTTGCCACACACGGGATCTTCATTTCGCCATGTGGGATCTTTAGTTGCGGCATGCGGACTTCTTAGTTGAGGCATGCATGCAGGATCTAGTTCCCCTACCAGGGATCAAACCCGGGCCCCTGCATTGAGAGTGTGGGGTCTTACCCACTGGACCACCAGGGAAGTCCCTCCTCAGTAATTTTTAAGAGTATATAAGAGTTCTGGGAACAAAAGTTTGAGAAGTCTGGTTTGGAACGAGGCCAGATTGTAGAAATACTTGTGAGCTATCCTGGGGGTCTTGGATTTTATTCCAGGGTACTTTGGGTCAGTGACTAAGAGTTGTAATTTGTTTTAAATTGAGTCCTTTAGGATGTGAAAGTAATACTGATGTCCTTTTGCAGTGCTACTTCTTCACTGTGGAGTTTGGTCTATGTAAACAAGAGGGGCAGCTAAGAGTCTTCGGTGCTGGCTTACTTTCTTCCATCAGTGAACTCAAAGTAAGAGCTGTAAATCTTTGCACATAACCATATTCACTTAATGTAATGGATATGACCTGAAATAGTTTCTGGATTTTAATTTATTTATTTTTATTATTTATTTATTTATTATTCTTGGCTGCCTTGGGTCTTTGTTGCTGCGCGTGGGCTTTCTCTAGTTGTGGCGAGCGGGGGCTACTCTTTGTTGTGGCACGCAGGCTTCTCATTGTGGTGGCTTCTCTTGTTGTGGAACACAGGCTCTAGGTGCGTGGGCTTTAGTAGTTGTGGCACGCAGGCTCTAGAGCGCAGGCTCAGTAGTTGTGGTGTACGGGCTTAGTTGCTCTGCAGCATGTGGGATCTTCCCAGACCAGGGCTTGAACCCATGTCCCCTGCATTGGCAGGCGGGTTCTTAACCACTGTGCCACCAGGGAAGCCCTAGTTTCTGGATCTCAATAAGAGCTACCTGTGGAAAATACTTGGGGTGGCAGTAAACATTACCTAAGAGGCATTTTTCTCTATTTCCTAAGTTTTCTGAATAGATATAGATAACTATTCAGAATATAGTTATATCTTTTAAATAAAAATGTATTTTAAAACAAAGTCTTGCTGTTTCCTCACCATTTTTGGTGTGCTAGCAACAACTTCAGCAATTTCTAGGGAATTCTTTGAGATGTATTATTTATCCAATAAAGGAATGAACTTATGTTTGTTGAGTGGTGGATGTGCATGAAATATTGTCCAAGGTACAGTCTTTCTCTCAAGGAGCCTACCACCTGCTGGTGGGTACAAGTCATGTATAAGAATAACTAGTGCAGGGTAGAAAGCAGATGCCATAATGCAGGAATAAATAAATAAAGATCCTTGGGTACCTCCTAAATGGAGAAGAGTGTTAGAACAATGGAGTGGTCTTGGGGCGTTTATAGGGATAGCAAACCATTTGTTTTGCTGGCTCTGGCAGTTGTGTGTAGAATGTGATCATGAAAATAGATAGTATCCTTTGATTCACTGACTCTTCATCCTCTAGCACGCACTTTCTGGACATGCCAAAGTAAAGCCCTTTGATCCTAAGATTACCTGCAAACAGGAGTGTCTCATCACAACTTTTCAGGATGTCTACTTTGTATCTGAAAGCTTTGAAGATGCAAAGGAGAAGATGAGGTAAAGTATATCTTCCTCATGCCTTAATTTTCCTCTGCAAAAGATAGGTCCAATAATGGTAACAAGTCACAGAAGTAAGCAGCTGGATAATTAGAAGCCCACTAGGCACCTTTTGCCTGTAACACATCTCTCTTTCACAGTAAATATTTAGGGTGTGTTGTTTATAATGATGTTCAGCGTTGCAAATATAAATCAGATACACTGAGAAATTGGTTACTTCCTATTCCTTCCTATCAGAGAGTTTATAATCTAATAGGAAAAATAAACTGTATGCAAATTACTATATAGCAACTAGGAAGCCTTAAAGAGATACAGATGAAACACTGTTCTGCATTTTATTCAGGAGCAGTTCATTCCAGCTAGGGGAACAGGGAAAGCCTAATGGCATTTGAGAAAGGACTTGAAGAATACACAAGATTTAGATATGTTAATTTTTAGACTAACGGACAGTATTTGGTTTTTATCATTTTCTCCCTAGAAACTGATTGCCTCATATTTTTTTTCTTAAATAGAGAATTTACCAAAACAATCAGGCGTCCATTTGGAGTGAAGTATAATCCGTATACACGGAGTATTCAGATCTTGAAGGACACCAAGAGCATAACCAGTGCCATGGATGAGCTGCAGCATGAGCTTGATGTTGTCAGTGATGCCCTTGCTAAAGTCAGCAGGCAGCTGAGCATCTTGACAGCTGCCAGTCCTAATCCCGAAAGCATCTGAGCATTCAGAGGCCTGTGGGCCAACTGTTGCTTTGCTTGATGACCTGGTTGTGGAGGAACAGCAGCCAAACAATCTTCTCTATTCCCATTCCTTAATGGACCATTAGTCTTTGAAAATGTGTACCTGGATACTCTAGCCACTACTTTTTTTTTTCTTTTGGTAACAGCTTTAGTGAAGTATAGCCTAATTTTATTTCCCCCAGTTCTTGAGTAAAATGACTTCGATGATCACTTACAATACCTTGGTGGTTATTATGGAACTGATCCATATTGTTACTTAAGATTCTCTTATTTCTACAATAGCTCACTTATAACTGAATTTGTGCCAAGCTTGGGCACATTCACATGTCCAAATTTAATAGGGGATCAGCTGTCTCTGCTGCTAGCCTGAGCAAAAGCAGAGAGGCCTTTGCATATGAAACATACCTGGTAAAGAGCAAATAGTCTATTTTCAAGTGTAGTGTCTTGTAGGGAAAAAGGAGTATCTAAGTCTAGAAAGGTTGATTGGAGTATAATCCTTAAGTCCAGGTGAAGAATTTGTGACTTTATTTTGAAGGCACTAGGGAGCCCCTGCCCGAGTGACCATCCTCCTTGAAACTCTTTTCTTTCTGTGGCATTGCATATGTTTTACATTATCTGTCCTACTCAAGAGGCCAAAGGGAACTTGCAAGGCCCTGAACTCCGACATGCAGCCCCAGAGAATATCCTCAGGTTAGCGGGAGACAGTGTTGTCAAAGGGAGAGTTCAAACTGAGACAGATGAGAAGCGTGCAAAGTTTAAGTTGGAAAAGCAGTGCCAAGTACTTTATTTCCAAGGTATAAGGTGAGACCATAAATAGGAAGGTCAGGCGTGACAGTCGAGTGTGGGGAAATGGGGAGGAGATGGTGTAAGAAAAGTCAAGAAGAGCATTTTAGGACTGACACTGTAATAATGAAGGCTGCAAGCACTGGCTTTTATGTGGTGTCAGCTGTGTAGTACAGGGAGCAGGCTTGGTATAAAGCAGTAAAGCTGGAATCCCCAGGATAGGCTTGTGTCTCTTCAGTTTGCTCCTTTCCTCCCCCCACCCACTAAAGGAAGACTTTCCTCAAGTTTCTGTCTTTAGCCCTCTTCTCTCTCTGTTCACGGGAGATGTCATTCGTGTCCATGACTTTCTTATTTCATATGTCTCCCATATTTGCAATTCTAACCCTGACATCTGTCTTGAGTTTTTGCCTCTTACATCCAGCTGCCTGCCAGATATTTCCATCTAGATGTCCCATGAATTAGGCCAATGTTGTGTAACTTCTTGTGGCACCATTCATTAGAATGAAATGGGGTTGTGCAACATGGCAGCCCTGCCAAATATCTTAAACTCTATAGGTCCGAAAAGAAACTCAGAATCACCAGAATTTTGTGCCCCATCAGTTTCCTCTCCCAGTGATCTCATTTCTATTGATTGTATTAAGGGTCATATTTTCAGCCAATTTCCCATTCTTAATCAGCTATTTAAAGACTGTGTCCTTAATTTTTTCACATTAATAGTCAAATTGAATACCATTTAACATGTTTTATTTCAACAGACAACTAGATATTTTAATCCTTTTTAGGCCTCAAAGGAAATTATTTTAAAAACTCTTAAAAATTTATTTCATTTTATGTTATACAAGGAAATAGAATTAGGA
The DNA here is from genome assembly GCF_059928025.1 of Delphinapterus leucas. Taxonomy (NCBI): domain Eukaryota; kingdom Metazoa; phylum Chordata; class Mammalia; order Artiodactyla; family Monodontidae; genus Delphinapterus; species Delphinapterus leucas. The sequence goes on from NC_143135.1 coordinate 37,838,488, forward strand.
AGAATAATTCATGCTACTTCAGATTTTTACATTACTTATAAATTTTAATAGCTGATCAACTGTTAAGTATACCTTTGATAGTACTAGATCTAAGTCAGCTAATCTAAAACCTTTTGAAATATTGGTTAGGTCGTTTATAGTTAGTGTATTTGGTTGCAAGGAAATCTATGAAGCAAACTATGATAGATAGCAAATAACAACAAGTCATGCATACTGTATCTGGTTTGGTTATTTTCATACAACTTTGATCATTGCAAAGAATCGTAGTTATTGAACTTTTAAATGATGGTATTTCAAATCACTCTGTGACAAAAGCACACTAAAGTAAATGTTAAAGACACAACGATTATAATTCACATCTTCAGAATAATGGAAATATTTAATGATTGGTTTCAGTTCTTTCTTCTAACCTCTGAATTTATGATATTTGGTAAATGAGGAGTTCTGAGAGTCTTAGAGTTTTCATGCATTTTAAATATATTTCTTCAAATATATGAGAACAGAATTGAACCAAAAGTGTGGTTCATAATTCTTAATCAGTGAGTTATTACTCAGAGACATAGATGGTATGTTCCTGACTTTTTGAAGAATGCTCCAAAATCTGGTTGTCAGTTGCCTGTATTTCTTAATCTGCCAATTCTGTCATTTGGAGTTATACAGTGGTTATGACACACCAAAGTGTACAGAATTATAGTTCATTATTAAATTGCCTTCCAAACTGAAAAAATTAAAAATCCTGGAATTGTCTAAAGGAACACATAATAGAGTTCATATATTAATTTCTAGGAAATGTATAAAGATACTGTGGTCTTATTTCAGTTCGTCTTTATTTTACTATATGATATACACTTATGACTTGCAAGTTTGTTATTCAACTGGATAATAAAAGGACACAAAATTCATGTTCTCACTAAGCATTTTTTTGTCAAATGTATGTTAAAAACTGATTTAAATGTATATTAGCAATTTCACTAGTTTCAGAAATCTGTAAGTTCCTTATACTTCTTTAAAAAGCCTACAAATATGTGATGTAAGGGGAGCCAAACACACCTGGAAGCTAGAAACCACTTCTTGGAATTCTTGATAAAGTCTCAGTCTCATGTTCCTCATCTGTAAAGTGAGCTAAATCTACTTTACTGGGTTATTGTAAGAATTATGTTGTGAGAGGACTTGTAAAAAGAATCATTAGCCATATGTAAAGAATCATTAATCTCCTAATCAGAGATCCCCATAGCTTCTGGATGATTTTTATCTTCCTTCAGAGGGAATTAACTTTTGCATCGAGCAGATAGCATATAATGGCAGGGGAAGCTCACCTTAGTCCTAGCAGGGATTAAGCCAACTTGAAGCTGCGTTTCAGTCTTTGTGAGGGCTGGTTTATTTCCAGTTCACCTCTACTCTGACGGTGCAGCCCTTTAGGGATCTCAAAGGAAAGCTACATGTGTGTACCAGGGCTTCTCCTTGGGGACCCTGGACTCCTACTTTTCTTTACTCTCATTCCACCCCACCTCCCGACACCATAAAATTGCTAAAAGTACTGTTCAGTTTCTCAGCTTCTCAGCTGCTGCTTTCAGCCCAGTTTCTTAGCCTCCAAGTCACTGCTTGCTAATTAGCAAATGCTTCAAGCAGAAAAGTAGTGCCAAATATAATCTCTCAGCGTTTAGATCTTGGCCCTCCAAGTTCTGGCTGCTTTGATAGCTCTCCGATGACTTGAAACAGATTTTAAAAATATTTTCCCCCAGTTTTTCTAATTGTTTTTGGTGAGAGAACTGGTCTGTAGCTAGCTAATCTGCCTTTATTTAAAGTGGAAATCTGACCTTGGAGTAACTCATTTAACTTCTTTGAGCCTCAGTTTTCTCATCTATAAAATAACGATTCCAACAATACTTATCATACCAGTAATATTGAGAGGATCAAATAAGATCACCTAAAAGAAAAAATTTCCTAACCTGTATAGTATAGACAGATACTCTGTATACTTGAAATACTTTATATTTTCCTCTTATGGGGACACAAATCACCTGAAAGTGATACCAATTTAAATCTAGCTCCATTCAAGAACTGCAACTCAACCAAGCTGCTAATGGGAAGAGCTAGTCAGTGGTACGTACATAGGTGAAATCGTAGCTGCATTTCAACACATCTCAACACTTCCAAGGAATTGTATTATGGGATATAACATAATAATATAACTGTAAGTTAAAGTTACAGTTAATATAAATTGATGAATGTATATTCAAGGGATGAAATTGGGAAAAAACTGTATCCTTCCAGACCCTCTCTCTATGAAAACTGACTCTGGGTAGTTCCTTCTTGCCCCTTTGGATGAAATCTCAGGTCCCTGTCTTGAATTTTCTGCTCACTCTAAGTCCTTAGCTTCTAATCTCCCTCTCCACCCCCCACCCCATTTCAGTATTTTCAAATTCCAGTGTTCTGTAAAAGTTCAAAACATTAGAGTTTAAGGTTAAAGTTTTTCTTCTTCTCTAGAACTGAGAAAGGAAGAGGTGTGCTTTGTGTCTTTATTTTCTTGCTCCTTTTTTCTTACTCACAAGGATGCCTCTGGCTTCGCCAGGGTTTGGGAATGGTGGTGGGGAGGAGAGGTAAGGAGTAGGAAATTCTTTCTGGTCTGATACTGTTGTGAGTTGGCATATGTGCTTTCTGTACTTGGTAAGTAATTAATGCTGACTCATTCTCTGTGGGTGTTTTGAAACACCTTCCCGCTTCTTATTTCTTGGGATCTCTTGATGTGGGTAAACATACCTCTCTGACTGGGCTGTTGAATTCATCTCGCTCAGCCTCTAGGAATCTAGTAGTCAACTCTCCTGTGGGTGTCCCTTCAGCTCTCCAGAAATTCCCTTGGACTGGGTCTAAAACTGTCCCCTGGCCAATTTGCTCATGCTTGGGAAACACTCACATGGGACATACTCAGACATTCTTTGTCTTAAAAAAGACATAAAAGACCTCTGGGCATGAAAGACCTCTCCAAAGCATCAATCTCTTTGCTGAACTCTCAGAGCAGTTATCTGGCCACAGGCCATTGGACGTTTCTCAGCACGAACTGGACAGCAACCTGCCCGGCCCCAATCTGGAGGGATACATGCCAAGCTCTCTTAGTGGCCCTGCTGACGCATGCCTTTCCTTAGACACGAGATGGGCAAGACTCACAGCACATTGATAACTACCGCCACACATCCTATCAGAATTCTCTCTCAGCCTCTCCAACCTCTTTCATAGCCTGGGAGCCATACACTGATTTCTAGACACCTCATTCACAGGTTCTGCTTTGGTGGTTTTGTACCTCACTTTATTATGTGGGAGGTATTGGCACTTAATACCTTAGGGTCTTAGCCAAAATGGAGATGGGAAGGGTCCCATTTTTACACTATCACACATGCTTAAAAGGAATGGTCAGGCAAGAGGGATGAGATATGGGAACATATGTATACGTATAGCTGATTCACTTTGTTATAAAGCAGAAACTAACACACCATTGTAAAGCAATTATACTCCAATAAAGATGTAAAAAAAAATGGTCAGAATAAAAAAGGCCACTCATAAAACAGTCAGCAAACAGTATAGTTTTTGCACATCAAGTTCTCTTGAGAATGAAGAGCTGCTTTGCCTTTCTAAAGTTTGCATGTTTATTAGCATGGTCCTCCCTGTTCTCAAGATGCCACAGGCTGGAGAGGTAAAGGTGAGGTGCTGCCCTTAAGTGGTCTTAAGGCAGAAACACCAAGGAGTGGGTGGAGTGGAAGAATGGGAAGGACTGTAAGAGCTCAGGGAGACACTTCTCAGGGCCTCCAGGCATAAACGGTGATGAGTACTGGAGGCTTGTGTCAGTAGAAGGGTCAAGAACTACTAAATATGGATTATCTTCTTTAATGTGACCCCATTTGTACCCACAGATAATGTGTGGCTTGGAAAATGTGGGTTATGTACAAAAAGTACAAAAAAGAAAATAAAAATGACCTGTAATCCACCACCCAGCGTGTGCGTGTGTGTGTAAAATTGGTATAATATTTACTTTAATGACATATCATGAATATTTCCCTTATTTATTATCTTCCAGAACATGTTTTTAATGGCAGCCTAGTATTCAATTGCATGGCTATATAATTTAATCAATCTGATTTTGGATTTTAAGGTAGTTTCTAAGTTCTTTACTATTATATGTAACCCCATAATGAATAACTTGCAGTCTAAGGGTTTGTGCATAGTTCCATTTTTTTCTTGTGATAGAGGAATAGAAGTGGAATTACTAGCTAAATACCTAAGTATCTATTTTCATATTCCTAATATGCTTTGCCACATTTTCCTTCAGAAAAATTGTGCTTATTTAGCTCCTACCGGTAGTGTATGAGGGTGTCTGATAAAAGCCATTTTATATGAAAATTTTTGGTGGGTGAAAATTATCCAGTTATTATATCCAAGTTATTACCTTGATGATCGGAATCCGGGCCAGGGCCATGCTGGGAGCGCTGAGGGTTAGAAGGCCGCCCCGGGAAGGAGTCAGTGAGAACCAGCCTCCTTAGTTGTGTCGGGGTGTGTGTTCTCGCTCCGTGCCAGGCGCTGAGGGCGACGGCAACGATGCAAGACACTACACTCGCCCACCAGGAAGCTCCCTCCGATTTCGCAAACTGCACACCAAAGCGGGCCCAAAGACAGTTCGCCCTAAGACACTGGGTCAGGACCCTTTCCACCCTCTCCCAGGCTCAAGTTCTTCCCCATCAAAGGGTGATGCAATCCCCGTCCTGTCAGCCATTCTGGGCTGTCGTGGGACTCTAACCTGAGGGAGCTTTGTGAACTTTTGAGCGTAGTGCACTCGTATAGAATTTTCACTCAAAACAAGGAGTTTGAGGGGAGGAGGGAAAGAGAGGCTGAGCGTCCCAGCGAGACCGGAGGCCGCGGGCGGAGACGCTCAGAGCGCGCCGGGACTGGGTGACTGGGAGGCGGCTCCGTGAGATACTTTTTCTCTCCCGCGGGCGCCAGGTTAGCTGCAGCAAGAGGGAGCGGTCCGCGGCCCCGCCCACTGCGCGGCCCCCTTCCAACCACAGACCCTTCCCAGTGCCGGCCCCACACCCAAGTCACCAATCCCTCCCCAGGCCGGCCCGTCCCTTGGCAAGCCTCTCCCCAGGCGGGCCCCGCCCCCGCTCCGCCCCCGCGCTTGCCCCACACCTCAGTCACCAATCCCTCCCCCGTGCCCGCCCCTCCCCCTGAGAGCCCGCCCCCGCGCCAGCCACCCCCCCACCCCACCACCGGAAGTGCCGTCGGAGCGTTCCAGCATGGAGCGCGAGCCCAGCGCCACGGCAGCCGCCCCTGCTGCGGCCGCGCTCTTCGCCTGGGTACGTGACTCCGCCTCCGGGCCGTGGCCGCTGGGACTGAGGGGCGCACAGACGCTGGGAGCCCCCGGCCTCGGCGTGGGCGGTCCTGGGGCCAGGCAGCCGAGGTCCGAGAGGCGCTCCTGGTTGGAGGATCCTGGGCTGGGGGCTGAGGAGGAGAGGGCGGGAGGGAAGGGTTTTCATGGGGTGACTTAAGGGCTTCTGGCTTGTGGGGTCCAGACCGGAGGGGCGGCGGCGCAGTGGGAAGAACCTGCCTCCAGGACAGAGCGTCTGGGTCCGCGACAGACTTCAGGCCCGGATAGCGCCGGGAGAGGCGGAGCGGAGGGCTCTGTGGAGAGAGGATCTCCCCGTCCCAGAGCCCCGTGGGGCCACCTGTGCCCTTCACCCTCCCATTGCCAGGAGGATGAAGGCCTTTCCCCAGCCCCACCCCAGCCTGGCCGGAGCAGCCTTTGGTGTGGGGCCGGCGGTGTTGGGCTGTGCACAAGGCGGAGACCCTGCACAGTTACTGATACTCGGCTGTGACTGGGTCTTGCCTGCACGGAGGGTGTGGGAGTCTGCGCTGGTGTTGGTTTGACGGGAGCACTGAGAGACAGGGTCATCTTTATGTGTCGTGGCTGGAAGAGAGGAGAGTCTGTGCACAGGAGTGTGTGGCAGGCAGCCGACCAGATGCACGGGAACAAACATAGTGTCTTGTAGTTCTTCATAGCACATGCTTGTAATGAGACGTATAACTTGTTAATGTCGGTCTCCTTGGCCAGAATGTAGGCGTCATGAGGGTGGGTGCCGTGCATGTCTTGCATGGTGCCTGGCTTGTGCCTGGCACATTGTAAGGTGCTCAGTACATATTTGTTGACTAATGGATGAATGAGTACCTGTTGTGTGCCGAGCTATGTGCTGGTCTTTTGGGAACAACAAAAGAGTGAAAGACTTCCAGCTCTCGTGTTGGGGGCGGTGGGGGGAAGAGAATAAGACCTTTACTGCTGTTACAACCAGTATGTATAGACTAATTTACAAAATGGCAATTATCGGTACCAGGCAGCATTTACTGAGTGCAAGACTGCTGCAGACCGGCAGAAGGGAGAGCGTGGTGTGGCCCGAGGTGGTCTAGCTGTGTCTTTGGGGTGGCACTGGAGCTGGGGGTGGAATTAGGGATTGAATGTGTGCCTGGGTGGGTGCTTATCCCACCCAGGCCAGGGACTGGGGTCTGTGTAGACAGAGGAAACATCTGACAGAAAAAGCCTTTCATATATGGCCTTGTCAGTACTGAAGCAAAAATACTGTTGAACCTAACTTCGTTGCTGTGCTTGGAGGCTTGCTGGTATTTTCTTCCTGCGGCATTATCTGTGTGGAGGGGTGTATTAGCTTGTAGGGCTGCCATAACAAAATACCACAGACTGGGAGGCTCCAACAATGGAAATTTATTTTCTCGCAGTTCTGGAGGGTAGAAGTCCAAGATCAAGGTGTCAGCAGGTTTAGTTTCATCTGGGGCCTCTTTGGCTTATAGATGGCCTCCTTCTTGCTGTGTCCTCATGTGGCTTTTTCTGTGGGTGGGAGCATTCATGTGTTTCTTCTTATAAGGATACCAGTCATATTGGATTAGGGTCCCATCCTTATGACCTCATGGAAGCTTAACTACCTTTTTAAAGGCCGTATCTCTGAAAACAGTCACAGTCTGAGGTACTGGACATTAGGGTTTCAACAAATGAATTTCAGCGGAACACAATTCAGTTCATAACAAGGGGATTTACCTTTTTGGATGGGTGTGTGTGTGTGTGTGTGTGTGTGTGTGTGTGTGTGTGTGATGTCTGGAGTGTTTGTAAGGAAGGCAAATACAGCTGTAATAGATTGTATTAAAATTTCCTTTTGTTTTGCTTTATCTTGGATTTAGGGCCTCTTGCTACATTACAAAAATTTGGTGCCATTGTTTGAATCTCATAATGCTGGCTCAGCAACCTGTAGCCCTGGTAATGGGGCAGCCATGGAGATCTCATGGCTAACAGAGAAATCCTCTGCACATGCTTTCCACTTCACACCGTGCAAGTCTTTCATTTGCTCTTTCCTGAAGGACTCATAGGGTCTTACATTAATTCACTGTAAAATATATGCACACCTTCTTTGGGCCAGCACCATTTCAGATGTGGGGGAAATAGCAGTGAACAGAACAAAGCTCCTGCCATCATGGAGTTACTTAACTCTCTGAGCCTTAGTTTCTTCATCTATGAAATGAATGATAATGCCCCCCACCCTGTGAGAATTAAAGGGGAATGCCCAGCACACAGAGAAGCACTCAGTAGTTGGTTGCTAATATTGCCCTGAGGGCCTCTGGGACCTGTGTCCCTGCATGGCTCCCTCGTCCAGCATGGAGTCCTTGCAGCCCAGATGGCTGTGGAATAGACCACAAGGGGCAGGAGTTTGTATATATGTATGCATTTTTTGGTAGTTATTTTAAATCACTTTTTTTCATTCAGGTGTCTTCAAAAACAAACACATTTAAAAAATTTTACTACTCAAGAACCAACCAGCAGTCGGTGGTTGGAGAAATTATAAGGATTTCCAGAATCTTAATAAGATTTTCCCTGCAGGTCCATAATCCCTTATCTTCAATTTTGAATACAAAAAGCTCTGTAAACCCAGAACTGACCTGACATGAGGCTGTTTATAGTCTTTGCCCACTAACTATTTGTACTGTTTACTGCAGAAATAATACTGTTTTACTTATGGGGTGCTGCTCCCGGACCTTGCAGCAGTGTATATGATTTATATACTGTATTACTTTTCTAAAGTCTATAAAATTCTGAGTCTGAAGTACATCTGGCTGCAAGGGTTCCAGATTAGGGATTCTGGACCTTTATCATATAATAACGACAACAGACATATCGCCCATCAAGGGGAAATCTGTTTCCTTAGAGGAATCTCACCACGTGAATCTTACAGTAACAAAACATTGTACTTGGAAAGGCCCTTAGAGATCGTTGCCAACCTCTTTCACCTGTTTCAAATGAAATAACAATGGTGTGCCTTGCTTGAGGGCAAATCCTCAGCTAACTTTGATTCCAGAAAGTCCTTGCCAGTTTTCCCAGTTAGGGTGTGGGGAGAAGGGACAAGAACTAGTCCTAGCGTATTTCCCACCCACTTCGTTCCTATTTTTCTTGATTATTTCTTTCCGTAGCTTCCCTAGATAACTACCGTTTATCAGAAGGAACTCCTATGCTGTCCCCTAAAGGCAACACATGTAGGCTGGGGCATTGGAAGGGGAAGGTGAAGAGTATCACTGGATGAGTTGTGGATGCTGAGAGCTCCTCTCACATGGAAATCGTGGTGTTGTGGGGATGGGGCCACTGTCCAAGTGTGGGTTGCGTATAACAACTTCTTTAAGAATGAGTCTATGAAATCTCATCTGTTACAAGCTCTGAGAGGAGCGTGAGGGTGAGAAAGATAGGGACAGGTAAATTCAAATTGACAGTTGGGGTTCCCATAGTTTTTCGTCCTTGGCTTATTTTATCCCTAGGGTGCAAATAGCTATGGGCAACTTGGCCTTGGCCACAAGGAAGATGTGCTTTTGCCCCAGCAGCTGAGCGACTTCTGTAATCCTGGATGTGTCAAGAGGATCACGGGAGGAGGGGGTCACTCTGCTGTTGTCACAGGTAACTTCCTTCAAGAATATATTTTCTCTTATTTTCTTATTTAGACATTCTCCCCTAGGGTGTTATATTACTATCTTTCAACCTTTTGTATTTTGCAGAGGACAACTTTTTTTGTGAAGGAATCACGTTACCATCAGAGAATGGCAGATTGTCAGAGCTGAAAGGATTTCAGAGATCAAGGCCACCCCTCTTTTCCCCTCGCCCGCTCTCCAAATGAGCCTCAGAGAGGAAAATTGCTTAAGGTTACAAGACAAGTAGTGGCCGAGTTGCAACATATATTACATTTTGTACCATAGATTGATATTTAACTTTCATATATGAGTTAGAAGTCTTGGCAGTTAAGTTGAATATTCCTTGAGAGCAAGAATTTTATATTTTCCATAATCTTCCCTCAGAGTACCTAGGATAGTACTTAATAAGTACTACAAGCGCTATAATATTGCAAAGGAGGGCATATTGCATCCTGGTTAAGAACATGAACTCTGGAATCAAACCGTGTGGGTTTAAATCCTGGTTCTCTTAATTGTTAACTGTGTGGCCTTGGGCAGATTACTTAATTTCTCTGTGCCACTGTTGCCTCTGTTACATGGTGATAATAATGATGAGAAACAATGAGTTAACAGGGCTGTATTATGACTTTCATGAGTCCTTGACACTTTTGCCTTTGTGGATACCTCCTTCCATAAAGAAATATTTAAAATTATGTTTACAGCTGCACTGACATAAAGATTAATATAATCCAGGCTAGATTTACATATTTTTTTATTAAAAAATTAGATTAAAACATTTTTGTGGGCTTCTACAAGTATGGTGGGCCCCAGGCACTGTGCCTAAAGGATAAGTCAGCCCCACGCCTGAGGCCCTCAGAAGAGTACTTGGCACATTCTGCATCCTGAATAAACGTTGGCTTTTATTGTTACGGCAGATGCCCAATTTGGTAATTGATTGGCCACTGCTGTAGGACTTGGAGTTTCCATTTAGATGTTAGATTGGAGCCCCTTGGACTTGTGCCATTTGGTCCAGAACACATTAACATGCATGGCTTATTAACTTGGGTGGGAAAAAAGTTAGTTGGGTCCATGACTCCAAATAATTAATGAAATCCTTTTGCTCATCTTAGCAGTTGTAATTTCCCCTGTTCACACTACCACTAAAACCTTTATATTTTGCAGATGAAGGAAGCCTTTTTGTCTGTGGCCTGAACAAAGATGGGCAACTGGGGCTTGGTCACACCGAGGATGCCCTGTACTTTACCCCCTGCAAATCCCTCCTTGGATGTCCCATCCAACAGGTGGCCTGTGGCTGGGATTTTACCATTATACTTACAGGTGAGTGTACTCCTAGGTAAATCTTTATCACCACAAAGGCTTTGGGTGAGAAGAGCATGATATTGGGCCCTGATTAAATGAAATCCTCATTGTATTTAAAAACACACACAAGTGTTCTCTCTGGTTGTCAAGGAAAGTTGCAGGGTGCATTTTGCAAGGAGGGTTTTAACAGTAAAGGAGATAGGGCTGGAAAATCTGGACTGTAATTATTAGAATCTAAACAACAGCTCTCATTTATGAAGTACTTAGTGTGGGCCTGTGTCAGAGTTGTAGGGAGTCAGTAGGTAACACTCTGTTTCTTGCTCACATTTGGGATCAATTGTGAGACAATCACAGAGCAGTCAGACAGGTAGAGATCAAATTATCAGCTTTTTACTGATACAGGCTAAATTGGAGGGCAAGGTTAATTGTCAAGCCAAGAGGTTCTGCTAATACTCCTCTGATCCAAACCCACTCCCCAAACTCTAGGCCTCCCCCGTAGGGGAAGCCTTTACTATGTGTCAGCCCAGAGTGCCTGAGAGGAAGGTGCCAAAGCCATACTGTCCTGTTCCTTCTCCCAAATTCACCAACTGGCTAGGTTACCCATCCTCCCCTAGAAAGCAGTGAGAATGGGGAAGGGCAGGGAGAAAGGCCTGGAGTATATTAAAATTATGGAAATTCCATCTCATGGAAATATGAAAAGTGGGAGATAAGTATCCTCCATCCCAACACTAGGCACATGGCTAAGCATTCTCCACAGCTCACTTGTCATTAATTAGGTGGTGTAGTGGATAGCCTGTGTAAAACGCTTAGCCCAGCGCCCACTGTTTTTGTTCCTAGGGGGATAGAGCAGGGCGTATGGACTGAATGTGCTGGAGCCCAGGGCCCCACTCACTCCTCTCATTCCTTTTGCTCTTCTCATCCTTCAGCATTTACCCATTTGTCACAGATGTCTTACTTCTTAGATTTGCAATTCAGGTATTTCTATTTTGCAGAAAATGGTCAAGTTCTATCATGTGGATCCAATTCCTTTGGCCAATTAGGAATTCCTCATGGGCCTCGAAGATGTGTGGTCCCCCAGGCCATTGAGGTAAGGACAGCCCCTAATATTGAGCTTGCCTGTGTACTGTGAAAGTGTCTCCAGGTATCACAGTTATCCCTCCCTGGACTAAAAGACTGGCTGGGTTCCTGAAAACCCATGGGGTAGTTAGAATTTAAGTTGAAAAACTCAGGTTCTCCTGGGAAAAATTAGGTTGGAGGCATGGATATTGTGAGTGAAAAGCCTCTGTTAGCTCTCATACATGTTATACTTTTTTGTGAAATAAAGCAATAAAAGTAATATATCTTATAATGACATTAATGACATTTTACAGTTCTAAAAGTCGTCATAGTGGAAACTGTGTTAGAAACAGGTCCAGTGGGAATTGACTCGCCTAAAGACACTAAGTGAGGCAGATGGCATAGGCCCGCACTGTCCAGTGGGAATGTCATGTGAGCCACATATGTAACTTAAAAGTGTCTAGCAGTGCCATTTAAAAAAGTAAAAAGAAAAAAAGGTGAAATTAATTTTTAAAATAACAGCTTTATTGAGATATAAGTCGTATACCATAAAATTTACCCTTTGAAAATGTATGTTTCAGTGGTTTTTAGTATACTCACAGAGATGTGCAGCTACCACCATCATCTAATTTTAGACCATTTTCATTATCACAAAAGAAACTGCGTACCCAATAGCAGTTAACTCCCATTTTCCCCTCCCACCAGCCCCTGATGTCTGCTAATCTGTATCTGTGGATTTGCCTATTCTGGGCATTTCACATAAATGGAATCATACAATATGTAGCCTTTTGTGGATGGCTTCTTTTACTTCACATGATGTTTTTAAGTTTCACCCAAGTCATGGTATGACATGGTAAAATTAATTTTAACAACTTTTAAACTACTATAATGTGGCCAAACTATTATTATTTCATTTTATATGTCACCAGTATAAAACTTTATTAATGAGATATTTTATATTCTTTCATTTATATGTAGACTTTTTCTGGTATACATGTTTTACTTAGAGTATATCTCAATTCAGTCTAGTCACATTTCAAGTGTTCAACAGCCATGTGTAGTTAGAGGCTACCATATTGGCCAGCACAAATGTAAGATAGGACTCCTGGTTTTAGTTCAGAGCTCTTTTCACTGCATCATACTTAAAATGTACACATTTTTGTGAAGATTATATTGTAAGCAAACTTTTAGAGGAATTATGCTGGAATCTAAAATGAGTTTCACCGCCTAAGCTGCTCCACTCATATCTAATTTCCTTAAACAGTGACTAAGAGTGGGAGATCTGTTTTCACTGGAGAGAGCTTAGGTCTGCTCCTATCACTTTGCTGAATTCTAATTGCTGGTATTGTGGGGTATTATTTGGGGTCATGGTTTGGGCTGTTCTAACAAAAATATTATAGACTGGGTGGCTTAAACAGCAAACATTTAATTTCACAGCTCCAGAGGGTGGGAAGTCCAAAAGGCACTGGCATTTTTGATATTTGGTGAGGGCTCACTTTCTGGTTCATAGACAGCCATCTTTTTTCTGTGTCCTTACACGCCACCAGAAGGGGAAAGGCGCTCTCTGGGGTCTCTTTTATAAGGGCATTAATCCCATTCATAAGGGCTCCGCTCTCATGACCTACTCACCTTCCAAAGGACCCACCTCCAAATACTATTATGTGTTGGGGATTAGATCTCAACATGAATTTCCTAAGAACACAGACACTGAGTCTGTAGCACATGGTATGCGTGGAAGTCTAGACTCTGTAGTCCCTGTTGTAAGAAGTGCTACAGCTTATAGTTGCAAATAGGTAGCTTTTTAAGAACCTATGTATAAGTTATAATTAATTTAGCTTAAGTCACATGGTTAAAGAAGACAGGGAGGAGCAATGGTTAAATATGTTGGATGACAGAATCAGAAGGTAAAAACATTTTGACACACTGTATCTTATAGAACAATGGGAGGAATGTGCCAAAGTGAAGTATAAGAGAAATTCATTCATTTATTTAATAGTAACTATTGTGTGTAGGTGCTGTATTTAGGCAGGGGGGACAAGGGTGAGTAAGACCCAATCCTAGCATTCGAGGGCCTGTAGTTTAGTAGTACATGTTAGATCCAGAAATACCTAGATGCATTACCATGTTAGAACTATGACAGATGCATGTATAGCCTCGAAAGGGAGTACTGAACTCTTTTTAGGGGAAGGTGGGGTGAGAACAGACTTACGCTGAATCTTGAAAGTTGAGTAGAAATTTCCCTGGCTTGGGATAGAAGGACGTGCAGAGTAGGTACAAAAGAAGCACATTACAAACAGAAGGAACTTTGTGAACTAGGGTATAGAGCATAAAACAGGAGGGCTTGGGATACTGCAAGCAGTTTAGTGTGATTGGAATATAAGGAAGTGGTAGAAGTGCCAGTAGGGATCGGGCAGGCAGGGAGGTAGTGTCTGATAAATGGTAAGAACAGTGAGTTAGAGAGGGGCCACATGGGATAGTGTGGGGGGTGGACTGAAGGAAGATTACTCAGAAAACTCTTGCTAATAATCCAGATGAGAGATGATCCTTCCCCAAACGAAAGCAGCAGTAGTGGGGATGGAGAAGAAGGAATTGAGGTAAGTTGGTTTGAAGAGAGTGACTCCGCATATAAAGCCCTTCAGTTAGCTTTGAAAAGGAAAAAAAAAAAGTAAAAGAAAAAAAATTTAAGGGTGGTATATTCAAATTGTATGAGCAGTAAGATTTGATCTTCCACAAAGCTAATGTGATTGTGGGCTGAATTGATAGAAATATAGTCTCCAGAAGAAGGGAGGCCAGAGCTCTGTCCTTCTTTGTGCTGGTCACACTGCATCTAGGATGTTGTGTCCTGGTGTGGGTTTGGTTCTTAGGCCCTGGGCACTGAGGTGAATAAGACTCAGACCCTGCCCTTGAGGACTCTAAAGTTTAGAAGGACACTGTGGATCTGTAAATAAGCAAATATGGTAAGGTCCCATAGGGGCTGTGATTGGTGCATATACAGTCCCTTAAGAGAGAGAGACTGAGTAACCAGAGCATAGAGGAGAGAAACCAAGGGGGGGAGGGAATTTGAAACTAGGTGATGGCTGATGGAATTGGGGATTTTTTCCTAAAGAAGAGATGTGTATTAGTTATCTATAGCTGTGTAATAAGTTACCCCAAAATTCAGCAGCTTAAAGCAACAAGCATTTATTATCTCACAGTTTTGGAGGGTCAGGAATCTGGGAACAGCTTAGCTGGTCTCATGACTTTGCAGTCGAGATGTCAGCCAGGCTGCATGAGGTCTGCTGGAGGCTCAACTGGGCTGGTTCCGCTTCCACGCTCTCTCATGGACAGGAGGCTTTAGTTCCTTGCCATATGGGCCTCTCTATAAGACTGTTTAGACATGGTGTCTGACTTCCCGGAAGAGTGATGAGGAGAGAGAGAGAGAGAGAGGGAGAGGGAGGGAGGGAGGGAGGGAGGGAGGGAGGGAGGGAAGGAGGGAGGGAGGCTGGTCAAACAAGAAGCCTCAATGCCTTTCATCCGCTAGTCTCAGAGCCACTTATCACTTTCTTATCCTATTCATTAGAAGCAAGTCACTAAGTCCAGCCCACAGTGAAAGGGAGGGGAATTAAGCTGCACATCTTGAAGGGTGGAGTCTTAAAGAATTTGGGAACCACAAGGTGTCTTAGGACATGACAACTGTCTTCAAATGTTTGGGAAGCCTTGTCAGAAGCAGTAGGCAGATAGGTTTGGTTCCACCTAAGGAGACAGATGGAACCGTGCAAAGATGAGCAGGCATCTGGGGAGGTGGTGAGCCCATGTCACTGGAAGTAGGTATTTGACAGGGGTTGTATGACCACTTGGTGGGGTGTTGTAGACAGGTTTCTAGCATTGAATGGGGATTAGACTAGATCAGAGGTCAGCACACTAGAACCCTTGGTAAATAAAGTTTTATTGGAACACAGCCATGCCCATTCATATATTTATTGTGTATGTTGCTTTTATGTTACAATGGCAGAGTTGAGTAGTGTGACAGAAACCATGTGGCCTGCAAAATCTAAAATATTTACTATTAGGCCCTTTACAGAAAATGTTTGTTAACCCCTGGACTGGATGACCTTGCAGGTGCCTCCTAGCCCTGAGTGGCATTGTAGTATGGTATTTCAAAAAGATTTTGCCTTTTAGGGATACATACAGAGGCATTTATGAGTGGAAATGTTGGGAATTGGGAGCTCCAAACCAATCAGACACATAATGAGGATCATGCTGTGTTGTGTTTGGGCATAAATTACATAAAATTTTGTAGATGGATAATTCTGAGATTGCCGTCCTTTTCTTTGTTTTGACAGCCCCTGAGAGAGAAGGTTGTTAGTATTGCTGCTGGACTCAGGCATGCTTTAGCTGCAACAGGTGATCATTTTGCTTTTATTTTCTTGATAAGCATGTAATAAGGAGACACGGAGATTTGGAAGAAATAAACTTTAACGAGTAATTCAGAGTGTCCTGCTGTGCTGCAGTCTGATTAAAAGGAGGGGACATAAGGCAGAAGTCATGTGGGAAAGCCTTTAGCAGGTAGGGAGGAAGGAAATGAAGTTGTCTAGCTCTTTGTTATGTTCTTAGGCATGGTGCTAGGTTCTCTTGATTTAGTTAGTACCTCATTTAATCCTCATAGGCACGCAGTGATGTGAGTTAAAAATTTTTTGTATTGAGGTATAGTTGATTTACTATATATATATATATATATATATTTATTTATTTTTTTTTTTTTTGCGGTACGCGGGCCTCTCACTGTTGTGGCCTCTCCCGTTGCGGAGCACAGGCTCCGGACGCACAGGCTCAGCGGCCATGGCTCACGGGCCCAGCTGCTCCGCGGCATGTGGGATCTTCCCGGACCGGGGCACGAACCCGTGTCCCCTGCATCGGCAGGCGGACTCTCAACCACTGCGCCACCAGGGAAGCCCAATTTACAATATTATGTTCAGTTTTAGGTGTACAACATAGTGATTCACAGTTTTTAAAGATTATACTCCATTTATAGTTGTTAGAAAATATTGGCCATATTTCCTGTATAATATATTCTTATGGCTTATTTATTTTATACATGGTAGTTTGTACCTCTTACATATGAAGAAACTGAGGTCCAGAGAGGCTAAAGTGTTTGTCTACAGTTACACAGGGAGTTAGGAAATAAAAGGTGAGCTGGGATCAGAGTCTAGGACGGGCTGGATTCCAAGACCTACATTCTTTGCCATGAACTGCATTACTTTTCTAGTGGATGTAAATGTTTATTAATTTGAATGCTTCAAGTGAGCTTGTCTCCTGTACTGTGAGAGGGTGATGCACATAGGGCTGACAGCGTGTGTGAGGTTGAGGGTGGAAAGTGGAGGAGGCAGTGACCCTTTTTTCTCTCTTGCTCATTTTTCTGCTTTCCGTTCCCACTTCTTTGGGCTGAAGGACAGCCCAAACTGGCTATGGCAGCCGAGGCTCAAGCGTTGGTGAGTCCAGTTGTGGAATGGGGAGAAGAGTGGAGGCGAGGAAGAATTCGGTGCATCATGGTGCTGGTGGTCACTTGGGGCTTAGTGTGATTATACTTTTGGAAAAACTAAGCTTTTTATTTTAAGGTAATTGTAGATTCACATGCGGTTGTAAGAAATGAAACAGATCACACTCACTCTTTGCCCAGTTTCTCTCAGTGGTAACATCTTGTGAAAGTATAGTGTAATAGCACAACCAGGATGTCTTGACACAGTCAAGATACAGAACAGTTCCATCACAAGGATCCCTCTTATGGCTCTTTTGTAGCCGCACCCACTTCCTACCTACTCTCACCACTTAGCTCTTTCGTTCTCCCACAGTAATGTTGTCATTTTAAGAATGTTATATAAATGGTATCATACAGTATTTAGCCTTTTGGGGTTGGCTTTTTTGCTCAGCATGAGTCCCTGGAGATTCATCCAAGTTGGGAGTATGAATAATTTGTTCCTTTTTATTACTAATATTCCATGGTATAGAGGTACCACTGTATTAGTTTGCTGGGGCTGCCGTAACAAAATGCCACAGAGTGGGTGGCTTAAACAACAGGAATTTATTTTCTCACAGTTCAGGAGGCTAGAAGTCCAAGACCAAGATACCATGAGGGTTGGCTTCTCTTCCTGGCTTGTAGATGCTGTCTTCTTGCTGTCTCTTCACACGGTTCTTCCTCTATGCACGCATGGAAAGAGAGAGAGATCTCCAGTGTCTCTTCCTCTTTTTAAAAGGACACCAGTTCTGTCAGATTAAGGCCTCACTATTATGACCCATTTAACTTTTATCACCTCCTATAGGCCCTATCTCCAAATACAGTTACACTGGAGTTTAGGACTTCAATATATGAATTTACGGGGAACACAATTCAGTCTATAACAACCACGGTTTGTTTAACCAGTCACCCATTGAAGGACATTTGGTTGTTTCTGGCTTTTAGCTATTAGGAATAGAGCTATAATCATTTGTGGACAAGCTTTCCTGTGAACATAAGTTTTCACTTCTCTGGGATAAATGACCAGGAGTGTGATTACTGAGTTGTATGGTAGTGATTATGCTTTTATAAGCAGCTTCTTCTCTTAGAAATTAGAAGGACCAAAGAATTGCCTGTCATTGGTTTCCTTGCCCCTTTCCTACCAACATTTTGTGATTGCTAGTCTTATGTGTACACTTTTGTCCAGTTAACAAAGCAGCACAGTTCCCATTATGTGTTTAATTTAATTGTAAGTCCTCCCCTCCCCCACTTAATCTGTAACTATTTCTGCCCACATCTCTAAAAGATAAGGAATTTTTCTGAAAACATTACCCAAAAATACCATCATCATACCTACAAAAAATTATCAGTAATTCTGTAATTTCATCAAGCATCTAGTCAGTATTTAAATTGCCCTGATTATCTCAAAAATATTTTTTTTATGGTTTGTTTGAATCAGGATCCAAATTAGGTTTATCATTGCAATTGGTTGATATGTATCTCAAGTCTCTTTCTCTCTTTTTTAAAGTTTATTTATTCCTTTTAGTTTTTTACTGTGATAAAATACACATAAAATTTATCATCTTACCCATTTTTAAATGTACAGTTGAGTGGGATTAAGTACATTCACATTATTGTGCAACTATTACGAAAATCTGTCTCCAGAACTTTTCTCATCTTGCAAAACTGAAACTCTATACCCATTAAACAATAACTCCCCATTCCCCCTTCTCCCAGTCCCTGGCAACCACCATTCTACTGTCTATTTCCATGATTTTGGCCACTCATACAGGTACCTCATATAAGTGGAATCATACAGTCTTTGTCTTTTTGTGGCTTATTTCACTCAACATAATATCCTCAAGGTCTATTCATGTTGTAGCAAATGTCAGAATTTCCTTCCTTTTTAAGACAATGATATTCCACTGTATGTGTATACCACATTTTGCTTATCCATTCTTCTATTGATAGACACTTGGGTTGTGACCACATTTTAGCTATTGTGAATAATACTGTTATGAACATGGGTATACAAATATCACTTTGAGATCTTGCTTTCAGTTCTTTAGGATGTGTACCCAGAAGTAGGACTGCTGGATCATATAGTAATTCTATTTTTAATTTTGGGGGGAATTGCCATACTGTTTTCCATAGTGGCTATACCATTTTACATTCCCACCAGTAGTCACAAGGTTTCAGATTTCTTCACATCCTTGCCAACCCATGTTATTTTCTTCTTCTTTTTTTTAATAGTAGTCATCCTAATGAGCGTAAAGTGGCATCTCATTGTAGTTTTGATTTATATTTCCCTAATGACTAGTGATGTTGAGCATCTTTTTATGTGCTTATTGGCCATTTGTATATTTTCTTTGGAGAAAAGTCTTTTCAAATCCTTTGCTCATTTTTGAATTGTTGTTGTTGTTGTTGAGTTTTAGGAGGTCACTGTATATTTTAAATATTAATCCTTTATCAGGCATCTCCAGTCTCTTTTAATCTTTATGTACCTTTTCTCTCTTTTTATCCTCTTGCAATTTATTTGTTGAAGAGATGGTAAGTTTTGTTTTATTTCAATACTGTGTTTTGCTCACATTGTGCTCAATCATCATCACTTATATTTCACAAAGCATGCTTGTCTGTTTACAGCCTAAAGGACCATTGGGTATAGGATACTTCTGGAGGAGCAGTACCTTAATGTTGCTGTTGGATAGTGAATCCTAGTTACACACATCTGACTGTAGACAAAATATACAATATTTCATCTATGCATTTGTATGAGGTTCAGAACATGGGTACATGGATTAGAGTCAGTGAATATGGAAATAAAAGGCCATTCCACTGAAGTAGTGGCTATTAAGAAGCTATCTTGCAGTCGTAAATATGTATTTATTTGATGATTAGGAATCTTTGAATTCATCTTGGTGTAGTAGAAAAGACACTACATTAGGTGTAGGAGAGTTAAGTCCTGGTGTTTTCTCTGCTACTAGCTCCCCGTATGACCTTGGACAAATCACAGCTCCTCTACAGGGCCTCAGTTTCTCATGCAGTAAATGTGAGGAATGGACGTGGTAAGTTTCAAGGTTCTTTCCTGCTCGATCTGGAGTCTCAGTTGTCCTTTCAAGTTAATCATGAAAAAAATGCCATTCCAGTAATT
This sequence comes from Delphinapterus leucas, assembly GCF_059928025.1. Lineage (NCBI taxonomy): Eukaryota > Metazoa > Chordata > Mammalia > Artiodactyla > Monodontidae > Delphinapterus > Delphinapterus leucas. Next base: position 37,858,458 of record NC_143135.1, read on the forward strand.
TGACTCTGGAGGAGTGTCCTAGAACTTTCTGGAGGGAGTTTTACTATGTTGGAATTTCCTTTGATGGTCTTAGATTGCCCCGAAGATTGGATTTGTGATTGACTTGGTGGTAATCCCTATGACCAGCCACAGGGCCTCTTGAGGCAATAAGCTTTTCCATAATATGCATGTTAACTGAGCATGAATTGGGAATCTCTCATGGCATTGAGGTTCAAAGAGCAATCTGGTCTTAATCCAGATAAAGATTTTCTTTTTTCTCTCCTGCTCCGCTGGGAAGCTAGTGGCATGGTGTTCCAGTGGGGAACTGGTTTGGCATCATCTGGACGGCGGTTGTGCCCTGGGCAGACTCTCCCACTGTTTTTGACAGCAAAGGAACCAAGCAGAGTGACAGGTAAGGTCCTTACTTCTTCTGAATCCTGTATTTATTCTTTGTTTGGAAATGGAGACACAGGCATGCAGAAAATGGGTAAATGGAGTTCTGCGTTTGCTATTTCTTGGTCTCTCTGTCTTAACTCTCTCCGTTGGTTGGTCTATTAATTTGCTGGAATTTTTGTGGGCCCAGTAAAAGTACTCCTCTTTGCTGCCAGAGTTTGGAACCCATTGAGAAGTAGATGCGAGTCAGGTGGGTGGAAATCAAAATGGTAACTCTAGAGCTGTTACAGGTTAGGTTGGAAGACATGGCTTAGGTGTTTGGAAATAACGTGTAGCAATAGTGAGCCTCCAGGTTCTGAATCCCAGATTGAATTTACCCACCAGGCACTGGAGCAGCTGTATGCATTCAGTCCTGCTAAGCTCGTGGTGCCGCTGAGACCACGGAGGAGGTGCCCTCTGCAGGCAGGCACATCCCAGAAGGAGAACCCACAAGGAATGTGCCTGCCTGCCCAGCTCCTTCTCCCGAAAGGAAAGCAGGAGCGAGCGGGGATGTGGAGAGAGGGGCTAGGAGCGTTCCCCGAGGGAAACCTCTCTTCATGGGCACACGAGGAGTAGGTAGGAAGGGTGCTGCCCACAGGACTCTTGGTCTCTAGGACTTTCTTTCTCTGTCTCTCTCCCTCTGTCTGCTCTACACTCTCTTCGTGGTCCTTTATCTCTCTGTTTGTAGCACCATGCCTCCACCTCCTCCTCCTCTTCCTCTCTTGCTCTGACTTTGTGACCCAGTTTACTGAGGGTTAGCTGTAGGAAAAACCTGTCAGGAAACCTCTGCTCTCCTCTAGCTCAGAATAAAGGAGGGATTTTTGAGGGCAGTAGGAAGTGGGGAGAGAAAAGGGAAGGGTGAGCTGCAGTGGGAGTGTCGTACAAGTTGTTGGGATCATTCTGATTCTCTTAAGTCCCTGAGGCTTTCCCCTGTTGCAGGGGGTGAGGTTAGCGCCCTGAAGCCCATGTGTTGAGTTGGGGAGGGTTCTCTTAGAGAAGGAGAAGGGGCCACTGAACACAGGACAGTCTACTTCACATTGAAAGCATTTGTAATATAAACTCATACTTCCCAAACATCTTTCCTGCCTCACAAAGGTATTCACTGCTTCCTGGGCATGCGCTGTGTTCTTATTCCTCTGTGCCTGTGGGCAGACTGTTACCTCTTCCCAGGATGCCTTTTCCTTCCTCTTCCCCTTGGGAAAATCCTGATCATTTTTCAGGTCCTTGCTCAGCTACAGCTTTCTCAGGAAAGACTCTTCCTTCTTCTCACGTCCATTGCATTTTCTTTTTTTTTTTTTTTAATAGATTTATTTATTTATGGGTCTTCGTTGCTGTGCGCAGGCTTTCTCTAGTTGCGGCGAGCAGGGGCTACTCTTCGTTGTGGTGCGCAGGCTTCTCATTGCAGTGGCCCCTCTTGTTGTGGAGCATGGGCTCTAGGCATGCGAGCTTCAGTAGTTGTGGCACGTGGGCTCAGTAGTTGTGGCTCATGGGCTCTAGAGCGCAGGCTCAGTAGTTGTGGCACACAGGCTTAGTAGCTCTGTGGCATGTGAGATCTTCCCCAGACCAGGGATCGAACCTGTGTCCCCTGCATTGGCAGGCAGATTCTTAACCACTGCGCCACCAGGGAAGTCCGCATTTTCTTTGTGTGCATGGATAGCACAACGTATTGTATTGTTATGAGCTGTTTACATGTTTTCCCAAATGCCAAAGATGATGAGCTTTTTAAGGGTAGGGATTATGTCTACTGTCTGTTTTAGCACAGGTTTTGTATCTAAAAGGAATCAAGTGTTTTTATTTGATTTGATTTAAATGACCTGGTTGGGATCTGCTTGGGGCACAGCTTGGATTCAGAGTTAACCTGGGGGAATTTTCTGATGAGATGTTAGAGAAGATATCAGCTTCCTGCCCTCAAAGTCTTTCATTTTTCATTGTCCCCTCTTCACCTCATTGCCATCTGTTTTGGAGCTGGAACCCTGGATGTCCTCTCCCGACCCGGCCACTAGGAGACCAGTGCTTCCTCTCTGGTGAAAGTGGCAGAAACATCTTCTTTGTCCCTTTGTCATTCCACAGGATACTTGAAGGCATGAGGGGCATTTTATTAAGACACTAGTAAATTGAACAGAAGTGTAAGAAGAAAGAGTTACAGAATAGGACTCCCATTTCTCTGCATGCCAGACCAGGTGACCACAGCATCGAGCAGAGTTGATTAGGGTTTACACTGTTGTTGAAGGCAGTGTGTTTACGGGTGGAAAAGTGCTGGATTTGGATATGGGAGGCAAGTTCAAATTCTAGCTCTGCCTGTGTGTTGTTAGGAGGCCTGGGCTTGTGTTTCAGTGTCTGCATGTGATAGCAGCTGAATGTATGAGATGTCATTGCTTCTAGGCCCACTCCGTGGACAGAGCTAGGAAATATACATGTACACACACGTTTATACATATGTACACCTATGTCTGTTTATCTCTAGTAGAAACTGCAAGTCTACACTGACTTCAGTTACAATGCAGTATCACATGGTCAATTCTAGCCTTTAACCTTTTCATACCTGTACCTTTCTTCTCCTTTCTGATAGTGAGAAATCTGACTCCTTTATCCTCAAAATATTTATTTATTTGTTCAACCTCCTGGATATAAGCAGTCTCCCTACCATGCCAGCCATCTTCTTGGCCAGTGCCGCTGACTCAGACCTTCCTGCACTGGCTGAGAGTTTCTCTCCAGGTGCTGTGGTCACTGCCTATGGGCCTCCTGTGCCCAATTTGTTCTGTTACAAATGTGATTTCAAAAGAATTTTTTTTTTTTTTTGTAGGCCTAGAGAATTCTCAAGCAGTATGTGTTCTTGCTGGCTCAGACCACTCAGCTTCACTGACAGGTAGGTAACATGCCATTCAGAATTCTGGGTGTTTCTGCCTCAAGTGATGCTATTGGGGTACAGAGGGAAAACCATAGACTTTGGAGTCAGAATTCTGATGCCACCACTGGTATGATCTTAGGCAAGTTGTTTTACCTTCCTGAGACCATTTCCTCTTCTATAAAGTACTTTGTGGATAGTTTTGAGAATTACATATCATAATACAGGTAAAACACTCATGTGAAACAGAGGCTCACTTCCTTTCCTCTAAGTTTGTTTTCTTAGCTGTACAATAGGGATAAAAGTATCTTCCTTTAGGGTAATTGTGATTGTCACATCATATAACCAACAGTAAACTTATGTATAATATGTTGTTATCTTATCCACCTAATCTATTTTGATGTCTAATATAACTATCTAAGCTCTCTAGCTGTCTATTTTATCTAGCTGTTTAATCTCAGACTAACCTATTTTATCTACCTATATCTTTCTTCTCCATTTATCTGTCACCGTGTCTGCTCTCTCTATTTATCTACTCTATTTTATTTAACTATACATCTCTATTTTTATTTATCTTCCATCTTAGTGTCTTCCTATCTAACCTAAGTCTCCATAATCTCTAAGTCTAGTTGTGTATATGTTTCTGTAATCTATTTTATATTTTTATGTTTTTCTCTAGTTGATCTCTCTATTCCATCTCTTTAATCTGTCTATCTAGTCTTTTTTCTCTCACACAGTGTGTATATCTCTCTGTCTTGGCCATGTATCTGTCCATCCATCCATTTGACACACCCAGCCAATATAGTATAAACTTTCTAGTGATAATGCAGCATTTTCTTGAAAGTGAAGGTTATCCATCTCTCCTAATGGTTCTTTTCAAAGCCCAGATTGCCCTGACCCCTGCTGGTAGACTGGATACTCTAGCTCCGAGAGATTTATGTTGGTAAGACCTCTCACCCAGAGTTGAATGCATTACATTTTTTAAGCAAAGGGAAATGACTTTCATACACAGTGTTTCCAGTGTTTCATGTGGAAATTAAGATGTGTACACAGTATCTGTAAATTAATGGAGGCATGCATTCTTCAACATCAAATTTGTAATGCAGTCCAACTGAGGAGCTGTTACTGTTTCCAAAGCACAAGAGCCGTAATGTGAGATTTTAAATACTTAACAGATTCTGAACTACAGATAATTTGATATTAATGAATTAAAAACAACTAACTAATGAAAGAACTAGCTGCTTTTAGCCTGTGTCTCACGTTAAGTAGATTTATAGATATGTTAAAAGAGTTGAGTTAAAATGAATGTCAGGGCTTCCCTGGTGGCTCAGTGGTTGGGAGTCCGCCTACCAGTGCAGGGAACATGGGTTCGGGCCTTGGTCCGGGAAGATCCCACATGCTGTGGAGTGGCTGAGCCCGTGCGCCACAACTGCTGAGCCTGCGCTCTGGAGCCCGTGAGCCACAGCTACTGAAGCCCGTGTGCCTGGAGCCCGTGCTTCGCGGCAGGAGAGGCCACTGCAGTGAGAAGCCCGCTCGCCACAACTAGAGAGGGCCCGCGTGTGGTGACGAAGACCCAATGCAGCCAAAAATAAATAAATAAATAAATTTATTAAAAAAAAAAAAAAAGAATGCCAGCTCTAAGGGACTCCTCTGGGCATGTGGTCCCACCTCCCCTTTTATGGGGAGGGGGGCAGAAGGCCCCAGGACAAGAAGTGACTAGTTCATCCCCCACAGTCCTCACTAGCATTGGAGGAAGGCATTCTTTTCTGAGAATAAGAACAGACTAAGAGAGGTTTCTTTTTTTTTTTTTTCGGCCATGCCATGCGGCATGTGGGATCTTCTCCGACCAGGGATCAAACCCATGCCCCCTGCGTTGGGAGCACGGAGTCTTAACCACTGGTCCACCAGGGAAGTCCTGAGAGATTTCTACTCTGTTCTAATTCATTTGAAATGGCTGGTATTTTGTAAACCTAGAGATTCTTCTAGTTGCTTGCTAACATCGATTTCTTAAAAACTCTTGTAATCAGTAAAGCTATTTTTTATTTCATATGCGGAGCATTTTTACTATGGTGTTTTTAAAACATAGATGTTGGATTTTTTATTGTGATATAATTCATATATGAAATTCACTCCTTTAAAGTGTGCAGTTTAGTGATTTTTAAAGTATATTCACAAAGCGAATTGGTTTTGGATATTGTGAAAGTGAATTAAAAAGGGTCAAGATTAATATCCGTCTTTCCTGGTCTAGTTCAAGCTGTTACACATTGGATTTTGTTCAGTGTTCTTTAGACCTTCTCTCTGGAGTTGTAGATTATGTAACTATTTGACATTGCAGCAGAATTTAGTTTTGCCTGCTGATGCAACAGTGTAACGATCCGCATTACATTACTGTGGAAGACAGTTCGTCTTTGCAAAAAAGATGGTTTAGACTTACTAAGATAAATGAAGGCTTATTACAGACGCAGGCTCATTGTCAGTGGTACCTTGGTAGCTAAGCACTCCATTTAATGGGTTGAAGCTTTGCTGAGGGGTCCTCTGCCCTCTTGTAAAGGATCCTCATACTTCATACACCCTGGTGAGGTCCAGGGAGGTTGCCCTCTCTCTAGGCACGAAATATACCAAATTCGTTGTATAGCACTGCAGAATGTCAGTGCTGCAAGGTCACCTGGGTGACAAAAAGGCTCCTCTGATTTATAGACCCTCAGACTCTATGAAACAGAGACCCAGAATGTGGAGTGATGTGCCCCGTGTCACAGAGTGATCCAGTAGCAGATTTGGGACTTGAAGCCGGAATCTTGGTCTAATATCCTTTAATGATACTGTTTGGCTTCTAATCAGTTTTGGAGAATAGACCAGACTGCCTCAGGGCAAGCAATACTGTAAACCTTTACTGGGAGGTCACAGAATGCTGTGGAAGCAAAAAACCTGGCTTCTGGTCCCACTTGATCCCTTATTAGCTATGTGATCTTGAAAGTCACTTAACATCTCCGAGCCTTGGTTAATTTATCTTCTAGAAGAGTGCTGTCTAGGAGAAATATAATGTGAGCCGTATTGCAAAAAGTAAAAAGAAAAAGGTGAATTAATTTTAATAATTTATTTTACTTAACCCAGTATATCCAAAATATTATTTCAATATGTAATCAGTATGAAACTTATTAATGAGGCACACTCCTTTTGGGTTTTTTTGCACTACGTCTTTACAATCCATTGTGCTTTGTTTGTCTTCAACATGTCTCATTTGGACTAGCCACATTTCAAGTGTTCAGTAGCCCCATGTGTGTGCCATGTGCTTACTGTGCGGTGTAGGACCTCGGAATGTTAGGGTTGGGAAAGTGCTTAGAAATCATCCAAGGAGTCACAAACTGTAGATTTATAAGCCAAATTATGGTCTATGGCCCCATTTTGTTTGACTTCCAGTTAAACATTTGTTGAATGTGAATGCCTTTTGGACAAGCATGTGCCCTCTGGTTTGCTGCCGTCACCCACAAGTCTCTCCTGTTAACAGTGTCATCAGTTATATCGTCTGCCCTTCTTGACCAACCGCCCTCCCCTCCAGTCTTCAGCTGGTGAAACTAAGGCTTGGAGAGGAAGTGGTTTGTCCAAGGTCAGTAGCTAGTTAGTAGATCCAAGAATAGAAGCCAGAACCGCTTGACTCTGAAATGGTTCTTTTTCTATTAAATCACAGTGTCAGTCGTATTCCTGCTTATATCACAGGATTATTGTGAGGTTCAAATGAGCTTAAATGCTATGTGGATGTGATATGATAACATTATATTTTCTTCTGGACAGATCATGTAGTGAAATCATCTTATGTTTATAAAGTTTAAGCTTTAAACAATTTATCTTTTAACCTGTTATTTAAAAAAGCTAATATATATTTTTCCTAACAAAAGGTAATGCAAGCGTTTATTTTAAAAATGTAGAAAATAGAGAAACTTATGCCTTGCACGTGGTAGATGTTGAACAAATATTTGGCTGAATGAATTAATGAAAAAAATTCACATTCCTATTCCTTGACAAACAGCTAAGACCATTTGGCCTTTTTTCCTATTTAAAGAATTTTTAAAAATCTTGTGTATAATTATGCTATACATGAATTTGGTATCTTGTTTTGCTCTATTCAACATTGTAGGATTAAGAGTAATACAACTTCTTTTAACCACTTTTTTTTTTTCAAACAGGTTATTTTCCATCATTTTGGACTAATGTTCCTTCACCTCTTTTGTCCCCCTTTTGTTTGTTTAAGATGCAGGAGAGCTGTTTGTTTGGGGAAGCAACAAGCATGGGCAACTGGCTTCCCATGCTGCTTTCCTTCCTGTGCCCCAGAAGATAGAAGCACATTGTTTTCAGAATGAAAAGATCGCTGCTGTCTGGAATGGGTGGACACACCTGGTTGCTCAGACAGGTGAGAGTGGCAGAGAGTTTGTGGTTGGGAAGAGCAGCTGGGGGATAGCTGTCTAAGTAGCTATGAATGCTTGGGATTAGGTAGTTTGGTTTTTACTGATGAAAAGATTTAAGGGTTGGGAAGGGAAGGACCTGGGGTCTAGTTCTGCAATCAGCCAGATATGTGGCTTTTCCTCTCTGGATCACAGGTTTACACGCAAAAAGGCAAAGCTGGCTTAGGTTAACTCCTTCTGGCCCTAAGAGTCCATGAGGTTTTGTGAAGGAACCCACTGCAACAAACATCACCTAGAAATTTGTCCAGGTTGTTGGGGAGTCTTTGCCTTGTCATAGCTAAAGGGATGACTGTATTTGCATTTTCACTTGAGTCTAAATTAAAGGTGTCAGAAACTATTAAGTTAAATATTTTAAGATTGAGGCAAAAGCATTACTTTGAGTCATGGCTGGCATGGTATTTTGATTTAAATTTTTATTAACCCTAACAAACTTTGTACATTGATTCAAGCATCCCACATATTCCTTCAGATGTTACCTTACCAGGCCATGCCATGCCATCCAGCTTTTGGCATCTTTATCTTTTCTTGATAATATCTTCATTGATTTCTCATCTTAGGGCAGTTCTCCTTGCCTGATCTTCATATTCCTGACACTGTTCTCGGGGTTTGTTTTTTCATGGCCTCCCTTCTTCCCAGCCTTCCTAGAGCTCTTGCTGACTGACACAGTTTCCCAGACCAGCAGTTTGTAATTCTTAAGAACCATTATCGTGTCAAGGCCTTCGGAACTTCAGGGGTTCTCAGGAGTCCTCTTGCCTGCTCTTGGCCTGCTCGTTAGTGACACACAGATCTGTAGACTTTCAAATACCTGGTGACTTAATCCAATACTTTTGTAGGTTTTCAGGTCAGCTTCAGTTATCCTGGGTAAGTCACACATACTACACGTTTGAACACATAGACTTATGAGTATTTATATCCATGGTGCTTTTAATTGGTTCTTAAAATTTTTTTAAGATTGTTTTGGTACAGAGGCCTATATGACAAAGGTGTATAATAAACTTTCCATATTTACCGCTTCAGAGGATGGTCTAATTATGTCATTCATTTGGAGGAAAATCATGACTTTCCTCAAAGAAGTCCAGACTGCTTGAAGATTGGGACCATCGACAGAAATTTTTCTTAAAGAGACCCTGAGCATAATAGCCGCTTATTTGTATAATTGTTACTCTCTCTCTTCTCCTCCAGACAGTGAGCTCTGTGATAGGAGGCACCATATTCATCTTGCTCACGTCTGTATCTCCAGTGCCTAGCAGAGAAAGTATTCATTGCCTACATTAAACTGTTTCTAGTTAAAAGAGACTAAACATATTCAAATGCATAGGAGGCAGGGTAGACTGCGAGGATTTCTTCTTTCCTTGGACTCGCTGTTCCATGATCAGAAGGCTTCAGTTTGTCTCTTTGGATTCAAGAGTCCAACCAAATCGGTTCTTGTTTATTGTGAACCTTTTGAGCAGTGTGCTAAGCCTTGAAGAAATAGAAAAGATGTGGGCCGTGCCCTCTCACTGCAATGTGTGGACAGGCTTAAGTCTAAGAGTACAGAAACAGAAGACTTTATCATCCATCTGTCCATCATACAGATGGTGAGGATCTGTTTATGTACCATGCCTTGTACTAGATCCTAATCCTGCCCTCAAGGAGCCCACTGTCACTAGGGGAGACAGACCTGTTATCAGATTTCAGTGCAGCAGTGGAGCTAAGTCAGTGTGCAGGAATGGCACAGACACTAGCAGTAGTCTGAGTCACTGGGTGTTAACAGGTAGGCGTTTCATGCTTAGTCAGTCTTCAAAGAATTGCAGTGCAGTAAAATACACTTACTACCAAACCATAGTGGGTTTAGTTGAGTCTGTCAGTAAATCCGTTAACTGGTTAGGCAGCTGACTAATGAAAGACATAAAGATGTTGCTGCTTTGACTCTAGCTTTGCAGCACTGTAACTCATGCTGATTTCCACGTCTGGGCCAACAGCCCAGCACTCAGGGTGGGAGGTTGGAACCTATGTCCCTGACACTGTCTGAGTCACTCCAGCTGCTCTGGGGCTCAGCTTCAGGTCTCCACCTCCACTTGGGAGCGTGATCTTTGGGTAATGTTTCAGCTGTTTAATTAACTTGTTAATTCAGATCTCTTGTTTATGCACTTTGTTATTTTCCCCTTTCTCCTGAGTCCAGAGTGGTTAAAAGCTGGGATGTTTGAGCATCCTGGCTGTTGCGCTGAGTTTTGGGTAGAAGAGAGTCTCCTGCTGTTTGGTTCACCAGTTTTGCCCTCCTCCTAGTAGCTGTGGAAGCCTTTGCCCTGGCGCGGTGTCATTGAGAAGAAACAGCCAGGGCTTCCAGTTTAATCAGACCCAGTTGCTCATTTTAATGGGAACAAGATTTGCTCACAGGGTCAAATCAGCTCATTACTGGGCCAAGGAGTTATTTGACTCTAGTTGTTTTCATAAGCTCCAGTGGAGAGTTGTTCCTGGGACCTACCCGCAGCCACATCAGCACAGAGGCTGCCCCCAGTCTCGTTCTGGAAGACATTAGGGGTGTATTATTGATTAAAAACAGCTTATGTGCAGTGACCATAGATGCGTCCAGTAAGGTGGGCTGGGCTGGGCTGGGTTAGGATGGAGACGGGGAGTAGACTGTGCTTTCTCCCTTCTCATAATCCCTACACCAACTTTGTTCCTTGGAGGATGTTTGCAGTGTCTGGAGCCATATTTGGTTGTCACAACTGGGGGTGGGCGTGCTACTGGCATCTAGTTGGTAGAGGCCAGGGATGCTGCTAAATGTCCTACAATGCAAGGGCAGCCCCCCCAGCCCGACACAGAAATACCCAGCCCTAAATGTTAGTGGTACCATGATCAAGAAATGCTGCCCAAGACTGCCGTCCCCAGTGGTAGGTGCTTAGCGAGGGCAGTTCACATGATATCAAGATTACTTTAGTTCGTCTATGTGGGAATCTGGGATGCAGTCTCTGTCCTCCCTCTTCAGGAGTCTGGTGCCTACCTGCAGTGCTTGTGATGGAAAAATACTTTTCTCCATTAGAGGCACTTGGAAAGAGTCCAAGAGAACCTGTTCTAATCTGGGAAAGCTGGCAAGGTACCTGTGTCTCAGACTGGTGGAGCTGCATTCAAGAAGCCTTTCCCAAGCTGCTTAATGTCCCCAGTCATTGTTCTCGGGAGCTTCATGGGACTCCTGTGTGACTTTATCCAGGCTCGGTGACCTGCAGCTGCCTCCTCTGAGATTCATGAGTTCCTGGCCCAAAGTGATTCTAGTGAGAACTGGGTGGTGGATCTGTGTGCCTTCTTAGTTGGGTGACCTTAGTTGAGTCACTTCACCTGTCTAGGCCTCAATTTCCTCCTCTCTCACGCAGGGTATTAAAACCTACCTCCATTATACAGACAGCTGCTGTGAGTTTCAAATGAATGAATCTGTGTGAAAGATCCTAACTAACTGTAAAATGCTGTACATACCTGTACAGGGGGTGCCCGTGCTTGGGATGTGTGAGTACATTAAGGAGTTAGCAGTTGCTTTTAGAAAGGCTTCTATTTCATCAGGGTCTGTGCAGGGCTTGAGACACACCAGCTTCTCCCCTCAGGGCTCATGAACTGGCCAGGTCTGACAGGCAAAGTTTCCTGAGGTCTTTCACTTACATGCAGCCAGCACGTAGCTCTTTTATATTATCAGTATAAGATCATCATGGCCTTACAGGTAATTTTTCCTGTTAAAATCTCTGATCACACTATTCTCCCTTCAGTGGATTGTATACATACTACGAAACTGTATTCTTCCTACAAAATGGACTGTATACATCCATTTGCATTCTTATTTGTTTAATGTCTAGACTGTAAACTCCCTGAGAGCAGTGTCTGTTTTGTTCACGGCTGTATCCCCAGCACTTGGCACAGGCCCGGCGCATAGTAGATGATTAGTAACTAATTGCTGAACGAATGAATAGATGGCAAGGCAGAGAGAAGCGTGGCTTTGAAGTCAGACAGGCCGAGGTGTGACTCAGCTCTGCCAGCCTCCTGATTGTGCCAGTTCCTCTCCATCACCACCGTGGTGCAGGCCACTGTCACCTTCTTGCTGGATCCTGCAGTGGCCTCTGCCTGGTGTCCTCAGCTTCCCACATCGCTCCCTCTCCCCCCAGTCTGTTCTCCATGCCTCAGTTGAAAGATCTTTTCAAACCCATGTGTCACATTCCAGTGGCTTCCCATTGCTCTTATGATAAAGACATAGTCCTTAGTGGTCACCAGGCCCTGCGTGGTCTGCCCTGTGCCTGCCTTTCCAGCCCTGTTTCTAGCTGAGCTAGCTCTTGATCTCTGGCTGACCTCTACTCTGGCCTTGGTACCTGGAATGGATCCTGGATTTCCCACCATAGTGCTTTTGCAGCTGATGTTCCCTCTATTTGCCACACTTACCCTGCTCTCCTTCTTCATTTTGACTTAGTTACGTCCTTTTTTTTGTTTTCCCCTAGACCTCAACTTAGTCATCACCTCCTCAGGGAGGCCTTCCCTTGACATCCCTGACTCATCACTTTTCCCTTTTATCTCTTAGGGCACTACAGCCTCTCCTTTGCGCTATTTTCTTTTTTAAAAAATTAATTATTTATTTTTGGCTGCCTTGGGTCTTCGTTGCTGCGCACGGGCTTTCTCTAGTCGCAGCGAGCGGGGGCTACTTTTTGTTGCGGTGCGTGGCCTTCTCATTGTGGTGGCTTCTCTTGTTGTGGAGCACGGGCTCTAGGTGCACAGGCTTCAGTAGTTGCGGCTCGCGGGCTCTAGAGAGCAGGCTCAGTAGTTGTGGCGCACGGGCTTAGTTGCTCTGTGGCACATGGGATCTTCCTGGACCAGGGCTCGAACCTGTGTCCCCTGCATTGGCAGGCGGATTCTTTTTTTTTTTTAAACACATTACTTCTTCTTTTTTTTTTTTTTTAAATTTATTTTTGGCTGCGTTGGGTCTTAGTTGCCGAGTGGGCTTTCTCTAGTTGCGGTGAGTGGGGGCTACCTTTCATCATGGTGTGCGGGCTTCTCATTGCGGTGCACGGGCTTCTCATTGCAGTGGCTTCTCGTTGCAGAGCACAGGCTCTAGGCGCTCAGGCTCAGTAGTTGCGGCATGCGGGCTCAATAGTTGTGGCACATGGACCTAGCTGCTCCGCGGCACTTGGGATATTCCCGGACCAGGGATTGAACTCGTGTCCCCCTCACTGGCAGGCGGATTCCTAACCATTGTGCCACCAGGGAAGTCTCAACAGGTGGATTCTTATTATTATTTTTTTGCGGTATGTGGGCCTCTCACTGTTGTGGCCTCTCCCGTTGCGGAGCACAGGCTTTGGATGCGCAGGCTCAATGGCCATGGCTCACAGGCCCAGCCGCTCCGTGGCATGTGGGATCTTCCCAGACCAGGGCACGAACCCGTGTCCCCTGCATCGGCTGGTGGACTCTCAACCACTGTGCCACCAGGGAAGCCCCAGGTGGATTCTTAACCACTGCACCACCAGGGAAGTCCTGCACTATTTTCTACAGGATTCTTTAACTAATTCCCATCCCACTAGACTGTAAGCTCCATCTGGGAAAGAGCCATGTCTGTTTTGCTCAGCATCGTGTCCTCTGTGCTTAGCAAAGTACTTGGCACATCCGAGGTAGGTACTCAGTGCATGCTGGACAAATGAATAAGCCTCATTTCTCTGAGCTTATTTCTTCATTAGGAAAACGGGGAAATATTGCTGACCTTGGATGAGGATTAAATGAGATGGTGTATCAAAGCTTCCAGCATCCAGCACAGGACAGGGCTCATGTCAGTTCAGTATATGGTGGCTTCCTCTGCCCTTTGAAACTCTGGAGCGATCAGGAGGTCGGATGTCCCATATCTTCTCTTTCCAGCTGAGGTCTCCGTAGGGCTGGATCTGAATGTCTCTGGATCAGTAACAGGTTGATTCAGGATTCTTCTGGCGAGTGCAGAAAGATCAATGCTTACAAATGCTAAGTGCTGGTTGCTGGTGATTTATTAGAATTTCAAGGGGAATGATTTACACATGATCCAAACCTTAACATGGGGTTGGTCAGAATGTTCAGAGCCCGGTTGCCTTGGGGATGCTGGATGCTTTCCCTGGGCCACGCAGTATCACAAAGCAGCCTTGTGGTCTCACAGAGGCTATGGATTGAAAAAGTGGGCCCCAATACAGAGTTCCTGACATTCTTCACTCTCTTCAGTGTCACCTTAAAAAGTCCTAAAGTCTTATAAGTTTTAGAGAATCAGAAATGGAAAGAGAAACTTCCTTACTTGGCAAATGAGAAAACTGAAGCAAAGAGGCAAGACAGTGCCTTTATGTCAGCATTGAGATCTCCCTGGGCTATGTGGCTGCTTCCCACTAGCTATCAGTTTTACATTTGGTAGTGTATATATGTCCATGCCACTCTCTCACTTCGTCCCAGCTTACCCTTCCCCCTCCCCATGTCCTCAAGTCCATTCTCTACGTCTGCGTCTTTATTCCTGTCCTGCCCCTAGGTTCTTCAGAACCATTTTTTTTTTAGATTCCATGTATATGTGTTAGCATATGGTATGTTTTTCTCTTTCTGACTTACTTCACTCTGTATGACAGACTCTGGGTCCATCCACCTCACTACAAATAACTCAATTTCATTTCTTTTTATTAAGCCATTAATTTTTATACTAGAATCCTTAGAATGTCAGGAATGGATGAGAACTTAGAGCTCGTCTGGCCTGACCCCCTCAGCTTAGAGATGGAGAAACTGAGGACTGAAGAGGGGGAAGCACAGAGCGTGAGGGAAGGAGGGAGGACAAAACTCGGGTCTCATGGCCTCGGTCTAGTGCTCTTTCCGCCTTGTCATTTTCTCTCCAGAGATGAGGAGGAAATGTGGATGGCTTAACTGCTCACACCCAGCGACTTGAACCAGGAATAATAGTTCCTTCCGTACGTGAAATTCTGCTTCAAGAAAACACTAATTCTTACCTGAAATGTGTAGCCAGAGATTCCCTTAATGGAGTCGTGTGCGGAGTAGAAATTACAAGATGGTGCTCCAGGAGCGTGGGTCTGGAGGCCATCCCAGGATTCACAGAGGCAGCCACATTTCCAGTTATGATAATACAATAGCAGTCATAGCTCTTGTGGACCACTTTTATCACTGTAAAGTGCTTTCATCTCCATTTTCTCACCTGAAGGTGGCAAGATGGGTGTTATTATCCTTGCTTTCCAGACAAGTCCCTAATTGGTTAACTGCACTGCCTTGGTTCACATAGTTGGGCAGAGTTAAAACTTGAACCTGGTCTTCTGTCCCCAAGCCTGCTACTCTAAGTCCAAGTAGTATGTATCTCAGAATGCTCTAACCCATGAACTAAACTTTTACTTTTCAAAGAAACATTTTTTTCCAGCTTTTACCAGTGATTCTCCCAAGCAGTAAGGAAGAAAATTCCTAGTTATCCTTGATCCTTCAGAAGGTATCTGTGGAATGCTTACCTAGATATATATAGCACTATGCTACGGACTACAAGGAAACATAAAATCCAGAACTACCTTCAGGAAGTTTATAGTTGGATGAACAAAAGAAATATTTAATCGAAGAATGAAAAAATATGGCAGAGCCAGAGGAGTGGCCTAGACTCTGAAGGCTCTAGGGTTTCAGGGGAAGGGGAAGTCAGTGTGGGAGAGGGTAGTCAGGAAAGGGTGTGAAATCCTTTGGGAAGGTCCCATTTTAATGGGTGGAGAGTTTGGGACTTGGTTCTGTTGCTTTCTTTGTCCTCTGGCAAGACACAGAACTCTCTGGTCCCCTTCTTCCCATCTGGACAATAAGAGGTTGTGGACATAATGATATCCAAAGGCCATTCCAGCTCTGAAATTTCATCCTATAAAAAAAGTAAAACGGGCCTAAGGAAATTATTATGGGTGCATTGGGAGATTAAGTATAATACCATTCATTGCAGCCTAATTTACAATGACAAAAACAAATACATGGAAACAAATGAAATTGTAGGGGGAACTGGTTAAATAAATTATGGTACAAATTTGGAATATATGGTATGTTGGAATATATAGCCCCTAAATAGAATGTTTTAGGAGGATATTTAATGACAGAGGAATGTGCTCATGATAAGGTAAGTAAAAAGAGTAGGTTACAATAAGGTATTACACTACAACTTCTAATTTTTTTTTTCCAAAAAGAATGTTTGCCTAGAAAGACCAGGAGGAAATATGGCAGAGTATTATCTCTGATTGGTGGGATTATGAGTGAATTTTATTTTCTTTTATATTTTCTATGCTGAATATGTAATTTGCAGTCTGATTATATCCCCCATAAGAGTTAATGAATAAACTTTCTCAGTGCAGGGAACTGGCCTCTTTGCTGGTGTATTCCTGTGTATGTATATGCCCTTGACACATCACTTCCATGGACCTCATCTGGGGGTTTGCATGGAAAAGAGGCAAGAAGCTGAAGGAGGCAGGAAAGCGGGGATCTATTTTTGGCTCAGTCATGAGTCAGCTTTGTGACCTCAGGCAAGTCCCTTCTGAACATCCCTGAGCCTTGGTTTCCTCATCTGGAGAGGGGAATTGGAGGTCACAAAAGGTCCTTTGAGCTCCAAGATACACTCATTCCTAAAGATGGAGAATTTCTCCACTGTTGTGGAACCAGCTCAGAGGCCTCATTGGTTCCTTGAGCCTGGCGTCCTTTCTTTCTGTCTCGCTCCACTGTACCTGCGCTTAGCTGCCTAGCTGTAAGATGCTTTCTCCGGTTCAGAGTTTAGGGTAGGATGGAGTGGAGTTGAGTTATAGGGCCGAGCTGAGAGGGTGTAGTGACAGTGTTACACCACTAGAGGGAAGCATTGTTTGGCTACTTCCCCCTTTCTCACTGTCCTATTTGCTCAGCAGGTGAAGAGTGGCTTTGATTTGCCTCAATTTGGTTTCAAATTCTAGAATTTTAGATTTAAAAGGACTTTGAAGATCATCCAGCAGAACTCAGTTATGCAGATGTGAGATAATAGAGGCCAGAAAAGGCAAGTGACCTACTTGAAGTCACAGTATTTTTCTCAGGGTCTGTACTACAGGGTTTAGAAGAAGGCTGCAGACAGAGCCAAGAGTGTGATCAGTTGAATCCATAGAGCATGGACAGTTCCCATGGTTGTGCAGGAATCTGAGGGATCTGCCTGTATACACATTTACCCAGTTCCTCTGGCCAGGTGCCAAGAGGCCTGGAGATAGAGAAGAAAAGATAGAACTCGACCCTGAGGAGCAGTGTCTGGTGGGGGAAGCCCATGCAAACCCATTGATGCTATGTGTGTGTTTTCCTCACCCTATGTCGCCCTCTGGCGGTCTGCCTAGCTTAGGATCCAGGCTGTGGTGGTGCTTGGAGACTGGTTTACAGAAGACCTGCAGGCGTCCTCGTGAATGATGCCCTCCAAGGTCAGGAGGTACCCTGGCCACCTCCAGTTTGTTATTTCCAGTGAATTTCTGCAGGCACTGCTCACATATTCACATGTCCTATCTTACCATTTCTTGAGGTTTGCAAGGAATCCTGACAGTTTGTTTCCCACCTTCCAAAGGTTTTATTTACTTGACCCTGGGCTGACTCTACTTTTGGTTTCCAGGGTGCCCACCAGCCCTAAGCATTGTGGTAAAGCAGAATTGGGTGCTGGTCTGGGAGCCAGGCAGCTGTGCGACCTTGGGCAGGTTACTTCCTCTGTTTGGGCAGGGAGGTCAGGCTCTCAGCTGCAGCTGTGTCATCTATGCTAGAGAGATGAAGTTCTGGGGTTGTTTTTGGTTTTCGTGTTTGGCAACAAATACCCATTGATCTGTGGTCCAGAGGAGTGCAGTGTGTGTCCAGCTGCAGCAGAAGCAAGATTCACCCTTTGAAGTAGGTGCGCTCGAATAAGGGGCTTGCAGAGAGCCTGGCCAAAGCCGAGTGCAGCTGGGCCTGGAGAGCCACCAGATGGCAGCAGTGGGCAGGCCTTACGGATGAGGCCGGTATGGCCAGCATCCAGAGTCAGAATTAGCAAGGTCAGAGCTGAAAGGACCCCAGAGGTCACTACCAGGCCCAGAGAAGGAAGGAGGTTACCTAAGGTCTCCCTGTGAGTTAATCTCCTCGCTTGTTAGAAGAACTGAGATGGGTTTGGCCTCTAGCTGGCTGCCCCACAGGAAGAGTCAGGAGACAAGAGCCTGGGCCCTGGGCCAGTGAGCTGGAGGTGGGAAGGGAAGGGTACAGCAGTTAACTGTCTGCCTTGATTGTGGTTTCTTTGAGCATCTGGTCCTAATGATCTCCACCCTCCCACCTGCAGTAAGGACGGTGTCCGTTGTCTTTTCTGCTCCCCTCCCGTCTGCCCAGTTTTCCTCTGGTTCAGGGCCCTCCTCTTCATCAAGGGTCATCTCGGAGTCCCCACACCCAACAGATGGGCCTCGCCAGAGGTACATTGCAGTAAGTTAGCACAGTTGCTTGAAAAAAAAAATTTTTTTTAATTTCCAAGGGGGTCACAGTAGGGCAGGGAACGAATCTTTGCCAAGCACTTACCATGGACCGGGTGCTCTGCCAGGTGCTGCCACTTACGTACTCTCATAACTCTCTGAGGTAGGGTTCATTTCCCCTGCAGTCCAGGTGAGGAAATGGAGGCTCAGAGAAGCTGAGTGGCTTGTCTGAAGTAACACAGCTAGTTAACCAAGCAGATACTCGAACCATGCTCTGTTTGATGTCAAAGGTCAGACTCATTTTACTTCCTCATGCCACCTCCCCTCAAAGCAACTGCACTGGAAATGTAGCAAGCGACTCCCAGGCTGGAGGGCAGGGAGGAACACATATGTTTCTCTCTGCTGTGGAGAAAGCTTGTGGTGGGCTGCTGCGGGGAGGAGGCCTGTGAAGCAGTAAAGGGCAGGTATTTGTGGAGCAGGTTCGGGGGTGGTGTCTGGCGGTAGAAGGCCCTCTGAGAAGAGGTCAAGTACCTTTCCTCTCTGCATCTGGAGATGAACTCCCAGCAGTTCCCTCTGCCAGGAGTGCTGGTCTCCCTGAGCCCCACCCATGTAGCGACTGCCACATTCCCATCACTCTGCCCACTGTCACCTCCCATAGAGGCCCTCGCTGTGCACCCCACTGAAAGTGACTACCTCCACCTGTCTCAGACCCACTCGACTCCACGCCCAGCTTTATTTTCCACCAGAGCAGTTTTCACTGCCTGAAACTACAGCATCATTGTTTGTTTACTCTTTTGTCGTCGTTCTCCCCTCACCAGGTGCGAGCCCCGTGGGGTTAGGGACTTGGTCTGTTTCATTCCCCCTGGATCTCCCCTGGCGTAGAAGAAGGGCTCCATGAGGGTTAGCTGCGTGGAGTGGCTGCAGTTTTCGGATGTGGGAGCGATGCCATTTTCAGTGGCTGTGCTCAGGAGACCGGCCTGTGGCCCTGCCCTCTTCCCACCTTCTTGGAGAGGCCCAGGGCAGAGAGAGCTTCAGCTCCCTGAGGCTGACAGTGACGCCTGGTGCCCTAGGGTTGTGGGGTCTCGGCTGACCCATCTGTCCCTGGGGCAGGGGGTTGGCGCACCGGCCATGCTGCGAGTTCACAGGGTGGTTCTGGTAAGGGCTCGGAGGTCCCTGGCAAGAGGGCTGAGTTTCCATTCAACGAACCCTCCTCCTCTTTCCTGGTGGAGATTGATTTGTTCCAGGAGCTCTCTAAAAGTGAGCATTAAGTGACCGGCCTGTAATTGCGCCATCATTTTTAGGTTCTTGACAGATGGCACTGTGCTTGCCCTTTCTCAGGGGACCTTGCCTGTCTCACGGGAACTCTCAATAATCATAGTGACAGCCAGTGCCTTAAAGTGCTCTCGGACGTGTGCCAAGATGAAAGCGGCCCATTTTGAGGAATCTTGGATCAGCTTTTTCCTAATCTAAGAGTGACTTTTTACCTTAGGAGGAAGCCTGAGGTAGCCAAAAGAGCCCTGAAGAGCCAGGTTCAAGTTCTAATTTGGCTGCTTGTTGGCTGTGTGATCTTAGGCAAGTCAATAACCTCTCTGGGCCTGAATTTCCTCATCTGTTAAACGAGAATCATAATCCCTAATTTGGCTGCCTCAGTGGGGGTATATATCATGTCATTCACTCATTCACACATTCCTTCTTTCATGCCTTCACTCTATTATTCAACAAATATTTATTGAATAGCTGAGGTGAGGGCAGGGCATTCCAGGCAGAAGGAATCCTGGAAACAAAGGTATAGAAGTGGGAAGTGCACCCTGGCGTGGTTTGCTTAACATGGTGCCAGAGAGGATCAGAAGGGACTGGAATCCCTCAAGAATAACAGGCATGGGTCCTTATTCAGGCTTTATTCTGTGAGCAGTGCAAGGAGCAGCTGAAGGTTTCGGGGTGGAGGCGATATATTTGAACAAGAGAGGGGGGGCCCTGCCTCGGGGCAGCTCTTACAGGCTGCTTTCTACTCAGGTCTCTCTGTGGCTGATTTTGAGGTACTCTGGATTCCCAGGAGGACCCTCTCCCCCATGACCTGGGCAACCACTAGAAAGGCCGAGACTGGTAGGGACTGGAGTTACCTGGCTCACTGGTCCACCCTCTGGGGAGCTGTCTCAGGCCACAGGGAAGGTTGTGTTTCCTTCCGTCTTGAAGCGTTTCATAAGGGCCTGAAGATGAGCAGCTTCGGGGTTTCTCCCACACCTCCCCGAGGAGATGGAGGGTGTGGGGAAGGGTTATTCATGTTTACCAAGGACGCACTTGTGTGCCAGGCGTTCTGCCAGGGATTTGCAAAATCATCTATTTAATCCTTACACAAAGTTTGCCGAGCAAGGCTCCTTCCCGATTTTACGTGTGAGGAAACTGAAGAGAGCTTAAGAGACATGGACTCAGCCCACCTAGTTACTTGGCCTTACCTTGCTCAGAGTGAAATGGGGTCAGCAGTGTCACCTTGTCTACCGGAGGACATTGTGAGGATCAAGTAAGATCCTGGATGTGAAAGCACTTTGTGCATGCAAAGTACTATGTGCACAAATGGGATCACTGACAGTACTGTACTGCTTCCCAGAGAACTCTCTGTGATTCGCTTGGGCCTTTCCTGCCTGGGTGATAGAAGGTACTAACCTCTGGTTTCTCCTCTGTGTATCTCCCTCCAGCCAGCCCCTGGGTCAGGGGCTCCGCTCAGCACTTTTCTCCTTTAGCCTGCAAGTATGAAGGCACTGCTCTTCTTCAGAAAATTAACTCTACCGTACAAAATTAATATCAAAGTATGCTTACTTTGTTTGCCATTTTGGTGAAAACAATAAGAAGTCATGGACTTTTAATGCTGGAAGGGACCGTCTCATCCTTATTTGAAATTTGAGGAACCAGAAGCCCAGGGAGACGGTCCTATAGATAATGGACGCAGGGCCAGGATTAGAACCCAGGGGTCTCTAGCCCAGGGCTCCTCCACTGCCCTGCAGCGCATCTCCTAAGAGAGACTGTAATTGCTTCGTCTCCTTTATGGAGGAAGGAAGAATCCAGTTTAATAAATTTCATTACACCAGCCCCTTTATGTAACAGGGCTGTTTCCGGGTCCTGGCAGATGGTCCATAGTAACAGTGCTTTGCTGATTTGGTTGGAGCTGATCCTATGAAATGAAAAATCCTGTGTAGCAGATGCCTTTCCCAGTCCCTGGCCATGGAAAAGTCAGCCTCTCCAGGGAAGGCACTATAGCTTTGGTGCTCACCATCTCTAGTGGGACTCAACGTGAACGCCTTGGAGGTCATCTTAAACCCAGTCAGGTTTTTACAGAAGGTCGCATTGGTGGAATTTCTTGGTGGGTGGGGTGCTGGTAAAGTGTGTTTTTTCTGGGGCCTGAGGGACAGATGGGATCTGGGAGCAGAGTGGGAGAGAGATCAGATGTGGAAGGGAAGGAAATACAGGCTGTCTCACTGTGGATCTGGCCTGATGGCCCTTCACACCACGAGGCCTTGGACCTCCAGATGAGCAATTTGAATGTAACCTGCAGGGCCCCTTTCACTGAAATTACTGGGACTCCAGGTCTGATTATCTTCCCTTTCCTGATGGGTGCTTGATCATAACAGGTTCTCCTTATGGCCTCTTCTGGTGGTGCTCCTTACTGCCACTGCTTGAGGCAAGTGGCAAGTCCCCAGACCACTGGCAGTGGGTGGGCGTCACTTCCACAGGCTCCTCCTGACCTTGTCCTGCTGCTCTGTTCTCGCTCTCGCAGGGTCCTTACAGGTGGGGGTGGGAGAGTTCCCCCCATCTGTGAGTGCAGCTCTCTTAAGGCCCCAATAGGTCTTTAATACTCAACTCTCCTGAAGAACTTGGGACAGTTCCCAGGGGTGGGGTTAGAGGAAATTTGAGAGACACCATCCAGAGTCATGTCCCAAGACGTTCTCACTGGTTGACCACAAACTGGCATCCGGGACAGGCTCCCTCCCCTCCTTGCTCCTACCCCTGGGTGAATTATTTGCCCACCCAAGGATCGGGGGCAACCTTTGTCTCCCTGCTTGAAGATCTTAATCTGGGCCTCCCGTTAACTAACAGCCAGTTTCTCTTTGAAAGCCAAGGATGCAAAGAGTATTGGGGGATCTCTTGGGGTTTTGGAGGTGGGACCCTGGTTTCCTAACATGACAGCTTGGATACCATGGTGAGCTTTGCAGAATGCACTGGCCCTGCTCCTGGTCCTGCTGGACCTCAGGATGGTCTGCAGGGGTCGCTGTGTGCCCACAGCCAGGTGCTGGGACTTTACCCGAGGGACTCAGGCAGCGCGTCTCTGCAGGCCCAGGCGTGCTTAGGAACTGCGGCTTTCCCTTGGCTGTGCCCAATCACCCAAGTCTCATTCCCAGCTCCAGCCTCCAGCTCGGGCACTGTGAGTCATAGTCATCAGTGGAAAACGCAGCTTCACCAACAGCTGGGCTCAGTGCTTGGCCTTTTTTCTTCTTTTTTTGTAACTTCACAGAGATGGAAACTGCTGATGATCTTTTGCAAGAGACAGCAATTGAAGGCAAAGTCCAGGGCTAGGTGGGGAGAGGAGAACCCTGAGGCGATGGGGGTAGAGATGTGTGTCTTTCCATTACCCTGCTCTTGGGCCTTCCAAGAAGTCATGCTAGAGAAGCAGGCAGTGAGGAGCCGTGTGGACCTTGCCTGTCTCTGCTCTTTTATGCCAAGGAGCCCAGGAGGCCTTTGGTAATTAGCTAATGCAGGTGGCAGTTGAAGCTTTGAGAGGTTGACGTATTTTTCTAAGAAGCTGTGAGTAGAATGTGCTAGAAGTCAGGGTGACCTGGGTTCTAGTCTTGCTTTGCTTCTAACCCACTGCTACCTTACCTTGTGTAAGTCAGTTACTTTCCTTACTGGGCTGCACTTTTCCCAGCTGAAGCAGAAGCAGACGGTAGGGTTAGAGTACTCTGAGGTCCCTTCCTGCTCTGGTGGTCTGTGAGTCTGAACTGAATGTCAAGAATTTTGAGGCTTGTTCCCATAATCATCTTGAACATCTGAGACCTGTAGCTGTTTCTCCTTGTGCAGTGAGCAGTGCTCACGGAGAATGACACAAGTACAGGTTCCTACTCTTCAAGGACTTCACATCTGCCTTCTTCCTCTCCTCCCGCCACGAAGCAGTGGACAGAGGTTCCTGGGAAGCAGGAAACTGGGATTCGGGTTCTGGCTTTGCCAAAATACGTTGTGTGTCCTCGGGCAAACCCCTCGCCTCCTTCAGCCTCGTTTTCATTTTCTCCAAAATCAAGGATTAGACTTGCTTCTTGGCTTCAACTCCCCCCATTCCCTCCCGCCGTCCTCCCCACCCCCACCTGCAGCCTCCTGCTAGCTCTTCTGCAGGGTGTGATTCTTAGCTGCAGAAGCCCTGGGGTATGGTTTCCTTTCTTGCCGGGAGGGAGAGAAGCAAGATTATTTTTTTAATTACGCAGCTAAGATTAGGCAGCAATCTACATTTTAAAGTGTTATTAATAAGAGTCTAAAAGTGTGCGAAGAAGCTTGGGAGTTGGAATGTGAAATGAGTTGGGAAACATCTGCAGAGGCACCGGCCTCAATCAGGGATGTTTTTTCTCTGGGTGCCAAGTGACTGCTAGGTGTGACTGGCAGCCTGATGTGCCGCTGGGCTCCTGGAGGAGCAGGAAGCCCAAGCACTGGGCCAGAGCAGGGGCCAGAGCCCCTCAGGTCAGGGGCTCACGGTCCAGCCTCTCATGATGGTTCTTTGCAAACTGGCTTTAGAGAAAGAGTGACAGTCATGATATTTCCAGCACCTCTATTTAGAGTTTATAAAGTGCTTTCATGTTTATTGTCTCCCTTTTCATCATAGTCCTGAGAGGTAGTTAGAACAAGTCTCACTGTCCCTTCAGGAGTCGGGTGAGGGCTCTTCAATTTAAGTTTCTTCCTTTAAGAAACGTGGTGTGCTATAGACAAAAAGCCCTGGACAGGAAGTGGGGAGCTGGGCACCTGTCCTGGGCCTCCACCTCCCTCCCCAGCTCTTCCTGTCTCCTTTTCCTACTTTGTCTTTATAGCACTTAAAGTCATTTGCCAGGGGATATGTTTTATGTGATTTTTGTCCATTGTCTGTCTTCCCCCTGCTAGAATGTAAGCTTCGCCAAGGAAGGGAGTTTTGTCTGTTTCATTCACTGTTGTGGCCCCTGGCACCTGGGACAGCACCTGGCCTATAGAAAGTACTCAGTAACTATTTGTTGAATATTGAGAGTGCCTGGCTCTGTTTCGGACTCGTCTGTGTGAAGAGTCATCTGTTTTCCTTAGTTTTGTATTCTCTTTGGGTAGTTGGAGGGGATGGTCTCTGACATCCTTGGTGGCACATAAAAGCTTGTGGTAAGAGCAATGCCTGTGACTCTTTTTCCTTCCAGCAAACACTGAGCACCTGCTCTGGGTCAGGCCCTATGCTAGGTGCTGTGAGGAATACAGACAACATAAGGAAGGATCACTGTTCTCTACCCCTCAGTGGATATGATGGTTAATTTTATGTGTCACCTTGACTGGGCCACGGGTGCCCAGATACTTAGTAAATGTTGTTCTGCGTGTTTCTGTGAGGGTGTTTTTGGAGATTAACATTTACATCAGTAGACTGAGTAAAGCAGATTGCCCTCCCTAATGTGGGTGCGCCCCATTCAATCAGTTGAAGACCTGAATAGAACAAAAGCTGACCCTTTTCTGAGTAAGAGAGGATTCTCCTGCCTGATAGCATTTGAACTTGGACATCGGCTCTGCAGGTTTTGGACTTGCCAGCCTCCATAATCATGTGAGCCAATTCCTTATAATAAACCTTGCTCTATAGAACCTACTGGTTCTGTTTCTCTGGAGAACCTTAACTAAGACAGTGGGCAACGTAAGACATGTCATCAAATGAGCTTATATTTGGTGGCATAGAATAGTAGTTAGAACAGGGGTACAAGCACCATGCCAGTGGCTCCTAAGGAACGGATGGCCTATTCTGACTAGGGGATAATAGAATACTTTAGGGAGGCAGTGGCTTTTGAGCCAGGCCCTGAGGATGAGAAGGAATTCTGTGGGTGGAACAAGCAGGCCGACCAGCAGTGCAGGCTGGGGCACAGCACAACCCTGAGGCCTGGGAGGGAGGAAGTGGAGCAGGCCCTTGGCAAAGGGGCAGTCACCCAGCGCTAAGAGAACCGAGGTGCTTGGAGGGAGGGGCTTGTGGAGGGCGAGGGAGCCAAATACACAAACAATCTAGGACCAGGGCTTCCTGCGATGCCCTCCCCAGGTTTGGAGAAGAAACCAGTCCTCCCTGCTTTTGTCTGGGAAGCCCCCATCCTGCGTGATACAGACAGTCCTACAGCTGGTCCAGGGGCTCCTCAGGTGCAGCCTGTCTGGACTTCTCTCGCCAGTGCCCCTGATTTGACAGCTAATAGAGTGAGTGGTGAAAATGGAGCAGCCGTGTGGAGTGCCTGGCACGTCTTAGGACTCTGATCTTTGTCGTATAGGCCGAGGGTGATGCTCCCTTAGTGATCTGGCCGGGCTGTCTTTGTGCCCCTAGCCCACACAGGTGTCCCTGTGACTCTGAACAACCTCCAGAAGTCCTTGGGACTGTCCACTTTTAAAGAGGCAGTGTGGGCCAATGAAAAGTGGAGCTGGGGTCACACGGACTGGTGGGTCCCCTGCAGGGCAGTGACTGGGGGCACCGACTGGGGACAGCTGGAGGCTCTGAGCTTGAGACTTCACCTCCCTCTATGCTTCAGTTTCCTCCCCTGTAATTTGAGGATTATAATAATGCCTTCTCACGGGGTGTTTTTGTGGACTAAATGGGACAATCCATGTAAAGAGTTTGGCATGAAGTAAGTGCTCTCAAAACATTAGTTATTGTTATTATCATCACCATTATTGCAGCTTTGCCACTTCCAAGCTGTGTGATCTTGAGCAAGTCATTAAACCTCTGTGACCTGTTTCTTTTTCTGTAAAATGGGATTCACACCAATCATTCAGTGTTGATTAAATTATATAACTTCATGGCAGTGCCTAAAATAGAGTTTTACACAGAGTCAGCTCTCAATAAATAATTCTCCCCAGGCCCTTATGTTTTTATTCAATCTCTTTGCAGGCTGCTTCTTCTCTTCTTTTTAGTTGGACATCTCATGTTTGGAAATTTTATTCCTGTATTAACTTAAAAAAATTCCAGACCTTTTGTTATGTGATATTATTCATGATACAACTTTGGAGACTTGGGAAATTTTACAAAAACAAACAAACAAACAAGATATACAGCCAAGTTCCCAAATTTTAAAATTGGTAACCATAACATTGTAAATCAACTGTACTTCAATTAAAAAAAAAAGCATATATATGTAAAACTGAGTCACTTTGCTGTACAGCAGAGATTGGCACAGCATTGTAAATCAACTAGACTTCAATAGAAATTGTTAATCATATTAGTGGTCTTTGATATTAGAGTGGATGTTTTATTCAAGGACACTGGTCGGACTAAATATTCAAAAGGTGCCAAGAAAATTAAATTGTACACCACTCATTTTGACCCTGAGGATTTTTAGACATCATTATTAAAGTTTAGACCAAGAAGATATCTCAGAGGTCATCGATCCCAGTCCTCTTGTTGTATGGATGGGAAAAATAGGGCCCCTGGAGGGAAGGGATGTGTTCAAGATCACGTAGCCTTGGAGAGAAGCCAGGATTAGGATCCAGGTCTTCTGAGTCTCTGGTTAAAGCTTCTTATCTTCTCCAGCTCACCTTGCTTCATCTCTTTTCTGTTGCTCTCTTCCACTCTCTTCCTTTTTACCCCCTGGTTTAAATTTATTTGTGTTGTGTGGTGCGATGTGCCATATACTATGCTTGTATCTTACAAAAATCCCCAAATCCAATGGTGAAGCTTTCAGTGCTCTTCCTCTTCTTTATCAGTAAGATAAAGATGATGACTCACCTAAGACTTACCTAACATGTCGGTAGTTGGCAGCTGGCAGAGAAGATTTGACAAATTGGTAGAAATTGGGGGTGGAACGATGGAAATCCTTGGTAAGGCTGTGGTGTTCAGTTTGGGAGTATAGTAGTAATAGTGGCTAACATTTACTATTATGTGTCATGCACTATATGAAAAAGTATCCTTGCAGCAGCCCTACAAGGAAGGTGTTATTTTTCCATTTTTCAGACGTTGAGTAATTTGCTTAAGATTATGGAGCCAGCAAATGATAAAGTTTAGTAGTTGGGAGCAAGAAGTAGGTAGGAGGAGATGGCTACATTGTTCATTTGTTCATTCCAGCAACAAATACTTTACTGAGCATCTACTCTGTGTTGGGCATTTTTCTAGGATACAGGGATGGGCAGAAACAGTCCCTGCTATCACAGAGCTGAGTCTCTAGAGGACGAGACAGACTTTAATCAACAGTCCTCCTAATGAGCATACAGTTATAAACTGAGACAAGTTCTCCCAAGATGAGGAACATGCTTCTCTGAGATTGTCGCACAGAAGAGTCTGATCTGGGTTGAGGACTGAGCAGAGTTGAAGAGTGAATGAATACAAGTTGACTAGGTGAATGGGCTCAGGGGTAGAGGAGACAGCGGGGGCAGAGGGAAGGGGTGTTGGAAGCCTCGAGGAAGAGCAGGATAGCACGTCTGCGTGGGGGAAGCAGCCTGGTGTGCCTGTGTCCGGCCCCTGTCCTCTGAGCTCTCCCCTCTCCTCCTCCTTGCACGGGAAGATTAAGCTTGGTGACTCTCGGGCCGTTAGTTCGGTGTTCGAAGTTCTTGGTTTTTATCATCAAGTGCCTTTTTATAAAGTCTCTGTCCACATGGCAGAACAAAGGATGGGTTATAGAAATGAGGTTCTTACACTCCGAGGACATAGAATTACTAACCCAGAGAGTAACAAGTGTTTGTAAACGGATAAATTATATAATAAATATAACTCATAGGTGCAGAGAGGCCTCCTCGTGTGTGTGTGTGTGTGTGTGTGTGTGTGTGTGTGTACTCCAGAAGCATTTGAGGTGGGAGGGACTAAAGAGGTTGTGTGGACTTTTTTCTGCCTGACCCGTGGGATTCTTTTTACAACATCTACCTCTATTTGCTATAGCTCCATTTTGATATCTTCAATGGCATTCTGTTTCCTTCTGGGACAGATTATGTTAGGAAAATATGGATGTTCCTTATATCACACTGTAATCTATCTTCTTATCACCTTCAGGACCCCTTTTCCCAGAACAGGGTAGAAATACCTCTTCCCCTGAGGACCCAGATACCGCTGAAGCAGCTTCTCACTGTGCCCGTTGCTGTGGCTGCAGCACCTGCCCCTACCAGCATCCTGGGCAGCCCTCTGGCTGGTGAAGGAAGCTGGCTCCCCGACCATTCCCCATCCACCCCCACTTTTGTGTCTTCTCTGATCCCAGAGCACCCAGGGCTTTGCACCTCATTTTCTTTCTCCTCATTCACTCCCCCTTTATTTGTATTTGACTGTTTGATAAGATGTTTGCACAGGGCCCCAAGTGATTTAAATCATTTGGTAACGCATGACTCCTGTCAATGGAACCCCTGATCTAGCACCCTCTGCGCCTTTTTATATTTTAATGGCACACCCCCACCTTCCCACTAACCTTGAAATCCAGAAATCTCAGAGTGCTGTGTATCTCCTCCCGTTCCCTTTCTCTTACGTCAAATGGGGTGCCAAGCCTTGCAAATTCTTACCCCCCTGCAACAACTTCAACCTTGGCTTTAGCTGATGCCTCTTAGGCTTGTGTCACTGTAGTGGCTTCCTGCCTTCCTTCCCTTTTCACTTACTCCTGTGACTTTGCTTGTCCCCTCTCCCACTCCTAGAACCTTCTCCCTGTCAGTAAGATGGGGCTGGTAAGAATACCTGTCTCACGGGGTTGTTGGGAGGGGTAAACAGAATACTGCATAGAGAAAGCTTAGAACAGTATATAGAGAGTTCCTAGAACAGAATGCCTAGGCACATAGTCGTGCTGGGGAGGGAAGTGATAGGTATGAGTATTATTATTACTGGCCCCCTGCAATCCTTTGCCAAATGTACCATCCCCCAAACACTCATTTCATCAGGCCCCACCCCTGCCCAAAAGTCTGCAGTCTCCCCATGGTCTATGTAGCAGTGGTTCCTAAAGTGAGCATGCAAGATGAATTGCCAGGGTGTGGGAAGAGAAAATTCTGACTTCTTTTATGTTTTTATCTCATTGTTTTAAATTTTCTACTTTTGGAGTGTGTTTTCACTATATAGTTTTGAATAAAGGTACCTTTATAATTCCCATATGTGTATAATGTAAGTGTATACTTTAATAAATAAATGAATATACATGTATTAGAGGTATGTTAAAAATATTTTGCTGATAAGGGAGTGCAAGCAAACGAGTCTGGAAGGTGAGGTCCAGACCGTGAGCCTGGCGTTGCCCTGAGGTGGCCCCAGCCTGGCAGCCCCGACTCACCTCCGCAGCCCTGCCTCGTGACCCTCCCTCTCTCCACCTGCCCCACCTTGTGCCTTTGGATTTCTGTCGTTGCTTATCCCCTCTCCCCACTCCTGGAACGTTTTCCCTGATCTTCCCATTTTCTTTTCCTTTCCAGAAGTTCACCTTAACTCCACTTGTTCCATCAAGCCTGCCGGGGCAATTCCAGCTTGGAATGCTCCCTCCAAGCTCCCTAGACAGTCTTTGTCAATACCACTCATCTGGCCTCGTTGTTTTCTCCATTGCGTTGGGACCCTTGGCCATGTATATTTCTTGGCTCCCTAGTTATTCTGTTAATTTTCGCATGCGTGTGCCTTTAAATTATATTTTACTTGCTGACTTTATTTTGAGCTGTTTTTCATTTCTCCCATTTATCTGGAGACACATACCTATACTCGTTGGATGGCATTAATGTATCTATTTTTTGTCACAGTAATATATAATTATTATTTAATCTAAGGTAGATTCATTTGTCATACATTTGGGATCTGAATGTCCTTGGATTTGCCAGCTTGCTTCAGCTCGAGGCAGACATTTATCTACAGTGCATTAATGAACATCTTTCGTATGTGGATTCATTGTTTTCTTTTGCTCCAGGTGACCTAAAAAATCGTAATCCTTGTGTTTAATGCCTTTATTTCACTGCTTATAGTTCTGAGGTCTGCATGGTCTCTTGGGAAGGAGGCCATTCTAGTGAGGAAAGCTGGGTGGTACACAGAACATATCCATTTAATCTGAGTTTCCCCCCCTCCTCAAACACTGTCAGAATGGCTGTTTCATCAGCCAGGTTTCATCAGTTTGTGACAGCAGCTCTGCAATCATTGGATCTGCCATTGGTCTTGGAATCAGAAGACAGAGGATTTATAATTTGCTTTTACCACTGGCTGGGTTTTTCTGGACTTGATCAAGTCACTTAACCTCTCAAATCTCCTCTGTAAAATAAGCTTAATAATCTATACTTCACAGAATTTTTATGAGGATTAATTGAGATATTGTCTGTTAATGTGCTGAGCTCCTGGGAGGTGGTCAATAAATGTCTGTTTAAAGGAAAAAGAAAAGAGCCTCCTCTGTCCCTGTGAGCCTTCTGATGCAGAGTATATTTTGGGGAGAAGCAGACAGACAGCTTCAGGGAGTGTACCTACCTGACTGCACAAACTTAGGTCGGAACCCAAAGGCTGGCCATCCAGTCAGCCTGGTTGTCTGTAATAAAATGTCTGTGGCCTCCCCAGGGAGCATGAAGATTAATTAGTTCATCTTTGTAAAGTGCTTTGAAGGTGAAAAGTGCTACATAAGTGGAATGGTTGAATTGTTATTGGAAATGTAATCGTGGTAGCACCATATTCTGGCAGTCTTGCCTGTCTTGGACATCAATAATCAATAGCAGAGGAGGTTCTAAGATGTTTTACTTGATAAGAAAGGATTCACGGTGGGGTTTGTGATAACATAATTCTTTCTGTAGTCTTGCAGTTAGCAACTTGCCAGTTCTTCTCAGCAGAGGAACGCTAGGATCCTTTAAGAAGTAACAGTCTCATCCTCTGGCTTCTTGGGAATCTCTCTGCTAAGGCAGTCTGGTTGTAAATCCCAGCCAGCTCAAGCAGAGGGACAGTTTGCCAGCTTGGGATGCTTTGTGGGTCCTGGGCACATGAGCTTTTTTGGGGGCTAATCCTACAGAAGTGAAGCAAGTGTGTTTATGCAGTGATTTGGGCCAGTGTGATAAACCAGTACAGAGTGGTGCCATGAGCTAGTAGAAGGAGTGTGGCTTAACTGTGTGACCCTGGGCTGGTCACTCCTTTGAACCTTAATTTTCCCACCTGTTAAATGGGATCCTAGTAGTTGATGAGTACAGTAGTAAAGGTGGATCAGAGGAGGGAGGGTTTCACCCGTTCTGTGGAGAATTAAGAAGTCAAGAAAGGTTTTGCAAAACTGGTGGTCCATGAGCTGGACTCTGAAGGTTGAGCCATAGTTTATCAAATGAATGATGTAAGGAAAGGGCATCCATGGCAAAAGGAATAGCACTTGTGAGGCCATGAAATAACACATCTGAATGGACCCTCTCCCTGTTCTTGTAATATATATGGTACCCCATGGGTTGCACAGACTTTGTTCCCTCTTCGAGGAAGCCTGGAAGAACTTCTTGGTGTCTATTTTGGTGTCCGTGAGCAGATTGATCCTGAGGACTGTATCCCTGCAGAGCCCTGTACCCCTTCAAAATTCTGACATTTCCCCTATGAGTCTCTGGTTGTTTTTTAACTGACACTATAAACCATATGTTGAATGTGGGACCAGATGAAGCTTTGATACTAAACACAGAGTATGTAGTAGATTTGTCTAGAATTTAATATGCATTACTTGGTGTTTTGTCTCTTAAGCAAAGTTTCTCTTTGTTAAAATAAACATGTATAAAGAATTTATACAGCGCACATGGTTATGCATATTTATTGCAGAGAATCTGTTAATAATCTATGCCTCATCAGATTTTGCATTTCTGTTGAAATAACAAATGTGGCACTTGGTACAGCTGAATAAGTTTGGTGAATTCTCTCTTATCTGGGAGAAAAAAGGCCATTTCTTTTTTTCAAACTTCATTTTCTTCATTCGTCTTTAGCACTGGCCAGCTTCCCAGATGGTGCATCTGGGGGACTGAATGCTTTTCTGGCTGTAAATGATTTTGTCTTTTTTTTTTCCTTCTCTCACTCCCTTCCCTCTAGCACACATAGGCACTCACCTTGGGACTATTAGAATTGCTCCTGTGGGTAAGAGCATAGACTCTGAAAGGTCCTCGATGTTACATGGAGGGAAAAACACATGAAACTGGCCATTAATTGAGCTCAGAGTAAGGCCCTGAGAGACTGTGGCCTGGGGCAAGTCCGGAGCCTGGGGAACCTCAAGGTGGCCGACAGAGGGCTCTGGATTGGGTGAGAGGGAGGGGAGCCTGAGAACAGACATCCTCTGTCCCTGCAAAGTACAAGGAGGGTGTGGGGGAGGGGAGAGGGTGCATAGGCCATACAATGCCCTTGAGGTGTTCTCTGTGGCCATGTCCATATCTGTTAAAATGCAGGAACCCAACCTGTAGAAGTAGCCTCTGTTGGAATCCAACTTTGGCACTCAGCCCTTGTTTGATCTTGGTTAAGTCATACATCTCACCTCTCTGAACTTCAGTTCCCACATCTATAAACACGTGAATATGCACACTTTCTTTACAGGAAGATAGGAAGGCTCCTGCTACATAGTAGTTGGTACCAAAATTAATGATCATACTTTCTCTTGTAATTCTTCGCTTACCCATGAGAGCACAGCTGTGGAATATAGCCTTAATTCAAATAATTTTTTTTTCTTTTTTTAGAAACTGGCAAGGTGTTTACCTGGGGCCGAGCAGACTACGGTCAACTGGGGAGGACATTGAAGTCTCATGAAGGCTGGAAACCAAAGAAGCAGGATCCATCCCTCTGCTGCTCCAGGCCATCAAAGAGCACACCTTCCTCTCTGCATTGCTTAACGGGAGCAACTGAGGTAGGAAGTGACCTCTTTCCGCAGAGGTGATGCGTTTCTTTTCCTTATCTTTCAGGGGAGCATTCACTGAGAGCCTACCTGTGTGCTTATAGTTTAGGCCTTATGGTGGGTTCCATGCAGAAGCCTGAAGGGGTCCTTGCTTCAAGTTGCTCGGGTTTAATATGGTAGAAAAGGCAGTTACCTGGATACCTGTGCCGCAGGGTAGACTGTGTGTGACTCCTTCAAAGGTTCCAGGGGCTCTGGATCCACTTCAGAGAGTGAGAGATGAGTTCAGGGTACAGGACTGGGTTCGGCTTTGTGGAGGACACGGCTTTGAGCTGTGCCTTGGAGGATGGGGAGACTTGAGCAGGCACTGTGAGGGAGAGGAGGACTTTCCAGTGGGCACAGCAGCTGGAGCAAAGTCACGGGAGTGGGAAAGGGAAGAAAGTGTTTGGGGAGCACTGGTAGTTCTGTCTGGCTGGAGCACGGTGTGTCTGTGGGGCTGAATATGAAGTAATATCAGAAGGTTGGAACCTGATCAGAGGGGCCGTTAATACTAAGCTGAGTATTTTGCTCTTCTGTTTATATTTCCCAGTGTAGAAAACATGGTAGTTCAGTTGTTTATTCAAGCCCCTCTAGTTCCCTGAAATGTCTTGGATTTCTGTATTTAAGGCAGGAGTCTTAATTTCTCCAGGGTATGTGTTTCTGTTACTAAATTTTATTTTACTGCTGTCCTTAAAAAAAAAAAGAAAAAGAAAGGGCTAGGTTTTTGAGAAGAATGGGGATGGCCACTCAGGAAATGTGCCTCTGAACCCAAGTTGGCTTAATGAAGGAATTCAGCCTTCATTCAGTCTGTCAAAAAAAAAATTAGAGCTTCCCTGGTGGCGCAGTGGTTGAGAGTCTGCCTGCTGATGCAGGGGACACGGGTTCGTGCCCTGGTCCGGGAAGATCCCACATGCCGCGGGGCGGCTGGGCCCGTGAGCCATGGCCGCTGGGCCTGCACGTCCGGAGCCTGTGCTCCGCAATGGGAGAGGCCACAACAGTGAGAGGCCCGCGTACCGCAAAAAAAAAAAAAAAAAAATTAATAAACTAGTGAGACTTCTGTAATTAGCATCAGACTAATTACAACCCTCTCCATACCTAGAGGGCTTCCCTTCCCCTGGGGCCTGCCTGGCCTCCTCCTTCCGGGTATGTAGGACGGTTCTCAATTTCTGCCTTACATCCCAGCCCTGGTCCTCCTGGGCCTTTCCTTGGTGCTGGGTTGAGTCTGTCAGTCTGTCTGTCTCTTTTTCTTTAATTGTAAAGGCACTGAACAACACCACAAGGACAATTTAGACATGGTAATACTAGTAATAAAACCACCCATAATCTTACCACCCTAACACAACTATATTCCTTTTCTGCGTATACACATGTACATACCTTACAAAGTTATAGTGGTGGCATTTATAATGTTTTCTATTCAGTGGTAATTTATTTTATCACAAATACTTTGTTTTGTCTTGGTCTTTAAAGATCATTTAAAATGGCTGTATAATATATGATTTGAAGATTCTGGGATTTTCCAAGTCATTCTGTGAATGTTGGACATTTAGATCATTTCCCTTTTTTTTGGTCACTGTAGTGAACTCTGCAGTGAATACCCTGTTGAACTGTTTCTTTAAGGCAAAATCTTGGGAATGAAATTGCAGGGGCAAAGGCCATGAGCATCTTCATGGCTTTTGCTGTATTTCTCTAGATTCTGTTTGAAAGAAGTTGACTCCAGTGAAAGAGGGAACGCATTACTTAAGCTAGTACTGTCTGCTTAGTGAGGGAAGGTGCTGAGAGCTTGATATATGGTGCTTTAGACTCTTTAGCTTTCCTTTTCTTTCCCAGAACACTTAAGACTTTGTGGTCAGGTAGCACAGCAGAGGCATAGAGGCTTCATGGGTTTTTCTGAATCTCTGGTTTTATTGGTAAGATGAGGGTAATAATACCTACCACAGGAGGTCATCGATGAGGATTACATGCCAAGTTCTTGGCACTCTCCAGGCACTCAGTAACTCTTGGGTCCTTTCTCTTCTTCCCTTTGGAACCTTTGAATGCTGTGTGGTGACCACACTGTGCAACACTGCAACAGACATGGCCAGTGTAAGCATATAGCCAAAGAGCCTCACATTGATGTGACTTAAATTATTTAGCTTCTTGGCAGGGCAACGTGAGGAGTCGGCTTGAGCCCCGAGCCCTATGGCAGCTTCATTTTCGTGCTCCCCTCCATCTGTGCTCTGGCCCCTGGGGAGCTGGTGCTCATGTGTGTTCTCACTGGCCTCACTGCAGGCTCAGACCCAGGCTGTTTCCTGCTGGTAGATTGGGTCTGGGAATGCTCTCTGCTGTTCATGTCCCGGTCTGGCCTGTCAGGCAACTATTTGCTGGAGGGCCAGAGCTATAAGCTGCTAGGGGTGCGTTCACCTTGGAAAAGACAAGAGCTGTGCTAAACTGTGTGATACCCTGGCAGGAGCTTGGCCAGGGAGGTGCACAGACACCTGGGGAGACAGGAACAGCCTTGGACTAAACTGGTAACCTGACCTTCAAGGACCTGAGTGTCCCATAGCTGGCCAGTTACCTTCTTCTATATCCAGGGATAAGCAGAGGGAGGAGTGAGCTGTCTGGGCTGAGGCCTCAGATAGGATGTCTGCCCAGAAGGGTCCAGAGAGACAGCCAAGTGGGAGGGGAAAGCACAGGTAGACAGAGCTGGACTGTGGTATGACCAGCCCTTCCCATGAACAAAAGAAAGAAAATAAACACAATGTTACCTGGTGGTTATTATGGTCCAGGCAGCATGCTAAATGCTTTACATATATTCTTTCCTTTTCACAGTAAGCTTGGGCACAGGTGTTATAATCACTGCTTTAAGAATAAGGAGACTAATGGGTAAGTCACTGGCCTTGGATCACATACTAGGTAAAGAGTGGGGCTGGGGCTTGGACTTGAGGAACTTGAAGCTCACGTACGTTCTGTATGGATGAAGTAACGGTGCATATGTACCCTCACCTGCACGAAAGTTCCGGGAGTCAGGGTCTCTGATTCCCTGAGAGTCTCAGTTCTTTTCTTCTGAGCCGTGTCTCATCTCTGGCCTAAGAAAGACTGAGATTTTAAACCAGACGGGCCTTTGTTCAATGTTCTTACGGTGCTGAAGACTGAAGATTGTATGTTTTGTGCACTGTCAGCTTTGCCTTAGGTACTGGCCCTCTCTAGCCCCTCTTGGAAAATTCCAGGGAGAGCACCGTGGTTGGGATTACCCCCATGCGCATGTCAGGGCAGGGTGCGTGTGAACGCACTGTTCGTTTGCTCTCTGACAGCAAACATACACACCAGCAGCTTTTTGCTTTCCAAGCTCCTGGTGGGGTGCTCCCTGGCCATTTCCTGTGGAACATTGGCTCTGAAGCAGCTACAGCAGGGTATCTGGTGTGTTAGTGGGACCATCAGGAGGCCTGGTTAGTGGGACCATCAGGAGGTCAACAGCCTCTGGGGGACAAGGTCTGGATTGGGGGTCAGAAGGCCTGGGTTCTAGCCATGGTTCTGCCCTGACTGGGTGAACTTGGGCAAACCCCTTTCCTCCTTACCCTTAGTTCCCCGATACGTAGCTTGAGGTTGTTAGACCAGGCGATTCCTATAAAGTTTCTCATAGATCTAAGAGTCCCTTCCATCTCTGATTCTTATTTTATGGAAACGATCACTACTTAAATTTGTAATGACTCCTGCCTCTAGAGTCCCTTGGTGTCATAGCCAAGATCGCTCAACCCCAAGCTGCTGGCTCAACTTTGGCAGACCTGGGAATGTTAACTAATCTAGAAGTTCCAGACTTCAGTACCGCTTGAGCCTTGCTCTGCCTCTTCGCCTTGGCTCTGTTCTCTGCCCTTGTTCCTTGTCCCCAGGGCTTCCTGTTCCATCTTAGGTCACTGGGACTTAGTATGATGCTCCCACCTGGCCCTCCCAGGACTTGCAGTTTGGCTTTGACTCCCGTCCCTGTGGCTGTGACCTTATTGCCGGGAACAGGCAGACCTTGGTGACTCTACCTTCCTGGATTCTCCTCCCGCCACCCCCTCCACTGGCTCTGTGCCTGCTGTCCCACCTGTGTGCGTGTCTCCTGGGTTTACCCCCTTCTTGGCTTTGGGTTCTTGTCCATTCCTTGTCAACCCAGTGAACATTGGTTGACACTTACCATACACTTGCTTTGACCACACACTGGTGGTGGGTGGGGAAGTGGATACAAAGATAAAGAATAATCTTTGCCCTCAAAGAACTTCCACGTACGTAAATAAATTCCTTACCCTATAGAGTGAAAAGTGCTGTTAGAGGTGTGGACGAAAGGCTAAGGGAGCAGTGAAGGTGGAATAATTTATTCTGAAGACACTAACAAAAAGAAGTGTTTGGACTGGGTTCTTAAAAATGAGTAGGAGTTTAGCAAAGGGAGAAGGACATTCCAGGCAGAGGGGACAACACGAGCTGAGGCTGTGAATCTGGATCTGCTTTTAGCTCCTGGTACAATCGGGATGCCTGTCCCTTCCAGTGGTCCAGCCTAGTTTTGTAGTCTGGCTGCCTGTTTCACCTGCCCCATCACTGCCATCCATCCTTCTGATAGGAGTATGTCTAAAGGAAAATAACTCTTGCATACGTTATCTCTTTTGATCCCAGGGTGATGCTGTGA
Organism: Delphinapterus leucas; assembly: GCF_059928025.1. NCBI lineage: Eukaryota > Metazoa > Chordata > Mammalia > Artiodactyla > Monodontidae > Delphinapterus > Delphinapterus leucas. Next base: position 37,896,197 of record NC_143135.1, read on the forward strand.
AATAGGCCAGAATAGGAATGATTACCCTTATTTTATAATTGAGGAAACTGAGGCCCAGAGAGGCTAGCTGGGAATTAGGAGAAGACCTGAGACAAAGAACCTTCCCGGTGTTTCTGAGAACCTTGCTCTGGGCTCAGTCTGCAGCCATGGTCCTGAGTCATGTTCCTGGTTTGAATTCTGCCCACGTTTGGTTGAGGAGCACCAAATCCCAGGCAGGGAGCTCAGTGCACACGTGCACGTGTGTGCATACACGCAGCCATTGGAGCAACAGCAGGAAACGTGGAAATAAACTAGAGTCGAACCAGGGATTGGGTAATTGTCAAGCCCAAATGCCACCAGCCCTCATTTTGCTGCAGGACTAAAACTGTTTGTTGGAGAATCAGCCTGTGCACAGGGTCTAAGTGAAATCTGTCAGAATGAGTGGGAAAGAAGCTATTTTTAGTTTGCAGAGTCACTCACTCCGCTGTGTTAGCTGAGGTTTGAGCCAGTCCCCTACGCTTTCCACAGTGTTATTTCTGAAGGAGAAATACCACTGGAATGCTGTGTAAAACACATTAATGAACCTGGAAGTTTCCAGGGTGTCTTTGTCCTGCAGCTCCCTCGGAAGGCTGCCTTTCCTGAATGACCTTCCTCCTTTCCTATATTTAATGCATTTCTAATTTTAAGTTTGTGTCAAGACTGTGGGACTTCAGTGCCCTAAATAACACAGAAATCTACCACCAGCGATCAGCTGAGTCCGGAGGGCTCTGACAGATGAACACAACCTGAAAAAGCCTCCCCAAGTAGCTCTCTGGTAAGTATCCGCAGCATCATCGCTCTTCTCAGAGGGGCAGTAGGCCTCTGAGACCACGGCGGCCAGGCTGCCCAAACCTTCCAGGTGTAGTGGTTTCAGAGGCCTCCTCAAATGGGGTGGCAGTGTTCATCCAAACACGGTTTTGCTGGAGATTAGAGAAGCTAGCACATCTGTGCTGTAGCTGCTGACCTAACGGGGAGAAAAACACAAAACAAACCTCAAAGCAGGGGACTGGATTTGTCCGTGTGAACACTCAGGAGAGAGAAAGAGCCACCAGCCAGGGCTGTTTTGTTTGAAAGAGATGGTAAAGCATCTGATACAGAAGCATTTATTTACTACCTGCTGTTTTCTTTTATTTGTATTTATCATCTCTTCTCACTGAAACATAATATCCAGGAGGGCACGGGCCCTCGTCATCTTATTCAAAGCTGTGTTCCCAGTGTCTGGAATAGCTCCCGGCACCTCATAGGTGCTTAGTGGATGTTTACTGACTGAGCACATGAGAAAGAGGTGGTCTCAGAAGGTGAGACCCTTTACAGCTCCTCTTCTCTCTCTCTGTCGCTGTAGTCTGTGCCTCTCAATCCCAGGCCAGTTCCGGAATAGGCATTTCCATGTTCTCAGGCATTTGGGCATCAAATGTCATGCAGAGCCAGAGGACAGGCACCGATGCTGCAATGTGCCCGAACAACCCGGAAGTTTCTTATGAAGTCTGTTGATGGTGAGGCTTCTTGTCCTTTAGTGCTTTCCAGTTTACCAAGTGCTTTCACGCCTATTCATCTTCACTTTTTCTTCTTTTATCTGGAAAATGCTTATGTGTGCCCGTCTGTCCGAGCACAACATTCGCCGAATGTGGGGAGCAGAGAAGAGTGGGACGGATCCTGTCTTAGGAGCTTGTGAGCTGATGGCAGAACTAAGATAAGTTCATTGCAGGACAAGCAGAATGTGACAGAGGCTGTGAGAGAGTCTGACATTGAAACCATGTTGATCCCATCCCTTCCCCTATCCTTGGGGACCTTTTCTTTCTTGCACTTTTAGTCCCTGTGGTTCTGTTGGACTCTGCAGGGTTGGGCTCAGGGCGGTTGCGGTGGAGGTGGTGACTGGAAAGCCTTCCTGAGTTGGAAGCTTTGACATTAAATTAGTTCTCAAGGGAGCTAATGTGAAGTAACAAGGCAATCTTGGCAAGAACTTGCATTGAGAGGAAAGCAGAGGAAGAGCAGCCAGATAGAGACTGAGTATTGACAAGAGAGGGAGAAAGCAAGCCAGGAGCTGCAGTGTCGCAGAAGCCGAGGGGATTTCAGCAGGGAGGTCAGGGAGCTTGGAGACTGAGACAAGACCACTGGCCTTGGTGTTGGGGAGGGGTGGTGACGCTTCTGAGAGCAGCTTTGAAGGACATGGGGCGAATGAAAGGGTGAGGAGAAATACAGGCTGCAGGTGCAAACAACAGAATCGAGAGATTCGGTGGTCAAAGGAGGATGGGGACAAGCTCAGGAACTCGAAAGGAGAGCTTGGTTCAAGTTGGTTTTGTAAGCCCGGGGAACCTGAGGTGGGTCAGAAGGCTGAAAGCAAGGATTAGAGAGAGGGAAAGAAAGAGAGAGAAAGCTTCTGAGGACAGATGCAAGAGGGAGGCAGGATGGCTGGAGCAAGGCCTCCAAGGAGATGAGGGAGAGGAGGGAAATCACCGTGAAGGGGTTCGTTCTGACAAGAAGGAAGGATTCTTTTCTTTCAGGACAGGAGCAAAGAGAAAAGGGGATATGGGAAGATGGAAGCTTCCGGGTGGAGAAGAGCAATCCTTTCACTGAAGTGTGTGTACCCTTTGTCGTCATGTTTTATGTTAGTTTTATTTATTTATTCAGTAAATGTTTACTGCATCCTACTGTGGGCAGCACCGTACAGTGTGCCAAGAATTCACAACAGAAAGACAAAGTTGCTGCCCAATGCTGGAATACCGTGTTTATTAGCAATACAGTACTTATTAACATGTCCGTCTCTAAATCAAACCTAGAGTCTTTTGAAGGCCCACACTGTCTTATTTATCTTTGTATAATTAGGGCCAGGCTCGGTACAGAAGTAAACGATCAGCAGAAGTGTGCTGAAACCATGTGAGAGCGCCTGTTGGGTGGCTTAAATCTTCCTGCTTAGATTGAAAGACAAATTGTCTGCCTGCGTGTTGAGGTTACTGCAGGGAGGCCTCCATGGAGGGGCTCGTTTGCTTTACTCTGTAGTGGGTGCATCCAGCACAATCTGGTAACTGCCTGGAAACGGGAGAAGAAATATTCCATTACTGGCTCTGATCCCTGAGTGGTGGGTAGAGCAGATGTTGCTGCCCTTATTCTATGGAGGTTCAAAGAGAAAGCTGTCATGAGCTTAAGGTTATATACTACATGGCAGAACAGGGACTTGAATCTGGCTCTCAGAGCCCTCCTTCTTCTCATAGCTAGCCCTGTGCACCAACAGCTCCCTCTCTGGGCAGTTCTGATCAGAATGTGGCCCTGGGCCCTGGCTTTGGCTATCGCTGCATGGTAGTTGGGTCTGACGGAGACCTGGTAGCACTCTCCAGACTCGTAATCTGGGTCATTGTCTTATGAGGAAAAGCAGCAAGGAAAGGACTGGTGTCAATGAGGACTGGGACAGAGACATTGACTCATGATTGTGGTAAACCCTAGTGCTTGCTAGAGTTGGAGGTGTGATGGACAGAGGCTTGAATGTGGAGTGAGACCAGGGTTGGAATTTCTGCTCTGTCACCGACAACTCATATGACTTTGGGCCAGTCAAAACCTCTCCAAGCCTTAGTTTTCTCGTCTACAAAATGGGAGTACTAATATCTGCTTTACGTTGCCTGCAGAGCAATTGAAAGATGCAAATAAGCTATAAAAGGGCTTTTATAAACTCTAAAGGGCTGTACAAAAGAGTTACTGTTGGGTTCATGACAAGTGAGCCACTCTATGCTTCAGACACAGGTTTTATTATAAGTCTGAATCAGAGCTGCTCTTCTGTCTTAATCACTTGAGATCTTAGGAGCTACAAAGAACTGTCCTGGATTTTGTGGTAAATACTTCTTAGAATCAGAACCAGTGAAAATATCGGAGGCCAGGTGCTTGGTAACCCACAGCCAATCTCCACGCAGGGCCGGGGAGGGTGAATTCCTGTCTTTTGAGGTAGCCATCAGCATCAACAGCAAGGATGTCTCCGGTGCTTCCTCTCAGCGGCAGAGGAGACTCATCAGCGCTGATTTAAACTCCAGTGACCTCGTGTGTCACCACCGTGCTCTGCAGCATTACGACTGCCCCAGGCCTTGCCCGGGGTCACCCTGGAGTTGACCAGCTGTCTTTTGTTGGCTTTGACCTTGAAAGCAGGGCCGTCCCAGGGTGAAAGTAAATCACGCCAAGGTTTAGAGTGAAAACAGAAGCCAACAGAGGCTTCAAAGGAGGCTGCAGTGGTTTGATGAGAGAAATACAAGGTCTGTGAAGGCTGAGTGAGCTGTAAGTGAATCGATTGGCCAGGGCACTAAAACTGCCTCCATCTACACCACTGTTCCCCTAGCTTGGACCCCCATTATCTATTGCCTAGTGACAGTGACCACCCCTCAGTTGAGAACCCCTTGTCTCTAGTTTGTGCACCTTCTAGCTAGGTGCCCCCACCCAGCTGCCAAAATGATGTACTAAAATATAAATCTGATCATATTATGCTCTTATTTAAAAAAAAAAGATTTTAAAAAATATGGAGGGAAGTGGGCGAGGGATGGATTGGGAGTTTGGGATTAGCAGATGCAAACTGGTATGTATAAGATTCATAAACAACAGGGTCCTACTGTATAGCACAGGAACTATATTCAATACTCTATGATAAGCCATAATGGAAAAGAATATGAAAGAGAATGTATATATGTATAACTGAGTCACTTTGCTGTAAGCAGTAATTAACAACATTGTAAATCAACTATACTTCAATTGAAAAAAAAAGAAAATACAGGAAGCATTTATTCCCACAATAAACACTTATTGGAAAGGTACTATATGGAAGAAACTTAGCTGAGCCTTCTGGAAATAGAGGAGAATAAGACCCAACCTCTGCCCTCAAGAGGTAGGAGAAACACACAATCCCTAATCTCCACAGCTAGTTGTGCAAAGAATGCAGTTATTAGAGTGTGACTGTAGGCCTTGTTCACCACTGTGTCTCCATCACCTTAATTAGTGCCCAGCACACAGTAGGTACTCAGCAAATAATTATTATAGGGATGAATGTATACCTTTGCTTTTTGGCCTCCCATCTAGGATGATGTCTATAATCTCGGGCTTGTCATAAAAAGCTCTTCTTGATACCGCCCCTGTCAATATCCAGCCTCACCTTCTACCAGTCTCTCCCTTGCACCTTGCAATACATCTGTGTCAAACCAACGAAATCGTCATGTTGTTTGATACTTCTGGGTCTTTGATTCTTCTGGTTCTTCTTCTGGTTCTTTCCTTTGCCCTTGGCTGCTTGGACAACTGCTCCCCGCCCCCCCCCCCGCCCCCCGCAACAATGGATAACAAGGACGATGTCTTATATTCATCTCAGTATTCCTGCCATTCAGCCTAACAGACCTGCCTCTTCTTTCTTTCTCAGTTTTTCTTTGCTTGGTGCCGTTACCCCCCTTCCTTGACTCTTGTTGGACTGCTGTCCCTGAAGCCCTTTTCCACCTTTCCTCAACCTCCCTTGTCCCTGAGACCTCTTGCGATTCCAGATCTGGCATTTGGTGGGGGTGGGCTGCTGGAGGCCTGGCTCCTTGGCTGTGATGAACCCTGGCCTTCCTTTTGCCTTTCTTAAATGCTTTCTCCCTCCCACACTGACCTCTCTTCCAGTTCCACTAGCACAGGAACCCTACCCTGAGCAGAGCCTGGATTTTGCCAGTCTCATTGCCCGGGGCCTGGACTCTGTGTTCTGGACCCCTGGTCACTGTTCAGGACCTTGTTCTGAATTCCCCAGTAGAGTGCCAAGTGTTTGATTCCAAGGGTTATTGCTGCTCAGAGCTTCCTGCTTGGAGGCCTTCTTTGATATTGGCAAGGGCCTGAATCAAGCCTCTCTCTGCCAGACCCCTTTGGGTACGTTATATTGAATGGCTGCCTTAGGAACCAAGCCTGTAGTCACCCCTCTTCCCCAAAGGTAATCCCATCCAGTTCCAGCCTCTTCTTGGCCTGCAGTGTCCTGAGCCTCTGAGGCCTTGGCTGGTAGGCGCCCCACGAGGTAGATAAAGAGAAAACATTGCTCTTGTCACTTCCAAGGAAGCAAACCAGGCCATGCTTTTGGCATGTAACCTTCAGAACCCGAAGACCGCAGGCCGTTTGGTAGTGGGACCACCAAATTATGACTAGAAGGAAGAAGTTAGTCTTTGTATGATTGTGTAATTTCCTTCTGTGATGTAGTGGTTCTCTCTGTGGGAACACTGTCAGTGCTGGTGGCCACCTCCTGCATCTGCAGATTGCTCTTTGGATGAGAGCTGTTTTTACTGGATGCCTGGTGTCATCCAAGATGGGGGGTACTGGCTGTGGGTAGCAGAAATGGAAGGAATCAGAGATGTGAAAATAGCAGCTGCTGCGACAATCAATCAACAGTGAAGCTTCTGGCTTTTCAGAGGGGCCAGAAATGTAAGGAGGAAGGAAAGCAGGAGGCAGAGTGGGAGCCACTAATAGGTGCTGGGAGGCTGCTTGTAGCTGCCATGAGGACCTTCCATGGGCCACTTCAGGAGACTGAGCTGGCTGGGGACAACTGCTCATGGTTGCTGAACAAAATGTATGTGTTGTTGTAGCTAGCACTCCCAGGATTGAGTGAGGAAAGTTCCTCACTTTAGAATAATAATTTAGTCATTCTTGAGTATCTTCTCTGTAGTTTTATTTCCATGTGATCCTTTTTGTGTAAGATTTTTTTTTTTTTTTTACTAGCCTGGAGCATGCACATCATTTGACGATAGAGTCTGTGTGAAGGAGCAACCCATAGAAGAAGGACTTGGGAGAATCAAGTGACTTTACATTGTCGTTTGATTCTTGGACAAACTGCTTTACTTCTCTGAACCTCTGATTTTGCAACTGTCAGATAGGATACTGCTTCTAGGCCTGCCTCTGCAGGGTGTTGTCAAAATGATTATGAATATGAAAGCATTTTATAACCGTGAAGCAACAAACAAATGAAGTTAAGTTGGTTGACTTCTCTGTCATATGCAGTCTTCTGTGGGTTTTCAGGAAACTTCCATTTCTTGTAGCTCTTTGCAAATTGTTGTCAGTTATTAAAGAGCTGGAGTTTGATATGAATCATTTCCATGATTCTTGTGTTCCTCTTTATCCATTATTACCTGTCAGTGCATTTGAGCATTGGACTTGGAAAGTGACAACAGGGAGGACATCTAGAGTCCTACAGCTTTCTGAATGGGATGTGACTGATGGTATAAATCTCCTACAGGTAAGAGCTGAGGACTTGGGAGCAGAGAGATCTAGGGGCAGTGTCAGGGAAAAGAGTTGTTGGCCAGGTTTCTTGAGTCTTTGGCAGAGCTTCTTAGAGGAGTTGAAATTTAAAGGCTGAGGGAGACTGAGTTTGGTGGGTGAGAAGATCAAGGCTTTTCAGTCTTCTGAAGGATCTATAGGAAGAAGCTGGTTCCTTCTGAGATGATAAACCTGGTGATGGTATTGGCAGGCTTGGGTATGAGCACAGAGGTTGGCAATTAAGAAAGTCTTGATGGGGAACATTAGGATTTTTAAGAAATAATAATAATGATAGCTCCTATTTGTTGAACATTGACTATGTACCACACATTGTGCACTGTATAAACATCACTTTCAATTCTTACCTCATTTCCATGGAGCAGGGTACATCCCAATTTTGTAGATGAGGAAACCAAAACTTGGGGAAGTAACTTGTCTGAGGACACAGCTAGGGAGTGGCAGAGATAACACAGTGGCAGTGTCCTGGACTAATGGACATCCAGGTGACTGGATGGTGGTTGTTCAGGCTTGAGGGCAAAGAGGTGACTGAGAATGGTGCTCACCACCCCCTCCGAGACATCCAGATGGTGCCCGAAGAGGTAGAGCCTGTGACAGTTCCTTCTCCCCTCTTTGGTGTCTGGGCACAGACTAGGGGAGGTGAATGGTTTTCTTTCACCAGAAACTCCCACTTTAAAGCTGGGACAGTGAAGTGTGCCTTTGAAGAGTTGAGAAAGGATATTTTAGTTCCTCATGGTCCTTTCTTGGGCTTCTGTTTCCATTCATACTGGCAACAGGGATGAGTTTCGTAGTATCTCAATCCCAGCCCCCTTACCTGCAAATCCAAGTTGTACCACTTTACAAGGCTCAGATTAGAGCTTACCTAGTTGATTCTACTTTGGACAACTCCAGTTGCCATTTCAAATATAAACTACTTGAGGGCAGGTACCATCTCTTGGTTGCAGTTGTGTCTTTTGTGCGTGGCACAGTGCCTGTCAGAAGGCAGGTGGTTGAGATTTGTTGCAGAATTGAATGGAAACCTCTCCTCACCTGTTACTATTTGATTTTGCTCTAGCATCTGAGCACCTTGTGTGTGGTCGTCTTCCAGAGGATAGCATATGGTGCTGGAGAGTGGGCACTGTATTTTAGGATTTGGGGGGAATGTCATACCCTGAAGGGCATGGGGCAAGGGGCTAGGTCACACAGCAGGCACTTGAAGAAGCCTCGGGGATTTGAGCTCCACCTACTCAGAAGCAGGCTTGGAGAGGTCTGCCGGCGGTGGGGATAGCTGTAGGTTGCTGACAGAGTTGTGATATATTCGTTCTGGAAGGAGAGGAATGGAAACAGAATGCTGACTCCTCCAGTTGTCTCAGCTTGAGGGTCATAGAAATATAAACATCTTTCTCAGTCCGCAGTGCTCCATTCCTCAGATGCCTATTTAAGGGGAAGAGCACAGAGGCAAGAAAATGGTACATTTCCCTTTGCACCCCTCAAGGTGAAATTTCTGCTACTGTTTGGGGACTTGTGGGAGCAGTTCCGTAGTTACTGCTGTACAATGCATTTATCATTCTGCTCCCCTGGCACATTTTGCCAAGCTGCATAATTTCCCCGTTCTTTCCTACACTCACCAGCTCCATGATGATGATGCGTGTGGTGGCCGAAGCCTTCCCGATCGGAGTTTGCGGTGTAGTGGAAAGAGCAGTGTCTCAGCTAATAATGATAGCGGGTAGCATCCACCAAGTCCCAGTGGGGTGCCGGGGTCTCTGCTAAACACTTTCTAGACATCGTCCCTTTAATCCTCGGGACAACTGAGCAGCATTGGGATTATTATTCCTCAGTTTTTAGATGAGGAGAGTGAGGCTTGGGGGTGGTCACTTGTCCAAGGCCACATGGCTAGTAAGTGAGAGAGTTGTGATTAAAATCCAGATCCTACTGCAAAGCCTATGCTGTGAAATACCAGGATTCCATTTCAAACTCGAATGTTAACTCTCTGTGGGACCTGGGGTCAGAGACTCTGCTTCCTGGGCCTCAGCTTTCCAATCTGTGTAATGACAAGCAATTCCAAGGGTTCTTCCAAAGCTCTGAGGCCACTAACATTCTGGTTTAGTTAGAACTCTTCCCTATCCAGATTTCTTTTTAGCTTTAAGATTTTTTTGTTTGTTTTGTTTCGTAGTGGCAGGCTAGTTGCTATGCATTAATTCCACAGTAACAACATTAATAGCAGGCAGTTAAGAGTATACATTATATAAAATAGTATGGATCAGTACTCTCCAGTAGAACTTTATATGATGATGGAAATGGTCTGTATTGGTCCAATACAGTAGCTGGTAACCACAGCTGGCTGCTGAGCGCTTGAAATGTAGTTAGTGTGACAGAGGAATTGATTTAAAATTTTATTTTATTTTAATGAATTCAAATTTAAATACCCACATGTGGCTAGTAGCTACTGTATTGGACAGTACAGGTATAGATAGTATAATAATATAAAACCAAATAAAATATAGATTCTTCCATTCACATCTCATCTTTAATTTGTCTCCTATATTCCACCTAAGTCTTATGATTTTCATGTTGATTTTTCCAGAGGTCTAACACTTGATATATTATTACATTTGTATTATGCTTTCAACTTTCAGCATACCCAAACATACAATATTGCATCATTTTTTTCCTGCCTGTGAGGCATATGGAAAAGATGGATAGTGTTATGCATTTCACAGATAAGGAAGCTGAGGTACAGAGGGTTAAATATGCTACCAGGAGCTAAGTAAATACTTTTTGCATGAATAGGTGACTTACCTAAAGCCAGTTTTGGAGCAGTAGAACCAGAATTGGAAACTTAGGTCTTCTGATTCTCAGTCAGAGTTTTCTTTAGTTTTCGTATCACTGGTGGGCCAAGCATGGAGAGATTCTGCTCATTAGAGATAATTCTTTTAATGTTATGTGGGGGACTTTTTCTTTTCATTTGATGTTTTTCTGTACTATTTGATTTTTAACTCCATATAGGCATCATCTTAATTATAATAATAAAATAGATATTTGGAAAAATTATATGAAATGCTATGAGGCTGCATATTGGAGCTGTTCCTATTTTGTAGTTGTGAGAACTGTCATGCTAGTCAAACAGAGAGGCAGGTTTTCCATGTGTCATCTGTGGTCAGAAGAGGGTTGAATCCCATCTTGATTCCATTTCTGGTAATGGTGGAGTAGTTCTTTTGGACCAAACCCCACAGAAAGCAACTGTAAACTCAGATAAAATGTAAAAAAATAACCACCCGAAGGAAGTGGAGAGTGACCAAAAGCAGGCCCATTCTTCCCAAGTGTCAAGGTCCTGAAAGTCAGGGACAGACTGAGGAACTGTTCCAAATTGAAAGATTCTAAAGAGGTGTGGCAACTAAATGAAACATACAGTTGTGAACTGGATCCTTTTGTTGCACAGGACACTAATGGAACAATTGGTGAAATCTCAATGGAGTCTGAAGTTGTGTTGGTACTCACATACCAGTGTTAATTTTTTAGTTTGTTTTTTTGTTTTTGGCCACGCCGCATAGCATGTGGGATCTTCGTTCCCTGACCAGGGATCGAACCTGCGCCTGCTGCATTGGAAGCTCAGAGTCCCAACCACTGGACCACCAGGGAAGTCCCGATTTTTTAGTTTTGATGGTTGGATTGTTATGTAGAGAGTGTTGATGGTTTTGGTCACAAATACACTAACATGTTTTGGAGTGATAGGGCATCAGTTTGGTAACTGGCTCAGAGATAGTTCAGAAAGAAAATGGAGAAAGAGAGGAAAGGAAATATAGAGCAAAGATGGTAAAATGTTAATATTTGGGAATATGAGTTTTCTTTATATAGTACTGCAACTTTTCTCTGCTTGAATTCATTTCAAAATAAAAAGATTTTAAGACTTCATGCTGAATTTCATCAAAAGCTTTCTGCATCTATGGAGATGATCGTATGATTTTTGTTCTTCAGTGTGTTAATATTATACATCACATTGATTTGCAGATACTGAACCATCCTTGAGACCCCACTTGATCATGATGTATGATCCTTTTAATGTGTTGTTGAATTCAGTTTGTTAATATTTTGTTGAGGATTTTGCGTCTGTGTTCATCAATGATACTGGCCTGTAATTTTCTTTTTTTGTGTAGTGTCTTTGTCTGGTTTTGGTATCAGGGTGATGCTGGCCTTGTAGAATGCGTTCGGAAGTGTTCCTTTTTCTGCAATTTTTGGGAATAGTTTAAGAAGATAGGTTTGATAGAGTTATGTTTGGTAGAATTCACCTGTGAAGTTGTCTGGTCCTGGACTTCTGTTTGTTGGGAGGTTTTTTATTCCTGATTCGATTTTATTACTGGTAATTGGCCTGCTCATATTTTCTATTTCTTCCTGATTCAGTCTTGGGAGATTGTACATTTCTAAGAATTTGTCCATTTCTTCTAGGTTGTCCATTTTATTGGCTGAATAATAATGAAAATTTGTGGGATGCAGATAAAGCAGTGCTTTTAGGGAAATTTACATACTTAAGTGCATATATTTGAAAGGACTAGATTCAGTGACTTAAGATTCCACCTTTAGAAGGTGGAAGAAGAAAAGTAAGCCCAAAATAAGTAGAATGAAGGAAACTATAAAGATAGGAGCAGAAATTAATGAAATAGGAAACAAAAAATAGAGAAAAATAATAAACCCAAAACAATTCTTTGAAAATATCAACAAGTATCTAGCTGGACTGATCAAGAAAAAAGAGAAAGAGATCACAAAATACCAGTATCAGAAGTGAAAGTAGGTGTATATATATATATATATATATATATATATATATATATATATATATATATATATATATATATATGGAATCCAAAAAAAAACAATAGAATGGTAGTTGCCCAGTGGGAGAAATGGGGAGATGTTGGTCAAAGGGTTCAGTTATATGGGATGAATAAGTTCTGGAGATTAACGTATAGTATGGTAAGTATAGTTAATAATACTGTATTGTATACTTGCGATCTGCTAAGAGAGTAGTGTATCTTAAGTGTTCTTAACACACACACACAGTAATTATGTGAAGTGATAGATGTGCTAATTAGCTTGATTGTAGTAATCATTTACAGTGTATATGTAGATCAAATTCCATTGCACATCTTAAATACATACAATTTTTATTTGTCAATTATACCTCAATAAAGTTGGAAAAAGTTTTAACATCCATTTGTGATAATAAATCTAATTCTGGCAAATTAGAAATAGAATGGAACTTCTGCAATCTAATAAAGGGCATTTATAGAAAGCAAATGTCATAATCAATAATGAAAAATTGAAAGTGTTCCTTTTAAGATCAGACTAAGGCAAGTGTGCCCTCTATCACCATTTTTATTCAACATTATACTGGAAGGAGGTTCCTAGTGAGTTCCATAAAGTAAGAAAAAGCAATAATAGGCTTAAAAATGAGAAAGTAATAAACCTGTTTTTATTCACAGATGACATAATCGTTGACATAGAAAATCTTAAGGAATCTATAAGATAACTTTAGATAGAACCAAGAAGTGAATTTAACAGAGTACAGAGTCAACAGTCAGAAATTGATTACATTTTTTATACAGCAACAACAAAAAATTGGAAGATCTTAAAAAATTATTTTACAATTATGTTACAAAGCATAATAAAATATTTAGGTATAAACTTAAAAAAAAATCTGAAAAGACTGTACATAAAAACTGTAAAACAGTGCTGTGAGAAGTTAAAGAAGACCTAAATAAATGGAAAGATAAATCACATTCATGGATTGAAAGACTCAGTGTTGTCAGTCCTCCCCAAGTTGACTTATAGATTTAAAGCAATCCCAATCAAAATCCTAAGAGGCTTTTCTTCTGGTAGACATCGACAAGCTAATTCTAACATTTATATGGAAATGTAAAGGACCTTGAATGTCCAAAGCAGTCTTGAAAAGGAAGAAAAGTTGGAGGATTCACATACCTAACTTGAAGATTTGCTATAAAACTACAGTATGTCAACAACAAAAATAAAAATAACTTGATTTAGAAATGAACAAAAGAACTTGAACAGGCATGTCTTCAGAGATGATATACAAATGGCCAATAGCATATGAAAAGATGCTCAGCATCACTAATCATTAGGGAAATGGAAATTAAAACCACAATGAGATACTACCTCATACCCATTAGGATAGCTACTATGGAAAAGAAAAGAAAAGAAAAAAAATAACAAGTGTTGGCTAGGATGTAGAGAAATTGGAACCCTCGGGCAATGTTCATGGAAATGTAAAATGGTGCAGCTGCTGTGGAAAACAGTATGGTGGTTCCTCAAAATATTAAAAGTAAAACTGCTATATAATCCAGCAATTCCACATATGGATATGTAGTCAAAAGAACTGGAAATGGGATCTTGAAGAATGTTCATGGCAGCATTACTTACAATAGCCAAAAGGTGGAAGCCACCCAAATGTTCATTGACAGATGAGTGGATGAGCAAAATGTGGTATATCCATACAATGGAATTATTACTGAGCCTGAAGGAGAAAGGAAATCCTGACACGTGCTACAGCAAGGATGAACCTTGAGGACATTATGCTAAATGAAATAAGCCAATCACAAAAAGGTAAACAGGGTGCGATTCCACTTATATGAGGTATCTAGAGTAATTAGAATAATAGACTGAAAGTAGAATCTTTATTCACTATGGCCCCAAACTGGGACCAGTCCAAGCATCCAGCAGTAGGAGAATGGATAAAGAAATGTAGTATATTCATGCAATTCAGAAGGAGCGAAGTGATACATCCAACAACATGGATGAAATCTCAAAAAAGTTCTGAGTGAAAGAAGCCTTATACAAAAGACTACATCCTGCATGATTCCATAAATATGAAATTCTAACAGACAAAACTAAAATCAATAATATATATTCAATTAGGTACATATTATCGTCTCTGTCTTACACATGGGGACACTAGAACTCAGAGAAGATAAGCACCTGGCTCAAGCCTGCACAGCAGGTCAGTGGCAGAGCTGGGCCTGCCGCCCAGATTCCCAGTCTCTTCCACTATCCCAGGTGGCCTTGTTAGCTTTCTGGGATATTAGTACATTGAGAAGAGTGCCAAGGGTGCGAGGTGGCTCAGTTTTCCTCCGACTCCTCTTTTTGGTCTGAAAAGTGGTCTTCCAGCTTCCGTGTGGAGCCTACTAGAATAGACTCAGTTGATTTGCTAGACCCCATTCTGCTTTCCTCTTCTTTGCTAGACTGGAAGAGGGAAGGAGCGGCCCGGGTGGAGAGTGTACTGTCTGCATTATTAGAAAGGTTTTCATAGGTCTCTTTCCTCTGCAGTTAACACCTTTAATTAAAAATAAAATGAACAAACAACTGTGTTCCTTCTCCTTTCCAAATATTGCTGAGAATCTTTGTGGCTTTGTTCTTGGTTGCATGTCCTGATGATGTCTAAGCACTAAGTGCAAATTGAGAAAGGGACTGAGAACGTCATTACCAAAGAGGTTTTCTCAAGGGGAATGACTGAATCTAGAATAGAACAGCCATCTGCTGCCAGATGGACAGGGCGCCACTGAGCTATGAATTTGACCCAGGGGCTGGCCTTTTCCTTGTGTTTGCACTTTGGGGATACACCTTGTGTCTTTGCTTCCTGCTGACTCATTGACTCCCCCTTCCCCACCCAGGCTGCCCGGGCCCTCAGGAGTCCTGCTGCCTGTGATGTCTAGGCAAACCCGGATGATCCAGCGGAAGCCAGCAGCAGCACGCTGTATTCACCTCAGCAGCACGCTGAGGTGGATTTTTCTGTCCACACTCAAATGCTCTTGCCTGATTTACCTTGATACTTCATTACCCTAGAAGCCGACAGGCTAGGGAGGGAGGTGGAGACAGGTCAGTGGGTGGATAAAAATCAGAGTAATGAAGTCCACCATCCCTTTTATGTTAGGAAGAAAAAACCCTTATGTTTCCTGCCTTGTCATCCAACTTGTTTACTATGAATATATACTTTTCTACTCTCACTTCTTTCCTCTACCCTAATCTTCCTTCCTCTTTCTTCTTGTCCTGCCACTCTCTCTTCCTC
Organism: Delphinapterus leucas; assembly: GCF_059928025.1. Lineage (NCBI taxonomy): Eukaryota > Metazoa > Chordata > Mammalia > Artiodactyla > Monodontidae > Delphinapterus > Delphinapterus leucas. Next base: position 37,911,510 of record NC_143135.1, read on the forward strand.
TCAGCCCTGCCCCACCTTCTACTCTTGTATCATTTATTTTCTGAGAATATGAAAATATGGAATGGTAGGGGGAATACAGCACATCACCAAATTCCTGCCCCTTCCCCAGGTAATAGAGGCACCATCTTAAAGAGGGAGTCAAGAATATGACATTCCCTCATTCAGAGTTTATCACATTTGTTAGACTCTGTTCCACACAGTGAACTGTCTGATGAGAGCAAGGCTACAGCCAAGCTAAGGAGGACCAAGAAACCAGGGTGAAAATGGAGCATCTTTCCCTCACACTCATCTGTTTCATCAATTCAGTCTCCTTTGATAGCCACGAGTATCCCTGCCTGTCTCCTCTGGGGAACAGTGTGGATGATTGTAGCTTTGTTTATGCATCTCCTTAGCATTAAGATGCTATTTGTTCACTTTGTTTAACTTGGTTCTGTATCAGCCATCCAGGGGGAGCAGGGCCTCTCCTGTCTCCTCATACCCTCCTTCCTAGTATGTGCTGTCATTTCCTGTTTGCTCACTGTCAATTACTCCTGAGTCCCAAGTATGAACTTCATATATCCCCATGTTGCAGTCACTGACAACTTAAATAATGACTAAAGTCTCCTGCAATCCTGAACCCACAGGAGGTGGGAGGGTCTGGGGCTCCTCATGGTATCAGGGGTCCTAGAGTCCCTGGAGAGTCAGGGATTCTGTAATGTCACACATTGAACTGGAAGAAGTCAGGACACCCAGGCTTAGACCCTGTAACCCAGTATTCTAGCCAGTAACTTGCTGCATGGACTTCAACAAATCACTGTCCTTTGAGTCTTAGTTTTCTCATTTTTCACAAGCTTTGTTGCCTGCAGGGGCATTCTGTATTTTGACCAAGCCATACAAGTACTCAGGTATATTGTTTTTTAAAACACTTGGTGGACCAAACAAATGGTGGGACAAACGAAAAACATCTGAGGGTTGTATTTGACACTCTCACTTGTCCTCTCCTCCATGCCATATCTGGACCACAGCTGCAGAGCAAAGCCTTAGGACCAGTTTAGATCCTCAGGGAAGTTAGCATGTGGACTGTATCTGAGAGTCAGTAGCAGGGGTCCTAGCAACATGTTTGCTGGGCAGAAGGGCCTTTACCACTTGGGGTGTTGGAAGCTGGTAAGGGTGTTGGAAGCTGGCTGCTAAGATTGGTCCCCTAGAGGGTCTCTCTTTCTTGGCCACTGACTGCTTGCTTTACTCCTCATAGCACATACAAGCACATGCTTAGCACAGCTAAGCATCAGGGTACTAGGCAGGAAGGGTGGGACCCGTCCAACCCAGCTCTGCCCTGCCAACAATGCAAGACACATGCTGAAGGGGGAGGGATTTCACAGAAGGCTGTAGAATCCCAAGTTCTGAAAGTCTGACCTAATCAAGGGCCGTATGGTCACTGGGCAATGCTTGAACCCTCTCCCTGGGTATTCCGTTTTAGGATAGTTCTTACTGTTAGAAAGCTCAGCCTTCATATTTGTGTTTATCACTACTCTGGGAGGTAGGTAGGACAAGGATTTTTTTTAAGTAATTTTTAATTTCTTGTTGTAAAAATAGTGCGTGCTCATTGCAGAATTATAGAACACCAATATCATCCATAATTTCACAAGTTAGCAAAAATGACTTGTAACATTCTAATGCATTTTCCCGTTTTTTTCTACATGTATTAAAAAACACAAAAAACACCACAAGATATGCATATTTTATGTTTGCTTTATATACAGATTTTCCACCTGCAATTATATGAGGAACATTTACCCCATATCGTTAAATATTCTTTAAAAAAATTATTTAACATTAAAAATAACATTTTATTATTTCGATATGCCACAATTTATGTGGTTATTTATGGAAGTGTAGGTTGTTTCCAGTTTTTTGCTACTGAAAATTATGCTGTGATCAGCATCTTTGAACTTAAAAATTTGGTCAAATCTCTGATTATTTTCTCAAGAAGGAGTTCTAGGAATAGGATTCCTGGAACAAAGGATATAGAATTTTTAAGGACTCTTTTTTTTTTTTAAACAACATGTGCTTTTATTTATTTATTTATTTAGGCTGCGTTGGGTCTTCGTTGCTGCGTGCAGGCTTCTCTAGTTGTGGCGAGTGGGGGCTACTCTTTGTTGTGGTGCGCGGGCTTCTCATTGCGGTGGCTTCTCTTGTTGTAGAGCATGGGCTCTAGGCACGCGGGCTTCAGTAGTTTTGGCATGCGGCCTCAGTAGTTGTGGCTCGTGGGCTTAGTTGCTCCGCAGCATGTGGGATCTTCCCAGACCAGGGCTTGAACTCGTGTCCCCTGCATTGGCAGGCGGATTCTTAACCACTGCGCCACAGGGACGTCCTTTAAGGACTCTGAATGCATGCACGCGCGCGCGTGCGTGTGCGCGCGTGCGCACACACACACACACATTTAGCATTTCTCAGATTTATTGCCAATAAAACTGTTATTTTGCAAAACACAAACAGAAGGAGCCCTTGAGTGTTTGCTTTGACAGATATTTTAAAAAACTTTATTTTTTTTTAATTGAAGTATAGTTGATTTACAATGTTGTATTAGTTTCTGGTGTACAGCAGAGTGATTCAGTTATATATATACTATTTTTCAGATTCTTTTCCATTATAGGTTACTACAAGGTAGAATATAGTTCCCTGTGCTATAAATAGGAAATTGTTGTTTATCTATTTTATATATAGTAATGTGTATCTGTTAACCCCAAGCTCCTAATTTATCCCTCCCCCACCCCCGACCTTTCCCCTTTGGTAACCATAAATTTGTTTTCTGTGTCTGTGAGTCTGTTTCTGTTTTGCAAATAAGTTAATTTGTATCATTTTTTTAATATTCCACATATAAGTGATATCAAGTGATATTTGTCTTTCTCTTTCTGACTTACTTCACTTACTATGATAATCTTTAGGTCCATCCATGTTGCTGCAAATGACGTTATTTCATTCTTTTTCTATGGCTGAGTAACATTCCATTGTGTGTGTGTGTGTGTGTGTGTACACACACACACCACTTTATCCATTCATCTGTTAATGGACATTTAGCTTGCTTCCATGTCTTGGCTATTGTAAATAGTGCTGCTATGAACATTGGGGTGCGTATATCTTTTCGAATTAGAGTTTTCATCTTTTCTGGATATATACCCAGGAGTGGGATTGCTGGATTGTATGGTAGCTCTGTTTTTAGTTCTTTAAGGAACCTCTATCCTGTTCTCCATAGTAGCTGTACCAATTTACATTCCCACCAACAATCTTGACACATATGTAGTAAGGCAAGAGTTATTAAAGTTTGCATTTCATTCCTTGATCCCTATGCTGATCACTGCTCTAGTGGTAGATGCCTGAGTGTCTAAAGCATCTCATTTGAAAATTTCCTGTACCCCTCAAATGGGGAAGGGATTTTAAAGGGACTTTAAAGTGCTCTTCCCATCCTCAACCCTATTGAATGACACCCCTAATTTGCGAGTTTTTCTGTGAGGGGCTCGCTTGTTTCCTTGGTCAGAGCCACACCCATACCAGAGTGCAGGCCCTGGAGAGCAAGAAGCCTCTTTTTTACCTTGAATTGAATGAGGGGTCAGCCTTCCCTATTAGAACATGAAAAAAATGCTGTTCTGTTACTTGTCAGATGAGAATAATGCATGTGAAAACACATTGAAACCTGCAACAAACTCTATAAATGTGATGTGTTATTATCAGGGTTATTTTGGATTCAGATAATAATGCTAATATGATTACTGAGATAAATAATGCTTTTGGCATATTAAAGGGTGTTGAGATTTGAATGATAGCATGGAACTACAGAGAATATTTACTCTGACCCCCTTATTTTATAGATAAGGCAACGGTAAGGCAACTGAGGTTCAGAGAACTTAATCATCTTATCCAACGTCCCATAGCAGAATAGGCCTGGCAGCCAGGTCTCCTTACTTCTCTCTCTCTCTTTTCTTTTTTTTGGCAACATTCTTGACTTCTAGAGCCAAGTGCAACAATTAATATCTTGCTCATGTGTGCTTCTAAAGTACCATTTAACATTTTAATTTTTATTATTTTTAATTGAGGTATAATTGACATACAACATTATATTAGTTTCAGGTGTACAACATAATGATTCGATATTTGTATATATTGTGAAATCATCACTATAATTAGTTTAGTTAACATCTGTCACCACACATAGTTACAGGACATTTTTTTCTTGTGATGAGAACTTTTAAGGTTTACTCTCTTAGCAACTTTCAAATATGCAATACAGTATTATTAACTGTAGTTGCCATGCTAGACACTACATCCCCATGACTTATTTTATAACTGGAAGTTAGTATACCTTCACCCATTTTGCCCACCCCTCTACCCCTCTCCCTTGGCAGCCACCAATTTGTTCTCTGCATATATGTTTGTTATCTTTTTATTATTTAAAGTTTTTTTTAATTTTAAGATTCCACATATAAATGAGATCATATGGTATGTGTCTTTCTCTGATATATTTCAATTAGCATAATGCCCTCAAGGTTTATCCATGCATCCGTGTTGTCACAAATGGCAAGATTTCTTTTTTTTCTTTTTTTACATCTTTATTAGAGTATAATTGCTTTACAATGGTGTGCTAGTTTCTGCTTTATAACTGTACTCAAAAAACAAAAAAAAGAAAAAAAATTGTGTTCTTCAGCCTCCATTCCCTGAGAGCCCCTCTGTTGGCCAAACCAGAAACCTGCCCCTCAGTCCAAAGTTCCTGGACAAAGCATATAGGCCTCTTTCTCAGAAAGTCTGGGGGTATGTTTCAGTTTGCTGTCTGTGCAGTGCCCTGGGACTGGTAGTCTGCCAAGGACTGTCTCTCCAGTTGTTAGTCCCATGGGACCCAGGAACACAAGACCCCCAGCCTCCAGAGCCAGGTGATCAGAGGGCTTCCCCTGGGTGGCAGCCACAAAAACTGGGTCACCAAACATAAAAACCGAATCACCAGAGGTGTGTTGAAAAAAAAAAAAGATGGTACCTACTGGCTTTAGCAAGGCAGAGAGAGAGCTCCCAACAGCCTCAGTCCCTGGAGAGTATCCCAGCAGGCCTCTGCCCCTCCGACCAACATTTAAAATTAGGGAATGAGTCTCATTCACATAAAGTGGGCATTTTTCAGATTGCTGCTTCTGCATTGGTCCCTGGGGCAGGTGAGTCTGTGCCCAGGCCCTTTAGGAGACCTTCCTCAATTTACCACAGCCCCATGTAAGCCTTGTTGGTCTTCAAAGCTAGATGTTCTGGGGGCTTGTCTCTCAGGTGGCAGTATTAAAATTTGGGGTGTTTGATGTGGGGCACAAACCCTTTGCTCCTCTGGGAGAAGCTCTGGGTTTTGAGTTCCCTCCCGATTGTGGGTTGCTGTGCCAGGCATGAAAATTATGGCAGGGTTGTGCCTTTCCTACCTGTTTTGATGAATCTTCCCTCTCATTTGCCCAACGTGAAGGGGTTGCTCTGCCAGTATTTAGGTTTTCTTCGGAGGAAATTGTTCCATATATCGCTGTGGATTCAGTGTGTCAATGGGAGGAGTTGAGTTCGGGATCTTCCTACATCGTCATCTTCCTGTTTAACATTTTTACCAAAGAGTTTTAACACTCTGCTTGTTATATTACACTTATTTGCTTTGTATGCCATTTAAAAAAGTAGATAGAGTCCTGGAAAATTTCAGATAGACTTACCATTAGATTATTTCTTCTTCCGAGTTAGTGAGCCTGAAGTAGCAAGAATTATAGCACATACATACATATTCTTATCAGGTACATAAAGACCTAATGACTAGTCTCTGAGGAAATGTACCAGTTGCAACCTCTAACCTCCCACCCTGGTGGCTTCATCCCCCTTCTTTACTTTATTGCCTTCTAATATACTATATACTGTACTCATTTGTTTTGTTTATCTTCTGTGTTCCTCTACTAAATTCTAAGTGCCGTGAGGGCAGGATTTTTTTTTTTTTTTTGTACCTTTTAACTTCTCAATGCTTAAATCAGTGCCTGGCACACAGTAACATTTGATAAATATTTATTGTAGGAGTGAATGAATAATTCCCAAATTAGTTTGGGATGGAGACCTGGGATCTAATTCTAGTTCCTAATCATCCGTATGAGCTTGGGCAAGTCTTTCTTCTTTTGGGGTCTCCTTTTAGCATCTGTAAAATACAATCAGTGGATCTGTAAGGTTCTTTCTAGCTCTAACATTTCATGACTCTATGCATCCTTAGTTTTTAAATGCTTAGTAGTAATAGAACAATTTTTTGTTTTATTTTCAAGTAAAATTTTATACAGAATCTCAAAACCTAAAACAGATAAAAATGGAACTATTCTGAATGAATTGGGCATAGGGGTAGGAAGGTGGGGAGCGGGAGAAAGAGGCCTTACAACTTGGCTGCCTGCTAGCAGGCCTGCTCTTCATGGGAGCTCCAGAGGTGTGTCTAAGAAACACAAGGTCTCTCTAGGACACAGTTTGAAAACACTTTCTCTAGGTTAAGTGAGAAATGGGACGTAGTCATACATCTGAGTAAAATTCTGTTTGTGCTCAGATATGGATTTGAAGGAGATGTTGAATAAATGAAAAAAGGTGTGGTTTAGATGGTGGAATTGTAGATGGAGTTTTCTTTCTGCAAATAATTTTATTTATTGTTATACAAAAATAAAATTAGGATAAACTTTTTTTGGTTCTGTGATTTTATTAGAAACTCATTTGGTTGAGGTTTCTTTTCTTTCTTTTTTTTTTTTTGTGGTACGCGGGCCTCTCACCGCTGTGGCCGCTCCGGATGCGCAGGCTCAGCGGCCATGGCTCACGGGCCCAGCCGCTCCACGGCATGTGGGATCCTCCCGGACCAGGGCACGAACCCGTGTCCCCTGCATCGGCAGGCGGACTCTCAACTACTGCGCCACCAGGGAAGCCCTGGTTGAGGTTTCTTAATACATCTTGGTCTCTAGTTCCTTTTTCTTCCAGGGCTACAGATCTCATATAGCCTGAGGCCTAGAGGTCTGTTTCTTTTGGAATTGTCAGAGGATTAAGCATCTTTATGAAGTTTTTAACCTTAAGATTCCCCTACCACTAGTCCCATCAAGATGAAGTGGACCATTTTTATAGTTAATAGTAGAGCTAATGTCTAAGCCATGGGTCTTACGTGGAGGAGAGCTATCAGACATATGGGTTTAACAGGACAAGGAACAGGCAGTTTCTTGTCTCTGTAACTGGATTGAACTCTATCTGGGCACCAGCTGGGAGGCAACTAAGCTAATATTTGTCTAGCTCTGTGATCTGAATTATTTGAGGGATGGTTTGGCTTGTTTGAATTTGAGTATCCACTAATAATTAAGAGAGGTTGAAAGCTCTTGTTTTGTTGAGTACATATTTACAATGTATTATATTACCTTTTATTAATATGGCAGCTCAAGAAACATTCAGAGTAAATTGTCTATGGACTCATTGCTTGGTATTCCTTCCTGGATAATAGCAGTGATAAAAATACCCAGATAATACCTTTCATTCAAGGATCTCAACACTTTTAAAAAATCCTAGTGTATTTCATTATTCAATTTATTCTAAAAATCACTTGAGTCTTGTTAATTCTGTGAGCATTTTGAAACTGTATGTGTAAGCATAGAGGTACCACCTTTAGTAGAAACTTTCTTGTAGCTGTCATCATAGGAAAAGCAGAGCCTCTTACTGATTGCCCCAACTGAACGGTCCCATTTGTTGCTATGGTAACTCTAACATCATATTTGGGATTATTCAAACTCAGTTTTTCCAAAGACACTTATTTTGATGATCCAAAATCTGAGTATCTAAGAACACTGAAAACCATTTTCTAGTTTTCCTACCTGCCTATCTTGATATCTGTGATCCTTAAAGCAGCATATTTTTCTTTGTCTAATTTTGAAATCTTTTCAAAGTAGTTTATTCTTCAGTGGATGGTTTGTTTGCTTGTTTGTTTTGAATTTAGGGGAATCTAGGTACTATCTCACTATAACAACTCCTTGTTTTCTCAGCTGCTCATCACAAAACTTTGGTGAATTTTGGCAAAGATTATTGTTTCATTTAATATACGAGGAAGCTGAAGCCCAGAGAGATGAAGTGGCTTTCCCCGGGTGACAGCCAGTAGAAGCGAGCAAATACCAGAACCCAGGTCTCTCGATTCCCAGTTTAGTGCTTTTTCTAATAGAGGTCCAACTCAATGCACATCATTTTTGTTCCTTAGTCTGCCATTTGGCTGTCACAAAATGACATTAATCAATCAATACAGATTAAAGTGAGAGAAAATCAATGGGAGCCAGTAGTGAATTGGAACAACATCATTAAATTTACAACCCTCCAAGCCCAGAGAGTTTTTTAAGCTTCCATTTAAAATGAAAGATGTTAGAAATAAACTATCTTTAGATGGATTTATGATTAACCATGTATATCTTTTCCTTTGTGACCTGTAGAAACTCAGATCATTTCTACAGGAAATTCGCTGTTACAGTACAGCTGACTTTTCGTTATTATTGTCTTCCTCAGCATTTAACATTCTGTGGTGTGCTGGAGGAAAATTGCGTTTGGATCATAAAATTAGATCTAACTTGACATTGAGTTTCATTCCAGGAAAATAGATATTTTAAAATCAAATGTGCTATCTTAAAATTTAGTTGCACTAAAATATTAATGTATAACTCAGTATAGCCTTTATCATCATGGGCATTTTTTATTACATTGTTGCTCCACATTTTAAAATGTTATGATACTCTTTAATTAAGAGTTAATTCACTGACTGAATTAACATGCATAAAAGCAATCCATTGCTCATAATGCTCTCCCTTCCTCCAGTGACCCAACTGCAAGTTGCTCTGCATCACCATTCCCACCACAAAGCAATAAAAACAAGAAAAGACAAATCAAAATAAAAGCTTTTGGACCGCAACTAAACTGTGCTGGGTTTATTTCACCATCTGGTGGCAGAGACCAAGAACAGTTCTCCAAAGAAGGCACATGAAAAGATGCTTAATATAGCTAATTATTAGAGAAATGCAAATCAAAAGTAGACTGAGGTATCACCTCACACCAGTCAGAATGACCATCATCAAAAAGTCTACAAATAATAAATGCTGGAGAGGGTGTGGAGAAAAAGGAACTGTCTTACATTGTTGATGGGAATGTAAATTGGTACAACCACTATAGAGAACAGTATGGAGGTTCCTTAAAAAGCTAAAACTATGGCTTACCATATGATCCTACAATCCCACTTCTGGGCATATATCCAGAGAAAACCATAATTCAAAAAGATACATGCACCCCAATGTTCATTGCAGCGCTATTTACACTATTTATTAGCCAAGACATGCAAGCAACCTAAGTGTCCATCAACAGATGAATGGATAAAGAAGATGTGGTATATTTATACAATGGATTTATTACTCAGCCATAAAGGAGAATGAAATAATGACGTTTGCAGCAACATGGATGGACCTAGAGATTATCGTACTAAGTGAAGTAAGGCAGACAAAGACCAATTATTATATGATATTGCTTATATGTGGAATCTAAAAAAATGATACAAATGAACTTATACACAAAACAGAAATAGGCCCACAAACATAGAAAACAAACTTATGGTTACCAAAGGGGAAGTGGGGGTGGGGAAGGGACACATTATGAGTTTGGGATTAACATATACACACTGCTATATATAAAATAGATAACCAACATGGACCTAGCACAGGGAACTCTACTCAATATTTTGTAATAACCTATAAGGGAAAAGAATCTGAAAAAAATATATATGTCTGTATAGCTGAATCACTTTGCTACACACCCAAAACCAACACAACATTGTATATCAACTATACTCCAATTAAAAAATATATATCTCGGGCTTCCCTGGTGGCGCAGTGGTTGAGAGTCCGCCTGCCGATGCAGGGGACAGGGGTTTGTGCCCTGGTCCCGGAGGCTCCCACATGCTGTGGAGCGACTGGGCCCGTGAGCCATGGCTGCTGACCCTGCGCGTCCGGAGCCTGTGCTCCGCAACGGGAGAGGCCACAGCAGTGAGGGGCCCACATACCGCAAAGAAAAAAAAAAATATATATATATATATATATGTCAACATTCTTTCATTACCTCTTTTCTCTTTCTTGGGCTGGTCCTAGCCCCCTCTTTTGTTTGTTATTCAGAGCTCAGCAAATCCTACCTTAAACAATTTCCTTCTCATACGTACTCACATATTTCTTTCTCCCTCTTTTAATTCCCCCTTCATTTTTTAAATTTAGTGACGTCACAACATTCATTGCTCCTTCCTTTTTTACTTTTCATCATCCTATTTATGAGTCCAAAAAAAAAAAAAGTGACCTTATTTGTGGTTGCTGAGAGCCCTGCTAGTGAATGTGTGGGAACACCCTCTAAAGTGACGAGTTCTCAGCTGAAGGGACAGAAAAGGCTTATATTTGGTAGTGAAGTACCGCACAGGAAAAGGCCTGGGGCCTTATGCCTCAGAGGCTCCTGAATATGCGAAGACATTCCCTTCTGCATCAGAACCAGCATTTCTGTCTCTTCCTTCCTCTTCTAATAAACATGCTTTTTCCAAAATACGAACCCTTAAGATAATTTTAAAAACCTATTTCTTACCTGGTTTCCTTGTTTTTCTCTTAGGTTTAATGGACAACTTAGTTTTCTACCATTTTTTTTACTGCAAATATTCAGCGTTTGGGATGCTCTAAGGCAGTGATTCTCAAACTTAAGCATGCATCGGAATCACCTGGAGGACTTGTTAAAACAGACTGCAAGGCCCAACCCAAGAGTTTCTGATTGAGTAGGTCTGGGATGGAGCCTGAGAATTTGATTTCTAGCAAGTCCTCAGGTGGTATTGATGTTGATGGCCTGGGACCACACTTTGAAAACTCACTGCCCCAGCGTTATGTGGCCTCTCGGGTGTGGATATCAGGCAGTGTTTTGCAATCCATTCTTTGGCCTGAGTGCCTGCAGAGACCATTTTCCTGCATATAGACCTGGTTCCCGTCTGCCACGTTTTCTTCCACAGCTGAGACCACTTAACCTGTAACCTCAGACTTTGTTTAAGGACAGAATTTGTGTTCTACCACTGTTTCTCCAGCCCTAAGAAGAATGGCTAGTATATATTAAAAGGTACTTAGTTGGGTATGTGTTTGGTGGTAAGGGTGGATATTGTTGCAAGGCAGCAGGCCTGGGGTATTGAGCAACATTTATAGTATTGTTCCCATAAGAGAAAGGCTCTGGGTTATGAATGGATTACATTACGCTGTGTAGCATTACTTGTTTTGAAGTAGGCATTATATATTTGCCCCCATGTCTCTTCTGATAGTAGTCTGATTTCCGGTGCAGGTCAACAATTCATTAAAGGTATTGCTTTTGTGATGGAAACAAAGTAAGAAGATTGTTTTCTGGGTCAATTTTATTTAGCAATTTTATTGATTAGTCTTTATAATACTCTAGTTAGTCTTTAAAAAAAAAAGACCTGAAATACCCAAGCAAGTGGCAAATGGTAGCTGTTACGGGGAGTGCCTGTGATGATACTGTCTAGTAAATTGCAAGCACAGAAGGAGCAGGTGCAGGGCCGAATCAGGAGAGTAAATAGGCTCAGGAGGGCTTCCCTGGTGGTGCAGTGGTTGGGAGGACTGCAGGGGACACGGGTTCGTGCCCCAGTCCAGGAGGATCCCACGTGCCGCAGAGTGGCTTGGCCCGTGAGCCATGACCGTTGAGCCGGCGCGTCCGGAGCCTGTGCTTCGCAACGGGAGAGGGCGCAACGGTGAGAGGCCCACGTACTGCAAAAAAAAAAAAAAAAAAGGCTGAGGAAATACTAAATTAGCTTTTCCTTCTGACCATTTCACCTGCTGTGCAATTGAAGGTGCAGCAGAACGTCAGGTCAGTGGTGTGAGCGATTGAGGAGCCCCCCTCTGCCCACTGGTCACAGATGGTAGACATGCATCTGGAATCTCAGCTCTTTAGTGCTGAAAGAGCCCTTAGAAATCATCCTAGTCCAGTCCCATCCATTTACAGATGGTGAAATGAGGCCTAGATAAGGGAAAGACTTGCCCCAAAGCACACATCTGGTAGATGGCAGAGTCTGGACTTGAATCCTGCCCGGAGTCTAGGCCTACTAGCGCTCCTCCCATTGCACTGCACTGCTTTCCCCTCACCGGTCTTACAAAGTAACTGTAGCCCATTGTAGAGTTTTGGGTTCCCTCCAGTTACCTACAGACAGCAGGTTTGAGGAAGAGAGTTATGTGTGCTTTTTTCCGAATGCTTCAAAGGCCATTTTCTGGCCTGAGGAATGAGCTCAGTCTCTGCTACCTCCTCCCAAAGCCACAGCCATTTGATCTCCAATTGCAGGCTTGGTCCTGGGCCCAGTGTTGTACCTTGATCAAGTAGATTTAAGAAGCTCAAGTTCACAGCCTGGGAGTCAGTAAGATGTCATCTGGGCTGCTGCTACCCCTGTCCTGACTTACCCAGTTCCAATCTTGTCACTCTGTGCCTGATTCCTGTCTTGATAAGTTCCTGTAGGATTGGGACCCTGCCTTGCTGTTATGAATTCTTTTTTCACTATAGAAGAGTTGAGGTGGGGGTGGGGGTAGGGAAGTATTATTTGTTAAGCATCTATTTTGTGCCAGTGACTTTACTCACATATTATTTAATCTTAACCGCATCTTCATGAAGTTTTATTTCATTTTATAGCTGAGGAAACTGAGGTGCAGAGAGATCATGGGACTCGCTTAGGGTGACACAGCTAATGAGTGCTGGAACTGGGGTTCACGTTTGAGTCTTTTGAGCTCCAAATCGCATATTTTTCCCAATATACCTGTCAGGGTCAATGGTTCACCCATAACTCCCAGTTCGTTTATTCGTTTAGGGAATATTTATGGAGTTCTGTTGTATTTCAGCCTCTATGCTAGTCACTAGAGAGGCAATCCCTGCCCACGTGGCGCTTACCGTCTATTGGGGAAGACCAAGTAATGATGAGTAGATAGCGTGTTAGAAAGGAGATGCTATGACATGCCTAATCTAGTCCTGGGTGGGGTGAGGGTAGAAATCAAGCAAGACCTCCTGGAGGAGAAACATTTAAGCTGAGGCCTGTGCTGAAGCATGAAAGGACCTTGCACAACGACCTGAAGGAAAGCTAGTGAGGCAGGAACATAGTGAGCAGTTGTGGACTGATATTGTGCTACTTACTAGAAATCCGCTTATGGGGGCTTCCCTGGTGGCACAGTGGTTAAGAATCCGCCTGCCAATGCAGGGGACACGGGTTCGAGCCCTGGTCCGGGCAGATCCCACATGCCGCGGAGCAACTAAGCCCTTGTGCCACAGCTGCTGAGCCTGCCCTCTAGAGCCTGCGAGCCACAACTACTGAAGCCCGAGCGCCTAGAGCCCGTGCTCTGCAACAAGAGAAGCCACTGTAATGAGAAGCCCGCGCACCACAACAAAGAGTAACCCCCGCTTACAGCAAGTAGAGAAAGCCTGCGCGCCACAACGAAGACCCAATGCAGCCAAAAATAAATAAATAAACAAACAAATAAATAACTTTATTTAAAAAAAAGAAATCTGCTTATGCTGCCTGCCTGCCTAGCACAGTGCCTAGCATATAATGGGTGCCCAGTGAATGCTTGCTGAGTGAAAGCATGATGGATGAAACAATAAATGAATGGCAGTTCTGAAAGCTCATTTTGTTTCTTATATGATAAGTTACCTTGGTGGAATTGTTCCTCCAACTCCTCTTTCTGTTGTTTTGGGTTTCCTCGCTATATTTTGAATGTCCTTACACGTGTTCTGCCTTTCTCTCACAGCCATGGGGTGTCTTCCTACCTCAAAGAGAGCAAAAGCTGAGCTGCCCTATTATCCTCTTAGTGGCTGCCTTGAGCATGAAATTTGAAATAGCGTCAGTGATTTGATTTTTTCCTCTGGGGATCTGGCAATTGAAAATAAATGTAGAAGGAGCCCCAAAGGAGGTTTTTCTTGGGGGCATGAGAGATGACAGCACCAGTTATTGGTGCACTTTGACAATGCAGAGTTATATAAGTGGATGAAAAATAGAGGCTATTCCATCAAAGTCAGCTTGCCTTACTTAAGTGCTTTTATATTCACAAAAGTGGGTGGCCCAGAGTGGTTCTGTAACTCTATTTGCAAATTCCTAGTTCATGGCATAGAGAAATAGAAATCTGTAGATTGAGGTTCAACAAATGTTAATTTAAACAGTGAATGTGTGCTGGGTACTTTCACATTGCATTTAATATCTAAAATATAAACAGTATCTTGTTTCTAAAGAATAAATTTTCAACTTAACAATTCTGGCAGGAGCAGCACAACATTGCAGAACCTGAAATAGGTGAGAATAGCCTACTTGTTAGTATACCTTGGTCCAGAAAAAATTCCAAGCCAATTTGAATCCCAGTTTTTTCCAGATTTAACCTCCTGGGTCTTCTCTTTCTGTTCTAGATTCTGGGCTGAGGAGTAGGCCTAACTCAGTGAATTTGAAGGGCAGTCTTGACTGACAATGACAAAAATGAGGAAATGATCTTTGGTCCTTGTTTGTTTTTCACTGGTTGGTCCATTCATTCATTCACTCATAAAACATTTGCTGAATGACTCCTATGTCCAGACCACCATAGACATAGAGACAAGTTTTACAGTCCTGTCCTCACAAAGCTTGCAGTGCCTGGGTAAGACAGATAGGAGCATGCCATACAAAATGAGGGGGGAGTGTTGGGGTGGCATTTAATGCAACATTGATAGTCAGAGAAGGCATCCTAGAAGGTGACTCCTAGAGGTCCACCAGGGGTCTGCTCTCAGTGATGATTCACTAAGTGAGGATGGGGCTGGCCGGAGTCCATTCAGTAAGTACTCAGAGTAATCTTGTCCACGTTCCCCACCACAGTAAGAGTAGGATTATTTAAGAAGGATAATCAGGACGTAATCAGGAGTCGTATTACCTTGCTCCTTTAGGTTCTGTGTGGGGTTTGGAGGTCTTGAAGATTGATTTTTGGAGGCAGAGTATAACTGTAACTAATGGGTTATGAAGAATTTTATAGTCAGATCTCCACTTTAGATTTCTATCAGAGTTGGGGAAATCAGGTGGTCAGAAATCCTCCCGGACAATGTATGTAGTTATTGTGTGATCCTGAAATCATAAGGTGGAAGAGGGCCCTTTGGCAGGTGCAACGAGGGGTTTTGGAGCTGGGCTCTGAGGGTTATAAGTTATTTTTCCGTGTCCTTAGGATGAAAAATGGGCACTGTGACATTGAGAGTGCCTCAAGAAAGGAGTCCCTTTCTAACTTGCTGATGACCTGCACAGTCATCAAGTCTGAGCCTCCCCTCCCCTCCCCTCCCATCCTTCCTCCTCCTGTTCCCTCCATTGCTGGGGAAACAGGCAACTGAGATATAGCCTTTGCATAGTGGGTGATGTAGCTCTGCAAACAGAGATGAATAATTCTACAGCGTGGAATAGAATCCCATGTCAGAGGAGCAGGAATGGGGGATGGACAGGGAGGCTGCCTCCCAGGGACACATAGAACTTGGGGCTTAGGATGTTTTCTCTGCTTGTCTCAAAGCTTTGTTGGCTGAATGAGACTTTCTCAGCTGGATGGTCACCAAGCCTGAAGCTGGTCTTCTGCCTGGATCTGGAAGCAAGAACAAGGTTTGTTTAGTCTATGCTGCTTCCAGTTTTTGCTTCTGTCCTCTTTCTGCCCCATGGGACTGACTCCATGTGGGTCTATGACCCCAAAGGTTGTGGCCGTCTCCCACCTCTGTCCTGCTTGTAGGCTCAGGCAGCGTTCCTTTGAGTATGGTCTTACCTGTGGAATTCCAACTGAGACTAAAGTCTTCCGGTAGGTGAGGACAAGTCAGGAGAACAGTTGGGGCTGGGAGGAGTGCTGTGGTTTCAGAGGTGACCTCTTTGCTGATTTTAGAGCTCTGTTTAGTGCTTGCTGGCCACCTGCCAGTACAGAAGGAACTCTTGATTCACTAATGCTTGGTTCATGGTTAGACTTCTGTGCATAATTAGTATTTTTAAGTCATTTTATCTAAAGACTTCAAATTTAGAGACTCTAAGCACTTGAGAGATATTTTATGGATCACAGCTGAGTGTAAAGGATCTTGCAGCATCTCTCCCCAGCCCTTACTCCTGGCCAGCTGCTTCTAATCACATTCAGCAAAGTCCTGTGACAGATTCATTCTTCTTCCAGCTTCTTGCAGATGTCATGCTCCAGGTCAGCCTGGGTCTTTCTGAGGAGCTGTAGAACAGTGTTTCTCAAACTGCAGTGTGCATGCAAATCACTTAGGGATCTTGTTTAAATGCAGATTCTGATTCTGTAGGTCTGCTCTGCAGCTCTAACAAGCTCCCAGGTGATGCTGATGCTGTGGTCTGAGAACTACCCTTTACTCAAAGGAAATTGCTGAAAGTCAGGCATATAAGTGAAGGATATAGAGGCCCAGATAAGGAGAGTGGCTTGCCTAAGGTCACACAGCAAATTAGTAGCAGAGACCAGGACTAAATCTTCTCATCACTTTCCCTTTGTGTTGTATATACTTTTTTATCTGCTGACTTGGAAAGAACAAGAAATAAAGAATTAAAGAAGTAGAAATAATGTTTCCTGTTTGCATGATCAGGTTTAGAGCAACCTCACAGAGCCAAAATCTAATATGTTATAATCTAGACCCACCTGGCTTCCTTCTTTGTCAGTGAAAGAAGGAATTGGTGAGACATTTTCTGTGTTAACCTCAGGATTTTAAACAGAGCCTCCCTCACACCACTGTTGGTGTCAGCAGTTCTTGTTGAACAGAACTTGAGTCCCTTACACGCAGGAGCCAGAAGGTGCCAGATGGCCCAGACTGAGTGTTTAGATTGAGGTAACTCTCAGATTCCAGGAGCAAAAGGGTGGTATAGGACACTGAGCCAGCCATCAGGCTTCAGAACTTGCTTAGCACTTTGGCTTGTAGAAACCAGTGGTAAAGGAGACATACTGGGAATGGGGTAGGCAGGTTTGACCCAGAGATGCCACCAGGGGTCTGGGGCTGTGGGAAGAGCATGGCAGCCAGAGAACATGGCAATAACAACCACACTTCTGTCCATCAAGAAGGTCCTGGGAGTGGGGAGGGGACATAGGTGCAGGCGGTTTGCAGTCATCTAGACAAGTGGGCAAACTTTTCATTCAGTATTTATTGCATGCCTACAACATGCCAGATGCTGAGCTGTGCACTGGTGGATGTGGAGATGAATTCCTAGGAGCTCTGGTTTCAGGAGGCTCCCAGGTAGATTCTGGATCACAACAATCTCTTGGAGTAATAGCAAGGTGGGACTCTGGTGTTGGTGGAATGGTTTACTAGGTGGTGATTCAGATAGAGGAAACAATTCAGGGTCATACTTGCTGGACCTCTAGCACAAAGCAGGGAGGGCATGGTTTCTGGAAAAATGCCCAGTGCTGAAAACCAAGAAAAAGGTCAGAACAGGAATGGCAGCACCCTGACCTTGCTTCTGATCTGCTAACCTCAGATGCTTAAAACCTTTCCTAACTGAGGACAGGACTGACTGCTCAGGGTTGGGCTGGGACTGAGCCTGTAGGTAAAGTTACCTGGTGAGGACACAGAGAGAATTTGGCACTCTGAGACCAGAAGGACATAACCATACAGGCTTACCATCTGTTTACTTGCTCACCCTTCCTACCTTTGGCTACTTTGATTGTAAGAATCATTCTGTGCTTATGGAGAGTAAGGTGCTGGAAGCTTCTCATGATCAGGCCCTCTGGGGTAACAGAGGTGCCGGGAGGCCCCCGTCCCCATCATCACTCATACTAACATCTCCTAGGGTTGAGATGGCATTAGGTGTCTCCTGATGGAGGCAAGTGACTAATGCTTCACTGGGGAAAAAACTGGATGAATGGGTACATGGCTTGAGGCCACAGACCAGGCTGCATTTGAAATTGACATCCAGTGACTAAGCTGGAAGAGGTGCAGTGTTGGTAGTGGTGGTGACAGTCGAAGGGGAGCAATGCATGGTGCCTGCAAGGCCCTCAGTAAATATGTGTTGACTGAGTAGGTATTGACAAAGTGCTTTACAGTATGCAAAACACTTCCAAATACATTCTGCCCCCAGACTCTGTGAGATAGGCAGAGCATTATACTATACCATTTGACACTGAGGAAGCCAAGGCTCTGGGTGTTACGTATTTTGCCCAAGATCACACAGCTGGTAAATGGCCAAGCTGACACTAGAACTCAGCTCTTCTGAGTCTCTTTCTAATGTTTTGTCTTTGAAGACACGTCTGAAAATGCACACAGGTACTGCCAGGGATCTGGCTGTTGCACATTTGATTTTTGGTACTTATTAAAAAGATATCTTTTTTTTTTTTTTGCGGTACGCGGGCCTCTCACTGTTGTGGCCTCTCCCGTTGTGGAGCACAGGCTCTGGACGCGCAGGCTCAGCGGCCATGGCTCACGGGCCTAGCCGCTTCGCGGCATGTGGGATCTTCCCGGACCGGTGCACGAACCCGTGTCCCCTGCATCGGCAGGCGGACTCGCAACCACTGTGCCACCAGGGAAGCCCGATATCATTTTTTAATGCAAAACATTTTTATTCAAAGGAAATGTGCCTCTCTGTGTGCATTTTTACCAAATTGAGCCCTTGGGTGTCTTTATTTCTAATAAGGAAGAAACACTTGGGTCTGGAACAGCTGAACCAAGCACCATTGCGGCCTACTCATTAGCTCTGTCTAATTAGATTGAAACCAAGGATGGAAGTGGCACAGGCAACCATTATGTTGTGGCAGGAATGGTCATGTATGGCCTTGAGCCCTCCCTCCCATCCTTTCCCCTCCAGAAGGCCGTTAGGATGTGGCTCCTTTCACAGGACGATAGTATACTTCCATCACAGAGAGAGAGAGAGATAGAGAGACAGACAGACAGACTGATTTCTGGAACCCTAGAGATTTGGTGAGTCATTGCATTGCATCTTTCCGTTGGCGTCCAGACGTGTAGGACAAAGAGGCTATTGTTTTTTCTTTAAGAGCAAACTAGATACAAGCCATTTCTGTGAAGTACTTGAAGGACCTTGGGTTCCTGTAAATAGCTTTTTTTTAAAAAAAAAGTACACCTGAAAGGTTTTGTCCCTGAAACTTGGGCCCCAAGTTTGCACGCGAGTAGAAAAGTGCTGGCCCTGATCCCAGGCCTGTTGTAGGTGGTTTTGTCCAGTCCTCAGTGGTGACTCTGACCTCTGGGCCTGCTTACTTGAGTCAAAGCTTTCAGCTGGAATTTTCCATATTCATGCTCCTCTGTTGTTGCACAAACGTAAGGCAGCAAATGAGGAGAGAAGGTGATTGATCGAACTCCTAGGCCCACGCATTATATGAAGGAGCCTTGGGGACTGCCAAGGGCCAGTTGCGGTTTTTCTGAGATTAGTTTCTACCTAGCTCCTTGAGCTGGCTTGCTTCATTTCCCCCTCCCTTTACCCGCATGTGTTCCCTTGCCCCCAACCCATATCAGCCGCCTCCCCCACTGCCCTGTGTTCACCCCAGTCTTGCCCCCTTTTCCCACCTTCCACACAGGAAGTGCCTGTGCCCTTCCTTCCCTGCTCAGAACACCACAGTGGCTCTTCACTGTCTCCGGGGAGAAGTCTGTTCTCCTTGGCAGAGCATGCAGGGAATTGCTGGCTCTTCCTGACCTCTTCAACCTGTGTGTTACCACTGCTTCTTCGCACGGACCCTGCTTGTAGCCAGACTTGTAGCAGTTCCTGGACACACCAAATTCTCTCTCCTGCCTCTGTGCCTTTGCACCTGCCAGTCCTTTCACCAGCTTTTACTTCTTTAGCTTTTTTTTAAATTAATTTAATTAATTTAATTTATTTATTTTTGGCTGCCTTGGGTCTTCGTTGCTGCACGCAGGCTTTCTCTAGTTGAGGTGAGCGGGGGCTGCTCTTCGTTGTGGTGCGTGGACTTCTCATCTTGGTGGCTTCTCTTGTTGCAGAGCACGGGCTCTAGGCGCGTGGGCTTCAGTATTTGTGGCGTTCAGGCTCAGTAGTCATGGCTCGCGGGCTCTAGAGCGCAGGCTTAGTAGTTGTGGCTCACGGGCTTAGTTGCTCCGTGGCATGTGGGCTCTTTCCAGACCAGGGATCAAACCCATGTCCCTTGCATTGGCAGGTGGATTCTTAACCACTGCACCACCAGTAAAGTCCCAGTTCTTTAGCTTTTAATTCAAGTGTTGCCTACTCCTCCATGAAATTTTCTATATATGCCCAGGCAAAATTTTCTCTCTCCTTTCTCCTCTTAGTAATTCAGACGTATTCTTGCTATATATATATATTTTTAATGTCAGTTCATTGATTTTGTTTTATTTATTTATTTTTGGCTGTGTTGGGTCTTCGTTTCTGTGCGAGGGCCCTCTCCTGTTGCGGCAAGTGGGGGCCACTCTTCATCGCAGTGCGCGGGCCTCTCACTATCTTGGCCTCTCCCGTTGCGGAGCACAGGCTCCAGACGCGCAGGCTCAGTAGTTGTGGCTCACGGGCCTAGTTGCTCCGCGGCATGTGGGATCTTCCCAGACCAGGGCCCGAACCCGTGTCCCCTGCATTGGCAGGCAGACTCTCAACCGCTGCGCCACCAGGGAAACCCTCTTGCTATATTTTTTAATGACATAATTTTGTAATCACTTGTTTGAACGTTTACCCCTCTTTATTTACCCCAAATTCATCAAGCATTTGTTTGTACGTTTGATTTTTGGTACTTTTTAAACAGATAGCATCTTTATTTATTTATTTATTTTGGCCGCACTGCTTGCAGGATGTTAGTTACGCCACCAGGGATCGAACCCGGGCCCACTGCAGTGGAAGTGTGGAGTCCTAACCACTGGACTGCCAGGGAATTCCTGACAGGTAGCGTTTTTTAAATGCAAAACTTTTTTTTTTTTTTTTAAGGAAATGTGCCTCTCTGTGTGCATTTTTACCAAATCAGGCTGAACCCTTGGGTATCTTTATAAAATAAATATATAAATATAAAGGTCTGCTTTGTACTACTGTTACTACTTAACCATTGTCGAGTTCTGACTCTAATAAATCAGGCATTGGGCTAAAGTAAGGGCTTTACATTCACTCCTTTCCTCCTCCTTGGGCATAGAGCTTATTATTATCTCCACTCTACAGACTAGGAAATTGTGACTTAGAGAGTTTCAGTGACTTGGCAAGATCCCAGTTAGAGAGTTTCGGTGACTTGGCAAGATCCCAGAGCTAGTAATTAGTAGACCTGGCGCTCATGCCAGGCACTATGATAGATGCCGTAGACACAGCGTTCAATATGACATCGTCTTGTCCCTCAGGGAGCTTGTGGTCTAGTTGGTGAGACAGATAAGTCATTGTCAGTCCAGGATGCTGAATCCAGTGATGAGGGCGTTTGGAGTGCTTTGTGGGGTGGGGGGAGGGCAGACTGGGGCTGTGCACACCCACCTCTGAGTCCCCAGCACCCAGCACTGTGTTCAGCTGTTTCCCTCTGTGACCAGGACTCCACATCTCAGTCATCTTTTGTTCCACTTTCTATATCTCATCAGTCCTTCTGCAGCGCCTTCCTTTCTATCAAGTCTGGAATGTGTGCTGCCTACATCCTGGTCCAGGCCCCATTCATATAAACCGATCCAAGTGTGTGAGGATGTGTGTGAGAGTGGGATGGTTTCTGGAGTACCAGGAGTCTCTGGAGATTGCCTGTGCTCAGCTCATTTGTCATTGCCTAGGCTTCCTGGAGCATTTCCATGCTAGGAAAATTTTTCTTGGCCTCAAGACAGAACTTCTAAGAACATGTCCCAGGATTGGGCCCTCTAGCACGGTGTCCTTCTCACCCCACCAGCTCTGGCTAGCCTCTGCCATGCGCTGGATTCTTGCAGATCAGAGAGCTCTGAGATGTGACCCCTGTTCTCCAGGGTTTTGGGATCCAGTAGCCCAAACCAGGTAAGGAGCAGAAGCCTGTCTACGTCTGGAGGGTGATCCCTGGGCCTGTGGCAGGGCTGAACCAACAGACAGGAATCAGGTGTGAGGGGAGAAGTTTGCATGGGCAGGGAAATAAGCTGACCTCATAGATGAGTCAGCTGCGATTGGAGGTGCAGTGGACTGTCCGAGGTCAGAGTAAGGAGACATGTTAGAGCACTAGCCCCAGCTGGGATCATTACCCACCTTTCTCCCTGTTAGAGTAACCCCCATCTGGAAGGTAGTGTCAAATCAGGCAGAGGCTCCAAAGGATAACTGTTTTGATCCCAAACAAAAGAGGTGAACCCAGTGCCTAGAGAGGAAAACATTCTAATTTTTTAGGGACACAAAGAAAAGGAATAAAAGAGTGGGGAGCAAAATAGAAGGAGCCCCTCCTGTGTGCATTGTGCCAGGTTATTATGTAGTAACATGTGTGTTAGTTAAGTTCACAGCAGCCACCTGAGTCTACATTTATCTATGGGGAAACTGAGACTGAAGTAGTCTGGTAAACAGAGTAGCCTTTGAAGCCAGGTCAGTCCTGAGCTTCACCTCAGCTTGCTGCTTGTTCCCAGAGGACTGAAAAATAGCCCCAGGGGAGACAATTGAGTAAACTTGAAGTACCACACAGGAAGCCCCAAACTAGCCAGTATGAAAGTGCCAACCAAGGAGCAAAAAGTTGTTAATGCGTTATTTGTCAGCATGGGCTAGGAAAAAAACCCCTCCGTTTTCCGCAAAGAGTCAGGTTCTTTTTACTTTCTCTTCCCTGCTCTGGGCATGACTGTCTCTTCCTAGGGTTCTCCAGAAGCTCTGGGTATGATCCTGCAGTCTCTGAGGGAGCCCTCTATCTCACCCTGTTCTGTTGGCATCTTGATGAATAACCCCAAGACAATTTAGGCTGGCCTGCCAGAGCCCTTTCTGTGAGTGTGTGTGATCTGTCTTAACTGCCAGAGCTCATTTGGGCTCGTTTAATAATTGAAGGCCAACGTTAAATGTTTCACAGTTTGTCCGCTGACGGGAGCAGTTTTCTGTGTGTAAGTGATATGTGCCCTGTTTCCCAAGGACGCTGTGTTTCCTCAAGTGTAGCTGATTCAGCACGCTCAGACATGGCCACTGGGTCACTTAGATTCCGTCAAGTCCTCTTTTCAAGAGCGATCTCTCATGTTTTACCTTTGTAAGCAAGCATGGGAGGCTCAATGGCTGGGGCTGGAGATCTCTTTACTGGGAATTTGGACTAAGGAAGGTGGGCTATGGCAGACATGCTCAGCCACTTCCCATTGTTCAAAGGAGTCAGTGCCTTTTGTCACTTTAACACAAAAAGAGAGGCCATTGCAGGTCTAAACACCATCTGTTTACTGGTCATTCTAGGCCGGTGCTAATTGCAGTTTCTCCAAGTCATGTACTTGTTCTTGCTTCCAGACCTCCCCGCCTTCCTCACCTTTCCCCACACTGCTGACCTCTGTCCTCTTTCTGGCTCAGTCAGGTTTGGCTCTCCCTGGGGTCTGGAGTGAGGGGTATCTCTCTGCATCTCTGCAGCCCTCTGTGTCTCCCTCTTTCTCAGCACTCATCCCCTTCCTTGTGTGGGAGTTACCTGTTTACTTGCCTTTCCCCGGTAGACTGAGAGCTCTTTGGGGATGATGGAATCATGAACAAATGAACAAATTGAGGTAGTTTGTAAATTCTCCTGCTGGAAAAATCACAGTAACAATTAAAGAGGAAAATTGATGTTTATTGAGGACCTATTCTGGCCCAGGAACTGGGCTAGCTGTGCTATCTCATTTAATTTTCACAGTGGCCTTGGATGGTGGATGCTAGAGGTTACATGAAGACATCAAGCTTCCTGCAGTCTTTCATTGTGATCCTTCTGGTTTTGGACTGACTCATCATAAATGACCTGCTTCATAATTTAATAATGAGTACATTTGAAACTTTACAAGAAATGCTTTCTTTTAATTTTTCAGTTTCACAGTTTAGCATTGAGTACAATAATGTATCAGATGATTGTCAAAATGCAGAGCCAACTCTTTTGCCGGAAATAATTTCACTTTGCCAGCCCCGTTTATTTTGAGCAGCTCCAGTGCGTTAATGTACTGTGCTGTAAATTGAGCCTGTGATGTGTGGATTATGCAGGAGGGTCAGAGTGGCAATGAAACCAAGGGCAGATCCACTGGATGGGTGGTAAAAGGGAAACAGAACACGTCCCTTTGTTAAATACATTCTCCTGAAGAGGAGTTTATAATTTGACAAGTTAGACAGCTGGAAAAATTAGGAGCTGCTTTGCTGGAGAAGCTGGCCTGATTCTTCAAACTTGTACTTGGGAAATGAAGCCATTGGTTCTCTTGGTGATTCTCTGGTCAGAGTGCTTGTTTCTCAGGCTGTAGGCAGTTCAGGATCTGCATACATGGACTTGCCCCAGCCAGGCCAACTCTGCTGTCTTGTGGGCCTGGTTGCTGTTGGCTCTAATCTTACATTTCTCACTGCCTGCTCATTATTGCCTCCCAGATGACCATTGCCCCCTCCAAGCGGTCTAAAGCAAGACTCAGCCTGGCAGAGTGGAAGCTGGAGTTAGATTTGTGTTTGAATTCAGGCTTCCACTACTGAATGAAAACTGCTATTTAGGAGAAGTTGCATGACCTCTCTGAGCCTCAGTTTCCTCATCTATAAAAGGAGGTAATTCACTGAACAATTATTTATTGAGTGCTTGTTATGTGCCAGCCATTGTTCAAGGCATTTGGGAAATAGACAGAAATCCTTGTCTTGGTGGAATTTACATTTTAGTGAGGGGAGGCAGGGATTAAACTGTAGACATAGTGAATAAGAAAATTAGATCATATGTTAGAAGGTAATGAGTACAATAAAAAGAAGAAAAGAGGGAGAGAGCAGGGTAAGGGACATTGGGGATTCTGGAGGGAAGCTGGGACAAGTGTGGGTTACAGTCTTCAGTAGGCCTCATTGAAGTGGTGACATTTGAGCAAAGATGTGGAGCTGGTGAAGGGGTGGCTGTGCAGGTATCTGGTGAAGAATGTCCCAGTGCAAAGGTCCTAAAGTGGGGGCAGGCCTGGCATGTTTGAGAAACAGCAGTGTGGCTCAAGCAGAGAGAGTATGGGCGAGAATAAGGGAAGCTGAGGACAGGAGTCATGGCGTTAATTTCCCTCGGGTTGTGAGGATTAAATGAAGAGGTGTCTGTAAAGTTCCATCAGACTTCCCATTTTCCCAATGGCGTTGTCACTCTCCCAGCCACCCAGGATCCAAACTTTAGTGAGACTTTGATGCATGCCTTCTCTTTGCCCCCATTGTCAATCACTTGCTATGTCCTGTAGCTGTGTCTTTCTCTTCCATCCCTTACTTCCTCATTCCCATTGTCCTTAACTTAGCTGGTGACCTCTCATCTGTCCAATCACAGCAGTCTCCTGGCCATTAGATCTGCTGCCTCGGATTCTCCACCACCATCCGTCTTCTCACCCCCAATTTTTCCAGGCCATGAGGCAGTATGGAGCCATCTCTCTCCTGCTCATGACCCCTTAGCTGCTCAAGTAGTGCTCTCACTTGTTCATTCCTTTGTTCATACATTCAGCATCTTTTGAGCATCTACTAACACTCAAAGTCATTTGAGTAAAGTCTAACAGAGGAAGCAGACTAGAAAATAAAGTACAATACCAATTCAGAAATGTTTGGTTTTTACCCTAGCTTGTTTCATAAAGGACTTGGAGTTCAGCAATTTATTATGTAATATGATGAGCAATGTGAAGCACCTCTTTCTATATGTACAAAGTAAAGTTCTCAACCTGGCATTGAGAATCTCCCCTGCTTTGGTGCAAACCTGCCTTTCCGTGCCTTCATCTTCCACATCCAAGGTAAGTGAGCCTGTTCCTTCAACCAAGGGGATAACTTGCAGTTCTACAACACGGCCTTCTCTTTCACACCTCCATGCCTTTTTTCACACTCTTCCATCTGCCAGGAGTGCCAGTTTTGCCTAATCCATGTTCTGCCTACCCTTTTGGACTCAGCTTTACATGGCACCTCCGTGGGAAGTCTTCCCTGATCCTTATGTCCTAAGTGATCTCTCCCTTCTCTGACCTTCCACAGCATTTCTCTTGTCACTCATCACTTTGCACCTTGGATTATTGGTAGGGACGTGTGTGTGTGTGTGTATATACTTTATTTTCCTTACTGGACTGTGAATTCACTGAGGCATGGATCATTTTCATCTTTTACCACCCATAGCACCTGGCACAGGACCTTTTCCAGAGGAGGCACTCAGTGAATCTTTGAGTAAGAGAGTGAATGGATGTTTCCCAAGCCATAACATCTGGGGAGGGATTTGCCTTGGCAGTTCTTTTTCTTATGCTGATATGAATGAAGTACTAACAAGTTTCTGGAGCCCAGGTGTATCGACCCTTCAGGGAGCTGCTATCATCTGGTGCTATAACTCAGAATACATTTTCTTGTAGAAGCCGTGACGTAAATAGTTTCTGTGAGTAATCCCATCAGTAGTTCCAAATATCTGACTTAGAAACACACGCTTTTGGCAGCTTGCTTGTTCTTAAGTTGGGGACGGCCTCTTTTTTTGAAGATGCTCCATTTGTACTGGCAGGCAAGCAGTGTCTGCTTAGCCAGACTGTCAACCACTTTCCACAGGCACCAGGAGGTGAAGAAAGGGACACAGTCTTAGGCCACTCAGAGATGACCAGCTCTACCACTTCTTAGCTATGTGACTTTCAGCAGGTTACTTTACTGATTTGAGCCTCAATTTTCCTGTCTGTAAAACAGGAATAAAAATACCTACCGCTAGGCTTAATGAGGATGAACAAGGTAACCTGTATAAAGAACAGTGCCTAGTAAGTACTTATAAATGCCATTTAACAACACTCAAAACAACAGTACATTTATTTCCCTTTTATTTTGTGCATCTCTGAAGTTCCTGTGGTCTAGGACAGTGCTGCTCAGGTGGTATGGTGCATGTGACTCACTTCATTAAAATGCATAATCTGATTTAGTAGGTCTGGGATGGGGCCTGAGATTCTGTGTTTCTAATATGCCATGCTGCTGATCCAGGGACCATACTTGGAGTCGCAAGAGGTTAGGGTGATGGCTCTCAAGCTATGGCCTGCCTCCAAGTCACCTGGAAAGCTTGTTAAAGTGGAATTCTGGGCCCCACCTCTAATGATGTATTCATTTAGTAGGTCTGGGGTGGGGTCTGAGAATTTTCATTTCTAATAATTTCCAAGGTGATGCTGATGCTGCTGGTCAGGTACCACACTCTGAGAACCACTGTGCTAGTGGGATAATAGGGATGAAGTTAATAGGAAAAAAGAGGGAAGTAATGGTAGTTCTTGAACTCCAGGATACTTGTGCTCTCTGCTCTTTTGGTTGTAGAAGTCCATATGATAACTATCAATATTATCTGACCAGGCTCTGGAATGTCTTATTAATAATTAAATAACAACAAGACGCAGCACTTTCTGAGCACTTATTATGTGCCAGGCACTGTGCCAAGAACTTTATAGTTCCATTTAATTCTGATAAAAATCCTACTGAAATGGATACTGTGATTTTCTAGCTTGGCGTTTCCCATGTTAACCAATTCGTAAGAGTCATCTGGTGTGATTGCTAAAATTACACATTTCTAGGTCTCTACCCTGGTGATTTAATTTGGTGAGGCCCAGTGCCCCCGGTGATTCTTACAATCAGGTAAGCCTGGAAATCTCTCCTCTAGTTAATCAGCTCTCTACTTCTCTTTCATCTATGTCCAATATTAAAATTGCCAATTTCAAAGAAATACTCTAGCAATATAACACAATATATTTGACAGTAAAAGTTACACTAAGTCAAAGAATATTATGATGTTTCAGAAAACCTTTGGGAGTCCTACATGCCTGGGAGCCCTCATTTTGACCCTCCCTGGACTGAAAGACCAGGTGATAGAGCATTCTATTTACTAGAAGGCTAAGGAAACCCATGCCAACTGAATAATATTTGGCTCTCTTGAAGAAAAGCATTTTGTTTGGAATGTTATTCTAGAAAATTGGTCCCCATTGCATCCAGATGGATTCTATGATTCCACAGGATTTTAAGAAAGATGAAAAGAAAATACTGTACTTGCTTCTCTACAGGCCAGAGCTTGCTTGCCCACACACCAAGGCCAGCTGGCCAACCACTTGCTTGGAGCATGCATACCCCATCGCTGCATCAACAGCCCCGGTACCTGCTGGTCTCCCTCACCTCTCCAGGGCCTTAAGCTCTTCTCTGGTTTTCCAGCCACTGGCTTCTTTGCATAGGCTTTCCCATTCAGCTGGGGGTTGTGTGTTCCATATTTCATTGGAACTATGGCTAAGGATGGAAAATGGGAAATGTTCAGAGTTGTATTTATAGTTGGAAATTCACCAACCCCTTGCCTGCTCTGGGGGGTCTTGTCTGTCTGCCTTGATGGGGGTGGTGGAGTGGGGCAGTGAGGTGTAGCAAGGGTGAAGTTGTCTGTTAAATGCACCACGTTTTAGCAATCAGGAGAGACTTTTCTGAAACCAAAGAAAATTGAGACTTTCTTTAATGCTCTTGATGCTAATCTGAGTTACTTCTTGGGCCAGTTGAGGTAACAACCCTCAGAATAACTTTCTGATGCTAATTGGAGAAGTGTTTCAGTTTGATGGAATGAGCACTGGACCCAGAGTCAGAAGAGGTGGGGACTCAGGTCAGCTCTCCCTCTGACTTCTGTGTTCTTAGGTCATTTAGATAATCACCTCTCTGGATATCGCCTCTACCTTTAAAATTTGGAGATCTAGCGCAGGGATCTCAGGATCAGCTTGGTATTCTGTGATCTTCTGATGACCTATTCCCAGGAACATGTGCCATCACAATAACTTGTCCCAAAATACAGTCAGATTCACCCACTCAACCAATATCTGTTGAGCATCTAGTGTATTTCAAGTACTACCCTGGACACTATGGGTGATGTAGCCGTAGATAAGCCACACAAATCCATTCATTCATTCATTCTTTCATTCATGCATACACAATCATTTATTTATTGAGCATCTATTATATGCCAAGCACTGTGCAAACAGCTGTGAGTGATACAAAGATGAATTAGACGCAGGTTTCATTGTCAGGTAACATGCTGTCTTGAAGGTAGATAAGATATACATAAATAAAACTGTTTGTAACTACTGTCTCTAAAAGAGGCCCTCTCCTTTTGTTCTCCATCCCCTTACCCTACTTTTAATAGCATTTATCACCTGACCTTATATTATCTGTTTCCTATCTGTCTCTCTACCAGAATGTAAGCTCCATGAGAGCAGGAGCTTTGTTTTGATCACTGCTGTATTCTAGTACCTAGAATAGTGCAGGCACAGAATAAACACTCAATAAAATCTTTTAAAAATAAAATATCTACACAAGAAGCTAGAAATTATTTCTATATTTATATAAAATTCTATAAAATTATGGCTATTTATATTTGTATAAAACTTCCCTTCAGTTCAGTGAAGGGAGAGATCACTTCTAACTAGGACAATGGTCTTTAAATCCTGCACATTAGAAGCACCTTGTGAACTTAAAAAAAAAAAAAAAAAAAATCAGTTGCCCAGATCCTACTCCATACTGATTAAATCAGCATCTCTGAGTGATGATTGGGCATCAGTATTTTATAAGAGCTCCCCAGGTAAAGGTAATGGTAGCTAAAATAATGTGAACTAGTGTAATCAGGGAAAGCTTCATGGAGGAGGTAGGGTTTGAGATGACTTGAAAATCTGGTAGGATTTCGATAAGAAGGAAGCATTCCAGATGGAGTACACAGCATAAACAAAGTGCAGAGACAAGAATTGCAGGCAGAGTTCAGGAATCAGAAGTAGTTCATTTGGGCTGGAGCCTAAAGAGCATGAAGGAATAATTGAAGCAACATTATAAAGGTTGGCTGGGGCCAGTTTGAGAAGGTCTTTGAATGCTAAGCCTTGAGATTTCAACTTCATTCGGTTTTATAGCCAGTGAAAATTGTGAATCGTTTTTAAACAGAAGTGATGTCATCAGACCTCTCCCTGGCTGCCCTTGGAGGACGGCTTGGAAGCAGACAGGGAGACCAGTTAGGAGGTGGTACCATGGTCCATGTAATGTGGGCTCAGCCTAAGGTTGCATCACTGGTGTTGGAGAGAAGGGCTGAGGTAGAGCTAGGCTGCAAAGCCTGCCCACCCTCCAACTGCGGGTCTTCTTTGAGGGCTCTTGGTGGAATCACTGGCATTGCAGTGATCAGTACCTTTTGATAAAGCCAGGGGAGTCAGGCTCCACTGGCATCCCTAGCCCAGCTTTCTCCTGTGCATGACTGATGAGCTGGTAGTGCAGCTAGGCCTCCTTCCTGAAATGATAGGCCATTTCATCTAGAGAAACAGGTCTACATGTGGAACTCAGTACCATGCTGGGCTACCTTGGAGACAGAGGTTTCTGTTATTTTAATACTGCAGTGTGTGTCTTTGCTTCATCTCTAATTCCAGCACCATGGACACCATGGGGTATGACTACCAGTATCTGGAACAGCTAATTTCCTAAGCCTGGGTATACTGAGGAGAGTCTGCTTCCAGAGACAGCTTTGAGCAAGGGCTAGGAGCCATGGGCCAGGGGGTATATTTCCAGTAGCCTCATAGCAGAATGTTCATCTACAAAGAACTGAAGTTTCTGGGGGCACAGGACATCTGCATAGGCAGGGACACCATATGTGTGTGGGGCTGGGGAAAGCAGAGTTGGTGGAGAGAGGACGGTGATTGGATCTAGTTTGCTGATACAGGCTTGTGCCGAGAGCACTGCCTGCCCTTGGCCAGATGCTGCCAGTAGCTGGTGCATCCCCAAGGTCATATACTACTCAAAAGGACAGGCAAGCAAGAGTTGCTAGTACAGATATTTTTTCCTCCTCTGTATCTGTTTTGCCAGGGCTGACCTTATTCACAGTCAGTTTCAGAATGTCAGTCCCTCAGAAATGCACAGACTTTACAGTTTGCAAGGAGTTTTCACACCTTTATCTCAATGGAATGTCACAACAGTCCTGTGACTTAATTAGGACAGGAGTTGTTGATCCATTTCACTGATAAAACTGGGCCTAGGATGGGGTTAGGTAGTTTATTCTAAAGTCATGTAGATATAAAGCATAAAGGCTAGGACTTGTTCATGCAGGAGCTAAGAGGCCACTGGTCAGGGCTGCTTTAGATGGCATTTATGCACATTGCAGTAGAAGAAGTTAAGGTTTGGGCTCCTTCACTCCTGACACTCCATTGCTTACAGATGTAATACTGGCTTGTCCTCTATATAAGTCTCATAGTGTGATGATGCCGTAGCCATATCATCAGTAAGACATCCATACTGTGACAGTTACTCGCACAAAATAACACATTATTCTGTGCCATCCCTGCTGGGCTCTATCTAGCTTACAGGGTCACCCTCATTAGCACCATTCTTTTGGATTAAGCATTGCCTTTTCCAACAGCATCTCCCACTGGAAACGGTAACATATTAGGCCCCTCATATCTTGAAGTGCATTCATTTATCAACACCGTGTTCCTCCCCTTCACAAGGAATGTGGAACAACTTATAAGCACCAGACCTTGGGACAGAAGAAGCTCAGCTGTGGTCAACATTCATAATAATAGATGACCAATTACATTGTTGTCTTCACTTACAAAGTATCTTATATCTCATATGTTCCTTTAAAGAATTCTATGAAATCGGTATTATGTTCCCATTTAACAATGAAGAATCTAAGATTCCTAGAGAAAATAAAAGGCTTGGCTTACCCAAGGTCACAGAGCTAGTAGGTGGTAGAGCCACCAAACTCCAAACCCTATTCTCTTTCCATTGTACCGCCTGGCTTCTCCTACCAGTATCTTCTCTTTGATCTCTTAGGCTTGTTCTGGCTTAAGTTCCAGGCTTTTTCTGTGATTCTAAGCTAAACTATTTATTACTTTCTCTGCAGCTTCTCTGTCTTTTTAGTCTTGGAAGAGTTCCATAGAATCCAGCAGGAAGAAGTTTATTCCTATTAGACCCTGAGATTCTTCTGTGACTTCCCATGCTGACTCTGGAACTCCATCCATCTCCCTTAGCTAGAGCTCCCTCTGGTCTCTGCCTTTATTTTTCCCACTGTCAAGTTTACCCTTGGTCTGCACCTTAGACCCTTTTTTTTTTTTCTCCTAATTTGTCCCATGTTTCTCAAGGTTCTTCCTGTCAGTCTTACTTCTGTGATAGACTAAGGCTCCCCCTCCTATCAGGTAGGCTCAGTTTCCTGCATTTATTTACTTATTCTTTCACTCACTCATCAACCGTTTCCTGAACGCCAACGTCAAGCACTGTATTTAGGCACTGGGGGTTCCAAGATGTTGAAACATGCTTGAGGAGACCATGAGGAATCAGGAGCCTTTACACTTCAATATGGTAATTGTTGTAAGGGCATAAACAAATGTTTTTGTGGGAGCATAAGAGAAGGGACATGTGATCCAGATCGGGGGTGGGGCAGGGGCAGTCGGAGAAGTTTTCTTGGAAAAGATCATTCTGAGCTGAGTCCTAAGGAATGGGTTGGAGTCGGCTTAGAGCGAGTGGTGGTGGTTTTTGGGGGAGTTGTGGGGAGGACAGAGTGCCAGCCAGAAAGACCTACTTATTTAAAGACCCAGAGGTTCGTGTTCAGGGAACTGAAAGCACTTTGGCCTCATTGGAGCAGAGATTGTAGGGGTCGTGAGGATGAGGCAAGAGAGGTAACCTGGAACCAGATTGTACAGAGCTCTTATTTTGTCCTGAAGGTGATGAGGGGTCATAGAAAGCTCTTAAGTAGAGGAGTGACTTGTTTAGCATATCATTTTAGAAAGATAGCTATGGTGGCAGGGGAAGGATGGATTGGAGAGAGAGAGAGAGAGGAGGTGAGTCAGAAGACTGTGGCAGTGATCGAGGCCTGAGTTGATGGGAGCCTGAACTAAGGTTATAGTGGAGGGAAGTAAATGGATTCAGAATATACAAGAGGTGGAATTTCTGGGGCTACTAGCTGATTAGCTGTCCATGCAGTTGAGAGGATGCATGCTCTTTTGTCTCACCCTTACCTGTGTCTGTCTTGCCTTCTCCTTCATGCAGTCCCTGTGGCTGTCAGAAGAGAAACCTGACGTTTGTTTCCTAGCTGGCTCTGTTTACCCGTCCCCCTTCCGTTACCCCATTCTCCCTGCAAGGTCCTTCTCCTTCTGGCTAACCCTGCCTTTATCATCTGTCTGGTCAATGTCCAGGGCATTCTTTCTATTTGCATTTGGAAACCTGAGTGACACTTCAGGTCAACCAAGAGATGTCCCTCAGGTTTCTGTCTGGGTAACCCTCATTCTCCCTCTGCCTGGATAGTGCCAGCCTCTTCTAAGAGTGTACCTGGGGAGGAGTGAGATATAAGTAACTTTATTTGCTGAGTTACCTCTAAAGGAGAAAAAGGCAAGATTCCGTCTTGCATTTTTAGAATAGAAAAATCTTTAGGGGAATTCCCTGGAGGTCCAGAGGTTAGGACTCCATGCTTTCACTGCTGACGGCCCGGGTTCTATCCTCAGTCAGGGAACCAAGATCCCACAAGCACTAATTCCCATTAAGAGAAGAGGAAGCTCAGTGTGGGCAGATTGAAATGCTCCAGGTTGGTGGCATTCGGAACTGTCCTTTCCGTGGCTGTGCCAGCGGGTTTAATCTTTTATGGAATAGAATACAGCATTAGCATCAGAAGAGGCCTTGGAGATCATCTTCATTTTGCAGAAGAGGACTTTGAAGTTTCTAGGGGTGGTGTGGTTTGTCCAAGGTCACTATTAGCTAGAAGCAGAACTGGGACCAGAATCAGTTCTTGTTTCACTCGCTCCATAAAAGTACAGGATTCTTTTTTTCCCATAAGTTTGACAGTTTGACAGTCTGGAGAATCAGACTTACAGGCTGTTTTAATGGTAAATCTAGTTTGATAGTACCCCCCACCCTTCTCAGTAGACTGGAAATAGCTTGTCCAAGGTCGAAGGGTGAGTGAGGGGCAGAGGGGCCTCCAGACTTGTACTCTAGTGCTCTTTCCAGCACAGCCCAAGGTCTCACCCAGAGCCCAAGACTTGGACAGCTGGGCTCCACGGACACTGAACAGAATCATTCTTCAAATGCATCGCAACCACAGTTGATTTCGTAAGATCTGAAAGACACTATTTCCTTCTTTCCTCTTTTTTCCTTGAGTGTTTCTTTTTTTTGTTTTTCTTATTTGATAAAAGTGTGTGGCTACGGAAATTACGTCAGTTTAATTAGGCTGCTTGACACGGTACTTTTCCACTGAGTTTACTAGGAACTGTGAATTTGTTGTAGCAAACTGCACTGCAGGCTGCAGTATCTGATTGGCATGCCGGGAGCATCACTAGCGAACAACTAGAGACTGGGGAGAAAACTGGGTCAGGAAGCAGGCCTCCCATACCTGCAGCGGCTGCGGAAGGCGACGCAGAGGCGGCAGGTGGCCACAGTATGGCACTGTCTCCCAGGGCCTGCACCACAGAGCACCCCGCCCCCCAAGCTCTGTGCTGCAGCCCCGGCCCACCCTTTCCTTCACAGGTGATTATTCCTCTGGCCATTTTGCCTTCTGTTACTCTACAGACTGCAAAGCTATTGTACCTGGCAGCTCAGGAATGGCCTTTCCTCAATAAAAAAAGCCAAAGATTGGTTCAGATGGAATCTTCATTAGCCACTGGTATTCCAAACCATGGAACAAGTCTTTTTTTTTTTTGCGGTACGTGGGCCTCTCACTGTTGTGGCCTCTCCCATTGCGGAGCACAGGCGGCATGTGGGATCTTCCCAGACCGGGGCACGAACCTGTGTCCCCTGCATCAGCAGGCGGACTCTCAACCACTGTGCCACCAGGGAAGCCCATGGAACAAGTCTTTTAGCTTTCCAGAGCTGGGTTTGTCAGGGGGCTGTGACTGGGTTTGAGAGTCCTGTACAGTGCTGAGGAAAGACTTGGTAATATTTCCATTTCTCTCTCTCCCGGTTTCCCTTCCTTTCTCCCGCCCAGAGATTATTGAATTCATCTCTGAAAGTCTCAGTGCTGAGCAGCAAGACAAATCAGGGTCTTCTAGAGGGAAGTGTGAGTGATTATGCCAGTAGGTTCAGGGGAAACTTCTTGGAGGCAATTGCATTCGAGCTAGGCTTTGAGCAGTGAAGTGGATCAGCACAGGAAGAACTGAGGGGAGGATGCTGGTGTTCTGCCATGCTGGCCTCAGAACTGCCTTGTGAAGGCTGGAGACCTCCCCACTCATCTGGGGCTAGAATCTATCTCAGCATGTCGGAGCTCACTGGGTCCCTAAGGATCTGTCCTTCTAGGCTCCTTATTTTGTAGATGGGCAAATGAAGGCACAAGAGGATGGGGCTGGAAGGT
The DNA here is from genome assembly GCF_059928025.1 of Delphinapterus leucas. Classification (NCBI taxonomy): domain Eukaryota; kingdom Metazoa; phylum Chordata; class Mammalia; order Artiodactyla; family Monodontidae; genus Delphinapterus; species Delphinapterus leucas. The sequence goes on from NC_143135.1 coordinate 37,946,834, forward strand.
AGACCAACCCAGTGCTTTTAAAACCACACTATGCCCAGTCATGCACTTGTCCTTATTTCTAACAGAGCTCTGAGAACATCCACTCCTTCTTCTGGGTTTCACTCCTGTCATTGTCTTTTTTTTTTTTTTTTTAATAAATTTATTTTTTATTTATTTATTTTTTTCTGCGTTGGGCCTTCGTTGCTGTGCGCAGCCTTTCCCTAGTTGCAGTGAGCGGGGGCTTCTCATTGCAGTGGCTTCTCTTGTTGCGGAGCACAGGCTCTAGGCGCGCAGACTTCAGTAGTTGTGCCACGCCGGCTCTAGAGCGCAGGTTCAGTAGATGTGGCGCGCTGGCTTAGTTGCTCCGCGGCATGTGGGATCTTCCCGGACCAGGGCTCGAACCCATGTCCAGTGCATTGGCAGGCGGATTCTTAACCACTGTGCCACCAGGGAAGTCCCCTGTCATTGTCTTTTGACTCCCATCATGTGAACTCAGAGATGCCCAGTGATCTCCACCTGTAAATTATCCATTAGGGAAGGAACCTGGGTCCTGCTGGCATTGGATTTCTAGGTCACTCGGATCCTTGCTGGATAGTCGTATTCCTTTCCTTCCTCAGGCCAAGCCAGATCAGGCCAGGACTGCTTTTTCAGAAGGGCTGGTGCCTCCCCAAGAATACTTGGTAGGAATGGGTCTTGCCTCAGAGCAAGGGCTCAAATTTTCACAGTCAGAAAAGCTGAGCATGGCAGGAATCCAGGCCATTGTACTTTTTTTTTTTTTAACTTATTTTTGGGTGTGTTGGGTCTTCATTTCTGCGCGAGGGCTTTCTCTAGTTGCGGCGAGCGGGGGCCACTCTTCATCGCGGTGCACGGGCCTCTCACTGTCGCGGCCTCTATTGTTGCGGAGCACAGCCTCCAGACGCGCAGGCTCAGTAGTTGTGGCTCATGGGCCTAGTTGCTGCGCGGCATGTGGGATCTTCCCAGACCAGGGCTCGAACCCGTGTCCCCTGCATTGGCAGGCAGGTTCTCAACCACTGCGCCACCAGGGAAGCCCAGGCCATTGTACTTTTATGTTATTTTGTGAGAAAATTCGGCTTATTTTGGCTGAAAATTGTTTTCAATAAACTATACTTAAATTTACTGAAATTTGCTTTAAAGACAACTTATGCTAGACCATTTTAATTCTGTACAGCATCTCTTTTCCCTTTTGAGGCGAAATCAGAGGGTGGGAATAAAACAGTCTCCCTAGTAATTTTCCCTGGATGTTTTGGATGGTCTCAATTCAATACGAGAAATTCTGTCTTCGGATCAAGTACTGATGTCACAATTGAAATGCAGAAATGTATACCAATTTTGGATAAATCCACCAAAGTTTGCTAATCAAATGAATAATTTGTGCAGGATCTTTCAAAGCCAACTTCAAGACCAACTTTTTTTGGAAGACAGTTGATAATTCAAATGTCAAGTAGTCTCTGACATGAGCTAAGTGGAGTGAACAGAAGAACAAGCCCATTAGAATAGTCATCAGACATTCTTGCTGCGAAGATCAGCCTTTGATGGCCCTGGTAGTCGGCTGGCCAGAACAGATCCAGTCCTCCTCAAATCAGAGGTTCCTTTATTTTATTTTACTTTATCTTATTGTATTTTAGGTCAGAGCAGGTGGTTTTAAATGCCTGTAAATAATTTTCCTGGCTTTGGAAGGTTATATTCATTTACAAATGAGTAGGCCTTACATCTAATTGGTATTTGCTGAAAGAAAGGGAGAGAGGGAAGGGAGGGAAGGAAAGAAGAAATGCTTCTTGATACTTGGCAGGTTTCCACCCTGAGGCTGACACATTCATAGAAATTTCCATATATTCTCATTTTGGGGTCATACTAGGACTTGTCGCTAGAGTGAACATCATCTGAATGTTCATAGAAGTGGTTGGAAGAGACAGAAAAGCTGGAGAGAGACTGTAATTTGAAGTTTGCCAAGAACCACCTATCTTCCTTAACAGGGTTACATAAAGGAAGTGAAAGGCAGGGCTGCAGTCACAGTGAAATGCCTGGGCAGGCTCAGTCTGGCCTGACAGGGGCCGTCTGGATAGTCTTTCCTGAGTTAGTCCACCCCTGGCCACGGCCTCTTTAGTCATGGACACTTAAGAGTGGTCCTTAGTTCTCAACTATTCATGTTAGCTGCTGCTGAGGGCAACTTGGAGAACCCACGCTCTTCTTCTTGAGGACCCCTCTCTGCTCCACTAGTTTAGGCTGTGGCCCATGCTCCCATTTCCAGCCTTAGCAGTGCTTTTCTATTTCTTGGAGCCCTCATTAGCCCTCTTTAAGGAAGAAAGGATATGAGACACAACCAGGATAAGGTCTAATGCAGTGGGTTTCTCACATTTTCTCTTCTTCCCTCTGACACTTCCCTGAATGGACTCCCCTGGCCCTAGATGCCCACCCCTCTGTTCTGGGCATATCTGAGCAGGTATGGGCTGGCTGCTCTGGTGCTTTATGGTCATGCCTTCAAAGCTTGTAAAGCTGAGGTGGAGGAGGGATTGTTCGATGCTGATGGCTGTTGTTTTGTCCTTTAAGACCATCCACAGGGCATAGAGATTCCCCTTTTCTTCTCTCTCCATGGCTGTCCTCTTGCTTAATTTGGTGACTCCCCGATTCTGGGGCTGGTTAGAAAGCTCAGGCAGCTTCAGTGTGTCTCTTCCTCACTTTCATATATATCCATTCAATTATCAAATCCTATGATTTCACCCCTGCAATGTCCCTCAAATCTATCCCCATCTTCTCACTTCTCTTGTCATGTGAACAACTGCAAATCAGCTTCTCTTCTTAAACCTCTTCTCTGAAACATCTGCCCTGGTTGCAGCCTTCACAATGTCAGCTTCCACTGCTTGCTGCCAAGGCCCCTCATCATTTACTTGTTTGCATCTCAGGCTCTTATATTAAATGTTCGTTAAACGTTCTATGATCCATCCAGAGCAACCTTGTCAGAACAGAGAGGGGGAAAAGCAAATATCTATCTTCTTTCTTGTCATTTATCTCAGATGAATGAATTAAATATTTTTATTGCCTTGAAGATTAATTATCTTTTGTCCCTGGGCCAGCTTTAATATTCTCACTGTATCTTCTTGTGACTAGGACCTGACAGCTGGAACTTATGCCCCCACTCTAAACCTGTGCTTTTGCCAGGTTTCTCAGCATCTCTGTACAGTGTGGGCTTCTGCAGTGAGTCACAGCCCAGGGGTTCAGAGAGATTGGAGTCTGACCTGCAGGATTTAGATTAGGTACTAGATCATAGATCTTAGACCTGAGAGACCTCCTGAAATCTTCTGGTCCTTTCTGGCACATGAGATACTGTCATTACACTTAACAAATAAAACACCTGAGACCCAGAGAGTTTAAGTGACTAAGCCATGGTCACCCAGCTCATAAATTCTGGACCCTAATACCAGACTAGACTTTAGGCTGTAAATGTACTTTATCCTCTCTGGGTAAGGCAGCTCTCTATTTGTAGAAGGCACCAACTCTCTGAATTTCTCTTTGCAAATAAAACAATATGGGACCCCCTTTTTGTAGTTCTATGCCTTGTCAGTATAAGGAAGGAAAGGCAGCCTAGAAGTGACCTCCTCCCAGACAGGTGATGTCTGGTGGATAGGCAGAGATCCCCTGTCCCTTGTTCCCCAGAGAGCTCAAGGGGTAGGCCTGTGGGACACTTTGTCCTACATGATTCTTGTTCAGTGAATCCCTGTAGGCCCTCATGCACAAAAGGAGGGTTTTGTTTGTTTCTAAGGTGGTTTCTCAGTCCCTCAGGACCACCAAGCACTACTTCCTCATTTCTGCCTGTGTTCCACCTCAAGCCCAAAGAGTAAACGAGTGTTCTTTCTGCATGTGCCTTATGCCCTCCCCACCTCCCAGCTATCTCTCAGTTCTCTGGGTGTTCTTCTGTTCTCCTAATTACCTGAGCCTGGAGTCCTCTGTGACTCGGCTTGATAAGCATTCTCCAGTCATTTAGTCTGTCAGTGCTCACCAACCCTGTCATTTTTTCCCTTGGACATGCCTTGCAAAGCCAGCTGTTCCTGTCTGCTCCCTTGTGGCCGCCATCTACCATGGCCAGGTAGCTGTGCCCTCTTTCCTGGATCACTATACCAGCCTCTTAGTGATTTCTTGGTCCTTTGTCCTTCATCCATCATGCAGACTGGTAGACTCTAAACACTGCCCCGCTTTTGAATTTAAAACTCCCTGAAGCTATCAGACCAAACATTCCAGTTCTTTCATAATCTAACCTTCCATCTCTAGTATGAGTTGTTCATACTGTCATACTGGGCTACTCATGTCTCCTACATATTTAGTGATTCTCTGCTCATGTATTCCCTCCATCTCTCTCTCCCTCCTTCATTGAAAAAAATATAACTATAAAGCATGCAAAGTTTTATTGGTTCAACAAGTACTGCTGTGTGAAAGGGAGGAATGGGGTTTTGGATTTGGTGATTTACCTACTGTGTGTTGATAGTTTGCATATATTACCTTTTTTAATCTTCTTGATATTCCTGTGAGTTAGGTTGGGTTATGTTCGTTTTATAGATGTGGAAACTGAGGCCCCAAGGAAAAAAGCACATTCTCTTCTGCCGTGCCATGGACCTGGTGCTAGAGGTGGAGTGGTAGGTAGGAACTAAAAGGTCTCTAGGCTGGCAGGAGGGGTAGGGCATGCACTCAAACAGCTGTCATGGAAAAAGATGCCTGTTGTCCTGAGAACTACAGATAGAGTGCTATGGAAATTCTGAGGATGGTGAAATTTCTCCTAGCTGGAGGATTAGGGGAGACTTCATGGAGGAGGTAGAGTTCCACTGAGTGTGAAGGATGGGCAGTATTTGACAGAAGGATGTAGGAAGCCAGGCCAGGAAAGGAGGGACCAGTGTAGACAGAGGAACAGAGAGGGAAATGCCCTTGGTGTCATCAGAGATCATCAGTGAATGGTCCACTTTGGTTGGAACACAGAGTTCTTGTAGGGGACAACATGGTGGGATGTAAGGCTACAAACTTGAACTGTAGCCTATTCATAGATGGACTTAAATATCTGGTTAAAAGATTCATGGTCTGGGGAATTCCCTGGCAGTCCAGTGGTTAAGACTCAGAGCTTTCACTGCTGTGGCCTGGGTTCAGTCCCTGGTCAGGGAACTAAGATCCCACAAGCCATGCGGCGTGGCCAAAAAAAAAAGATTCATGGTCTGTTCTATAGGCACAGGGGAGCTATTAGCACATTTCGAGCAGGTGAGTTGCTAGTCAAAGCTGAGATTTAGAAAGCTTACCTTGAGCACCCAATAAATTGGAGAGAAGAGGAAACAACAGAGAGAGGAAATAATTAGAAGCTATTGCAATTGTCCAGTACAGCTGTTCTGAGGGCCTGAAATAGCACAGTGACAATGGGGATGGAGAAAAGGGGCAACATGAGAGCAGAACCTGGAGACAGAATTACAGAACTTGGTGATTGGCTGGACTTGGGGCATGAGAGGAGGACTCAGAGATGATTCCGAGGTGACTGTGCGGATAGAGGAGGGTCAGAAGGGAAAACAGATTTGGGGGTGGGAAAGGCTGAGGTGGTGGTAGAGGATTTGTTCTGTTTTGTGCAGATGGAATTTTAGGTGCTGGTGAGTTGCCTGTTTCACATCTGTGTTCAGTGCTCTTCACCACTACTGCCGCCATCCCCTCTGTCCTTCCTCTTTACTAAGCAAACTTTTGGCTGTCTTTTATAGTCCAGCTGAATAAAGCCCTCTGGTGAACGCTGTTTATCTTTGAATCGCTGATATGCTGTCCACGCCACTGGATATTTCCCAAGTCCAATCTCCCCAGCATGTGCCACCATACACATACATATACCTGATATATGTGGGATGAGCGTCTGTTGGTTATAACTGACATTATCACAGCTGTAGTTCATGTTTGTATGAAAGTTTATAGAAACACATTGAATGGTCAGAAGTGTGTTGTCATTTCCTGTCAGTCCCCCTGGTGGGGTCACTGAACCATTGACTCAATAAACTGAAAAGGTTTTTAGGGAATAAATGGTAAATTTTAGTTTAATATTAAACACAGTTGAAGACATTAGCACATATCAAATGGGAAAGTTGGGATGCTACTATAAGTAGATAGACTTTGTCAGAAATAATGGTCAAATTAAAAAATATATATCAGATGATATCCATGCTGAGATTGATGTTTTGTGTGTGTTAAGAACAAAGACTCTTAGCATTGTACTTTGCATATAGCACTCAATAAAGCTGGATTATATTATTACTGATGGAAAATATGAAACTGTAAAATGGAAAAAAAGCCAGTTTTTAGTATAGGACCAACATTTTGATTAATATGGAAATATATACAATGTTTTTAAAGTGCCATTTAGAGGTCTAAAATCATTGTTAGTTGACGAATATAAAAATGTTTTGTTTGCTCCTAAAATTATCCTGGCTGACACATTTGGAGAGCATCAAATTCAGGAAATTTGGAAGAGTTGTTTTTCTCTTCTAAATATTTAGTGAAAGATAAAAGTCGTCTGGGGAAAAAAAAGAGTACTTCCCCATCTTTCAGCAATTTCCCATTTCCCCCTTTGTTTCTCTGGGTCATCAGATCTTCAATGCACAAAGCAGAAAGGGAGCTAGCATGTGTATCTACTTTGTCCAGGGTACTAAATACAGGTAATTGAATTCAATTCTTGTGATAGTCCTGTGAGATTATTGCTATAATTCCAGCTATGCAGATGAGGAAATTGAGGCTTAGAAAGTCTTAGTAGCTTGGCCAAGTTCACAGAACTAACAGGTGCTAGAACCAGAAGTGAGACCTCTCTCACCTAGACTATTGCAGTAGCTTCCTCACAGTCTGTGATGGAAGAGCTCATACTCTTTCCCCCCTGCCATGCAACCTTTCTGCTGTGTGAGGCAAAGGGTGGCATGTTAGGGTTTCATCTTCACGTTAGAGCTGCCAGAACAGGTAACTCATTCAAAAATATTTGACCTCTGATTTGTTTGAAGTCAGGGCCAGATTCTTGAGTTCCTCAGTCACCATTGCTGCCTGCTACTCATTTTAAATACGTTTAAAAGTAGTGTTACGTTACTGTGAATACTCAGCCCTCCCAGTATGGCCCCTCTATAAGTGGGGCATATTGTAAGAAGGAACTTGACAAGAGAAATTTATGTAGCATAGCTTTTTGAAAACTTGGTTTCTCGCCTTTGGAATGTGTGTTTTAAGGTTTCAGATTGTGCTTTTGATAGAATGTTTACCCACATTAGAGACTAATGAGGCTCTCAGTCTTGTTCAAGTGGCAGAGAAAGAAAGGAATGTGCAGTGTGTTCTGTGCTGGGCTGAGGGCTCGGGTGGAGGCAGAAAAGTCGGACAGGAGGGGATGGGGCCAGTCAACCCACCCACACCAACCCCAGCCTTTCTATCATTACAAATTAGGTTTGTTTTTTTCTAGAATCATATTAATGGAATCATACAGTATGTACTTTTTGTGTCTGGCTTCTTTCATTGAGCACAATGTTTTTGGGATTCATCCATGTTATGTTTATCAATGTATTTACCTTTTTTTATTGATGGATAGTATTCCATTTGTACCACAGTTTGTTTGTCCATTTACCTGGTGTATTAGTTTTCTCTTGCTGAGTAAAAAATTACCACAAACTTAGTGGCTTAAAACAGCACCTCTTTATTAGCTGGTAGTTCTATTAGTCAGAAGTCTGGGTGGGCTCTGCTGGGTTTTCTCTCAGGATTTCACAAAATCCAGGTATCAGCTGGGCTGGATTCTTATCTGGAGACTCTAGGGAAAAATCTGCTTCTAAGCTCATTCAGCTTGTTGGCAGATATCAGTTCCTTGTGGCTACAGGGCTGAGGTCCCATTTCCTTGCTGGTTGTTGGCCTGAGGTTGTTCTCAGCAATTAGACGCCGCCCTCCCGTCCTTGCCCCTCCATCATCAAAGCCAGCAATGGTGCCTCAGGTCCTTCTTGTGCTTCGAATCTTTCTGAATTCTCCTCCTGCCATCAGCCAGAGAAAACTCTCTGCTTCCAAAGGGTGTGATTAAATTAGGCCCATGTAGCTGTCCAGTTTTCCCAGCACCACTTATTGAAGAGGCTGTCTTTTCTCCATTGTATATTCTTGCCTCCTTTATCAAAATAAGGTGACCATATGTGCGTGGGTTTATCTCTGGGCTTTCTATCCTGTTCCATTGATCTATATTTCTGTTTCTGTGCCAGTACTATACTGTACTGTAGCTTTGTAGTATAGTCTGAAGTCTGGGAGCCTGATTCCTCCAGCTCCGTTTTGCTTTCTCAAGATTGCTTTGGCTATTCGGGGTCTTTTGTGTTTCCATACAAATTGTGAATTTTTTTGTTCTAGTTCTGTGAAAAATGCCAGTGGTAGTTTGATAGGGATTGCATTGAATCTGTAGATTGCTTTGGGTAGTATAGTCATTTTCACAATGTTGATTCTTCCAATCCAAGAACATGGTGTATCTCTCCATCTGTTCATATCATCTTTAATTACATGTAAAAGAATGAAATTAGAATACTCCCTAACACCATACACAAAAATAAACTCAAAATGGATTAAAGACCTAGATGTAAGGCCAGACACTATAAAACTTTTAGAGGAAAACATAGGCAGAACACTCTATGACATAAATCACAGCAAGATCCTTTTTGACCCACCTCCTAGAGAAATGGAAATAAAAACAAAAATAAACAAATGGGACCTAATGAAACTTAAAAGCTTTTGCACAGCAAAGGAAACTATAAACAAGATGAAAAGACAACCCTCAGAATGGGAGAAAATATTTTCAAATGAAGCAACTGACAAAGGATTAATCTTCAAAATTTACAAGGAGCTCATGCAGTCAATAACAAAAAAACAAACAACCGAATCCAAAATTGGGCAGAAGACCTAAATAGACATTTCTCCAAAGAAGATATACAGATTGCCAACAAACACATGAAAGGATGCTCAACATCACTAATCATTAGAGAAATGCAAATCAAAACTACAATGAGGTATCACCTCACACCGGTCAGAATGGCCATCATCAAAAAATCTACAAAGAGTAAATGCTGGAGAGGGTGCGGAGAAAAGGGAACCCTCTTGCACTGTTGGTGGGAATGTAAATTGATACAGCCACTTTGGAGAACAGTACGAAGGTTCCTTAAAAAACTGAAAATAGAACTACTGTACAACCTAGCAATCCCACTACTGGGTATATACCCTGAGAAAACCATAATTCAAAAAGAGTCATGTACCACAATGTTCATTGCAGCTCTATTTACAATAGCCAGGACATGGAAGCAACCTAAGTGTCCATCGATGGATGAATGGATAAAGAAGATGTGGCACATATATACAATGGAATATTACTCAGCCATGAAAAGAGACAAAATTGAGTTATTTGTAGTGAGGTGGGTGGACCTAGACCTTATTTCACTCATACAGAGTGAAATAAGTCAGAATGGATAAAGAAGATGTGGTACATATATACAGTGGAATATTACTCAGCCATAAAAAGAGACAAAATTGAGTTATTTGTAGTGAGGTGGATGGACCTAGACCTTATTTCACTCATACAAAGTGAAATAAGTCAGAAAGAGAAAAACAAATACTGTATGCTAACACATATATATGGAATCTAAAAAAAAAAAAAGGTTCTGAAGAACCTAGGGGCAGGACAGGAATAAAGACGCAGACATAGAGAATGGACTTGAGGACACGGGGAGGGGGAAGGGTAAGCTGGGACGAAGTGAGAGAGTGGCATGGACATATATACACTACCAAATGTAAAATCGATAGCTAGTGGGAAGCAGCCATATAGCACAGGGAGATCAGCTTGGTGCTTTGTGACCACCTAGAGGGGTGGGATAGGGAGGGTGGGAGGGAGATGCAAGAGGGAGGAGATGTGGGGATATATGTATATGTATAGCTGATTCACTTTGTTATAAAGCAGAAAGTAACACACCATTGTAGAGCAATTATACTCCAATAAAGATGTTAAAAAAATAAGTAAATAAAGTAAAAAAAAGAAACAAAAAACAATTAGGCCCAGCTGGACACAGCCCTTCCACTTTTGGTAGACTTTCATTTTTAGAATGACCTTTTTGATTTTAAGCTGTACTTTGACATTTTAAGCATTTCTATCCATTGATCCTCATTCTGCCATCTCATTCTGCAACCTGATTCCTTTTCTCCCTGTCCTGTGGCCCTTGTACCATTCAAGTATTCTCTTCCCCAGATTGAAAACACTTATTTTTTTTTCCCTTTATTTTTTACATGACATGTTGTAGCATAGCAGTAAGTGTACTCTCTGGAATCACACATAATTGGATTATATTCAGCTGTGCCACCTACTAACTGAGATATTGCACAAGTTAACTTCTCTGAACCTTGGTTTCCTTATCTATGCATACGTTATAGGATTAATTCAGAGATTAAATGAACTAATGCATGCAAAGCTCTTAATCACTTTCCCATGTCACATTATATACACCCAATACATGGTAGCCACTATTATTATTTCCATATTGTTACCCTTTTCCAATTTTGTTCTTTTTTCTTTCTGGATGTGATTTATTTTGGTGATGACCTTAATAAAATATGCTGCTCGAATTACACAGGTGTCTTAAAAAAGTTCAAAGTCCTTTATCCAATAATTCTACTTTTTATAAAATTTATCTCAAGGAAATAATCAGAAATAAGCAAAAATTTTTGGTCAACAGTGTTTGTCACAACACAGTTTTTACTGGCAAAATATTGAAAGCAATCTAGGTAACTAAGAATAGGGAAATAATGAAATTACGGCACATTCCTATGATGCTATAAAGCCATAAAAATCACATTTTTAATGAAAGTGATGACATGGGAAACATAACATTTTGTTAAGTACCAAAGTCATAATATAAAACAGAATATATAGCATGACCCTAACTGTGTTTCTGAAATTATGTATATTTTATTCACATACAGACAAATATTGTTAGGGAAAGGATTGAAAGGAAACATGCCATGTGTTAATAGTGAGTGGTGGGATTATAGGTGTTCTTTATTTTCCTCACTATATTTTTTTCGTAATAACTATGAACTTTTATAATCTGAAAAAAATTAATAAATTTTATTTTAAAATTATTTTATGTATGGAGCCTAGAATAGAACCTGACAGGCCACAACTTTGTCCTGAACCAGAAAAGTTGCAGAGTCACATCAGTAGATCAAGAGAGTACCTCTGATGGTCACTCAGCTGGGAACTGGCCTGAAGGCAGTGGGATTCTAGGAGGCTGCCCCTGGGGACAGGGTGGCAGCACTCCTTAGACTGTTGACTAATGGGGCTGCCCCTAGGAAGGAAGTCTGGCTGGCTGGGTCACATGGCATAGTCAGTTGCAGCAGATACAACAGTTACTCTTAGTGCCGTATTCATTGTTACACTGCACACGCTTGTTATGATAAGCTTTGATGTCTCTGTCACATCTTACCTGCATCCTTGGCTTTTTAATCCCGGAAAGAATAAAGCCTTAGGATTTGGACCTCTAGACTTTGTTTTGTTTTGTTCTAATCAAAAAAGCAAAATTGATTCTTAGTGTGAGGGGCGCCAGGGCACCAGAGGGCCTCTTGGTCAGGGGCCACGTTCAGGTGGTCCTGCCCTACGCCTGGCAATGGCCCAGCCAAGCTCTACTGTGTAGCTGCTGAAGCAAAGGTAAAGATTCTTGCGTCCTGTGCACAATGGCTCAGGGTCAGCCTGCAGGCTTGTTTTTGTTGCTACTGTTGCTGGGGATAGAACTGAGAGGGGAAGGAGCTGTGTTGTCTCCATCCACACACTAGGGGTCCACTTTCTAACTGTTCCCATCCTGGGGCATCACCCGGGGGCTTTTCCTCAGGCCTTGTGGGATCTACCTGTCTTGTTGTGGGAGGCCATTCTGTTTATCCAGTGACTCAAATTCTGAACATCTGAAGAATCATCTAGTCTCTGAATTCAACCATTACTTACAGAGCTCAAAGCATTTACAAGACCCTGGTAAGGAGTTGAGGAAATTCAGATAAATCCAGTGTCATTCATCTAGCATTTCCTGAATATCTACTCTGTGTGTCAGATTCTGAGCCATGAACTGTGGGAGGTACACAGATGTGAGTGACTTTAATTCAACAAACATATGATTAGGACCTACTATGTTCAGGGCACTCTGCAAGGCACTAGGGAAGTAGATTAATGAGACACAGTCTTCATGATTAAGGTAAACTGAGAAGAGAGAGACGCGGGAACCACTTAATAAAAAGTGGAATAAGTACTATTTCTATAGTAGGGCCCAGAGGAGAGAGTAATTACTTCTGAAGTGGCCTGGCTACTTACTGGCTATGTGCTTTTAGTCAAGGTATTTAACCATTCTATTCCTTAGTGAATGTATCAAATAAAGATATGATGAGTTAATTCCCATAAAGCGCCTAGAATGGGATTTAGCAGTCATAGATGTTAACAATCCTTTCCCTTCTCCTCTTCCCTCCCTCCTTCCCAAGGATGAATGGTGAAGGTTTCCCTGAACCGAGGGGACAGCATGAGCGAGGTGTGATGAGGAGCAGGGTGGCAGAATGGGTGTATGGGGTCTGATGAGGCTGGCTTGCAAGTATTTGTGGATAATTCTACTGGGGAAAGAGACTAGAGAACTACACTAGGTCCAGACCATGGAGGATCTTCAATACCAGACAAGGAATGTGGGTTTGGGCGACAGAGAGCAAACTAATCCATGTGTACTTTCGGAAGAGTATCTTGGCAGAGCAAGGAGAGGTTGGGGAAGAGAGGGACAGACACCACAGAAGCCGCTGCAGAATTCCAGGCAAGAGTGAAGGCCAGAAGTAAGACACTTTGATTCTCTTAGTGTGGTAGGGGCTGAGGAAGAGATTTAGTTCTCTTTCTGTGTGCCTGCCTGTGGGTTTCTTGCTGAAGGAACATTGGTTTGAGTGACAGTTTGTCCCATGTAGCCCGTAAATTTTAATATTCTGAGATTATGTTCAGTCTCTGACCTCAAGGCTGATCCACCCATACATTCCTGCCCACTTAGCTGCACTCATTGCATTGTATGTGAGGTGAGCATATATATGAGACTTCCTGTGCTTGGACACCAGTGGCTTGCACAGAGCCGGGCAGCTGTGGAATCTGCTGAAATCTCAAATAGCCTCATTGCAGGGGAGCTTTTATGAAGAGAAGCGTAATATTTAAAATCACAACAATGAAAATTAATATAAAGACATATTTTCCAGAGGCCTTATAATATAAAAAGAGTTGGATATCACAGGAGATGGAAGTAACATTTATTGAACTACGCCTAAGTATCAGGAGCTGGGGTGGGTTCTTTGGCATACTTGATCTCACTGAATCTTTGCAATCCTGTGATGCAAGTATTACTGTACCTGTTATACAGTGAAGAAATGAAGGCTCAGAGGTGCAGTCTTTATGCGCAAGGTCAGGTGACTTAACAAGTGTCAGACTTGGGACCAGGCTCTTAATCTCCATGAGCCTCAATTTTCTCATCTACCTTCAATACCTTTACTTCTTTGCTCAGTTCCCCTGTATGAGACCAGTCCACTGTCCCACACACAGTCCAGCTGCTACCTTCCTTGCCCAGGATCCCATTCCCCACCAGGCCACTGCTGTCCAGCCAGGCTCTGAGCCCCCACTGGGCTGCTGCCGCCCCTGCTGAGCCACTTGCTTCACATGGGTTCCCATCGTCCACTCCCCTACTTGGTCACCTTCCTTCCTTTTGGACTGAATTATTCAGGAAGGAAGGTTATACTTTTTACTTTACTTTTCTCTTTTTCTCTTTTGTTTGTTTTGGTTGAAATATAACAAACACAGTAATATGTGCAGATCTTACGTATTCAACTCAATGAATTTTTACATTTGTATATACCTGTGCAATCACCCAAATTAGGCACCTCAGCAAGCCTCCCTCATGCCTCTTCTCAGATACATCCACCCCAAGATTACCACTGTTCCACACTTTCACCGTAGATTAGTTTTGCTTATTTAAATTTTTTTAAACACCTTTATTGGAGTATAATTGCTTTACATTGTTGTGTTAGTTGCTTCTGTATAACAAAGTGAATATTTAATTTTTTTAACTTTTTATTTTGAAATAATTTCAAATTTATAGAAAAGTTGCAAGAACAACATAAAGAACTCTCCAAATCCTTCACCCAGACACAGCATGTTTTAACGTTTTACCACATTTGTGTGCATTTGTGTGTGTCTCTGTCTCTCTTTTCTAAAAATTTAACATTGGTAGAAAACTGTTATCTAATATACAGAGCATCTTCAAATTTCTCCAGTTGTCTCAATGATATCTTTTATGACAATTTTTCACTTTGATGTAGGATTCAATCCAGGATCATATATTGCATTTAATTGTCATGTCATTTTGGTTCCTTTAATTTGGAAGAGCTTTTCCTTATCTTTTATGACATTGATATTTTTAAGAGAACAGGACAGTTGTTTTGTATAATGGTCCTCAATTTGGTTCTATCTGACTTTTCCTCATGATTAGATTTCATTAGGCACTTTCAGCAGAAATACTAAATAAGTGATGTTTCTTTAATGCATCACATGAACAGGCAGCTGATGTCGAGTTATCCCATTGGCAGTGATGCTAACTTAGATCACTTGGGTAAGGTGGTGTCTGCCTCCTTTCTCTATCATAAAGCTACCATTTCTCCTTTCTTTGTAATTAAGTAATCTGTGAAGAGATACTGTGTGACTATGTAAATACCCTGTTCCTCTTCATACTTTTGCCCAGTAGTTTTTGTTTTTTTTTTTTTTTTGCGGTACGTGGGCCTCTCACTGTTGTGGCCTCTCCCGTTGCGGGGCACAGGCTCCGGACGCGCAGGCTCAGCGGCCATGGCTCACAGGCCTAGTCACTCCGCGGCATGTGGGACCTTCCCGGACCGGGGCACGAACCCGTGTCCCCTGCATCGGCCACTCTCAACCACTGCGCCACCAGGGAAGCCCCTGATACCTTTAATTCTAACTATTGTGTCCACAGGGTTCCTCTTTGCCCTCTCTCATTACATATTTGTGTTTTCTTTGTCTGCAATGAAAACTCTAGCTCCCAAGAACATTAATGTATTTCCCCATTTGCACAGTCCTAAAATATATACAAAATACTTTCAGAATTAATACATGCATACTGCTATGGAAAAAAAAAAGAATCCACTAAGTAGAGTTAAGGATGTTTTTAACAGCTCTTTTTGTTTTCAAACATACCTTATTTAGTCAAAGTACTGTGTTTAAAAGTTACTAGGGGGTGTGGTAAGAGGGGAGTTAGCGTCTCCCCACAACTAGGGCGTCTGCCGGCCGCTGGTGGGGAACTCTGACCCCCAAGGAAACGGGAGGAACCCCAAAGTGAACCGGTAGGACGTAGGGGGACGGAGGAGGGAGGAGCAGTGGAGGCCAGACAAGATCAGTGCCCCCCCCCCCGGGCTTCTCTGGTGGCACAGTGGTTGAGAGTCCGCCTGCTGATGCAGGGGTCACGGGTTCGTGCCCCGGTCCGGGAAGATCCTGCATGCCGCGGAGCGGCTGGGCCCGTGAGCCATGGCCGCTGAGCCTGCTGGTCCAGAGCCTGTGCTCCGCAATGGGAGAAGCCACAAGAGTGAGAGGCCAGTGTACCATAAAAAAAAAAAAGATCAGTGCCCCTGACGCCAGGGAGATCAGGAGAGGCAGGTGGGAGGGGCCCTGTGGGAGGAGTGAGAGAGGAGCGGAGGGTGATTGCCCTGCCCACTTGGGCACAGGGAGCCTGCTGAGCTCCCTGGCTGGTCCCCTGCCCTCCAAGGCCCCGCCTTCCCCCCACCAGCAGCACTGGTCCTGGGGGCATAGGAGGGAGGCAGGGAGATAGGAGAGGCAGGTGGGAGGGGCCCTCCCAGACCCCAGACTGGAGGAGCAGTCTGGCGTTTGCCCAGACTGTGGGGCAAAGTAGCGTTTGCCCTGCCTGCTTGAGCCCAGGAAGCCTGCTAGGCTCCCAGGTGAGATCCCCTGCCCTCTGAGACCAGGGTGAGGGGCACACCTGGGCCCCTTCTGTTCCTTGAGCCTAAGCCACACACCCCCACAGCCCCCAGGGCCTTTTCCAGCCCTGTGGGTCTTGAGCATTGGCCCTGCCCACTGCCCAAATCTCGCCCTTGCTTAGGCCCCGCTCTCCACGCCCAAAGCCTTCCCCCCAACCCCTGCCTTTTTTTTTTTTTTTTTTTCTTTTCCCTCCTCTTTTTTACTATTGTGGTACTGATGTACCTTCTGGCTGTTGATTCATCTATGTTTTTATTTTTACATTCTTTCTAACATATCTGTTCGTTTCCTAGGCTAATTTTATTTTTTACTTTGTTATTTTTCTTTTTTTTTTTTTTGCCACCCCACGCAGCTTGCAGGATCTTGACTCGTGAGTTGGGGACTGGCGGGAGGTTCCTGTGGTGGGAGCTCTGAGTCCAAACCACTGGACTAACAGAGAACCTCAGAACCCAGGGAATATTCATCGGAGTGAGGTCTCACAGAGTTCCTCATCTCAGACCAAGACCCAGCTCTACCCAATAGCCTACAAACTCCAGTGTTGGAAGCCTCAGGCCAAACAACCAGTAAAACAGAACACAATCCCACTCATAAAAAAAAAAATGAGAAGGCAAAAACATATCTCAAAGATGAAGGAGCAAGGTAAAAACCTACAAGACCAAATAAATGAAGAGGAAATAGGCAATCTACCTGAAAAAGAATTCAGAGTAATGATAGGAAAGATGATCCAGAATCTCAGAAATAGAACGGGAGCACGGATTGAGAAAATACAAGAAATGTTTAACAAAGATCTAGAAGGACTAAAGAACAAACAAACAGAGATGAACAACACAATAACTGAAATGAAAAATACACTAGAAGGAATCAATAACAGAATAATGGAGGCAGAAGAACAAATAAGTGAGCTGGAAGACAAAATGGTGGAAATAACTGCCGAGGAGCAGAATAAAGAAAAAAGAATGAAAAGAATTCAAGGCAATCTCAGAGACCTCTGTGACAACACTAAATGCACCAACATTCGAGTTATAGGGTCCCAGAAGAAGAAGAGAATAAGAAAGGGTCTGAGAAAATATTTGAAGAGATTATAGTGGAAAACTTCCCTAACATGGGAAAGGAAATAGTCACCCAAGTCCAGGTAGCACAGAGAGTCCCATACAGGATAAACCCTAGGAAAAACACACCAAGACACATATTAATCAAACTAACAAAAATTAAATTCAAAGAAAAAATATTAAAAGCAGCAAGGGAAAAACAACATACAAAGGACTCCCCATAAGGTTATCAGCTGATTTTTCAGTGGAAACTCTGCAGGCCAGAAGGGAGTGGCAGGATATACTTAAAGTGATGAAAGAGAAAAATATACAATCAAGATTACTCTACCCAGCAAGGATCTCATTCAGATTTGATGGAGAAGTCAAAAGCTTTTCAGACAAACAAATCTAAGAGAATTCAGCACCACCAAACCAGCTTTAAAACAAATGCTAAAGAAACTTCTCTAAGCAGGAAACACAAGAGAAGAAAAAGACCCACAAAAACAAACCCAAAACAATTAAGAAAATGGTAATAGGAGCATACATATCTATAATAACCTTGAATGTAAATGGATTAAATGCCCCAACCAAAAGACACAGACTGGCTGAATGGATACAAAAACAAGACCCATATATATGCTGTTTACAAGAGACCACTTCAGACCTAGGGACACATACAGACTGAAAGTGAAGGGATGGAAAAGATATTCCATGCAAACTGAACTCAAAAGAAAGCTGGAGTAGCAATACTCATATCAGATAAACTAGACTTTAAAATAAAGACTGTTACAAAAGATAAGGAGGGACACTACATAATGATCAAAGGATCAATCCAAAAGGAAGATATAACAATTATAAATGTGGATGCACCCAACACAGGAGCATCCCAGTACATAAGGCAAATCTAACAACCATGAAAGGAGAAATCGACAGTAACACAATAATAGGGGACTTTAACATCCCACTTACACCAATGGACAGATCATCCAAACAGAAAATAAATAAGGAAACACAAGCTTTAAATGACACAACTGACCAGATAGATCTAATAGATATTTATAGAACATTCCACCCAAAAGTGGCAGAATACACTTTCTTCTCAAGTGCACATGGAACATTCTCCAGGATAGATCACATCATGGGTCACAAATCAAGCCTCAGAAAATTTAAGAAAATTGAAATCGTATCAAGCATCTTTTCTGACCACAACACTGTGAGATTGGAAATCAACTACAGGAAGAAAACTGTAAAAAACACAAATACATGGAGGCTAAACAGTGCACTACTAAATAACCAAGAGGTCACTATAGAAATCAAAGAAGAAATTTTAAAAATACATAGAAACAAATGACAGCAAAAACACGACAACACAAAACCTATGGGTCACAGCAAAAGCAGTTTTAAGAGGGAAGTTTATAGCAATTCAACCTCACCTCAAGAAACAAGAAAAATCTCAAATTAACAATCTAACCCTACACTTAAAACAACTAGAGAAAGAAGAATAAAGAAAACCCAAAGTCAGTAGAAGGAAAGAAATCATAAAGATCAGAGCAGAAATAAATGAAATAGAAACGAAGAAAACGATAGCAAAGATCAGTAAAACTAGAAGCTTGTTCTCTGAGAAGATAAACAAAAATTGATAAACCCTTAGCCAGACTCATCAAGAAAAAGAGGGAGAGGATTCAAATCAATAAAATTAGAAATGAAAAAGGAGAAATCACAACTCACACTGTAGAAATACAAAGGATTATAAGAGACTACTATAAACAACTATATGCCAATAAAATGGACAACCATGAAGAAATGGACAAATTCTTGGAAAGGTACAATTTTCCAAGACTGAACCAGGAAGAATTAGAAAATATAAACAGACGTATCACAAGTAATGAAATTGAAACCATAATTACAAATCTTCCAACAAACAAAAGTCCAGGACCAGATGGCTTCACAGGCGAATTCTATCAAACATTTAAAGAAGAGCTAACACCTATCCTTCTCAAACTCTTCCAAAAAATTGCAGAGGGATAAACACTCCCAAATTCATTCTACGAAGCCACCATCACCCTGATACCAAAACCAGAAAAAGGTATCATAAAAAAAGAAAATTATAGACCAATATCACTGATGAACATAGATGCAAAAATCGTGAACAAGATACTAGCAAACAAAATGCAACAGCACATTAAAAGGATCATACACCATGAACAAGTGAGATTTATCCCAGGGATGCAAGGATTCTTCAATATACGCAAATCAATCAGTGTAATACACCACATTAACAAATTAAGGAATAAAAACCATATGATCATCTCAATAGATGCAGAGAAAGCTTTTGACAAAATTCAACACCCATTTATGATAAAAACTCTCCAGAAAATGGGCATAGAGGGAACCTATCTCAACATAATAAAGGCCATATATGACAAACCCACAGTGAACATCATACTTAATGGTGAAAAACTGAAAGCATTTCCACTAGGATCAGGAACAAGAGAAGGACGTCCACTCTCACCACTCTTATTCAACATAGTTTTGGAATTCCTAGCCACAGCAATCAGAAGAAAAAGAAATAAAAGGAATACAAATTGGAAAAGAAGAAGTAAAACTGTCACTCTTTGCAGATGACATGATACTATACATAGAAAATCCTAAAGATGCCACCAGAAAACTACTAGAACTAATCAATGAATTTGGTAAGGTTGCAGGATACAAAATTAATGCACAGAAATCTCCTGCATTCCTATACACCAACAACAAAAAGTCAGAAAGAGAAATTAAGGAAACACTGCCATTTACCATTGCAACAAAAAGAATAAAATACCTAGGAATAAACCTGCCTAAGGAGGCGAAGACTTGTACTCAGAAAACTATAAAACACTGATGAAAGAAATCAAAGATGACATAAACAGATGGAGAAATATATCATGTCCTTGGATTGGAAGAATCAATATTGTGAAAATGACTATACTACCCAAAGCAATCTACAGATTCAGTGCAATCCCTATCAAGCTACCAATGGCATTCTTCACAGAATTAGAACAAAAAATTTTACAATTTGTATGGAAACACAAAAGACCCCAAATAGCCAAAGCAATCTTGAGAAAGAAAAACGGAGTTGGAGGAATCAGGCTCCCCGACTTCAAACTATACCACAAAGCTACAGTAATCAAGACAGTATGGTTATGGCACAAAAATAGAAATATAGATCAGTGGTACAGGATAGAATGTCCAGAGATAAACCCACACATGTATGGGAACTTAATTTACTACAAAGGAGGCAAGAATATACAGTGGAGAAAAGACAGCCTCTTCAATAAGTGGTGCTGGGAAAACTGAACAGCTGTTCATGTAAAAGAATGAAATTAGAACACTACCTAACACCATACACAAAAATAAACTCCAAATGGATTAAAGACTTAAATGTAAGACCAGACACTATAAAACTTTTAGAGGAAAACATAGGAAAAACACTCTTTGACATAAACCACAGCAAGATCTTTTTTGACCCACTTCCTAGAGTAACAGAAATAAAAACAAAAATAAACAAATGGGACTTAATTCAACTTAAAAGCTTTTGCACAGCAAAGGAAACCATAAACAAGACAAAAAGACAACCCTCAGAATGGGAGAAAATATTTGCAAATGAGACAACAGACAAAGGATTAATCTCCAAAATACACAAACAGCTCATGGAGCTCAATATCAAAAAAACAAACAATCCAGTTAAATGGGCAGAAGACCTAAATAGACATTTAACCAAGGAAGACATACAGATGGCCAAGAGGCACATGAAAAGATGCTAAACATCACTAATCATTAGAGAGATGCAAATCAAAACTACAATGAGGTATCACCTCACACCGGTCAGAATGGCCATTATCAGAAAAGCTAGAAACAATAAATGCTTGCAAGGGTGTGGTGAAAAGGGAACCCTCCTACACTGTTGGTGGGAATGTGAATTGATACAACCACTATGGAAAACAGTATGGAAGTTCCTTAAAAAAGTAAAAATAGAATTACCATATGACCCAGCAATCCCACTCTGGGTACATACCCTGAGAAAACCATAATTCAAAAAGAGACATGCACCACAATGTTCACTGCAGCACTATTTATAATAGCCAGGACATGGAGCCAACCTAGACGTCCATCAACAGATGAATGGATGAAGAAGATGTGGCACATATGTACAATGGAATGTTACTCAGCCGTATAAAGAAACGAAATTGAGTTATTTGTAGTGAGGTGGATGGACCTAGAGTCTGTCATACAGAGTGAGGTGAGAAAGAGAAAAACAAATACCGTATGCTAACGCATATATATGGAATCTAAAAAAAAAAAAAAAAAGTGGTACCGATGAACCTAGTTGCAGGGCAGGAATAAAGAGGTAGACATAGAGAATGAACTTGATGACACGGGTGGGAGGGCAAAGCTGGGGCAAAGTGAGAGTAGCATCGACATATATATACTACCAAATATAAAATAGTTGGCTGGTGGGAAGCAGCAGCATAGCACAGGGAGATTGGTTCGGTGCTTTGTGATGACCTAGGAGGCGCAAGAGGGAGGGGATATGGAGACATGTGTATGCATATGGCTGATTTGCTTTGTTGTGCAACAGAAACTAACACGGTATTGTGAAGCAATTATACTCCAATAAAGATCTATTAAAAAAAAAGTTACTAGGATTGGTTCTTTTTTCCCCTCCTTCAGAACAGTTATATTATTTATTTGAAATGAGTTTGCCTATTTTTGAGCTTCACGTAGATAGTGTCATACGATATTTACTCTTCTGTGTCTGGTTTCTTTTGTTCACTACTTTCTTGAAGATTTATCCATGTTTTGAATAGCAGTAGGGTTTTTTCCCCATTGTTATAAAGTATTCTGATTATACTACACTTTATTCATTCTACTGATGATCAGTATTTGGGTAATTTTATGTTTTTATTATGAATAAAGCAGCTGTGAACATTCTTGTACATGTCTTTTGATGGAAGTAAGTAATTTTTTATTTTGGGTTCTTTGGTACTTGGGAAGTAAGTATCGTTTGTTTTGGGGGTGTGTGTGTGTATGTATATGTATATGTATGTATTTACCTTTAGTAGATACTGCCAAACAACTTTTCAGTGCAGTTGTTGAATTTATATTCCTGCCAGCAATGTAAGAGATTTCCACATCCTCATCAGCACTTGGTATTGGCAGTCTTTTTAAATTGCAGCCTGTGTTGGCTATTATGGAAAGGGTTCCGTTTTTTTTTGTTGTTTGTTTTTTACATGTTTATTGGAGCATAATTGCTTTACAATGTTGTGTTAGTTTCTGCTGTATAACAAAGTGAATTAGCTGTATATATACATATATCCCCATACCCCCTCCCTATCCCACCCCTCCCTATCCCACCCCTCTAGATGGTCACAAAGCACCCAGCTGATCTCCCTGTGCTATGCGGCTGCTTCCCACTAGCTATCTGTTTTACATTTGGTAGTGTATGTATGACCATGCCACTCTCTCACTTCGTCCCAGCTTCCCCTCCCCCCTCAACGCCCACTGTGTCCTCAAGTCCATTCTCTACATCTGCTCTTTATTCCTGTCCTGCCACTAAGTTCATCAGAACCATTTTTTTTTAGATTCCATTTATATGCGTTAACATACGGTATTTGTTTTTCTCTTTCTGACTTACTTCACTCTGTATGACAGACTCTAGGTCCATCCTCCTCACTACAAATAACTCAATTTCGTTTCTTTTTATGGCTGAGTAATATTCCATTGTATATATGTGCCACATCTTCTTTATCCATTCAACTGTTGATGGACATTTAGGTTACTTCCATGTCCTGGCTATTGTAAATAGTGCTGCAATGAACATTGTGGTACATGACTCTCTTTGAATTATGGTTTTCTCAGGGTATATGCCCAGTAGTGGGATTGCTGGGTCATATGGTAGTTCTATTTTTAGTTTTTTAAGGAACCTCCATACTTAAGGGTTCAGTTTTTTTGAGAAGCATGCTGTAGGATGTTTGGCTGGCCCGAATCTGTTAATTACCTATCTTGAGGTTGGCTGTTCAGCTCTCATGGTTGTATCCTGTTCTCAAGGGCATAAGTAACTTACTGGTGTTGCCTTTACTGAAATTCAGATGCATTGTTGTGTTAGGCGCTTTTCGTCTGTAAGGATCAGAGATACTCTCAGGTTACTTTAGTATTGTAAGGATGGTCATGAGTACTGGAAACAGGTGAAGCAAATGCCTTATAAAAGAACAACTGGAAGGTCACTTAGAACACAAGGCAGCTCAAAAATCTAGACTTTCTTGCACCGTCAGCAATAGGATCTAGAAAACTCACATTCCAGTGACCTAGCTACTCTTCTTTAGTTTGTTCCTGCTGCTTCTGACTCTTCTGCCAGTAGCTCCTCTGTATATTAACCTTTCTTGGGTCTATATCTTCCAGCTACGGCTCCAGCTACCACCTAGAGGACTCACACCCTACAACCTTTTTCAGGCAGAATTTCCACAATAAGCCACTTCACAGGCTGTGGCCAATCTATGCATTAACCTGCTTTGGGCAGGTATCCACCCATAGGCCATCCACACCAATTAGGCCACAGGTGCACATAGTATCAACATAACAACTTAGGAGAAAGGAATTTTCTTAGAAATGCAGTATGGGAAAAGCAAGCATTCCGAGTGCCTGTTTAGTTTAATTGTATATATTAAATTCAAATTCAGTAGACATTTCTCAAGTCCTCTCCTTATCTGCCAGTAGAGTGACTCTGTTGAAAAAGGAAATGAACTGTTCATAGTGAACCTATGCCAGTTCCTAACACTTATAGTTTCCTTTTACATGTTCCCAAATTATATATTTTATATGTTCTGGAAATGTATCTGCAGACCAGGGTCAAACTCAAAGTGAATTTTATTCTGTGGAAGTTGGGGGGTGGTGTGAAAGGGTTTTAGGATGTATGAGATTCACTTGTTTGTTAATATCCCATTTTTAAGATGAGGGAACTGAAGTCCAGAGAGGTGAAGAGATTTGCCCAAGGTCATATGACTAGGAAGTGGCAGGGCAAGGACTCAAATCCAGGTCTTCTGGTTCCATACTTAGAGCGCTTCCCACTACCCAACACTGCCTGGGGAGACATACCCTACCGCCACACTCAAATTATTAACAGTACAAAGGAGGTTTGACAAAAGCAAACTTTAGCCAAGGCAAGTGGTAGGATTTGAGAGAAGGCAGATCTTTTAGGGGCTGAGATGATCTGGGAGACTTCCTCAAGGCAGTGGGTTTTGAACTGGGTCTTGTAAAGTTGGTAAGGTTTAGAATGGTACGGAAAAGGGAGAATGGTGCAAATAACCGTGCAAAAGCTATGCTTTTAGGTAGCTCTTAAAAGCATGCAGGTTGGAGTGAAAAGGACTGAACTAAGATGGTAGCAACTGAAAAATCAAGATATTGAGAAGGCAGAGTTACCAGGATCTTGAGACAGAGTAGGAGGGAGATAAAAGAGTCAGAGATCTGTTAGTCACTTGAGAGTTTGAGCCTTAGTGACTGGGGCAGTCTGGAACCAGTATCAGAAGAAGAGGGGCAGTATGTGTAGTGGTTAAGCTCACAGGCTTTGGATCAAGGCTGACCTGGGTGTATAGCGAGTGTGACTTACCTAGTTTAAGACTTATTTTCGTATAGAATGTGCAAAAAAAAATTGCTTTGCAGGGAGAATGGGTTCTTTGCCCCTGGACTTTGAGGTGGAGGACAAGATGGAGCCTCGGGGCCCAGAGGTCTCATTTTTTGGCCTCCGTTGACATCTAGGCTTCAGTCAAAAGCTGAAGCCCTCACAAAGGGAGTTAAAGGTGTCTTTGTAAGGCTAGGTGCTTCCAGAAGCAAGCAACTGTGCTGCCTCTCTGCTGTCACCAGGACCTCCTTTGAGGCTATTTCTGAGCCTAGGGTTAAAGCTCCGTTGGCTGACAGGACTGCACTTTGCTGTAAAACATGTCCAGACTCCCAGCCTGCTTTTCTAACAGGTTTGGAAATTCTGGTTTGTCTTCCCAGAGTTCTAAGCAGATGGCAACTGGGTTAGGGCAGAGCTCAGCAAAGGCTGCACTGAAGCGCCCATTCCCTTCCCTGTTAACCCCGGCCGATGAGACGCTGCCGTTCTGAAGCTTCTTCCCAGCCTGCTTTTTGCCCCCGGGCTGGGCGGCGCCTGCCAAAGACTAGCCGTGAGGGTGGGAGCCTGAGCGGAGCAGCCGAAGACTTCCCCAGCAGAGTCCCCCACGGAATGGACGCCCCACCCCGCCGTCACGTGCCTCCACACGTGCGCGTCGTTGCCATAGCATCGGCCGGCGCCCAGGCCCATTGGCGTGAGGCGGAACCAATCAGTAGGCCCCTCAGGCTGCTGCGCGCCATGGGGGGTTCCTGAGCTGCCGCCCCGGCGCTGGGATGAAGCTGAGGATGGTCCCTGGTTGGTGATGGGGACGAGTCTCGGGTCCTGGCTTCTGCGTGGTTCCTCTCCTTGGAATCTCAGTGCTTCTTCCCCTGAGTCATGGTCGCACCCCGCCCCACTCTGATTTCCCCGTTCAAAGTGTGTAGAGTTGAACAACCTGGTGGAGTTCCCCGAGAGGTGATAGCTTCCACAGCGAAGGCACAGGACAAATGTTTGTTGCCGTTTTACAGCCATTTCTCCCAAGAAAAAGCCCTGGAACAGCCCTTGATAGATCCAGAGGTGGGTACTCCTAGCCCCAGGAAGATGTTTGAGCCTAGTAAACCTGGGGCTCTCCCAGCATAAGATCCCTTGATAATTGGCACAGGGTTGCCAGATGTAAGAACTGGGTGGCGGTGTATTTCCATGCTGAATGGGAATAGGAAGGGTTTAGACAGTTAACAGGACAAAGTTTGAACGAGAATCGTCACAGAATTCTGCACCTCCGCCAGCTGTAACACACTGGTAAGTTACCTTACCTCTCTGAACCCCAATTGCCTCATTTGTAAAGCAGTTGTAACAAAGAAATCTTAGATTTAGTATAAGTTTAAATGAAATAATACAAGCAAAGCAGTTAGCCAGGTACCTGGCCATAAGCTCTCAATAAGGGCCTGTCAGCTGTTTTTAGAAATGGTACAAGTGTACCGGTGGAAACTGAAGTGCTCGCATTCAACATTTGGCAAATATTTTTACATTAATCTACTTTTTGCTTATTCATTTAGTTATTCATTCATTTAACCCATTAATGTATTCAGCATATATTTACTGGGCATCTACTACCAGTCAATTCTTACTCCAGTTCATCCCTGTCTAACTGTATTTAGTGGGTTCCAGCCCCAAGGGGAGTTCCGGCTCCCTTCACAAGAGCTGATGGAGTCTAGCTTGGCAGGAGGGGTGCTGGGAGATCTAGTCCCTGTGGCAGTTGGGGCTTTGGAAGTTGTTTTTTGCAGCTCTGCCTCCTCAGGCTCAGTTGCCTGAACAGAGCAGACCCCTCTAGTACTTGAGCAGCACTGAGACAGGACAACTTTCCACAGGCTCCTCTGTCCCCCATCCCTCACCCTTGGGGAGGTGTGCCCCCTGTATCTTGAAGGCCCCATCCAGCAAGCCGGAACCCACTTTCTCTACTGTGGGACTCTGTCACCTAGGACTGACCTCTGTTGGTGGCCCACTGTGCTTTGCTGTCCTAGGATTCCTGGAACAATCCTGTGCTTTTGATACCCCATCATCTCTACACTCTATTTTTTTAGTGCCCTTGGAGCCCTCACTGTGCATCTCGGTGCCTGTCTCCATTTGCCTGGAGTCTCCACACCACGACTCACACTTGTTTTGGGACCATCTAACTTCTCTGGGCCAGCGTCTTTGGGCCCCTTCATGCCCTGTACTTGGGCTGTGTGACAGGGATGTTACTGGGCAGGCACCCTGCTGGATCTCTGAGAGACAGAGGTGCTTAACACACACAGTTCATAAGCAGACATCTCACGTGTGCTAAGGGCCATGATGCGTGGCGCTGTGCCAGGAGGTGACCTAAGCAATCTTAGAGGATTTTGCTAGATGGACAGTGGGAGAAAGGGAAGTCACATCAAGGAGACTAGCATGCATAAAAGCCTGAAATCACATGATATTCTTACAGAAAATGTAGTGTGAATAGAAAAAAGGGAATATGTTCTTTGGGGTTGAGAGCTCATGAGTAGCAGGGGGAAGAAGTGAGGCCAGAGAGGTAAACAGGGGCCTACACTTGAGGGCCTTGTGAGCCATACTGTGTACTTTAGACTTTGCCCTTCCAATGCTGGGATCCTGTGGAGGGTTTTCTATAGGGGCATGGCATGTGCAGAGTTGTATGTAAGGAAGGTGAGACCCATGGCTGTGAGGGGATGGGTTGTCTCATTTGTCCTCTAGCAATTCTGTAAGGCAGATGGGAAAATACTGTTTTCTACTTTTTATGCCTGAGAACGCTGAAGCTCCAGAGGTTAAATACCTTGCCAAAGTTCTCAGAACCCGAAAGCAGAGGACCTAGGATTCACCTGGCTTCCTGGATCTGAATCCCTTTCTCATGGGCATACTGCCATTGTTAACAGAGTCTTCTAGAAAGCTGGGCAGTGAGTAGATGCTGACAGAAGCAATGTGAAGCAAATGGTCATTGATACAATCTTGTTGAAGGAGTGTAGTGCTGGGATTTTGTGGCCTGTGGTGTTCAGTCTCCTGACCTCTGTGCCAGTGCACAGACAGCAAGAAACAGCGGGGAGCTTTGAGCTTCAAGTGCAACATTGCCTTGACAAAATCCATTTATCACTGTCTCGCTCATTAATTCACAGCAGCGTCTCCTGCCTGACGCTGGCATTTGTCAGTGGCTTGTTTCTGGAAGCCCCTGGTCTTCAAGGCTGGTCAGCTCTGCAGCCCACAGCCTCAGGGTGAGCCCGGGCAGTCAGAGGCAGGTCCTTTCTGCCTACATTTTGTAAAATGAAATAACTTTATTTTTTAAAACACAAAGGTAGCGTGACCTAGCAGTACAGAACATGAGCTTGGAGATAGGCAAACCTGGGTTTTAGTTCTATGGCTGTGCCACTTAGCAAGCTAGGAAAGTTATGTAATGTATATGAACCTCAGTTCTCTTCTCTCTAAAATGAGCAAAGTCAAACCTACCTGAGAAGATGATCGTGATGAGGAAGATGAGATAGTGTTTATAAAGAGCCTTGGCATGACACCTGGCACATATGAGTCCTCAATATGGTGGCTTTAATTCCTGCTCTTATTGTTCCCACCACCACTACCAGCCATCCTGCTGCTACCACCAGTTAA
This sequence comes from Delphinapterus leucas, assembly GCF_059928025.1. NCBI lineage: Eukaryota > Metazoa > Chordata > Mammalia > Artiodactyla > Monodontidae > Delphinapterus > Delphinapterus leucas. Next base: position 37,975,146 of record NC_143135.1, read on the forward strand.
AGAATGTTTGAAAAATAGAAAATAGAAGAAAAAAATCTTATAATCTCACCACCATGACACAGCTACCCTTATAATTTGTTTCCTTCAAATCTTTTTTCCCCACTACTTCAGAGTATATCAGATTTTACAGCATATTTATTTTATAGCCAGGAAGGGTTTTTTTCCCCTCTATGGTGGGAACTGCATTATGTTTATTTTTCTTATTTTTAATAGATAATTTTTCTGATTATAAAAATAGTGTGTAAAATTTAGAGACCATTAAAAAAGTCAAAGGGAAAACCATACTCATAATGCCTCCTTTATGCTTAGCCCAGAGGCTATCACTATTAACTTTTTGGAATAACTCCTTCCAATCTTTTATTCATATTTTATTATAGATTTGAGATCATATTACATATACAGTTTTTATGTGGTTTTCCAGTTCATAGGCTATCACGAGTATCTTCCTTTATTGTAAACATCATTTTCCAAGGCTGCATAATTTCCAAGTCATCAGATGGCTCTACCATAATTTACATAGAATTCTCCTGTTGTTAGACATCTGAGTTTTTTCCCAGTTCTTCAATCTAAGCAGCTTCCTATGACACAACCTAGGGAACCAGCCTCAGTATAACCAGGAAGCATATGATGAACTTATGCTGTGTGTATGGCCTGGGTGAGGCCTGGGGGGGACCCCTCAGATAGATACAGAGCCTGCCTCAAAGGAGCACAGAGACTAGTCACCCTGGAATTATTTACTGGTGTAAAAATATACAGGTACTTCTTTGCCAGACAGTGTCAGGGAATCCACCTATATGTGGGTAACCGTCTTCCCTGTGGAAGCTGAGATCCTGGACGCATAACTTTTACAAAGAAAAAAGCCTCAGAAGCCTTGCTGCCCCTTCTCACCTACCAGTGGTTATTTTGCCTCCAATGCTCAAATGCCTTTTGAGCCTGTTACCTTGACTGTTGGGGGCCTGTGCTAATTACCTTTGAATATCACTTCCAAGTGGTTTTTCACTGGGAAAGAGTGAGAAGCTATAGCACCAAGAAAGGAACTTGTGTGAGAATCAGGGAATCAGACAGACCCTAGTCTTAGTTTTTTTTTTGTTTTCTGTTTTTTGTTTTTTGCGGTACGCGGGCCTCTCACTGTTGTGGCCTCTCCCATTGCGGAGCACAGGCTCCGGACGCGCAGGCTCAGCGGCCATGGCTCACGGGCCCAGCCGCTCTGCGGCATGTGGGATCTTCCCGGACCGGGGCACGAACCCATGTCCCCTGCATCGGCAGGCGGACTCTCAACCACTGCGCCACCAGGGAAGCCCCCTAGTCTTCATTTTGACACACACTTCCTCTGGCACCTTGTAGTGTTAAAGATTGGACTAGGTGACCTCCAGGACTCTTCCAATTGACATTCCATATGTACCTGAAGCCTTTTTCTTGCCAGGAGCTAAAGTGAGCATCCTGATAAAGGTCACAGGATGCTTCTCCAGAGTCTCGATTTCCTTTTAATTAGTACCTGAGGAGCCATTTATACTCTTATATTCCCAGTCACTTCCTTCTGGTAGCATTTGGGACATGCGGAGATTGAAAGGCACTGGGTGCAGACACAGGATTCAGAACCCCAAATGATTGTCTTTTATGTATTAGGTATTTGTTCTTTATGTACTTTGTTCTTTCATTCATTCTCTCATTTAGCAGGTGTTAACTGAGCCCCAGGTTTTGTACAGTCCATCTGTGTAATACAGAGGGGAACAAGTCTCAGCATTGTTCTCAAGACACACACAGTCTAGTGAGGAGACAGGAAAAAATGTAAAAGACAACAAGATGATTGCTGCAGTGGGGGTACATATAAGTTGCATAATGCAAGGAGTGCTTGAGTCTGCCTAGAAGCAACAGCAAGAGAGTCTCTGGATGCTTTGAAATTTTAAAGAATGAGTAGAAGTTTTTTAGGTAGGCAGTTGAGGAGAGGGCATTCCTGGCAGAGAAACAGCATGTGCAAAGGCCTGGAGGTGTTGGGAGAACATGTTGTGTTCAGAGAACTGCTGGTGGTTTGTGTGGCTGGAAGGTGAAAGGGAGAGTGAGCAGATGAGGAAAAGTCAAGAATTTTTCCTCAGGCAAGTCTGTTTCCACTGAATTCTTTGCTCATTTTATCAGTCCAGATGAGAGTGATGGATTTTTAGCTCAGTTTTCCAAAACTGTCATTTGTATTCCCTTATATTTCCATTTTTATAGTAACACACGTTCATTATAGAAAGTTTGAAAAATACGAAAACGTAGAAAGAAGAAAGGATTAAAAAAAATCGCTCATGGTCTCTGCCTAAAAACAAATACTTTAACACCTTGGTGTATTTCCATTCAACGGTTTTTTGTTTTTTCACTTTTTCTTTTTATGTAGTCATGAGTGTATCGTAACTATAGTCTTTTGTACATGATGCCCCTTTCTACTTCCTAAAATTTGCCAAAAAATAGATGTTATTATCATTAAAATATAACTGATCATAAAATATAATGGCTGAAATATATTTTTTGTTTAGTGTAACTTATTTTCTTTCTCTTTACAGGTCTCCTGTGGCTCAGAGCATAATCTGGCAGTGATTGGTAAGTAATTAGTATACTGATAACTGTGTTTATTCTGAAACTCATGCGCAGAATTGGAGGACTCTTGGTTAACCAAAGGCCAGGGTGCATGCGTCTGTGTATGTTGGGGAAGAGTCTGGGAAATGGAAGCCTTTGTTGATCAAGGCTTTGCCAGAAGCCCTTTTTCTAAAAATTTCTATTCAAAAAGGTGCCTGAGCTGGCCTCCCTGCCTCAGGAAGTGGCATTTGGGAATATTAAAGATCTTACAGGCTGGGGGCATCCTGTGTAAAAAGCCAGACATAAAAGGGGAAGAGGATTGGGCTGCTCCTGGTTTTTGAATAAATCCTTTGCACCGAGTTCTTTCCTCTTGCTTGGCTCTTTCTTTGGAGATGGTGGGTTCTGCTCACTGCCCTCGCTGCCATGTGTTTCATGTCACTCTGGAACTCCCAAGCCTCTGATAAATTGAGGCTTCCTCTTATTGACTCTGAATAACCAAGGTTCACTGTTTTTATAATCAGGCCTGTGCTCAGTTCCTTCAAGAAGCCTTCTCATTACTTCCACACGTAGACTCAGTCGGTACAATAAAGAGACAGTGTAGGGCCCGACTACTTGAGTCCAGTGCAGGCTTCTGCTTACTAGCTGTATGAACTCAGGTAGTCGGGCCCCACACAGACAAGGTGATTAGCCCTCCATGCCTCATTTTTCTCACTTTTAAAATGGGGAGGGCAGTGGCATCTTCCTCATAGGGTTGTTGCAGTTGTTGTGAGGGTTAAAGGAGTTGATACATGTAAAGCGCTTAGAAGAGCACTTAGCTCCTGGTAAGGGTTTTAGAAGTGTTCGTTGCTATTTTCTGATAATCATTAGTTCAAGTAATTGCCCGCCTCGGGGCTTTAGGTCTCCCATCTGTGATAGGGAGGGGTGAAAACAGGAAACCAAGGTTCTCTCCAGCCCTGACATTTCAGGACTCTGTTGCAGCCCCATCGCTATCTGCCTTGAGTAGGTGATGTCTGTCCTGTGTACTTCCCTCTCCCAGCCTCTCTCAGCTTCTGAGGGGCGAGGCCCCTGTGTTTTCCTTTTGTTTCCTGCTTATATGCAGCACCCAGAGCAGTGAGCCAGTGCCTGGCCCTCAGCGGAGACTCAAGCACTGTTTTCTGAATTAAGCTAGACTGGCTCGCTCAGCTGCCTGGGTTGGCAGCAGTTTGAAGCACTACTTTGTAGGCCCGAATGTGATGTGCAAGGAGGCGGAACCAAGGACAGTAGAGGAGGTATAGGCTGACAGCCAGCAGAGGGGGTGGGGAGTAAAAAGCGCTGGAGTCAGAGAGGGAGTGAGAAAATGTAACAGCAAACCTGCATGCTTTGCAACACCAGATATGTTATCCCGGAACTACTCCAGCCTGGGTGTAATTAAGACAAGCTAATCAAAGAATCAGAGGCGGTGCCTAGGATGTTGCTGCTGCTGTCACTGGACTAGGAGAGAGGTTGGCACAAACAATAAGATTGCAGGGAATCTAAATACATGAAAAAACAAAATCCAGTTGAAGGAGGAGGCCAGAGCCAGCAGGGTGGCAGGCTGAGCCGATAGACAGCCTAGGGCTGGAGAAAGAGCATAGACTCTGCAGGCAGACGGCCTTGGTTTAAACCAGCTCCATCTCTGTGTGAGCTTCCATGTTTTCCCCTTATCTATGTAATGGGGATAATTCCACCTTGCAGGATTGTTGTGAGGATTAGAGGAGATAACGTGTGTGAAACACCTTTTACTATATAGGGGATGTGTAAGAAATTAATTCATAATTCCATTCCTTTTTCATTTCTCTTGGTCTGGGTGGGGAGAAGGGAGAATCACTTGTTAGTGTAACTGTTCCAGTGAAGTAATTCTTGGTTGGGAGAGAGAAATGATAACATTCTGGAAAGGTGTGTCTAGCGTTACTACCCAAGTGAGGAAGGCAGCAGAGGCGGTGGGAGAGCAGGGCATGGCATGCTGATGAACTCCTCGAGGGCAGACCTCTTATTTTCTGTTTTGTCCCCAATGCCTGGGGCCTGGCTCACAATCTGCTGAATGAATGGTTCCAGAGTCAGGAAAGGTGGGCCCAGTCACGAGACTCTGGACATGTCCACCTGCCTGCATGTGAGCCGGGATCAGAGGCTCCCTGACACCTGGGGAAGGGGGCCCTCAGTGGGTGCCCTGCAGGGTGCAAGTTGTATAGCAGGAAGCGATGAGAAGCCTCCTGTTAGCCCTGACAAGAGGCCAGCAAGAGGGGGACAAGCTGGAGGAGGAGAGTTCCTACCAGCTGAAAGCCTGGCTCTCACAGCCAGCTCCCTGCTCCCCCCTCCTGCCCTTGCCTACTTTAGGTGGATTTCCCTGCCTTCAGTCTCATCCCCGAGATGCAGGCCCTCAGTGCCTGGTGCTGGGTCACCCACGTGACAGGCACAAAATGGTTGTAGAATAGACTAGAACAGAATATAGAGAAGCCAAACTTTGCTCAAAAGTAGAGGTGGCCTTAATATCTAATGAATGCACAGCAGACAGATCAAACTGGAAAGGAGGGGAAAGAGATGGGTGAAAGGATATAATTCAGGACCTACTCTGTCTAAGAACGGACACAACTCCACGAGGTGTTTTTGTTGTACCCACTTCATAAGGAAGAAAACTGAGACTCAGAGGTTAAACAAGTTGCCCAGGGATAAGTACCAGTAAATGGTAGAGCTGTGTGCCTGACTTCTAAGAATGCTCCTTCAACTCTGTCATATCCTTGGGGCTGCAGGATGCGGAGTGGTTAAGAAGAGCACAGGCACTGGGATCATATCACCTGGATTCAAATCCTGGCTCCTCCGCTTATGAGCCATGTAACCCTGTATAAATGGCTTAACCTCTCTGTCTTGATTGCCTCATCTGGAAGATCATATTATTGACCTCATAGGGTTGTTATAGAAAGTGCTAACAGTGCCTGACACAAAAGTAGGCTCGGTGAATGTTAGCTGGTGTTGGTGTCGTTGCTATATGTTAAGAATATAATTTAAGGAAGTAATTGTAAGATGACTGTAAGAAGGCTGAGGCTCAGGGTGGGAGTCTCAGAAGCTGGAGAGAAGTGTCTTCCCCACCTAGAATGTCAGGGTCCAGGGCAGGACCTCAGCATAGCTGCAGAACGGATTTGTAAACTGGAGCCTGGGTACCTCGATCTGGGGGATCTGGAAATCCCAGCAGCCCTGGAAACAGTGCCAGCCCAGATTTGCTCCAGGTCAGGATTCTGCTATACGCTGTTCCAGGCAGGGACTCGGGACCTGCATGTTCCAGCCTGAGGGAAGCCCCGCAGCAGCCACATTTCAGGCTTCTTAGGAAATCAAAAGAATTCGACTTTGATACTTCATTGCTTCCAGGTTTCTTTTTCCCCCATTCTTTTGCAATTTGGTTTGCTTCTTTTCTTAGTTTTCCAATGAAGTTTCTCTTGACCTGTTCTGTGTTTGCTGCCAGGTCACTCTTCCTCAGTGAGCCTGATTCCTCATCTGTAAAACCAACATCACAATACCCACCCCTAAAAGTTGTTTTTCCAAATGGCATAGGTATGTCGGTTGCCTGCGCAGTGCCTGCTACAGAATAGGTGCTCAGCAGGTGAACTTGGCAGGTTCATGAGGTCATTTGCTTGGTTGCTTCCTTCCTTTTCACCCAGGATTTCCCTCCATATATGACGAAGCTGGCTGGCTCCCATTTGTGGGCATAGGCGGTCAGCAGAGGTGAGATGAGGACATGTGGCCACCACTTGCTCGGAAGATCCCTGCCTGCCAGGGGCAGGCTCCCCAGGCCCAGCTCTGTCTTCGGGGCCCTCACTTCCATGCCTGGTTGAATTGGCTCCAGCTGTTTTGCTTCCCCCCAGGAGCAGCTTATTTTGGCTTGAATGGGCGATTTGTTTGCCTTCTCTCCTGATTTTCGGTTGTTCAGCCTTCCCTTCCTGCAGAGAAAAAAGAGCTCAGCACATTTCCTTTCTTCCGCTCCACGCAGACCCTTGGAAGGGATTTTATTGGTGGCCTTTTCCTGGAGCACTCACGCTTGCCAGACAGGCATTGTTAAAGGGTTAGATATTTGGCAGCAAAGTGTAGAGCGTCCTCCTCCAAGCAAAAGCATCTCTTTTACCAAATTGGAGCTATAATCTATGCAAGGATCTTTTATTTTTAATGTTTTTCATTTCACTGATGGCTTCCAATTGTTGAACCTTTGTACCTTTGTAATATGTGTGGTGGAACAACTGACCTTGCATGGCCTGATACCCATCAAGTGGGGTCATGTGAGGATTTAATAGCGAGAACTAACTCATTTTGACACTGGCTTTAGCCCTGAGAGGCAATACCTCCAAACCCAGGGCCTTGTAGAGAGCTTAGAGGCAAGGACAGACTTGTACAGTCCTATGCACAGTAGGATGGGCAGAGCGTAAATGCTTTACTTATATTGTCCCATTTAATCCTCATACCACATTGATGCACTGTTGTTAACCCCATTTTCTAGATGGGGGAAGCCGAAGCTTAGGCTGAGCAGTTTGCCCCGCCAGGTCATCTGATCAAGAGGAATCTGTGTGTCAGATCTTCAACCCAGGCCTCTATCTCCAGAGCCTGTGGTCTTCTGCCTGTCTGGCCTGTTTTTAAGGCCACCAGATAAGATTATTTCATCTCTTCATTTCAATATTTAGCTCCCCTTCATGTTGGCAAGTTCTTCTGTATATGTAGATTATATGTAATCTGGTTCAGATTAAGCAGTTCTCGGCATAATAACCAGATAAAATCGAGACATTGATGACATTGTGTTGTCATCACACTTCCCTCTCTACCTTCTGAGATTCCCACCCCTTTTAGGATTCTTCTTCCCCCTTCCGTTGTCCCTTCTCTTTAAAAAATTTTTTACTTATTTAATTTTTGAGTAATACACGTACATTATTTAAACCTTAAAAAGCACAAAAAGGTTTAAAATGAAAAATTTCCCTCCAGCTTTATCTCCCATCTATCCAGAGTGCCAAAACCCTACCACATGTGCAGCTAATGCCTATTATTAGTTTCTTCTGTATCTTTCTAGTTTCTTTTTGCAAATATAAGTGAATACTAAGATATATTTTTATCCCCCTTTTTACGTAAATTGTAGTATACTTTACATGCTTTTTAGTGTCTGATTTTTTTTCTTTTAATAATTGATCTGGGAGATCTTTCCATATCAGTATAAAAGCCTTTCTAGTTCGTTATTACAGCTACATAGTGTTCCAGTGTACCTATATTCTGTGATTTATTTAATCAGTGCCCTGTTGATGGACATTTAGGTGATTTCCTGTCTTTTGCTTATTACAAGTAATGATGTAGTGAATTACCTTGTATATATGTTATTTCATATGTGGGTGAGTGTAGCTGTGGGATAAATTCCTAGAAGTAAAATTACTGTATCAAAGAGAAAGTGTATTTGTTATTTTGCAAGATACTGCAAAAATTGGCTTCCATAGGAATTATACCATTTTCCACTCCCACCAGCAGTGTAGAAGAATGCCTGTTTCTGCAGCCTCCCTAACAGTAGTGTGTTAGGAAACTTGGATTTTTGCCAATTTAATAGGTGAAAAACTACTCAGGGTGGTTTTGGTTTATTTTACTTTTTAAATTGAAGTACAGTATATATATATATATATATATATATATAGAGAGAGAGAGAGAGAGAGAGAGAGAGAGAGAGAGAGAGAGAGAGAGAAAAGTGCACAAATCTTAAGGGTTCAGTCTGATGAGTTTTTATGTATGTATGTACTTAAGAAACCACCACCCAGCACAAGATACAGACCATTTCCAGCACCCACCCCAGAAGCCTGCCTCATGCTCCTTCTCAGTCAGTACCACACCCCCAGAGGTAACCACTATTTTGACTTCTGTCTCCAGAGATGAGTTCTTGCCTGTTCTTGAGCTTCATATAAACGATGTCATACAGTGTGAACTCTTTTGTGTGGCTTTTTTTGTTCAACACATTGTGTCCATAAGAATCATCCATTCTCTATGTAGCAGTAGTTCTTTTTTATTGATCAGTAATATTCCTCTTATGAATATACTACAACTTACTTATCCATTTAACTGTTGAAGAGCATTTGAGTTGTTTCCAGTTTGAAGATTGTGAATAAAGCTGCTATGAACATTCTTATACATGCCTTTTGGTGAACATATACATTTATTTATCTTGAGTACATAACTAAGAGTAGGATTTCTATGTTACTAGGTCATATGTATAGCATTAACAGATTCTGCTCAACAGTTTTACAAAGTAGTTGTACCAATTTCTACTCTTACCAGCAACATATGAGAGTTCTAATTGTACCATATCCTTGCTAGGTATTTTTAATCTTATTGATTTAGGCCATTCTCCTGAGTGTGTAGTATGGAGTCTTACTGTGATTTTAACTTGCATTTCTCTGGTAACCAGTGATGTGGAGCACCTTTTCATATGCTTAGAGGCCACTTGGGTAGCTTCTTTTGTCTAGTGCAAAGACTTTGCCCACTGTTTTAAAGTGGGTTTTGTCTGTTTTTCTTAATGATTTGTAGAGATCCTTTATCTTATGGATTCAAGTTCTTTGTTGGATTATATGTATTGTGAACATCTCCTAGGCAGTTGCTTACTCTTTTGCTCTTTTAATGATATCTTTTGATAAATAGATATTCTTAATTTTATTTTATTTTATTTTTTATTATTATTTTTTTTTTGCGGTACGCAGGCCTCTCACTGCTGTGGCCTCTCCTGTTGCGGAGCACAGGCTCCAGACGCACTGGCTCAGCGGCCATGGCTCACGGGCCCAGCCGCTCCACAGCATGTGGGATCCTCCCGGACCGGGGCACGAACCCGTGTCTCCTGCATTGGCAGGCGGACTCTCAACCACTGCGCCACCAAGGAAGCCCTCCCTCTTTTTCTTGATGAGTCTGGCTAATGGTTTATCAATTTTTTTTAATCTCCTCAAAGAACCAGCTTTTAGTTTTATTGATCTTTTCTATTGTTTTCTTTTTTTCTATTTCATTTATTTTTGCTCTGATCTTTATGATTTCTTTCCTTCTGCTAACTTTGGGTTTTGTTTGTTCTTCTTTCTCTAGTTCCTTTAGGTATAAGGTTAGATAGTTTATTTGAGATTTTTCTTGTTTCTTGAGGTAGGCTTGTATAGCTATAAACTTCCCTCTTAGAACTGCTTTTGCTGCATCCCATAGGTTTTGGATTGTCGTGTTTTCAATGCCATTTGTCTCTAGGTATTTTTTGATTTCCTCTTTGATTTCTTCAGTGATCTCTTGGTTATTTAGTAATGTAGTGTTTAGCCTCCATGTGTTTGTGTTTTTTATGTTTTTTCCCCTGTAATTCATTTCTAATCTCATAGCGTTGTGGTCAGAAAAGATGCTTGATATGATTTCAACTTTCTTAAATTTACTGAGGCTTGATTTGTGACCCAAGATGTGATCTATCCTGGAGAATGTTCCATGCGCACTTGAGAAGAAAGTGTAATCTGCTGTTTTTGGATGGAATGTCCTATAAATGTCAATTAAGTCTATCTGGTCTATTGTGTCATTTAAAGCTTCTGTTTCCTTATTTATTTTCATTTTGGATGATCTGTCCATTGGTGTAAGTGAGGTGTTAAAGTCCCCCACTATTATTGTGTTACTGTCGATTTCCTCTTTTATAGCTGTTAGCAGTTGCCTTATGTATTGAGGTGCTCCTATGTTGGGTGCATATATATTTATAATTGTTATATCTTCTTCTTGGATTGATCCCTTGATCATTATGTAGTGTCCTTCCTTGTCTCTTGTAACATTCTTTATTTTAAAGTCTATTTTATCTGATATGAGTATTGCTACTCCAGCTTTCTTTTGATTTCCAGTTGCATGGAATATCTTTTTCCATCCCCTCACTTTCAGTCTGTATGTGTCCCTAGGTCTGAAGTGGGTCTCTTGTAGACAGCATATATATGGGTCTTGTTTTTGTATCCATTCAGCCAGTCTGTGTCTTTTGGTTGGAGCATTTAATCCATTCACGTTTAAGGTAATTATCTATATGTATGTTCCTATGACCATTTTCTTAATTGTTTTGGGTTTGTTTTTGTAGGTCCTTTTCTTCTCTTGTGTTTCCCACTTAGAGAAGTTCTTTTAGCATTTGTTGTAGAGCTGGTTTGGTGGTGCTGAATTCTCTTAGCTTTTGCTTGTCTGTAAAGCTTTTGATTTCTCCATCAAATCTGAATGAGGTCCTTGCCGGGTAGAGTAATCTTGGTTGTAGGTTCTTCCCTTTCATCACTTTAAGTATATCATCATGCCACTCCCTTCTGGCTTATAGAGTTTCTGCTGAGAAATCAGCTGTTAACTTTATGGGAGTTCTCTTGTATGCTATTTGTCATTTTCCTCTTGCTGCTTTCAATAATTTTTCTTTGCCTTTAATTTGCGCCAATTTGATTACTATGTGTCTTGGCGTGTTTCTCCTTGGGTTTATGCTGTATGGGACTCGCTGCGCTTCCTGGACTTGGGTGGCTATTTCCTTTCCCATGTTAGGGAAGTTTTCAACTAGTTTCTTCAAATATTTTCTTGGGTTCTTTCTCTGTCTCTTCTCCTTCTGGGACCCCTATAATGCGAATGTTGTTGTGTATAATGTTGTCCCAGAGGTCTCTTAGGCTGTCTTCATTTCTTTTCATTCTTTTTTCTTTATTCTGTTTTGCAGCAGTGAATTCCACCATTCTGTCTTCCAGGTCACTTATCTGTTCTTCTGCCTCAGTTATTCTGCTATTGATTCCTTCTAGTGTAGTTTTCATTTCAGTTATTGTATTGCTCATCTCTGTTTGTTTGTTCTTTAATTTTTCTAGGTCTTTGTTAAATATTTCTTGCATCTTCTCAATCTTTCCCTCCATTCTTTTTCCAAGGTCCTGGATCATCTTCACTATCATTATTCTGAATTCTTTTTCTGGAAGGTTGCCTATCTCCACTTTGTTTAGTTGTTTTTCTGGGGTTTTATCTTGTTCCTTCATCTGATACATAGCCCTCTGCCTTTTCATCTTGTCTGTCTTTCTCTGAATGTGGTTCTTGTTGCACAGGCTGCAGGATTGTAGTTCTTCTTGCTTCTGCTGTCTGCCCTCTGGTGGATGAGGCCATATAAGAGGCTTGTGTAAGTGTCCTGATGGGAGGGACTGGTGGTGGGTAGAGCTGACTGTTGCTCTGGTGGGCAGAGCTCAGTAAACTTTAATCTGCTTGTCTGCTGATGGGTGGGGCTGGGTTCCCTCCCTGTTGGTTGTTTGGCCTGAGGCAACCCAACACTGGAGCCTACCAGGGCTCTTTGGTGGGGCTAATGACAGACTCTGGGAGGGCTCATGCCAAGGAGTACTTCCCAGAACTTCTGCTGCCAGTGTCCTTGGCCCCACAGTGAGCCACAGCCACCCCCCCCACTTCTGCAGGAGACCCTCCAACACTAGCAGGTAGGTCTGGTTCAGTGTCCCCTGGGGTCACTGCTCCTTCCCCTGGGTCCCGGTGCGCACAGTACTTTGTGTGTGCCCTCCAAGAGTGCAGTCTCTGTTTCCCCCAGTCCTGTCAAAGTCCGGCAATCATATCCCACTAGGCTTCAAAGTCTGATTCTCTAGGAATTCCTCCTCCCGCTGCCAGACCCCCAGGTTGGGAAGCCTGACGTGGGGCTCAGAACCTTCACTCCATTGGGTGGACTTCTGTGGTATAAGTGTTCTGCAGTCTGTGGGTCACCCACCCAGCAGTTATGGGATTTGATTTTACTGTGATTGCACCCCTCCTACCATCTCACTGTGGCTTCTCCTGTGTCTTTGGATGTGGGGTATCTTTTTTGGTGAGTTCCAGTGTCTTCCTGTCAGTGATTGTCCAGCAGCTAGTTGTGATTCTGGTGTTCTCACAAGAGGGAGTGAGAGCACATCCTTCTGCTCTGCCATCTTGGTTCCCAGTCCTAGATTTTTGCTTTTTGTTTTTGCTTTTGATGTTTTTATTTTGTCCTATTTTTACCATGCAACTTTTTCTTTCACCGTAGCTGAAATTTACCAGTATTTTCCTTTATGGCTTCTGCATTTTGAGTTAGAAGATCCCTCCCCACTCCAGGGTATAAAGGACTTTCCTCATATTTTATTCTAGTACATTATGGTTTTACATTGTACAAGTAAATCTTTGATCCATTTGGAATTTATCCTGATATACAATGTCAGGTATGGATTCAACTTCATTATTTTTCCACATAGCTATTCAAAGTCTCAACACTATTTATTGAATTCACTTTTTTTGGCTGCCTTCCTGAGTCCTGTCACTACCAGAGTAGCCCTAAGGCATAGAGAGAAGCAATGACTTAACCCAAGATTGCCCAGCTAGTCAGTGGCAGAGCTGGGGCCAGCTCATGTTGCTTAGACAGGGCTTGTGGTTGGTTCTCAAGGAGCTTTCCTAAGTGGTTGTGATCTCCCAGGCTGTTTGCCATGTGGAGAGGGACTGCAAAGGCAGAGCAGCGTCTTTTAAGTCATTCCCTAGGTTCTGAGTGCTCTGTCCCAGGTCCTGCTTCTCTCAGCTGCGGAGGTGATATACTTGTTGCCATTATCACACTGCTTGAGAACACCGTATTTTCTTCTTTGCCAGGCCAGAATGTGATCAGATCTTTCACATTCAGGAGAGATGTTTCACAATTGATACAGAGATATTTTTACAGACCATTGGTTATCATTCGAGTCACATTTCTATTGAGTCATTTGTTTTCAGGGCGTAGCCTCACGTCACAAAAAGTGCCTTCTTAGCTCTCAGTAAAGTTTTTCACTATTACTCCTAAAGAAGCAATGTTTGTGTCACTCCACAGTAGTCATTCTACGTGAGACCACAGGTGAGGGTGCCAGGCTGTCAAGGAGGCTCACATAACTTGCTAAATACTCAGTCTCTCATGCCACCCTTTTTGGGCACGAGATTAACCACCATGTTTTGGCATAATGCTCTGGTCCTTTTGGAGTTATTTACAGTAGCAAAAACTGTAATTCTGACCCAGTGCACTGGTTTACAAATACTCAAGAAGCTTCGGGCCTTGCAAAGGTAAATCTAACTAAGGTGAGCTCAAAGTAAAAAAGTACGAGTTAGAGCAAGACAGAGACAGCCTTCTGCAGTGCAAGGGCTGAGCTCTGCTCCCAGCTCTGTCTGCCACTAACTCTCTGTGTGATCCTGGGCAGGCCCCCTCCCTCTCCAGGCCTTAGAATCCCAATCTGGGAAATAGTTCTAAAGTCTCCTCCATCACTCAAAGTCTGTCCTCATGTGCACAAACTCTGTTGTACATCTTAATAGACCTGCACTGTCTACACTTGCCTTGCATGCAGTAGGTGCTTTGTATGTTTGTTAAAAGCTGAATGAATATTATATACAGTATTTTCCTTATTCCCTCCCATCAGCTTGCTAGTGACTGATAATGTGCCCTGTAGCATTCTGGGTGCTGAGAAGGAATACAGCAAATGGTCTTACCTTATGGAACTTACATTTAATGGGAAAGAGACTTAAGCCTGGCACGTGATATGTGCTTAATAAATACTGAATGAACAGATGAGCGAGTGCAAAGCAGAAGGTGACAAGAATTAGAAGAACAAGTGAAGAGGAAGGAATGTTAATTTTGGAAATCCTCATGGCAGAGGGGGTTCCTGAGTGGAGGAAGGGTAAAGAGCGTTCTGTGCTGAGGGATCAACATGAGCAAAGGGAAGGAAGGCTTTAAAGTGTGAATCATGGTTGAGAGACAACTGGTCAGCCAGCAAGACAGCGGAGGGTCAGCTAAGGCCGTCTCCGGTAGCATTGACTTTACTGTATAGACAGTGTGGTGCCATTAAGGGTTATTTAGGAAGACACTCAAAAGTTGACAATTGCAGCAGTGGATTTTTTTTTTTTAAGATAATACCTTTTTACAGAGTAAAAGAGAACTGACAGTAGTAGGTACCTACTAAGTATGGGCGCCACTCTGAGCATTTTGCATATATCGTTTCATTAGGTCATCACCATGCAAGGTAGAAAGTAGACGGGTTTTCCAGATGGGGAAATGGAGACTCAAAGAGGTGAAGCCCTGGATTCAGACTGACATCTGCTGACTCTGAGGTCTGCATTTTCCCCCTCAAGTGCTCCCTGCAGAGGTCAGGCTTTGGCTTAATTAGCATATCAAGCAGCGTCTATTATACTAAGCTTACAGCATGCACGTGACTTCTTCGGAAGACAGGAAAAGGCAATAGCAACTGATAGTACAATACTTGTCTGGAGGGGCAGAGGCCAGCCTGTATCGCAGTCTATCCTCAGAGCCTAGCACCTAGGGGACCATGTGCAGTGTGGGGCAGCTTTAACAATGGCCAAGCAGTCAGGCCCTTGAGCCTGCTCTGTCCTTCCTTAGACAGGAGCAAGCTTCCTGAGTCTGAGTGGCACCCTGGTATCTCCCTATGAACGCCCAGACTCTCATTGTTGCCTCAGTGTAGCACCCACAGGCCTCAGCTTGCACCAGGACCCCTAAATACCACCTACCCAGTGGCTGTCCCTGTTGCCTCTCGTCTCTGTGGAATCCCCTATTCCTCCCGGGTGCACCGAAGCCCTTAAATGCAGAACAGCTGTGACATTCATTCCAAAGTACTCTCCCTAGGCAAGGCTTCAGCAGCATTCTGTTTGCCCCTTTGATTATTCACAGATTTAGTCACTCATTAAGAAGCTGCACCATGTAATAGAAAGAGTCCTGGGCCAAGGGACCTGAGTACCAGATTAGCTGCTGTCACCTTGGGCAGGCACTTTCCTTCTCTGGGCGTGCTTTTCTTTATGGCTAAAATAAAAGAAATCTGTAAGATAATCTTCAAGGTCTCTTCCAGCTCTGACACTTTCTGAGACGGTGTCTTGTTCATAAAATTCATAAACTCACACCTTCACCCTAACATGGGGTTAGGGAATACTTCTAAGAGAAGACATGATGTTTGAGGTGGGTCTTAAAGGATGAGCAGGAGGAAGAGAAAGACATTCCAGGGAAGGGGATCAACATGGACAAAACCATGCAGAAGACATGGCAAATTGGGGAAAAAGAGGGGATTGGGAGGGGAACAAAGCAGTGGGAAACAAGGCTGTGGGGATGCCTGAAGCCTGAGGAGACAGGACTTCATCCTCTGTGGTAACAAGGAGCAGGAAAGGTCTTAAAGCAGAAGAATGACTTGATCTGATCTGTTTTCAGAAGCAAATAGCTGGTCAACAAAGGAATCTTGGAGGAATGGCAGGGGGTTTGATTTTGTGGCTTTGTAAGATAACTAATTCGATAAGTTTGTGGTTTTCAGCTTGAGGCAAGGAAGATGCTGCTGCCCTTTTGGCCTCAGCACACTGGATGTCTGATTGTTATGACTAGGCATTGTGGCTCCTGAATCCCCATCAGACTTCTTGGCTCGGACTCTGCCCCATACTAGTTGCAACTCCAGTTCCACCCCAAGGCCAGTCCCTCCCTCTTCCCGTGGCAGCCAAGATGCTGACTTAGTCAGGAAGCTGTGCAGTGTGACCCTAGTGTGGCATGCATGCATATGCCAGTAGCCTCTTATGTGGCCTTTGTGCTTTGTCAAGTTTTTTGAACCTGTTCACTTTATTCAGGCAGCACTTCTTAAATAAATTCTGCACGTGAAGAGAATTTACTGTGATCAGTTGGGAACTGACTTGCAGAAATTTTCAGCAAATGGCATTATATAGCAAGAAGACAAAAAAAAAACAAAAACCCACAAGTAAAATGATAGGGACTCTTGGACAGATGCTTTTTAAAAATTTAATTTTGCCAAATGGAATGGATGGCCAAAGGCTTATAGGCTCCTACTATGGGAGGGGACTGCCTTTCTGAGGGAGGGGAGCAGAATTTTCGCTGATCTAATGTAAGAAGAGGCATAGGGTCCTAGAATCACAGAATTTGAAGGTGGAGGGGACTTCAGAAATGACCTAATCCCCACAGAAGAGGAAATGAAGGCCTAAGTGAAGAAATGATTTGCCCAGAGTCACACAGCAAGTCAGAGGCTGAGCCCAGGATGCCAGCCCCCAGGTCCTGACGCTAGCTGGCACCACCACACCTCTTTGGAGACAGAGCATCAGCAACTTCTGAGGTGAGCTCCAGGGCCCCCACCCTTGTCACGCTGACCTGGCAGCCATGGCCTCAGGAGCCCTTGATTGGGCTCACTTCTGGGTAGTTTCTGCTACACATCCACACCGGAGGTACCATATCCTCCATTTCCCTCTGCTGCAGCAGCTCACAGGTTTTTAGCAAATTCAGCCTGGTAATAGACAGAAATTAGACCTGTTTCCTTTTATTTCTTAACTTTTGAGCCTCTCCCAGGGGTTGCTACATGAACTCAGTTGTAATTAGAAAAAAAAAGGTAAAGATTTCAATAATTCAGCTTTTGGGGGGAAGGTAAGGAGAAATAAGGGCCTAGGAAGCCAACAGAGGAGATTATCAACTCTCAAATAATCTTTAGGGACCATGATAACAGTAATAGTTGACATTATTGGTCCTTACCATGAACCATATACAGTTTTACACAATATTAATTTATTCTTTACATCAACCATAAAGTAGGTACTGTTATTATACCTGTTGCACAGATAGAGGAACTAAGGCACAGAGAGGTTAAATAACTCAAGGAGAAGAACATTGTCCTGGGTGCTCTACAGTGTAAGGGTCTGGGTATCCAAAGTGGTGGATTCAGAATTAGGGAGTGATATTCTCCCAAATTATCAATAAATTGATAAGAGATGAAAAGGGATCTCTTATGGCTGCCAAAAAGCTCCAGCCTCAGCCTGTCCCCATGAAAGCAAAGAAGGAGAGTGTTCCACTTTCTATGATAAAGAAAACTGGGAGGGTTTATATATACAAAGGATGATAAGATCAGAAGCTAAACAGGGGTGGAAATGTGAGCTGAAGTCAACAGAGTAACACTTAATTGGGCATAAATGTAAGAGAGGGTGTTGACTGCCTCGATGATTCCTGGTCAGCTGGCACTAGTGAGGCGAAGCCAGGGGAGGTGGCTGTGGCCGTGTTCTCAGAAGGGAGTATTTGAAACTGTGATACCTTCCAAACGCAGGACTTCCCATACTCTAAGGAAGATTTCTTTTTAATCTGGCCCTTTAGACTATTCAGATGCTTTTGTTAATCTTCTGGGTTTTTTTGTGACTTTAAGTAAGTAATATGCTTGCCCTTCAAGGACTTTAATTGAACAACTATAAAAATAAAGATAATAATCTGGTCCCCCCATTTCTTGCTTCATAAAGGCTTCCTGATGTTGTAAAATGTATAACTGATTAGAAAGGAAAAGTAATCATTTTGCATAAAAAGCAAGATAGAATATCATAGTTTTAATAAATATTGTTTTATTATAATTCTCAAATGAATTCAATGTGATTTAGTGGGGACACTAAGTCCATGACAGTTGCCTGACTGGGTTTCAGATCTCAGCCCTGGCATTCTCTAGCTGTGTTACCTTGAGTGAATTACAACCTTCCCGAGCCTCAGTTTTCCTGTGTGGATAAAGAGAATGAGAATACTTAAAGCGTTATTATGACAAGTAGGATAATATATGTAAAGGACCTGATACATGACACCAGCAGTACATAAAGATTTCTTTTGTTTGTTTGTTTTTTGTTTTTGTGGTACGTGGGCCTCTCATTGTTGTGGCCTCTGCCGTTGCGGAGCACAGGCTCCGGATGTGCAGGCTCAGCGGCCATGGCTCACGGACCCAGCCGCTCCGCGGCACGTGGGATCCTCCCAGACCGGGGCACGAACCCGTGTCCCCTGCATCGGCAGGCGGACTCTCAACCACTGCGCCACCAGGGAAGCCCAGATTTCTTTTTTTTTTAATCAATGCTAAATATTATCCCTTTTTAAAAAATTAATTTTTATTGGAGTATAGTTGATTTACAATGGTTTGTTAGTTTTGAAGATTTCTGTAACTCCACATCCTTGCCGAAACCGGGACTGATCCAGCTACTAATTTTTACTAGTCTAATAGGTTCTATCAAAATAAAGATTTTGTTTCAGAGACAGAAACACTGCCCAGGTTCAACCAGAGAAACAGACCCAGTAGGAGACATATATTAAGAGATTTAATGCACAGAATCTACATGTACAACTGTGGAAGATGGCAAGTCTGGAATCCACAGGGCAGATCTTCAGGAAGGGCAGGCTGATGTTCCAGTCAATAAGCAGAACTTCTTCCTCAGGGACACCCCGGTTCTCTTCTTAAGGACTTTCAACTGACTGGCTCAGGCTCACCCAGATTATCTAGAATTAATCTCCTTTACGTATCAATAAAATCAACTGATTATAGAGGTTAATCACAGCTACAAAATACCTTCACAGCAACACTTAGTGTTTGATTGAATAACTGGATACAGATTGACACATAAAACTGACCATCACATAGTCCAACTTGTATTTTAAGAAAATCATTCTGGGGATGGGAGGAAGGCTGAGTTGAAGGAGAGAGAACCTGGAAGCAGAGAGACGAATAGAGAAACCAGAGCATTACCTTAAGGGAAGGGTGATGAGGACCTGAATTAAGTAGTGGCAGCTGAGGTAGAAAGTCAGAAGCGACTTAAAAGGCCACACTCAGCTTGTTGGGACTAAGTGACCTGGTATGAACAGGGTTGAGAAGAGAAGGAGAAGAATGGGCAGGATCAGGGGTGGCACCGAGTTTTCTGCTTGGTAGACTGGGTAGATGTGTTGCCGTTGACCGAGACAGGACATACACGGAGAGGAAAGAGTAGGCTTTAGGGAAAGTGATGGATTTATATTTTAACATAACAAAATGTGAGATGCCTGTGGAACACCCAAATAGAAGGACCTGGTAGGAGATTGGCACGAAGACTTTTAGCTCTTTAAAGAGGTCAGAGAGTTTCTGTAAAGAGAGGTTAGTGAAGCAGATCTACTTAAGTAGTTTTTTCTTCATGTATATATGGATAATGTTTCTGCTAAGTGGCTTTGGTACAGGGTGTGCTGTTGTGATGCCTTTGATAATGTTACATCAATGTAACCGCTCTGTGATTATTCCTGCTGCTGCAGTAAGTTAGCCCAGAGCAGAGACTGCTTTCCTGGTCGACTTTTGCAGGGACCTACCCGTCTTACAAGACTTTCTCCCT
Organism: Delphinapterus leucas; assembly: GCF_059928025.1. Classification (NCBI taxonomy): domain Eukaryota; kingdom Metazoa; phylum Chordata; class Mammalia; order Artiodactyla; family Monodontidae; genus Delphinapterus; species Delphinapterus leucas. The sequence continues at coordinate 37,994,808 of NC_143135.1, forward strand.
AGAGGTCAAGATGCCATTGTGAGGGTTAGGTCTTCAGGAGGAGCCCATACCTATGAAAGCTCTGTCTCCTGAGGAAAATCCAGGATGGAGTCACTAATTTCTGGGGAGTGATCTGAAAGCACATATACAAAGCATGATTAATGACTGCGTGCCAGCTCACAGCCCCCTAAAATAAGGCCAGCCCAGGCACGCTGTCTGGGAAGAAGCACCCTCTGCTTTCCCAATTTCCAATCCTAGACCTCCTCTGAACAGGTCTGCAGATAATGGATGGGGGTTTTGTGCACTGGGAGGTATGGGAACATGGGGAAGAAGAAGGAATGAACATTCACTGAGCACCTTCTATGTGCCATGCAGTATGCTGCGCACCTTCGATTAAAATGGTGACAACTAATGCTCACCAAGATTTGCCTTGGTGCAAATGGCTTGTATGGTGCAACTGGCATGTATGGTTTATTTTCTTCTATTTAATTGTCGCAGCAACCATATAAGATGGGTACCATTATGAACCACATTTTAGAAATGAGGAAATCAAGGCAGAGAGATGAAGTGACTTGCCCAGGGTCGTACAATTGGTAGATATCTAAGGTGGGATTTGAAAAAATGTTTTGATTCTGATGCTGCCTGTCTCTGATACTGACACAGCCACTCTCCCCTCCCTGGTCCTGTCATTCAGGGGAGCAAGACTACAGGGTTCTTTCTCTAATAGTTCTTACAGATTTCTGTCTTCTCAACTTTAAGGAGCAGGTGGGTTGGAGGAAGTACTGGGTGGGGATTAGGACACACTTAGGTTCCTGTCCCAGCCTCTGTCTGACTTTGGACCTTAGACCTTAACCTTTTGTTAAGGTTCATCATATCTATAAAATAGACATACTAACATCTGAGGATCAGATGAAGAAATTGCTAGGAAAGTGTTTTTGTAAACTTTGGGGGTTATTCTGTTGCATCTGTACCTACTGCCTTGCTTTTCAGAATATCCTCTTGCCTGTTATCTTCCCTAACCCTGACTCCTCTTATCCTTTATTATGATTTATGACATTTTTATCAGTTAAAAGTCTCTGATAATCATGCCTTGAGGCAGGAGGCCACTAAAATTCTTATATAAATAATTTCACCTCCCTGGGCCAGCTGGAGGGGGCAGGGAGGTATAGCAGATTTAGCAGCTGTTAAAGCTATAACCAAGAGAAGTCTTCTTGTCAGTCACAGGAGTGAATCATTCAAATGGCTGCTTTGCTGAGTCCTTCCCAGAGCCATAAGGCAAACTGGATAGCAGTGTTGCTTTCATCACTCACTAAGCCTAAAATGAAGCTCAGCTTCTTACTTTGAAACGTAGCAGGCATATATATTTGAAAGAGCATGGGTTCTGGATCCAGCATTGCCACCTACTAGCTAAGTGACCTTGGGCAAGTCATACTGCCCAACTGGGCCTCAATTTCCACATCTATAAAATAGGATTGATAATACCTGCCTCACAGGGTCATTGTACAGCTCAGATGAGACCATGGGTGTAAAGGGCCCAGTGTGTACCAAGTGCTCATTAGACTCTCAGTAATTCTTGCTGCCCTGAGTCTCTGAGCTGTGGGAATGAGCACCTTGGGGAGGTCGATTTAATGAGGGGTGAAACAATCTGGTTTCCAGAGTGCAAAGGCAGAGGACTCAGTAATAGACATTTGAATCACAGTTCTATTTTTAGTTCCATCCAGCCTAAGGTTTAAAAATGTGGTGTCTTCACCAAGGGGGGAAGGTGGTGGGATGAATTGGGAGATTGGGATTGACACATATACACTAAAATGTATAAAATAGATAACTAATAAAAAAAAATTTTTTTTAAACGTGGTGTCTTCCTCATGTGTCCCTTCCTCCTTTCTGTGTAAGCAGTGGAGGGTCAGGGTGAGGAGGGGATTGCCCAGCATCTCCTGCCTTGGCAATGCTGTCTTTCTCCTCACTGGAATCCAGCACGGTCGCCTTGGTTACCATCAGCTTCAAGGGAATCCGTGCAAATGCTTGAACACGAGTGTTTTACTCTAGTCTTCAGTCTTCTAGTCTTTACTCTAGGTTCTCTCACTGCCAAACTGGCCTTCAACTTAAAACTTTGGAGGAATTTCATCCATCACCCCTGCTCATGTTCACAGTGTGGCTGACTTCATGAATTTAGGTTGCGGCAGTAAATATTTTTCCAGCAGGTCTTGTTCTCCAGAGGCACACATGCCCCACAGAGTCCGCCAGCCTCAGAGCTCTGGAGAGCCTCCTGGCGCTCACGCGACGTAGAAAAGGAATGCAGACTACTGGGCACCCAGGGGGCACATAAGAATAATAATAATAGCAAATGTTATTTCATGTCTTTCTTGCAGCACCCCTCTGGTAGGCTGGAGTATGGTTTAGTGGCTAAGAGCACAGGGTTTCAAAGCAAAGAGAACAGGGTTTGAATCCTAACTCTGCAACTTAACACTGTGTGGCCTGGGCAAATTACTGAACTCTGAGTATAGGTCTCCTTATCTGTCAACTGGAGATAATAGTACTCATCCCACAGGGCTGTGAGGATGAGTGAAAGAATGCATGTAGAGCCTCAGCACAGGGCCAGGTACACAGTAAGCACGAAACACAACTGTGGCATCAGTTTTACAGCAGAGGAAACAGCAGCCCAGGAAGGTTAACTCATTTGTCTAAGATAGGCATTATCCCTATTTTATGTAAAAGGAAACTGAGGCTGAGAGGTCAAGGATCTTGCCCAGGTTATACAACTAGTAAGCAGCAGAATCTGAACTTTAAACCAGGTCTCCTGATGTTTTACCAGAAGCCTCTGGAAAACTGGAATAGATACCCCAAACCAGTTTATAACTGGCCCCCTGGTGGTGGAGCTCCAGCCCAGCCTCCCTTCTGCTGAATCCCTCTCTCTAGACATGGGTGCTGGTGAAACATGTGTGCGTGCACACACACGTTTGTATACAAATACATACATCTAAATGATGGAGCAGGAAAATGTCCTGGGAGACCATGATTCCCCTAGTGCTCAAGGGATACAATGTTTTAGTTAATGGATTTTCTCAGAGTATTAACCCCTTGGCTTCAGCTGTTGTTGAGGGTCATTTTGAAATGCATTGCAGCCATTCACTTTCTCATGCTAGAAGGGGCTGTCTAGTGAGCATAATTAAATCCTCCTTAAATGACAGAGAATCTTTGCAGAGTCTCCAGTCATCATTAGAATGACCAGTCGTCATGTTCAGGGCTCTAATAACAATCTGTACATCTGTCTGGGTCTCTTACACTCATTGTATCATTTAATCATGGCAACAGCCCTTTGTGTATGTTGGGAGTGAGGAGCAGGATGGGGACATAATTATCCCCATCTCACATGTAAGAGACAGGACTCAGCACGAATGCTTTATTGGGAATCATATAGCGTAAGAGTAGCAGAGCTAGAACTGAAATGACATTTGTCAAGGTAGGGCAGTAAAGCAGAAAAAAAATGGTTTTTGACTCAGACATACCTGGGTTTAAATCTCAGTTTTGACATTTACTAATGATATTGACCTTGAGCAAATTACTCAATCTCTCAGGTCCCAACATCTCTCATCTGTAAAAACAGGGAGAATAATAGTTCCCTTGCTGAAATTATTTTAAGGTTATTCCAAGTATATAATGCACGTAAAGCAGCTAGCGTTGTGCCTGGTCAGAGTAGGCCCTTAGCACATGGAAACTGTTATTATTCTGTCTCCTAGTCCAGTGCTCTTTCTGTTTTACCAAGATGTCCACTACTGTGATGTGGAAGGTTCAGGGGAATGGACTGACCTGTCTTGAGCCCATCAAACTCTAGAAGTGCCTTCCTGAAGTAAATATATTCTCATTAGCTTAAGGAGGGTGGGGTTTTTTTGTTTTATCTCTTTCTAGTAACAGAGCCTGAGACAGATTTTTATTCATAGGTAAACTTAAATAATTTTACATCACTACAAGAGGTGCTGCAAAGCAATAAAGTATCATAAATGGATGTTACTGATAGTGAATGCTCATAGTCTGGAAATGCTTTTTGGATCATGTAGGTCTGTCTTTAAAAATAAAAAATAAATATAAAATAATAAAAAATAAAAATAAATAAATATAAAAATATGCATAGAATTTGAATAGGAGAACAGGAGACATTTCATGTAGGGTCAAAGGTATGAAGGTAAGACAGTGTAAGATATGCTTGACTAGAACAGAAACTGTAATATAAGGGGAGCATACATGATACGGTTGGGAAAAAAGGCTCATATATAGAGCTTCACATGTGCATGTAAACATACACATATTCCTCTCATCTCTTACCCATGTACATTGCTAACCTAAAGTCCTTAGTTGGAAGTGATCAGAGGCATTGGCCAAATAGATCTTACTGCACTCAGCCTTGATCTGTGGGAAGGCAATATGATATAGAAGAAAGAGCCCTGGACCAGGAGTTAGGAGATTCCAGAATTGCTCTTGGTTCCGCCCCCATCCAAGTGTGGCTTGGATGAGACATGTAAGCTCCCTGGGCCTTACTCCTTCCTCATTTATAAAAATGGGCCACTTTCAGAAAATCCTTTGGAACTATTTATCAGGAGCCTTGAAGATGTCCATTCACTTTCATTTCTTAATTCATATCCTGAAACTGTCTCCTTAGGAAAGATCTTAAGTATGGAAAGAGCTTTATGGTTAAAGATGTCGATCACAGTGTTTTATAATTATTACAATTAGAAGTTGCCTAAATGTCCAACAATTGGGATTAGATAAATTTATGGCCCATCTGCTTGACTAAGTTGGTCACATAAAAATGAAAACAAAAAGGCATATGTTAAAAAAAATACTGGGAAAATCATACTTCCCAATGTAGGCAACATTCTTGAGGTCCTCTGGGATTCTTCACAATCTGGCTCTAGCCATTCACACCAGCATCCCTGTGCCACTGCTATTTACCATATATGATGACCTTACTATGGTGACCTTAGGACATTTTCCTAACAAACGCCCTTCTCTTTGTATGCCTTTTTTTTTTTTTTTTTTTTTGCGGTACACGGGCCTCTCACTGTTGTGGCCTCTCCTGTTGCGGAGCACAGGCTCCGGACGCGCAGGCTCAGCGGCCATGGCTCACGGGCCCAGCCGCTGTGCGGCATGTGGGATCCTCCTGGACCAGGGCACGAACCTGTGTCCCCTGCATCGGCAGGCGGACTCTCAACCACTGAGCCACCAGGGAAGCCCTCTTTGTATGCTTTTATATGTCCTGTCCATCCCTCCTGAAATGCCCTTCCCTCCCTTGTCCAGCAAGTGAACACCTGTTCTCCTTCTGGTCCAGCTTTAGATTTCCCCAACTTCTTAGAAAGAATCAATTGCTCCCTCATCTCTGTTTCTGTACATTTCATAAGGGACCTCTGAAACCTATGTATCATGTTAGTCTTCTGTGTCTATTTCTGTCTTTCTGTCTCCACACATAAACTGGACATCTCTTGAGGACCATATCCCCAGTACTTAGCAGAGGGCCTGGCATTTAATGGGCATTCAGTACGTGTTGATTGAATTATTTTTCACTTTTTCTTTTTCTATGTTTTCTGCATATTTTGTAATGACCCTGCTTATGCTCATAATGGAAGAAAAAAACAGTAATTCATTCATCCATTTATTTTTAAGGAGGTGACTGGCCTAATTCAAAGGTTCTCAAACCTGGCAGTGCATCAGAATCACCAGGAAAGCTTATTAAAATGCAAATTCCCACATCCCTAGACAGGCTTCCTGAATCCCAATGTCTAGGGCAAGGACCTGAATCAGTATCGTTAACAAGCCACTTGGTTATTGTGATGCTTAGCCATGTGTGGGACTCCTTGACCTAAGTACCTCTAAGGTGCTTTCAGCTTAGAGTCTTTCTCCTTCTTGGAGTGGCCTCCTGTCCCTTGCTACCCCTGCCATGAGAGGCTTCACCATGAGGGCATTGTGGAGCAACAGGCCAGACAACAGAGAATAGCTGTAATAGCTGCATTTATTGAGCATCTGTTCTGTGCCAAGGACTGCTTGTTTTATCTGTACAACAATACTCTAAGATCAGTTTCATTATCTCCATTTTACAGATGAGGAAACAGAGGCAAAGAAAAGTTGTGTCTTGCCCAAGGTTAAGTAACAAGAATGCAGTGGAGCTCATATTTGAATTCAGTTCTGTCAGGCTTCAAAGCGCAGGAACCAGAACCTCCCTTACTGCCCCTTCTCTGCCTCCCACTGAAGGTATCCCGGCAGGGCCAGGTGCAGCCCTGCTGTGTGCAGATATGCCAGGTGGGGTGGGTGGGCCCTGGAGCCCCTGCCCTCTGTGCAGACGTGTGGGATTAGCATGCTTGGGCAGCCATGCGCCACAGAAGTCGGGACTCCTGCTCACCAAATGTGCTCTGACACCCACCCACCTGTTTACTGGGTGCAGTGAAGCAGCGGAATTCAATTTGCGGCAGTGACCTAAGAGGGGCTATTTTTAGTAAGAAAGTAGGTCAGGGGCTGCAGTGGTGCTGCCTGAGAAATGAGCAGCCTCCCCTCTCACCGGGAGGCTTGTTCACTTCTCACGCAGACGGTGTGGAGGTGCAGAAGGCAGACCCGACATCCTCACATGACTGCAGTCATAATCGTCACTGCGGAGCCACTTGGGGGAAACACACATACTTCAAAGACACAGAGGTTCTTGTCTGGGTTTGCCTAGGTCCTGGCCCCAGTCTTCCTCGAGAGATTAGAATCCCTTCGGGGAACATCTCGAACATGATAGGAGGCTCATGTATTGTGCTCCTGCTATGATTTTGGGTTTGGTATGCATTATCTCATTTAATCCTTGCAAATACCCCTGCAAAGTAGATATTATTATCCCCATTTTGCAGATGTGGAAACTGAGTCACAGGGAAATTGAGACTTATGCAAGAGCACACAGCTCATGTGTAGTGGAGCCAGATTTTGAATCCTGTGTGAGACTTCAAAGCTGATAACCGCATGAGCAGTTCATCAAACCATGCTGGAGGTGATTTTTTTAAATTACCACTCTACCTCTGCCCCATTTTGCTTGGTACTTCAGAGAAAGCAGTAGAGATGGCTTTCTCCAGCTGGACTTATCTGAGTCAGACAACCTACTCCTTCCAGGACAGGAAAGGGTACGCAGATGTCTTCCCCAGAGAGGAGAAAGTACGTTTCTACATACTGCTGCCCAATCACTGAAGCCAGTAGTTGCCAAAAACAAACCAACCACCTGATTTCCCTGGGCCTGGAGTGTCTCAAAATGCTCTGTCCCATTGGCTCTGCCACATCTTAACTGCAGACCTGTGGCAAATTGCAGGGCACTCATTGGCGATGCACAGGCGGACACAAGCTTGTTAACAGAATGCAGTAACTGACACATCGTGATTCATTATGCACAGCACGGAGGACTATAGCAGAAGCCCACTTTGTGGCCGATGGCTGCTGGCACCACCAGCCTTGAGAATTTGTTCCTGGCTCTGTCCTGGCTCTCCAGCTGGAAAGCACCATACCTTCAGGGCCAGAAGCAGTCTGAGGCTCCCGCCTTATCCTCCCTCCCTCCCTCCAGGCAAGGAGTGAGGATATTTCCCCTGTCCCCAGGCTGCATAATCTCTGAGGGAGGTTATTTGTTCACTCACTTATTCAACATATATTTTTGAAAATGTGCCAGGCATGTCACAGAGAACAAAACAGACAGTTCCTAACCTCACAGAACTTACAGTCCCTCTCTGGGCCTCAGTTTACTTATCATCAAATGGGTAGGGAAGAGAAAAGTGGATTGCTCAATCTCTTCTAACTAAGATTTCAGAATCTATGATTCTGGATTATAGTGTCAATCTTAGTCATTTGTATCCAATGCCGAAGGGAAAAAAATGAAAATCTAGAAGTTCAGAAGCAAATGGGAACCACGGACATAAGCTAGTTAAATTTCTTCACTTACAGATGAGAAAAATGAGGCTAAAAGAAGAGCGTGACTTACCCAGTGGCAGAGCCAGGCTAGGGTGGCCGGTGCCCGCTGAACCCAACCCTCACCTCCAGCCTTCCAGAGGCTGCCTCCTCTCTCAGCACACTGATGACCCCCTCGTGGAACCCTTTCTACATCTGGCTTCTCTAACGCTGAACTTTCCTGAGCCTCTCCTACCTAAATCGCCAACCCCTGCTTCTGGGCTCCCTTACCAGCCTCAGAGCCTGCGGCCTGGGAGTGGAAGAGGAAGGATTAGCTGTGCCTCAGAGGTAGCTAACCTGATAGCTGAGCCTCAGAAGGTGAATAGAATTGGATTCATTATACCAAGACCTCCAAATAGATGGCCGAGAAGGAGTGGAAACAGAGCAGGTAGAGTTTGCTCTGAGCTCTCAAACAAGCAGATACAGACAAACCACGGTGAACCTAGAAGGGAAGGGGAGCCGGTGGCAGTGGCCGGGGAGCAGTTGCGCTGTGAGCTCACAGAAGCCGCGCAGAGGGGCCGGCCTCCCCTCGTGCCGCAAAGCCCCTCTGTACCTCTGCTCTTTGCCTGTGTCCTCCATTTAGCCCGTGGAAAGAATCTCAAGCGGGGAAGAAGAGAGGATCTTTCTGATGATCTAGTGGGGTGAGGGGATTGAGTTCACAGCAGAGAGGTCAGCAGTGGGAGGCACAGCACTTTTTCAGTGACCAGAATGTCACTCCGGGTGGGGAAGATGCTGTGGGTAGACAAGGCTGTAGCCAGCTCCTAAAGTGCCTGTTTGTCTGTGGCTTTCCCCTTCTCTCCATCACAGTCTGGGAACCAGTACCTTGAAGCACTTGATTAATTAATAAGTTTTCTGCACTATAATGATCCCCTAGGTTGGAGGTGCTCAGAGGTAGGAGGGTAGGTCAAATGTAGGTCAGAGGCGAGCAGAGGATGAGAATGCTGTTCTTGATTATGAAAACCTATATCCATTTTGTGTATCCATGTATAATTTTAGTCTCCTAAATTGATCTGTATTATTTTCCACACTGTACTTTTGTAGAACATAATTTTCCAGTAGGCATGTAACATCATTCTCAAAGAACTATCTAATGCGTGTACATAAAATATGCCATATGTGCACTTATAAATGTATATATCATGCTTAAAAATAAATCATTCTGAATTTTTGAAAGATGACTTCAAGTCACTTGGCTGTGAGGTGGAAACATAAGTCTGAAGCATTGACTCTTGTGTGTCCTTGGGCTGCTCACTTTCCCTTTCTGCCCCTCTGCTCTCATACCTACAGAGTGAAAGGGTTGGATCAGTGTGGTTTTGCTCACCTGGCCTGTGAACCAGTTCTGTCGAATCACTTGAGATGATTGTTAAATGTACAGATTACTGGGCCCAATTGCAGATCTGTAGAATTGGGAATTGAGTACTTGCAAATTTTTAGTTCTAACAATCCTCCAGGTGACTCCAGGTCATGCAGCCAGGTTTGGAATAGTTATCTTCCGAGAACCCCACTGGTTCTGTTTTAGAATCCTCTGCCTTCTCTTTCTTGCTCAGTTTTCCTGATTTTCTCTAATCTTTTTTTCCCTAGAGAGCTCCCCTCACTAGACTGTGAACTTCTCAGGAGCAGGGCCACATCTTGCCCACCTCTGTATCCCTGGAATCCAGTACAAAGCCTGGCACACAGGAAGTGCTTAGTAAGCAGAAGGAGGGAATGCATGGGCTTTCGTGGCTTCGCTACCATTTGTGCACATCCAAGTAGTTTCCATAATTTTTCCTGTAGACTCAGTCATTATATATCTTCTGATACGATAAAATGAAAAAAACCAGATTTTGGAAACTAACAAAAATGGATGTGAATCTCAGTTCTACCTCTTCTTGTATAGTAATTTATTCCAAGTCATTTAATCTCTTTAAACTGCAGATTCCTTGATTGTATAATAAGGATAAAGCACCTGTTGCTCAAGCTTGTTGTGAGGATTAAATTACTACACGAGCATATGCATGTAAAAGTGCTTGACATTAAGTAGGAACTCAGATACTTTAGTTGCTCTCTTCCTTTACATGGAAGAAACTCATAAGACTCAGAAGAATGGGTCATCCCCAAGCCAGCCACTGAGGATGAAATATGGTCTTTTATCATCCCCTGGCTTCCCGGGACCCTGAGGCTCTGACTGAGGTCCAGGCCTTGCTCAGTCCTGAGCACATCAGAATTCGGACTTAGAATCTCCTGACTCCAAATGCAGTGTATTCTCTCTATTACTCTGCTACAGGGAAATAGAAAAAGAAGTAGCAAAAGAAATTCAAGGAACTATTATAGGTTTGGGTTCCCCATGCAGGCCTGATGTCTGGGCTTGCAGTGAGAAACCGAGGCTCATTTAGAGGGGTTAGTTTCCAGGGCCGAAGATCTTTGGGTTGGTTTTGTTAGCACATCAGCTCCCCTCTCCACACACTCTGGGCTGGAACTGCCACAGCATGCTGCTCTACATAAAAGTCTTTTTTTTTTTGGCCGTGCCCCTCGGCTTGCAGGATGTTAGTTCCCCAACTAGGGATCGAACCCGTGCCCTCAGCAGTGAAAGCGCAAAGTCCTAACCACTGGACCTCCAGGGAACTCCCCTTAAAAGTCTTTTTCAAACCAAGTCCAGCTGTTTTATCCCCCAAAGGGCAGCCTGATTCGTTGTCCTCCGGGAAAAATGGAAAATGGTTATCCCTCCCCACGATGCCTCCAGCACCACAATAACAACAACAGCCGCCCTTTACCAAGTGCCTCCTGTGCTGAATCTTCCCTGTGCTGACATCACTATGAGTAGGTATTATTAGCTCCATTTTACAGGGGAGCAGGTTGTCATTAAGACTGTAGACTTCAGAATTAGACTGAGGTTCAAGTCCTGGCCCTACCATGTTCAAGCCAACCCTCTCTGAGTCTCAGTTTCTTTATCAGCAAAATAGGATTAGTAATGTATACCTCATAGTACTATAAGGACTGTGTGAATACCACATGCGTGGTACTTGACATAGTGCCTAACACATGGTAAGGAAATCCTCCATCAATGTTAACTGTGGTGATGATGACCCATGACAGTGATGGTGACAATGCCATGATCTCTTGATCTATAGAAGGTAGGCCATCATAGTAGATACTAGAGGGATGAGGAGAGATGGCAAAAAAACCCAGTAGTTCCTAAGACAAACTCAACAGAACCTCAGGAATGGTGTTGGAAAGAAACATGGTGTTATTGGTTGGAATAAATTCAGGGAAGAGCTGTGTTTTACTTATTCATTTAGTGTATTTTTATTGACTACCTACTATGTGTCAGGCCTTGTGCTAAAAGCTGGAGATATAATAATGATACAACAGATATGATCTCTGCCTTCAAGGAGCTTACAGTCTCATGGGGGAATCAGACAGTATTTAAAAATTTTATACTAGGATAATTATTAAAATAATTATAAAATTACAAACTAGGATAAAAGCTATGAGACAAAGGGACAGGTTGCCATGAAAGTATATAACAGGGGTCCTGACCTACTTCAGGTGCTCAGGGATAGTTTTACTGAGGAAGTAACACTGAGCTGAGATTTGAAGGATCATTAGGAGTTTATTAGATGAGGGAGTGAGTGAAGTAGAGAAAAGCTTCCTAAGCATATGGACCAGTATGGCCCCTAAGGTGAGAGGCAGCTTAGTGCTTTCAGAGAACTGAGAAGGTCAGTGTGACTTCAGTACAGAGAGTGGGAAGAGTGTGAGACTGGAGAGGGAGATCAGGGCCTTGCTGAGGATTTTGTTTTCTCCTTATTCTATTATCACGGGGACAATTGAAGGATTTGGAACAGAGGTTATTATACATGTGTGTTGCACATGTGGGGAGTGATATGACCAACTTGGTATTTATAAGAGGTATTTTTGGCAGTGGTGTTGAGAATGGGTGGGAGGGTACAAAAGTCACTGTTGGGAAACCAGGTAAGAGGAAGCTTTGCATTAGTCCCCCCCCAAAATAACGCTGGATTGGGCTGAGTAGTGACATCAGAGGTGAGGAGGGAGAAGGGGTTTGAGATATTTAGGAGGTAAAATTGGCAAGACTTGATGATGGACCTATGAAGAAAGAGGAAGTAGGAAGGACAGCTCCCAGGTTTCTGGATATACAAATGAATTATGGCCCTGCCATTCTAAGCTTAACCAAGCAAACAAACAAAAAAGCTGAAAAAGATAAGACCAGATTTGGGTAGAAAGATCTTGATCTGCTTTTGAACACATTGCATTTGAGGTGCCTTTTAGACATCCAGATGTAGATGATCCATGCCTGGGGCTACCAATGGTAGGACATAATAACCTTAGAATGCCTTTGGGCGCTCTGACCAAGATCCAGGCTCTCTGGGGGTCAGGCTTGTTTAGTCCAGTTGGTCTGAGGACTCATGATTTGCTTCTCACCCTTCGTGGTTCTGTTTCCTTACTAGAATATCCTGAAAAGGGGTGTCAAGAGAGAATTCAGCCCAAGGGAGGGGTACAAACAGTCTGGGGAGAGAGTCAGCTTCTCCAGGGGAAACAATTCAGATATTGATACATATTGTCTTAGGTGTTTATTTCCCCAAATCTGTGGTTGAGATATTTGTGTTTGATGTGTGTGCATTTCTTTATTCATTTATTAATTAAAATATTTTCTATTAATATCTATCTACAATATGGCAGGCACAATGCCAAGTCAGAAAGGACGCCTGGTTCTTTGGGAAGTGTCATCCCCAGAACCTTTCTGGCATTGCTGTTCTTGTGATCAGAAAGAAACCACATAGGATGCTGCCTTTTTTCTGAATACTAAATCTCCAGGATGCTGACTGCTGACTTTTATCAAGGGGCCATGTCCTTGACTTCAGAGAGTTGGTTTGTCAGGGGCTCCCTCTGCAGCTGAGACTCCCAGATCTGTCTCTGGGCTTCCTCTCTTTCGCAGAGTCTCCCTAGACAGGATCTGCATCAATGCCAGTTCTTTACTGTGAAAGGGGCACAGCTGGGCAGCCTGAGCTCCAACCCCCCATGCCCACGCCTGGGCCACATGTTCCTATTTGTTGTCCGAGAGCATCTTTCTGTGTCCAGGTGATGGCGAGAGAAGTGGCAGTGCAGGCTTTGTGTCCTCGTCTGAAATGGCTGAGGAAGTGGGACTGGGGGGCAGAGGGGGGAGAGCAGAGGAGTGACTCATTCAGCCCTGGCACCACGTGATAGGATCTGCGAATACCCATGTGCAACAGATACATGCTGTAAGAACATTTGTCTTGTGAAAATCTAAACTCACGAGCCACATGAATTCAGGACAGTGATTACCATCATGAAAGGGAGCATAGTGTCCTTTCAAAAATCCTCTAGTATATTTAACATGCAGTGCAGTGAGGGAGGGGAAAAACTACGCCAATTTAGGCACTTGGGGGAAGTTGACATTCCCTATGTCAGTGGAACAAAGAACTTTGTACAACTGGAGTGGATGGTGAGCCCCTGTTTAGGGGCTATGTTCCTGCAGAGGGTGACCATATGTCAGGAGGGACAGAGAGACTCCTTCCCAGGGTGGGATGGTAGACTGAGAATTGCATCTCTAAGATTCTCTGATTCTTGGCTTTGCTTTTCATCTTGAAAAGTAAGTCTGCCTTAGGCAAGTCTGCCAAGGATGGAAGTGTCCTTGAAGTCGGAAGGACCTTGGCTAAATCCCAGCTCTGCCTCTCCTAACTGTGTGACTTGGGCGAGTTGCTGTCTGAACCTCCTTCTCCTGGTCTGCAAAGCCAGGTCCATAATACTTTGCAAAGTGTGTGTACAAGGGTCAAATGAGTTAAGCCTAGCAGCCAGCACCCCAGGATATAAGACAGGGGAAAGCTTTGCGGAGCCCCTAATCAGCGGATCAGCTGTCAGCGCTCGTGTGTGCGCACGGCCTGGGTCTGCACACTCTGGTCAGAGAGAACATTCGTTGCTCCCCAGAGCACAATGCAGGGCATGTGCCAGCTCGCTGGCAGCCTGGGGCTGGGACACACTGTCCTATTTCTGCCTGAGGAGACATGGGCTTAGCAAGCAGTTAGCCCACCTGGCTTAAGTTTCCCCAGATAACTCAGTCCTCATTACAGAGAAATCCTTTCAGGTTCCAAGGGTGGCATGTTGCTGCAATCTGACCCCTGTAAGAATTCTGGCTATGTCCCCTTCTCACGCCAGCTCTTTCCTAAAGCTGATTTTGTGAGGAGTTATTTTCCTAATGTGTTGGATAAAATCCTGATGCATGTTTCTGATGGTGTCTTAGGAGGTTCACACTGTTTTTATTTTCCGGGGGAGCATTAACGAGTTATGGACTAGCCTTTGGATGGAGCTAGCACAGTCACTGTCAACTCAAGGCCATTTGCTGCCTGCAAAATTCTTGGTACCCCAGGCATGGCTCTGGCTTCATTGTCACCATCTAGCACACGTGAATCATGCCATCCCGAAGACAGTTGTCCCGGTTCAGGGTGCCTATCACAGTCATCACAGCTTCCATCTGCACATACAATGCAGATTCATATTCATTGGTTATTTTCTCCTCCAACATCCCTGCAGGCTCTGTAGGGTGGAGTTCTTGGCCCCTTTATTCCGATTAAGAGGATATGGCTCTTGCGCGGCACCGTAATTTGTCTGACGTCACGCAGCTGATTACTGGCAGAGCTGTTTTTCAAATCCTGGTCTTTTTAAGGGGCAGCCTGACAGGGTGAAACACCATCCAGCATTTGCATCTCATCTATGACATTCATGAGCTTTGTGACCTTGCACATACTAGTCATTAGTATTATAAATTGTTATCAACATTAGTGGTAACAGTGAAGTTTCCAAAGCATCCAGCATGGTGATAGGTGCTCTGCACCTTATCTCATTGCATTCTGCCACTAGACATTAGAGATGGGTTTTATTATTATCTGTTTTACAGATAAGCATCCTGAAATTCAGAGAGCTAGAGTAACTTGTCTGAGCCTCAGTTTCTCTATAAAATAAGGATATTAATACCTCCCTGGGAGGGTGATTACGAGGACTGAATGAATGTGTGTAAACTGTGTAGCACAGGGCCTACAATGGATGAGGCACTCAATCAATGCTTCCTTCCTTTCTCTAGTTCCCCCTCTGACTCCTAATCCAGTGGTCTTTCCATTGCATCCCATTTAATCCATTTAGAAGCTGAGGTCATGCTGAAGTCCTTTCATAGCTTTCTCTCTCACTCTTTTCCCACCCCCCAGGGGTCACTTCAAGTCTCTGATCTGAGCTGTCTGTCACATACCGCCTCTTTAGTCTTCTGCCAGTTCAGGAAGCACTGTCTTTTCCTGGCATGCTGCTCCACACCCCTGACATTTGCCCCAGGGCTATATGTGCTGGAACCCTAAAGCCTGCCCTGGCCTCTCCAGCTGCAGGACACTCCCCTTTCCTGACTTTCTTTAAGACAAACTCAAGGGGTTTTCTTTATTTTGGCATCTTGCCTGAAACCTTCATGTTGTGATGTGTTTCATGAGGGCTGGCACAAGGCAGTGACCTGGAACTCAGGTCTCCTGACTTCCAGCGTCATGTTCTACGGCGTATTATTTAATGTTTAAGAAGCATATGCAGTAGGTCATGGGCAAAAATAGGAGCCCTGTCTTTGGGGATCCTCAGAAATGTATTTCTTTGGCTCGGCTCTCAATAAATGTTTATTTAGCACCCACTCTCAGCCAGGCCCTGGGTGTGGCAGTGAAGGAAGCAAGCAGATCTGTCCTTCGTGGAGCTTTCCCAGAGCTCACATTCTAGGGTGGGAGGTAGAGAATAAAAACGTGAAGTAAGTTGGAAAGATAATTTGAGATTTTAAGTTTCATGAAAGAAATTAATTGGGCTGCGGGATAGAGAGTACCTGGCAGGTGTTTTGTGCACTGTGATTAGGTAGGGTGGTCAGGGAAGGACTCCTTGAAGAGCTGCCATTTTGAGCTGAGATCTTCAAGGAAAAGCTGGGGCAGGAGGATTCCAGGCTGAGGGAGCAGCGAGAACAAAGACCCAGGGGTGGAAAGGGCTTGGCTGTTCTAGGAGTGAAATGGAGATCTGGACGACTGGGACACAGCGCCCGAGGGAGGAGGGAGGAGGGAGAAGGTCGGGAGCTAGAGGATGTTGGGTCCCGGAGGCCAGAGAGTTTGCATTTCTGGATCTAGTGGGAAGCCACGGAAGGGCTTTAAGCAGAGGAGTGATGCAATCTGAAAGAAAGCTGAGGTGGCTAAGTGGAGAATGGATTGTAAAATGTGAACGAGGAAGCAGAGATACCAGTTAGCAGGCTGTTACAATAGCCCAGGAGAGTTGACAGTGGCCTGGACTGGGTTATGACAGTGGAGACAGAAGCACATCAGTTTGTGATTATGCTGAAGTTAGGACAGCAGGGCTTGGTGAAGGATTAGATGAAATAATCCATTCTGCTCAATCTATTCAGTACCATTTAGCATAAATCAAAGTGATCCCTAGTTTCAGTTCCTAAACTGGGGGTTGAGGGGAACGACAGACATCTGGCGGTGTGTAGACTGGAGAGGTGACGGACCTGACTGCCAGGATGTACCTCTGCAAGTTTGAGAGACCAGAGATAGAGGCTAGTCCTTGCATCTCTGAAAGACAGCTTGGAGGAGTGAAAAGGGGAGATTTTCCAAAGAATTCATTCGTTCAGCAGTCCTATAGCAAGTGCCTTATCCGTGGCTGGTGTTCTGCTGGTGGTGAGTAAGATAGGGCTCTGCTCTTTAGCACCTCCCTTCTCTTGGGGGAGATAGAAATGTAAACAGACAAATCTCAGTGAGTCGGGATAATGACAAAGGGATGAAAAAGGGGATGTGGGAACATGAAGGAGAGGACTTTTCATAGGGGAAGTAAGGGAAGGCCTCACAGAGAAATCGGGCATCAAAGGGGTTAGGAGGAAGAACATTTCAGAAAAGGGAATAGCATTTGCAAAGGCCAGAATCCTGAAAGACGGCGGTATATTCAAGAAACAGAAAACAGCTGAGTGTGGCTGGGGTTTAGAGTGTATGGTGGGGAGGAACAGGCTGGTATTTAAGGTTGCTGACTGCTCTGCAAAGTGCCTTGTGTGCCATACTGAGTGTATTGGACTTAATCCTTTACACATCCAGGGACCAATGGAGGTCTTAAAACCAGGGTCTAGATAATGGAAAGCACATAGCTGCCCCATACCTGCTGCGTCTGGATGCAGCCTCAGGAGTGTTCTTATCACAGCTCTCCAGGCAGTCACTTCCCGTCAACCAGAATTGGCAGGGGATGAGGCCTATTTGCCATTCCCGAAAGAAGATGAGTCTGTGGGGGAGTTTAAAGAGAGAAGTGCTCTAGGACCAAAAACTACCTTTTATAGTTATCTCATCAGCCACAAGTATAAATTACCTACGTTGTGTAAGACCTGGAGGACAGTCAGAGAGAACCCAGCGTCCCTGCTGTTGACGGGAGAGTGGCTATTGGGCCAACAAAAGAAATAACAATCTAGCCTGAAGGAACATATTTCTGAGTGTGGCCATGGTTGTATGAACTCCAAGGGGGCAGTGCTGAGGCAGAAAGTACCAGGCTTTCAAGGAACTCTGGTCCACTAGCCCTTGAGTGGATGCACTTGACCTGTAGGGAAGTGCAGTATTTTAATAAATGCAAGGCCTTCTTGTCCAACTGACATTGGTCTTTTTCCCCAGGAAGCTCTTTTGAAAAGGCCATGTAGCTCCTTTGAAGAAGGTAAAATATCCTGGGCTGAGGAACCAGGAAATAACCATTAGTCTAAGAGTTCAATGATGGCTGTGATTGTCCTTGCCAGTTCCATATCCCTGGCACCCAGAACGGGACCTGGCACACGGTGTGTGCTTGGTGATGTTTGTTGAGTAAATTAACTAGGAGAAGAAAATAACCAACCAACCAACCAACCAAACATCCAACCTGGGTTCTAATCCTAGCTCTTGAATTTCATTTCTCTTAACTATACAATGACCTGGTTGGTCCCTATGGCCCTTCACATTCTGCTGTCCTAGGATTCGAAGTTGATGAATAGAATGGTTCAGAGCAAGCCAAGTCATCACTCATATTTCTGATATGCCTCAAATTTAATCAGAATAAAACATCAAAATGAAGCAATACTTTACAACATCTCAGATATGCCTTCTAAAAACAGAACCTGCGTCTGTCTCTGAGTTGTGAAGAAAATGTATTAGGTTATATTAAACAGCAAGATTGTCCTTTTTGTAGGAAAGAAAATGAATTAAATCTTGTCTTCCTGACTGGGGATTTTAATTGGGATTTGAGTCAATTTGATCTAAATTTGAGCATCCATCCAGAAAACATTTATTGACATCTGCTATGAGCAGGGCTTTGTGCTAGGCATGTGGGAGAGAGGAAGATGAACAAGACACAAGATGTACAAGAGCCTTCTAGGCAGAAACTGACAGTCTAGTCATCAAGATAAAACATATACACACTTGACTGTGACCCCAGGTAGACTGAGAATCAACAGGGACTGGACTAGGGGAGGTCAGAAGAGGAGACCCCTTCAAGCACATCATACAGGCAGGAAGCCTACCTCTTAACACACCACGTAGGGCTCAGAATTCACCGAGCCACCGTGGCCATGAGGATGTGCTCAGGGGCTGCCCAGAGCTCCTGGTTATTAGCCTACAGCCACCAAGTCGAGCTCCTCAGCACAAGCTGTTGTTGGCAGGGAAAATCACCTCAGGCATTCAGCCATTGGCCTTTATGAGCAATGGGGACACTGCGCCACCAAGCTCAGTGGCCCCTTTTTATGACTCACATCCTTGGGGCCAATTCAAGGAAAAAGTTGTTCACTGCAACAGGAATTCATATTTTTTCTTTTGCCCATGTTACCCTTTCTGCCTCAGCTCCCACTGAAATTCAAAATCTAACTAAAATGGGAGCATGTGCTTTCTGACATTCATTCAACAATCATTTGTCAAAACCTTCTCTGGGCAGGACCCTGTGCTAAGTGGTAGGAGACTATGCAGGCCCTGCCCTCAGGGAGCTGACAGAAGTCTGCAAGGACCAGGCCCAGGGAGAACTGTGATACCAGCTGTGAGAGGGGGCAGATGAAGTGCTCGCAGTCAGAGGGGAAAGAGTTTGCTTTTAGGCTTTAAAAAGGGAAAACCTAAAAGAGATCCATGGGATTTGGACCTCAAAAAACGTAGGGATCATACATATTGAAATAAATGTAGTAGGTTTTCTAAGATAAAATAATGACAAAAGCATTGAGGGAGCAAACAATTTCCAGGCATGTTTAGGAAACTGGGAATACTTCAGTTTGACTATAACAAAAGGAACATAAAGGAGAATAATGCTTTTAAAAAAAAAAAAAGTTGGGGCCTGAGTCAGTTTAGGCTGCTATAACAGGATACCGTAGACGGAGTGACTTAGACAACAAACATTTATTTCTTACAGTTCTGGAGGCTGGAAGTTCAAGATCAGGGTGACAGCATGGTCAGATTCTTGGTGAAAACCCTCCTTCTAGTTCACAAATGGCCTTCTTGCTGTGTCCTCACATGGTAGAGAGCAGAGAGAGAGAGAGAGAGAGAGAGAGAGCGCGCGCGCTCTCTTTCTTTTTATCAGGACACTAATCCCATCATGATGGCCCCACCCTCATCACCTAATCACCTTCCAAAGACCCCATCTCCAAACACCATCACATCAGGGATTAGAGTTTCAACATAATGAATTTTGGGGGGACACAAACATTTAGTCCATAGTAGGGCCAGATTATAGAGGGCCTCCTTAGATGTTCCAGGGTAAGGTAATTATATATTTAATTCTGTAGGCAATCAGGTGTCACTAATAGTTTTTAAGCAGAAGTGTGCATAAAATCCTAGGGTTGGAAAGGACTTTGGAGATGACCCAGTCCAGCCCTCCATCTCACACATGAAGACTGAATCCCAAAAAGGGGAAGTTACAAACCCAAGGTCAGACAACTAGTTAATGATGGAGCTGGAGCCAGGACCAGCACCAGATCCAGATCTTCTGGCTTCAGATACAGTGGTCTTGCTCTCTGTGATGAGATCTGCACCTTGGGAAGATAATGCGGCTTTCTAGTGGAGGTAGACTGGGAAAGGAGAGGCAAGCATCAGGCAGAGCTTTGGGAGACTTTTGTATAAAGTTTGGATGAAAGGCAACACCTGAGGTCTTTAGGGCCTTGGCAGTGGGCTGACAAGGAAGGAGCTGATGGGGGAGAAACACAGAAGTCCAGCCAGTGGAGCTTGGGTGAGGAAGGCAGATGGAAGGGAGAAGTCCACTTGTACTTGCTTCGGCTGCTGTTCTTTACTGAGTTGTCCCATTGGTTCCATTTGGTAAACTACCTCAAAGTGGACAGGGAGGGAAATAAATCCAAAATAGATGCACCAAACATCTTCAATATTTTTTTTTTTTTGGTCCCTCTTGCCTAGAGGACCTGGTCCTTTTCCAGAGCCTGGCCTTCCAGGTCGTGAGTCCTCAGCAATGTTATCCATTTACCAGCCAGCACTCTGGCTTTGTGGTTTTACGCATGGGACACTGGAGCTGCCATCATCGTCTGAGCGTCTCCGGTTTTAGGTTTCCTGCCAGGCCCTGTGAAGGTGATGTGCGTGTGACTTGCCTCCCATCCCATGACTCTAGGTTTAGAACCAAAGCCCTGAGATGACCTCCAGCAGACACTGAGCTCCTGACTTCTGACCTGAGGAAGGCTCTGGGCCAAGACCACCTGCCTCAGAACCTGGGAGCATGAAAATGCAGATTCCTGGGCTCCCCCTTACACCTACTGAATCAGAATTTCAGAGTGGGGGCCAGGAATCTGTATTTTGGACAAGTGTCCCAAATGATTTTTATGTACCTTAAAGATTGAGACTCTGCCTTAGGTCACTTAATTATTTTTCTGGGCATCAGTTTCCTTGTTTGAAAACGGGGAAATTATGTACTCAGTTTACTGTGAAAAAAGAAAAGCACTTGGGGAAAAATGCTAAAAGTTTTACATATATTTATAAAACTAATATATATGTATGTAAAATAATTACATGTATTACTAAGTTTACAATCTTGGGATCAAGAAAGTTTGAAACATTTCTCAGACTGAAATACACTGAAAACTGGTAAAAGGTCTGAGTGCTCCCACCTGGAGCATGTCTGCTTACCAAGCAAGAGAATATATGAATGAATACTTCCAGGAAAGATAAAACCTGAAGCAAGGTCGTTAAGCTTTCCCTTCAATATCCTCCACCTCATGCATTCAGTCAGCATTATTCACTGAGTGCCTAATATGTGTCAGGGCACTGTGCCAGGCTGAGTATAGAGATAAATAAGACATGGTCCCTGACCTCGAGGGGTTGGAGATCAATATGGAAATGAATGTTCAATACGATGTGATAAGCACTGGCTCCAGGGTGGGTAGAGGGGTGGGTATTACTGCTCTGGCGACAAGAGCAGGAACCAGCTGTCAGGGAAGGTGTCACCAGCGAGGTGACCCCAAAGCTCTGTCTTGAACACAGGTACAGTTGTTCCAAGGAGAGCCCCTTTCATAGTCCTTGTCACTCACTGGCTGCCTTGTTTCATTCCATCAAATTCTCTCATCAGTTTCCTCCCCTCCTCCCCCATCAAACCAGTCTCAGGGACCCAGTTTTTTCCATCTTCACTGTACGAAAGCCTGCTTTCACGCTAAGTCAATTCTTAGGTTTAGTCATAAACACTGGGGTTTAAAACAATGCTTTTTTTTTGGAGAGGGTGCAGTTTACATTGTTACCGCCAAATGTTACCCCCAAACAAAGCTCTATTGGAGATTTGTTTGTTTCTGTTTGTCTTTTAAAAAAAAATTAATTTATTTGATTGCACCGGGTCTTAGTTGTGGCAGGCAGGCTCCTTAGTTGCAGTACACAGGCTCCTTAATTGCAGCATGTGAACTCTAAGTTGTGGCATGCATGTGGGATCTAGTTCCCTGACCAGAGATCAAACCCAGGGTCCCTGCATTGGGAGTGCAGAGTCTTATCCACTCCACCACCAGGGAAGTCCCTGTTTGTTTGCCTTTTACATCAGCTAGCTGGTAGGAGAGGTGTTGTGCTTGGTTGGTTAGTTGTTTTTTCGGGGGAAGAGGATTGGTGACAAGTGGTTTCCCCCAGCCCTTGTTATTTTACATAAATTATTACTATTTTGCTTATCTGTAAAGAATTAAGGATTAATACATAGTCGAAGTTGAGTTGTATAATGGCCTTCTTAGTGTTTTAAGGTAGAAAAACAATAGGTAGTGATTCAGACCCTAAACTGAGATAGCCCTTCAAAATTTATAAAGTGTCCTAACCAGGCATGTCCTTCCTACTCCAAAGGTGATCCCCAAGTTCTCAACCTCGACCTTGGCCCGCTCTGAGTAGAAATGCAGAACCTCAAACTAACTCATGGTTGCCAGGGGGTAAGGGCGGGGAGGGACAAATTGGGAGATTGGGATTGACATGTACACACTACTATATATAAAATAGGTAACTAATAAGGACCTATGTATAGCACAGGGAACTCTACTCAGTACTCTGTAGTGGCCTGTATGGGAAAGGAATCTAAACAAGAGTGGATATATGTATATGTATAACCAATTCACTTTGCTGTACACCTGAAACTAATGCAACATTGTAAATCAACTATACTCCAATAAAAACTAAAAAAAAAAAAAACCAAAGGAAAGAAATGCAGAACCTCAGGCCCTACCTGAGGCCTGCTGAATCAGAATCTGTATTTTAACAGGATTCCCTGGCAACTCATATGTACATTAAAGTTTGAAAGATACTCTGAAGTTAGTGAGTTATCCCCATTTATTGATTAAGACACTAATGTCCAGACAGATTAAGGAACTTGCCCAAGATCACATAACAAGTATAGGATTATCCTGGTTTATTACATAATAAGCCAGGATTCAAGCCCTGGTCTCTCCAATTCCAAGTTCAGCATCTGTCCACTGTACAGCTGGGCTTCTTTGTACCATATTAATTAAGAACACTTCTTGAGTAGTTCATGACCAATGAAGAGGGGAAACAATGATAATTTTTCAAGGTACAAGTGTGTCTTCTTGAGAGCTGCAGGAGACAAGGAGAGTCAGAGAGCTCACACACTGAGCTTTAACTTTACGCCAGGCATGTAGCCTTGTCTCCACTTTACAGATGGTGAGACTCTTTAGCATTTTACTGAGCATACCAACCTGTAGGGACTCAGGAAGGTAGGGTTGAAAGTGGTATTTAAAGGTCTGATACTAGGACTTCCTGGATCAGAGGACAAGGAATCAGAGAGATTGTGAACATTTTTTTTTTCATACTTGAAGTAAGATCCTCTTCCTGTACGAGGCCAGCTTCTTCCTTGACTAATCAGGTTTGGTGGCTGCTTACTCCCTCCAAAATCAGGAATTCAGGAATTCAATCTTTGGTCACTTGGAGCTCCTCTTGATTTATGAACAGCTCTGTCTCGTAGTGTAAAAGTGGTTTTCCCAAAGAGGGAAAAAATAGCTTAAAAGAAGGCCTTGAAGAATCAAGATGACAAAATGTATTATTTATAAGAGCCTAAAATAAGCGCCGGATCCTCCACTCAAAGTGAGCAGGCGACAGCCAAGCACTGTGTGGAGTGGAGCCCAGCCGACTCCAACTAGATCCGTGTGGCAGGCCGCTCAGCCACAGCTCTGCTCAGGATGCCAGGAATCCTTCTCAGGAGGTGACCCCCTGCCAACACAGGGCAGCCCGTGTAGCTCGTACAGATGCGTCCCACCTTACAAGTAAATACAGTAGGATCAGTGAAACAAGGTAATTCTTGAAGGAGAATGTGGGAAATGCAGCGAGAGTCTGTGGATTGGTGGGAACACACACACATCTATAAGATTATTTTGAGTTCCCAGCTTAATAACTCAAGGATACAGGTATGTGTTGGGAGCAAGGAGGACAGGAGTAGATGCAGGGTGTCTCAACACTCCTTCGCTGGCTCCTGGGTCTGTAACGGAGCATGTAGCTGCTGATGGCACTGGCCATGCAGAATAGGTCCTGCTGCATCCAGGTAATAGCCACTTTTTGTGGCATAACAGGTCTTTTTTTTACTCAAGGCTTGGCTCATCGTTCTTGAAGAACTTAAAACAATTTCTCTGTTTTCTTTTAAGAGAATGTTTACAAACATCTCTCCTACAAAAGGCTCTCCTGCTTTTTGAAAGAAACTCAGGGTCAGCAAGTCTACATTTTGTCCAGTGGGGAAGAGGCAGAGTCAGTGTCCAGGGGCCTCAGATCAATAGCCAGCATTATAGAAAACCCATTTCCCTTGACTCTGCCATAATATCTTTGTTAACTGGGTGCTTGTGATACTGACTTATACCTGAGGACCATTTCCCAAGTCCATTTGTCCATAGAAAGGAAGATTCAGTGACAGGAGGGAGGTCACTGAAAAATAGAAGGGATGCCAAGAGACTTCTGAAGACACCCCAGGCTGTCATGAGACTGTGCTCCAGCTTCAGAGTGATGACAAGTCTGCTCTTACCAGTAGAACAGTAGTCTGGGATTTAAACAGAGGTTGTAGCCTTCAGAACCCTCTCACCTGTCTCTTATCTGTCCTCTGTTTCATCCTTTTCCTTCCTCTTACTCTTCGAAATTTTTCTTCTGGGCTATGGTGACTACACTGTGGGGGAGAAGTGCTTTCAGTAGCTTTTGCTGTATTTGGAGCTTGCTATGTGTTCTCTGTTGACTGATGGCCTCCTCCCCAGCCATGGGAGCTTGTTGTGGTCCATGGGGGCGATGCAACTCATGGCAGCATCAACTAGTATTGCCTTAGGTTCTAATCTCAAAGGTCTTCCAGTTTCCTCTCATCAGAATGGTTATCCCTGGAGTGTACGGTACCTATCAGTAGGCTCAGGTTTACCTACATGCCCTGACAGTGCATGGAGCCTTCAAGAAAATGGATGTCTGACCTTCCTACCCCCCACACCCCAATTCAGAATAATAAAATCTTAAGACTAAAAGAAATCTCAGCATTTTAAGATCCAAGTATCTATTCAATATTTGAATGAGGCAGCATGGTATAGAAGCATGGTGTATTGAACTGGTTGGGTTCAAATCTCATCTCTACCACTTTCTAGCTGTGTGATCCTGGGCTGGTCACCTGATCCCTCTAAGCAAGAAATGCCTTGTAGAGCCAACCTGGAGAATAAAGGATGATATAGCTGAAGTGCCTACATATATGATGTGCTTGATAAGTAGTGGATAATATTATCATTATCCTGAAAACCAGGGGCTTTCAAAAACTTTTGCCTGCAGAATACCTGAGTTCTTTCAGGTGCTTTCCATCATATATGGTTTTTAGACCCCTTACCACTCTGGTTACTTTAGTAGTAGTAGTATTACTATTACTATTTTTATTGTGGTAAAATATACCTAATAAAATTTACCATTTTAAGTGTACAGTTCAGTGGCATTAAGTAGATTCACCTTGTTTTGCAACCATCACCTCCATCCATCTCTAGGACTTTTTCATCTTCCCAAACTGAAACTCTGTACCCATTAAACAATAACCCCATTCCCCCCCATCCTCCCAGCCTGGTCACTTTCTTTTAATAGCATGCTCCAAGTTCTTCGGTGTCTTTCTTCATACCATAAATGGGGCTTGGAAAGAGCCTTTTGGTAAGGGCTTCACTTTTTTTTTTAATTTATTTTTATTTTTGGCTGCCTTGGGTCTTTGTTGCTGCGCACGGGCTTTTCTCTAGTGGCGGCGGGCGGGGGCTACTCTTCATTGCGGTTCGCGGGCTTCTCACTGGGTGGCTTCTCTTGTTGCAGAGCACGGGCTCTAGGTGCATGGGCTTCAGTAGTTGCAGCACGCAGGCTCAGTAGTTGCGGCTCGTGGGCTCTAGAGCACAGGCTCAGTAGTTGCGGCACACAGGCTTAGTTGCTCCGCGGCACGTGGGATCTTCCCAGACCAGGGCTTGAACCCGTGTCCCCTGCACTGGCAGGCGGATTCTTAACCACTGCGCCACCAGGGAAGTCCCTGTAAGGGCTTCTTTGAGTTTGCAAACTCCCATTGGGGAGCCCAAGAGTTAAAGCTCTGTGTCAGTTGCAGCAAACTTTGGGGATTACAGATAGTTACAAAATGGATGTCAATACAGCTGCTTTGCATGGAATGGATCTGCAAAAATCCTTCCAAGGACTGGTACGTTCCTTCCAAAAATATCCAAGGATGTGGTTTGGCACAGCTTTAGGGAAAAACCAA
This sequence comes from Delphinapterus leucas, assembly GCF_059928025.1. Taxonomy (NCBI): domain Eukaryota; kingdom Metazoa; phylum Chordata; class Mammalia; order Artiodactyla; family Monodontidae; genus Delphinapterus; species Delphinapterus leucas. The sequence goes on from NC_143135.1 coordinate 38,020,923, forward strand.
CAGTTTTTGAATTCTTCAGTAGCATGTACCTCATGGTGAAAATTAAATGAGCTCATTCATGTCGAGTGTATAATACAGTGCCTGGCACAGATAAGGCCTTTATATGTAGGCTGTTGTTACTATGATTGAACTGTGGCAGAGTTATTATGTATGTTTTTGTATTTAATCCCCACGGTGGGTAGATATCAGCTTCATTTTACGTGAGGAAACGAAGGCTCTAAGCTGTTAACACCCCTGAAATTACAGAGCTAGTGAGTAACAGAGCTGGGATTCAAACCCATACTCTTTCTCTTGTAAGATGCCACCTGTTGTGATATACCAAGAAGGAAACTCTATGGGTGGGTGAGTCATATTGACTTCATTCTTGGTATTTCATCTTTCCATCTACCCTGGCCTTTTTATGAGGCCCTATCTTCTTGCTATTTCTTCTTCTTAAAATCATACACCTAATGTCCAAGCCTCAGAGCTTTCTGGATTTACCAACCCCTGTTCTCTGCACCGTCTGAAAGTGATCACTCATGGTCTTCAGTAAGGTCTCCGCTCTAGAATAGGAAACTGAAACCATGTATGTAAACCAAGGAACTCTCTGGCTTTACTGGATGAGTGTCTAAGAGCTAATGCATTGTTCATGGAATTTAGAGCAGTCATTGGGGTTTTGGTCAGGAAATAGTACTTTCCAGGACATTCAAGTCACCTGGCTGGAATTTGGTCAGGAAAGAAAACACACCTGACTTCCATGAATGACTAGGATTCATTCTCCTTTCAGAAAACAGGACCAAGACACTGTACTTTGTGGTGGCTCCTAGGAAGCTCAAAGCCAACTTGAATGCTTGAGTCACACACAGCATGTACATAAATTCCCAGAGCTGGTATGTCTGATCCTCCTCCTTTTCATGGTTTTGAATCTCCACTTCTGTTTTACTCACTATATTATAGGAATTCCCTTTGGAAAGAGATGGGCTTAGGGTAAGTAAATCAGTAAAGACTATAAGTGCATAGAAGTCAAGGACCATGTTTGGTTATGGCAGTGTCCCCAGCACATAGCCTAGTGTCTGGCGCGTGGTAGGTGCTGAATAAATGTTCATCAGTTGAATGAATGAAAGATGTTAATGAATCAGCATTCAAAATGACTTTTTTTTTTTTTTTTTTTTTTGCGGTACGCAGGCCTCTCACTGTTGTGGCCTCTCCCGCTGCGGAGCACAGGCTCCGGACACACAGGCTCAGCAGCTATGGCTCATGGGCCCAGCCGCTCCGCGGCATGTGGGATCTTCCCAGACCGGGGCACAAACCCGTGTCCCCTGCATCGGCAGGCGGACTCTCAACCACTGTGCCACCAGGGAAGCCCCAAAATGACCTTTTAAAGGGTGGTGTCTTTGGTACTTTCCTGTGGACTCTCAGCTTACAAGGTCATCAAGGTGGAAGCTTTAGAAAATGTTCCTTAGACTTTGGAGGTCTATCAGTAAGGAATTTTGTGTGCTTTCTAGCAACGGACACCAGAAATAATAATGGCTTAAAAAAAAGAGAAGTCAGTTTTCTCTCACTGTTATGAGCTAAATTGTGTCTGCCCAAGATTCATAGGTTGAAGCCCTTACCCGCAATCTGACTGTATTTGGAGATAGGGCCTAAAAGGAGATAACAAAGATTGAGTCATAAGGCTGGAGTCTTAATCTGATAGGGCTGGTGTCCTTATAGAAGAGGAAGAGACACCAGAGATCACTCTCCCTTCATGTGGGCACAGAGGAAAGGCCATCTGCAAGCCAGGAAGACAGGCCTCACCAGAAACCAACCCTGATCTTTTTTTGGCCACACTGCACGGCTTGCAGGATCTCAGTTCCTGGACCAGGGATTGAACTGAGGCCACAGCAGTGAAAGCCCAGAATCCTAACCACTAGGCCACCAGGTAACTCCCCAGCCCTGATCTTGATCTTGGACTTCTATCCTCCAGGACTGTGAGAAAATCAATTTCTGTTCTTTAAGCCACCCAGTCTGTGGTATTTTGTTATGGCATCCCAGGGAGCCTAACACACTCACATATGAGAAGTCTGGTGATATTCAGCCCAGGGCTGGTGTAGTAGCTCTATGGGTAGCATGGATTATTTCCAGTAATCTCCATCTCTCTATTTTACTCTCCTTAGCATAGGCTTTCATCATCAAGGTTTTCTCATGGTTCAAGATGGCTGCTAGAGTTCTAGCTGCCACATCCACATTCAGGCATGAAACACATAGAAGGGAAGAAGACAAAAAGAGGGCCTACTAAGACACTTTTCCTGAAGTGGTGCCCAGCCATGTCTGCTTGCAACTCACTGACCAGAACCTAGTTACGTAGCCACACCTAACCTAATGAAGTCTGGGAAATTAGTCTTTTAGCCGGGCACATGGCTGCCCTGAATAAAATCTGGAGAGAATGAGTCTTGAGTAGATGACCAGTAGTCTATGCCTAAGAAACATGAGTACTTTGGGAAACGAGGAAGCTGGAAATGAGATTCTCACTCACAAGGACAGTCCCACTTCTCAGAGCCTGTGAGCTACCACCTGGATCTAAATCCCTGCTCTCTCATACAGAAGAATTCCAAATCATTTATGTAGAGGCTTCCCGCTTTAGGAGCGGGAACTTAACTTCCCATTCCCTGAGTTGGGCTCTGCTCAGTAACATGCTTCCAAAGACTGGACCATGGAAGGGGGAGTGGTGGAAAGGAGGGAAACTACAGTGAAGAAACCTGGCAAACGTTACCTTGGCTGGGTGATCGAGGTTAACATCATCAGTGATAAATCGTGTTGATATTTTATGTACCTTTGATATGATGTGATGAGAAGGGCACTTCATCTCTGTGGTCTTCCTCCCCCAAACCCATAATCCCAGCCTAACCATGAGTAAAACATCAGAAAAAGCCAAATTGAAGGGCATCCTACAAACTACCTGACTAGTACTTTTCAAAATTGTCAAGATCATCAAAAACAAGGAAAACAAGAGGAACTATAACAGACCAGAGGAACTTAATGAGACATGACAGCTAAATGTAATGTGGTGTCCGTATCCTGGAGCAGAAAAAGGACATTAGGGAAAAACTTGTGAAATCTAAACAGAGTGTAGCATTTAGTTGATAGTAATTATCAATGCTGGTCCCTTAGTTATGACAAATATACTGAGTGATGTAAGATGTTAACAGTAGGGGCAACCGGGGGGAGGGGTATTTGTAAACTACCTGTTTTTTCAACTTTTCTGTAAATCTAACACTCTTCTAAAATTAAAAGGTTCTTGAAGTGAATCCCTGCTTTCCTGCTCACTCATTGTATGACTTGGGCAAGTCACTTCACCCCACTGGGCTCAGTTCCTCAACTGTGCAATGGGGTGACAGCACCTTCACTGCAGGATTGAGAAAAGGCTTCAGTAAGACAATGTGTGACGGTGCTTTGGAGACAGTGTCCCCACCTTGTGGCTCAGCATGCCGCGTCCCCTTCTGCCTCTGCAGTTCCACACAGGGGTGTCTTCCAGAGGTTTCCTCAGAGGCCACTGCTGCTATGGCACCCAGCAGGGCCCAGCCCTCACCCGACTGGACTTCCTTTATAGCCACAATTCTCTGCAGGAAACTTCTCCCTCACCTCTCTTGACAGGTTGCTCTGGGGGGCTAAGACTGCATTTTTATTTTCATATTTCACTTCATTTTTCCCCCCTTGAATTTAGTTTTTCTCTTCAGGAATCAGCATATGACTCAAACTGCCAGTTCTAAATTTAGTTTTGCCTGTGATACGCAGAATGCATTTAGTGCTGCCTAGGATATGTATTTGGAAATAATGGTTTTATTTACCACATCCCGTAATTCTGACTGCCTGCTGGGTTCTTTCAGGAAAGAGTTTGTCATCTCCTTTCCTCCTAATGATGAAATGTTGCCGGCTCAGGTCCCAGAGGCCCAGCCCAGGCCAGACGCTGGTGACTTGAGTCTCGGTTTATTTAAACAATATCATCCCCAGGATTCTGCAGTCATGGGTTCTCTCCAACCCTTCTGTTTAGAGGTAGTTTGGAAACAAGGTCTAGAAAGGGCTCATGGGCTCTTTGGAGGCTGGAAGCTTATCTCTGGGCTCTAGGCCGGTAAGATTTGCCCCTTTTTTCAGAGTTGCCCCTTTAGTGCTGGAATGGATGGGAGGGGAGGAAGTTCCACATATATGGAGCATGTGTCCTGGATTTTGGGTGCTGAGGATATAGAAGTAAATCACAGACAGCTCCTACCCTCTGAGAACTGCAATTCATTCATTTATTCAAAAAATGCATTAAGCATCTACCATGGACCTGACACCATGCTAATAATTAGGGTTATAACAGTGACCAAATCAAAGTTTCACTCCCCTGAAGCTTGCTTTCTCATGCACATGGTCTGTATGGCTCTGACATAAAGCAGGAGACGAGGGATGATATGTGATGTTAGGGAGATAGGCAACGTGTATTCGTTTACCAGGGCTGCAGTAATAAAGTACCATGGTCTGAATGGCTTACAACAGAAATGTATTCTCTCACAGGTCTGGAGGCCAGAAGTCTGAAAACAAGCTGTTGGCAGGGCCAGGCTCTGTTTGGAGACTTTAGGAAAGAATCCTCCTTTGCCTCTTCGTTCTTCTAGTGGCTCCAGGCATCCCTTGTCCCGTGGATGCAGACTTCAGTCTCTGCCTCCTTCTTCACACGGCCCTCTCTGTGTGCCTGTGTCTCCTCATCTGTCCCTTACAAGGACACTTGTCTTTGAATTCAGGGCCCACCTGGGTAATCCAGGATGATCTCCCCTCAGGGTCCTTAATCTAGGTACATCTGCAAAGACTCTAGGGAAAAATGCATTCTTTGCTTCCTCCAGCTCCTGGTGGCTGTTGGCATTCCCTGACTTCACTCCAGTCTCTGTCTCCATGGTCACATTGTTCCCTCCCCTTCTCTCTGTGTGTCAAACCTCCCTTTGCCTTTCTCTTAAAAGGACACTTGCGATGGCACTTAGGGCCCATGCCCGTAATCTAGGACAATCTTCTCATCTCAAAATCCTTAACTTAATCACACCTGTAAAGACTCTTTTTCCAAATAAAGTCACATTCAGGGGTTCTGGGGGTTAAGATGTGGACGTATCTTTTGGAGGGCCACTGTTCATCCCACCACACAGTCCAAGAGTGTAAGGTCTGTGTATATTCACCCTGTGGGGTAGATTTTATTCTCATTTTCCACACGAGGACACTAAGGCTCAGAGAAATTAAGTGATTTACCCAAGGTCATTCACAAAGGAAGTAGCAGAGCCAGGGATGGAAACCTGGAGTTGTCTGACATTGAAGCACATTCCTTTCCTCCCATGACCTCCTGACCAGCCAGAAGTTTTGAGAAACCTCTCCTTTGGCTTCAAACACAAATGGCCATTAGGAAGACCACACCTAGCTTTACCAGACATTAAGATATAGTGGGACGAAAGCCCAGTATCAGATGGCTTCATAGGCGAATTCTGTCAAACATTTAGAGAAAAGCTAGCACCTATCCTTCTCAAACTCTCCCAAAATATAGCAGAGGGAGGAACACTCCCAAACTCATTCTATGAGGCCACCATCACCCTGATACCAAAACCAGACAAAGATGTCACAAAGAAAGAAAACTACAGGCCAATATCACTGATGAACATAGATGCAAAAATCCTCAACAAAATACCAGCAAACAAAATACAACAGCACATTAAAAGGATCATACACCATGATCAAGTGGGGTTTATTCCAGGAATGCAAGGATTCTTCAATATATGCAAATCAATCAATGTGATACACCATATTAACAAATTGAAGGAGAAAAACCATATGATCATCTCAATAGATGCAGAGAAAGCTTTCGACAAAATTCAACACCCATTTATGATAAAAACTCTGCAGAAAGTAGGTATAGAGGGAACTTTTCTCAACATAATAAAGGCCATATATGACAAACCCACAGCCAACATCGTCCTCAATGGCGAAAAACTGAAACCATTTCCACTAAGATCAGGAACAAGACAAGGCTGCCTACTCTCACCGCTCTTATTCAACATAGTTTTGGAAGTTTTAGCCACAGCAATCAGAGAAGAAATAAAAGGAATCCAAATTGGAAAAGAAGTAAAGCTGTCACTGTTTGCAGATGACATGATACTATACATAGGGAATCCTAAAGATGCTACCAGAAAACTACTAGAGCTAATCAATGAATTTGGTAAAGTAGCAGGATACAAAATTATTGCACAGAAATCTCTGGCATTCCTATACACTAAGGATGAAAAATCTGAAAGTGAAATTAAGAAAACACTCCCATTTACCATTGCAAGAAAAAGAATAAAATATCTAGGAATAAACCTACCTAAGGAGACAAAAGACCTGTATGCAGACAATTATAAGACACTGATGAAAGAAAGTAAAGATGATACAAATAGATGGAGAGATATACCATGTTCTTGGATTGGAAGAATCAACATTGTGAAAATGACTCTGCTACCCAAAGCAATCTACAGATTCAATGCAATCCCTATCAAACTACCACTGGCATTTTTCACAGAACTAGAACAAAAAATTTCACAATTTGTATGGAAACACAAAAGACCCCGAATAGCTAAAGCAATCTTGAAAACGAAAAATGGAGCTGGAGGAATCAGGTTCCCTGACTTCAGACTATACTACAGAGCTACAGTAATCAAGACAGTATGGTATTGGCACAAAAACAGAAAGATAGATCAATGGAACAGGATAGAAAGCCCAGAGATAAACCCATGCACATATGGTCACCTTATCTTTGATAAAGGAGGCAAGAATATACAGTGGAGAAAAGACAGCCTCTTCAATAAGTGGTGCTGTGAAAACTGGACAGGTACATGTAAAAGTATGAGATTAGAACACTTCCTAACACCATACACAAAAATAAGCTCAAAATGGATTAAAGACCTAAATGTAAGGCCAGAAACTGTCAAACTCTTAGAGGAAAACATAGGCAGAACACTCTATGGCATAAATCACAGCAAGATCCTTTTTGACCCACCTCCTAGAGAAATGGAAATAAAAACAAAAATAAACAAATGGGACCTAATGAAACTTAAAAGCTTTTGCACAGCAAAGGAAACCATAAACAAGACCAAAAGACAACCCTCAGAATGGGAGAAAATATTTTCAAATGAAGCAACTGACAAAGGATTAATTTCCAACATTTACAAGCAGCTCATGCAGCTCAATATCAAAAAAACAAACAACCCAATCCAAAAATGGGCAGAAGACCTAAATAGACATTTCTCCAAAGAAGATATACAGATTGCCAACAAACACATGAAAGAATGCTCAGCATCATTATCATTAGAGAAATGCAGATCAAAACTACAATGAGGTATCACCTCACACCAGTCAGAATGGCCATCATCAAAAAATCTAGAAACAATAAATGCTGGAGAGGGTGTGGAGAAAAGGGAACCCTCTTGCACTGCTGGTGGGAATGTAAATTGATACAGCCACTGTGGAGAACAGTATGGAGGTTCCTTAAAAGACTACAAATAGAACTACCATATGACCCGGCAATCCCACTACTGGGCATATACCCTGAGAAAACCATAATTCAAAAAGAGTCATGTACCACAATGTTCATTGCAGCTCTATTTACAATAGCCAGGAGATGGAAGCAACCTAAGTGTCCATCGATGGATGAATGGATAAAGAAGATGTGGCACATATATACAATGGAATATTACTCAGCCATAAAAAGAAACGAAATTGAGTTATTTGTAGTGAGGTGGATGGACCTAGAGTCTGTCATACAGAGTGAAGTAAGTCAGAAAGAGAAAAACAAATACCGTATGCTAACACATATATATGGAATCTAAGAAAAAAAAAAAAAAAGGTCATGAAGAACCTAGGGGTGAGACGGGAATGGAGACGCAGACCTACTAGAGAATGGACTTGAGAATGTGGGGAGGGGGAAGGGTAGGCTGTGACAAAGTGAGAGAGTAGCATGGACATATATATACTACCAAACGTAGAATAGATAGCTAGTGGGAAGCAGCCACATAGTACAGGGAGATCAGCTCGGTGCTTTGTGACCACCTAGAGGGGTGGGATAGGGAGGGTGGGAGGGAGGGAGATGCAAGAGGGAAGAGATATGGGAACATGTGTATATGTATAACTGATTCACTTTGTTATAAAGCAGAAACTAACACACCATTGTAAAGCAATTATGCCCCAATAAAGATATTAAAAAAAAAAAAGATCTAGTGGGACTAGTCTGAGGGTACTGTTAGCTGACAGCAGTTGCTGTGGAGCCGGACAGGTAGTGTGTGGGGTGGAGGGGAATGGGGGCAGAGGGCTGGTAGTGAAGAGAGCGACTCAGAGCCCAGGGTCGGGGCAGGGATACCTACTAAATAAGGGAAATAGCACCTAAAGGAGAAGCGGGCCATGCTGTGCCATCTTAGAGTTTGCCCAGCACCTTCTCTGGTTCTCTCCTGCGTGAAGGACGTGTCTGCTTGCCTGCAGCGGTGCGGGCCGGGGTCGTCTGGCCAAAGACTCTCTGGTACAAGCTAGAGGGCCTGAGAACGCATAGGGAAGAGCTCTCTGGGTTTGAGTCGCCTGTTCCTCAGACATTTCCAAGCAAGGCCATGAGTGAGGCACCGGACCCTCAGAGATGAATACCTGTGGTCCTTGCCCCAAGGCAGTGACAAAGCAGAAAAAGATCGAGAACCAAATCCCACTCTGCCTCTCTCACTGTGTAACCTCAGACAAGGTACTTTACCTTTCCACTCTCTGTTTTCTTATCTGGAAAATACAGACCTTTTTTTGAGATTTAATGGAGATAAAAATGCAAAGTGACTGGCACAGCTTTGTAATATAATAGGGTCGATGGATGTTACTTCCATTTCTTCAAAAAACCCACTCTCCAGGCCAGAGGAGTGGTTCCCAAACTGTAGGCTCTGGTATCTTAGAATCCAGAGTATACAACAAGGTCCCCAGATTCCTCTCTTCACCTACATGCAGCATTGTTTTCAAATATATAGGTGGTATCATGGTGACTCAAATGCAGTTACATGTAAAGCAATTATGCTCCAATAAAGATGTTTAAAAAAAGAAAGCTTTACTGAATTCATGGTGACTTTGTCATTAAATGTTGCCTTGATCAGTGTGTATGGAAAGATCCTGAAATTCTCCGATATTAAAAAGGAGTCCTTATGCTCAAATATGTTGGCAACCACAGGTATAGTTGTGGGAGACAGATTTATAAACTGACAAATCAGATTAGGTGTGATTAGTGCTATTACAGAGCTATGTTCAGGTTCTACAGAAGCAGAGAGAAAAGCTCTACAAACTGCCTGGAGAAATCTGGGAAGGAGGAGGTGACATTTAGGCTAGGCCTTCAAAGATGAATAGGAGTTTGCCTCATTTGACAAGCAGACATTACAGTTATAGAGAACAGCAGGTTAAAAGGCACAGAGTCCAGGTGGTGAGGACTTTGGTTTTGGTGGGCGTTAGGGGAGGGGAAAGGCCAGAAAAGCAGAAAGGAGCTGGGTCAGGGACAGGCCTGAATGCTATGCCGAAGAGTTTAAGATGACCGTAAGTAGGGGTAACGAGGGAAGGGTTTGAAGTAAAGAATAACAATATTAAATCGGCCTTTTAGAAAGATCACTGCCTTGATGGAGGATGGAGCTTGGGAGGCCTGTAAGTAAGAGGGCTGTTGGGGAGAAGGCGTGGGGCTCACAGCAGAGTGGGAAAACACAGGTTTCAGGAGCGACACAGCCTGGGTCTAAATCCCAGCTCTGCTAGCTACCAGATGAATGATCCATTTAATTAGTCTCTCTGTTCCTCAATTTCCTTTCTGTAAAATGGACATTAAAATGTATCTACCTCATAGAAACTATTAGGAGGATTAAATAAGAAAATGTATTTCATGGAATATTATTCAGCCTTAAAAAAGGACGGAAATTCTGACACATGTTACAACATGGGTGAACCTTGAAGACCTTATGCTAAGTGAAAGAAGTCAGACATAAAAGGACAAATGCTGTATGATTCCATTCTTATGAGGTACTGAGAATAGTCAAACTCATAGAGACAAAGTAGAATAGTGGTTGGCAGGGGCTGAGGAGGAGGAAGAATGGGAAATTATTGTTTAATGGGTACAGAGTTTCATTATGAAAAGATAAGAAGCATTCTGAAGATGGATGGCAGTGATGGTTACCCAACAGTGTGAATGTACTTAATATTGCTGAACTGTGCACTTTATTTTTAAATTAATTTATTTATTTTGGCTGCGTTGGGTCTTCGTTGCTGTGCGTGGGCTTTCTCTAGTTGTGCGAGGGGGGCTACTCTTTGTTATGGTGTGCAGGTTCTCATTGCGGTGGCTTCTCTTGTTGCGGAGCACGGGCTGTAGGCGCGCAGGCTTCAGTAGCTGCAACACGCAGGCTCAGTAGTTGTGGCTCGCGGGCTCTAGAGTGCAGGCTCAGTAGTTGCGGTGCACAGGCTTAGTTGCTCCATGGCACGTGGAATCTTCCTGGACCAGGGATCAAACCCATGTCCCCTGCATTGGCAGGCGGGTTCTTAACCATTGCGCCACCAGGGAAGTCCCTGAACTGTGCACTTTAAAATGGTTAAAATGGTAAACTTTGTGTCATGCATATTTTACCACAATCTTTTAAAAAGAATAAAAATTTAAAAATGTATTTCAAGTGCTGCATAGTTTGGTGTCTGCACATAGGAAGCACTTAGTGATTATTGTTAGTTAGTATTATCATGCCAGGTAAGTGATGATGCAGGCCTACCCTAGGACAGGAAAAATGATGGTGGAGAAGAGGAAACATCTTCTGGATCTTTTTAGGCAGAGCCAATAGGGCTGGGTGACAGAGCGCTAAGGGCACAAGGCAGAACCACAGCAGTTTTACTGGGACTCCACAGAGCCAGTCCCAGGTCACACACCTCCATCAGAGTCACTCCGAGGACCAAGCTGTGACTTCTCAGACCCATGAGTTTCTGAAGTATGTCCTGCAGGGGCAGAGGGCCAGGGCCAGAGGGTGCTGAGTCACCCACTGGGCCTAGTGCTGCCAAGGGCCCATCTCTGTACCCATCTCCCAGATGACAGCTGCTGCTGCATCCCAGACACAGGTGACTTAAGGGTCTGCAAAGCAACAGCCTCCATCTCCCCAGCATCAATCCACAGGAACCTTACCACGATGGCCTTGCCTGCTTCCCATGAGATCTGAGAGCTAGAGAGGAATACCACCAGAAACCTGAGAGAAGAGATGGGGGGCCCTGTGCCTTCTCTTTGATCACTCAAGTCCAAGCATGGAATTTCCGTTCATACATTTTATGGAAACCTCACAGAAACAAAGTCTGGGGAGGTTTGTGCAGCCTTGGCTCTACAGGAGAGGGCCAAGCTGGCAGGGAAAGGCTCAATTCCCCTGGTGGAATTGGGGAGCCTGTTGTGCCTTTTTGGAGAGGAGTTTGGTGAAGTGATAAAGTCTCCAAGCTCACGCCAGGGAGTCTGGGTTCACAGCTCCTCTGTGCCACTTACTAGCAATGTGGCTCTGAACAAGCATTAACCTCCCTGAGTTCCGGTTGCCTTGTCTGTAAAGTGGAGATACCTCTCTCATGGGATTTATTTGAAATATAAATGAGATACATACATATAGAGCCTAGCACATTATAGGTGCTTAGTAAACATATTTTCTTTCTCTGCTATAAAATTTTATACTTCATTTTTTTTCTTGTAACCACCCTGAAAGGAAGAATTTTCTCGTTTCCTTTTTTGTTTCAGATAAAGAAATTGGAACTCGTAGAGATTAAGAAACTTGCCTAAATCCCCACAGGAAAGGGATGGTAGCTCTGAGACCCTCTAAGCCTTTGCCCTTCTGCTGGGAGACACTGCTTCCTGTGTCTCACTCGATCCTGGGTACAAGAGGGTTCACGTACGACACCATTTCTAGAACAGCACCTGGGCTGAGTGGACACCCAGAAAGCTGCAACCACACAGTGTCCATGCACTGTAACAGAAAAGTGTGCCCATGGTCCCAGGAGGCTGGCTCTCCTCGGCCTTCTGTCTCTCTAATGGGATATGGGTTATGTACATAATCATATATAAAAAGTACTTCGGAAACTGCACCCATTCAAAATGACCTGCTGGCAGAGCCTTTCTGATGGCAGTGGACATCCATTGCTGGTTCTCATCCCAGAGGACAAATGAGGTCAGCTGGCCTCCCTGAATTCAGCCTGGAGTGGTTGTAAAACAATTCCTACCATGAAGGGCTTGAGAAAGGCTGCAACCTTCGGGTTGAATATTTGATTTGCCTCTTTTTAGCTATGTGGTCTTAGCTCACAGTGCTCAAGCCTCGGTTTCCTCAACCTTTAAAGCAGGTTTAATAAAACTAACATGACAGAGTTATTGTTTGAATTAAATGATATGGAGCCAGACTGCCTGGGTTAGAATCCTAGCTCTGCCACTTACTGCCTGTGTAATATGGGGCAAATAATTTAATCTCTCTGTGCCTTGGTTTTCTTGTCTATAACTGAGTGAAATGATAAGACCTAACTCTAAGAGCTATGGTGAATGAGTAAATACATGTAAAGTGCTAAGAGCAGTGCCTGGTACCTTGTATAGTCTCAGTAAATGTTAGTTATTATCGTTACTGTCATCACTAGCTTTTGCGTCTCCCTGGAGTGCTGGCTGTTGGTGATCCCAAGCTCTAGCAGCTGTGTAGACATGCAGGCAACTCTCTCTCTCTTTTTTTTTTTTTGATGCAGTAACTCCAGCAGCAGAGGAGAGGAGGGATCCCTGTTCTCTCAGTAGACACAGGAGACAGTGTGCCTGCCAAGCAGGCTTCCTGGGGGAAGTAGCACTTTTCCTGGTCCTTGAAGGACTCTTTGGTCTATAATGGGCAAAGCTACTTCCCTGTTGAGGGGGGTGAGATTTCATCTGAAAGGTGATATCATTTGCCTGTCACCACGTTCCAGCTCATTACCTGAACAGGAAGCATGACCCTCAGACCAGACCCAGGAATGAAGGGCTTGGCCCAGGCAGGAGGTGGAGTTGAATCTGGATCTCTTGACTTAGGCCACGAGTGGGACAAGACTCTGTAGGACAGATTTCCCAACCAGGGTGTCAGGACAGCGAAGCCCTCAGCACTTAAGGGTCGTGGCCTGGGCTAGCAGGAGGCAGTCCTCGGACTGCACATCCACCTCTGCATTTATCCAGTGTGTCAAACAGTATCATTTTTGATGTGGGCTTTAACATGTTGGGAGGTACTGCTCTGTGAGGCCGTGCCTTTGAGGCAATAAGCCAGATAGTGACCACGTGGAAACCGCTGCACGTTCAGTTGACTGCAGGCTGAGCAGAGGCTTCTGGAGTTGTATGTCCCAGCCCTTTGGAGAGAGGGGAGAGTTATTAAAGAGTCAGAAGGCTCATCTTGGCAGCCCTGCCTGCCTGTAGAAATGTTTGGATTGCTGTGATGATTTCCTTTTCAGGGGCCCCTAGCATTTAGTCAACTTCCTCCTGCAAATCCCACCCTGTCTCAGCTGCATTAAGGGGAATGGAAGAAAGAGGGCTCATCCATCCTCAGGCTAAAGTTGTTCAGGGGAAGAATGCTCCCCCTTCCCTGGGGACACAGTGGTGGTGAGAAACCTTTTGGGGGTGGGAGGAAGGGCAGCTTGAGAGGCAGAGGAAGGCTGCATGCTCTGTTAGAGAAAGCAGCCCCATTAGAGCTCATCACTTGAGTGGAGAGCAGGCTTCCCGCTTCCCTGCAGGAGCCAAATGAAGCAATCTCTTGCAAAGACCACTCACACTCAGGGCTCAGGTTTAAAAGTGATGAGACCCCAAAATGTCCATGCAGACCCAAGTCCTGGGTCCAGATACAGACCCCAGGAAGAATGGAAATCCTTAAGACAGTGTTTTGCAAAAGCAAGTCTTCCTGCTTGATTAGCAGACCTGTTCATACCCCTGGTTTCTGTTGTCGTTAACTGCCTCCCCCGCAAAAATGGAGAACTGAGAGGAAATCAGCAACACTGTTTGGTGAGGAATTCTTGTCGCAGCGTTCTTTAGAGAAATTCTACTTCTTCATGGCCCTGTGGTAAAACTGATGCAGCATGGGCTTTGGAGTCTTCCTTACCAAGTGACTTGACTTCCTAAACCTCGGTTTCCTCATCTGTGAACAAACCTCAGAATAGCAAAACCTACCTCTCAGGGTCACTTGGAGGATTAAATAAGGTAAATTAGATGAAAATACCCAACCCCACCTGTATTAGGGCTCTCAAAAGAAACAGAGCCAATAGGATATACTATATCTATCATCTGTCTACCTTCCTGTCTATCTGCCTGTCTGTCTAAGGTTAGCAATATTTTAAAGAATTGTCTCACTCTATTGTGGGGGCTGGCAAATCTGAAATCCTCAGGGCAAGCCAGCAGGCTGGAGATGCAGGTAAGAGTTGATGCTTCAGTCTTGAGTCCAAAGGCTGGAAACACAGGCAGGGTTTCTGTGTTGCAGCCTTGAGGCAGAATTCTTTCTTCTTCAGGACATTTCAGTCTTTGCTTTTAAGGCCTTCAACTGATTGGACAAGGCCCACCACAACTGATCGTAAATGTTAATTACATCTTAAAAATACCTTTACAGCAACATCTAGACTAGTGTTTAACAAAACAACTTGTCACCATGGGCTAGCCAAGGTGACACAAAATTAACCATCACACCATGAAAGGGTTAGGGTTCTAGACAAAGACATTTCCTTCCTTCTCTCCCACCCTTCCTCCTTTTCAAAATCATTGCTGAGGTCTGAAGAGGCTTCACTCAGTGACATCTCTGGTGTGTGGGCCTGGAAGCTGTTAGACTCTGAGCAGCGGGACCTGTGTGTCCCTCCTGTCTCTCTCAGATCTGCTTCTGCTGGCTTCACACTCCAGGGAATCCGTGTCCCTACATCCCAAGTCAAGCCCTACTGTAGCCTTAGTGGTTTTCCACTAAAGTCTGTACTCCAAGCCATATCAGTTTTCCTCTGTATCCAGTCCAAATTGTTCCCGATCTGCTTCTCTGATCTGTGCAGTGTTGCAGTTTCTGAGGTTACATCAGAAGACCTGGGATCTGCCACAGCAAGACTGTGTTAGCTGCCATGATGACCTTTATTGGCATGGGTTAGTTAGCAGTGACTGAGAAACTGGAAGGAAAGGCTTGATGGGGGATTAAGTGTTAACTCCCAGCCTAGAATGTTTCAGGTGGCATTCTGCCTGGAAGTAGAGAGCTGGACTCTGTTCCAGTGCAGAGATTTATCCTCCGCAGGTAATCCAGAATGCTTCTCATTTTAATGGAATGTGGAATTGGTTTTGCCAAAGTTGAAGAATGCCTGGGTGTGATCTCTAAGGCAGCATAAGGCTGGGAAAGAGCTCTGGACCAAGAATTAGAAGACCTGGACTCTGCTCCTCCACAGTCTCTCTGTGCGATCGTGGGGAAGTCACTTCCTGAGTGTAGGCCTCAGCTACCTCTTTCATAAGATGCTGGAAGCAACATTTCACCTTACCTTTGCACAGAGACCACTTTACGGCTTTCAGAGCATCTTCACGATTCATAATCTCTGTTCCTCACACCAGCCTCATGAGGCAGGCAGGGCATAGGTATGGAAATGGATTCTTCCCATTTTGCAGACAAGGTTCAAAGAGGTTAAATGACTTGCCTAAGTTTGCACAGACAGGAGGTCATAAAGCTAGCAATGAACCCAGGATCCTTAGTCCAGCTTGTTCTGGGGTCCCCTTTTGAATATGGTAATGTCTATGAAACTGTAAGGGAAGGAACACAGTGGAGTTGGCAGAAAGCTAGTGGGGGCGCCCAGCAGGAAGGACAGCAGCACAGGAGAGGGGGTGACACTGCCTTCATGCCCCCAAAGCACCAAGGCTTTGGAGGGACATGGTAGTCTGAGCGGACTCCCATAAACTGAAGGAGGGCTGATCTCTAGCCACTCAAATTAAAATGTTTTCTCATGCTGTTAATTCAATTTGGAAAACATTTATTGAGGCTTTATCATGGACCAGGTTCTCTACTGGGGGGCAGAATAAGTAACTAGAAGTGTAATGCAGAGCAGATTGTCTGTCTGCTTCTGTAAGCAGAAGTATAATGAAAAGTGTTATATTTGAAATGTAAACAGAGGGCTTTGGATTTACAGTGGAAGGTGTGTGTGATTAAGTCATCCTGGGAGAAGAAGGCAAATACAGCTGAGCCCTGAAGGATGAAGCAGGATTTGACCATCAGCAGACAGAGGAGGAAAGGGGTCTCTGCCCTGCTCTTCCTCCTACACCCTACGCCCCGCCTAGGCTGCAGCCACCACTGCTCTGGTGTGACAGGACGCCGGCTGCCATGGCCTGTTGGCTGCAGGACCTGGCCAGCTGTGACCCTGGCGGAGCCTCCTCCCTTGCTTGTCAGATTTGGTGCAATGCCCTGAACCATGTACTGCAAAGTGAGAGAGATTCTTCCTGGCAGCTCTGGGAAGGTTTACAGTAGGAGGGGAGATACATGGGGCCCTTGGCAGGGGATGGCAGGTTGGAAGGAGCTACCTTTTCTAGTGATTATGCCTGCCCCTCCTAAGGGGCTGAGAGGCAGGAGCTATTGCTTTGCATGTGTGATGTTAGACTGAGGGTGTTTCGTGTCTTTATTTTAAAACTGGTTTCTCAGTCTCCTGTGCAGTTTTCTGTCAGCTTGTTGCCATGGAGAAATTGGTTGCGGCTGAAAGCTCTGTCCCTCTCTGTGTCAGCATTTCTGGACCTGCCAGCTGCCTCCTGCCCCTTCTACAAATGGAGGGAGCACAGACCCTCCCTCTGCAAGGCCTGGAGCTGCGTTGTGACTCCCTGTCAGGGGGGAGCCTCCTTTATCCACACATCGGCTCAGCAACTCTGACTTGAGTGCCTTCATGTGCCAGGCACCGTGCTGGGTGCTGCAAGGACGACGATGACTGTGGCTGGGGACACACGCCTCTTCAGGCAGGACCCGCCGGCATGCTGTCACACCGTCCTGTTCATCAGCCTCATTCTTACTTCACAATTTAAAGGACCGGGTTCGTTTCTCTTTCAGTCTTGGTCGCTGCTCGTTTAGAATCTCCCTGGAAGTCACCTCCTAGTCTCTGCACTCCTAGATCTCGCTTCTTCTGTGTCCCCAGTGCCCAGCACAGGGCCTGGGGCAAAGAGGGGCTCACCCAGGAAGTGTCCGTCTAATGGAATCCTTCCTCAGACCTGTCCGTCTGTCCTGTCTTTCCTCCTCAGTTCTGAGCACAGAGATAGCGTGTGTGGCAGCGTCAGCCAGTGGATAAAGGAAGGACTTTGGGACCAGATACATCTGTGCTTGAGTTTTTTTTTTTTTTTTTTAAACATCTTTATCGGGGTATAATTGCTTTACAATGGTGTGTTAGTTTCTGCTTTATAACAAAGTGAATCAGTTATACATATACATATGTTCCCATATGTCTTCCCTCTTGCGTCTCCCTCCCTCCCACTCTCCCTATCCCACCCCTCCAGGCTGTCACAAAGCACCGAGCTAATATCCCTGTGCCTTGCGGCTGCTTCCCCCTAGCTATCTACCTTACTACGTTTGTTTGTGCTTGAGTTTTGGTTCCACTTTTTCCTAGCTCTGTAATCTCAAGCAAGTGGCTTTTTCACCTGGAGGCTTAATCAAACCCAATACATTTCTTTAACTCCACATCACCAGTCTGTCAGTAATTCAGTAATTGAGTTTTGACATTTTAAAAAACAACATATAACTTACTGGTGGCCATTAACTCCATCAGGTGCTCTCCTTCTACACCTGTATAGGACCCAGCTGAGAAAAGGTGCCCTGCAGAGAGTCCTGGGTTGGGATCAAGAGACCTGGACTATGCCCTGGCTGTGACCCTAATGAATTGTATGACCTGATCAAATCCCTTTCCTTACCAAGACCTCAGTTTCCCTATTTGAAAAATTCAGGTATTGGATTGGGTGATCTTGAAGGGTTCTTTTTGCTCTAAAAGTCTGAAGACTCGGCTTTAAAAGAAAACTCTTCCCTCAGCTGCTGCTACCACCATCACCAATGCCCCAGGCTAGAGGCTGACCTCAGCATGAACCCTTCTGCCAGCCTCTGGAAGCTGCTTTCCCAGGAAGCTCTGGGCTAGAACCCTGGCACTGGATGCAAAAATCTCTTTCGGATGTAAAAGTCCCTTTGAATGCATCATCTCTGTTCCCACCCCCAGTCCAGTGGCTGGGCTTGGCTTGCATCCCAGAACAGTGGAGAATTGCTGGAAGGAGGGTTTTTTCCCTTCTTCACCTGTGTCTTGCTTTTCCTTCGGACCTGATGCCTTCAGGAGCCTTTGGCTACTGAGGATTCTATTTCCCAAGCTCCCTGCGATCCAGGGCTCTGTGCTAAGCACTGAGAAGGATGCAGAGATATAGAAGTCATCGTCCCCACAGACAGTCTCACAATCTGTGACGTGGACGGGCGAAACAAACCAGAGCTTGAAGGTCACAAGAGGCTGTCCAGGGAATCTAGTCGTAGCTCTTCTCTTGGGCAAGTTCTTCCCTCTACAGACCCAAGCTTCCTCTTCTGCACAGTTGGGAGGGTTGGGCCAATGATCGCTATGTTCCCTTCCAGCTCTGAAACTTCCATTCTAAGTGCTCAGTGAAGGAGTGATTGTTGTAGACTTTCTAGAGGAAGGAGGACTTGAGCTGAGCCTTGAAGGCTAGGCTAAGATTTGGCCTGGCCCAGGAGAGATAAGGGAGGGTGGTGTATGAACACAGGCAGAGACTGGAGTGCAAGGCGGGAGGCCCTGCTCACTAGAGCAATCTCTGAGCAGGCGGCTCTTGCCTTCCACCTGAGGACCCTCGTCCCCAGGAGCTTGGGGCACTGGTGGTACCTGCAGGACAGAGAAGCAAACGAGGCAGGCGGAAACCAGGGCTCCCTCCCTACCTGGACGCCCCAGTCTGATGTATATCGTGGCAGAAGGACCTCCACCAGGAAGACACGGGGTCGAAGCCAGGAGAGGCCACCCCTCTCCAGGTCTTTTCCTTCTCACTCCTATCAGCAGGTCTCGGTCAGAAGGACCAGGGCAGAGTGTGAAAGGGTAAGTCTTCCTGGGAAAGCTGCCCTTTGTTCGTGGTCTGTTCCTCTCCAAACGTTTTTCTGAACTCAGGGTGACAAGAGGAATATTTCAACTTGTCTTTGGGTTAGATTCTAGACTCAATCTACCAGGATGCATGACTCAAGGAATCACACACCCTAGACCTAGAGGTGACCTCCATCCTCCCAGTCTTCTGGCTAAGGCTGTCTGATCCTCTCAGCACCCGCCCCTAACCACAGCTTCACAGATCCTGCCTCCTTGTTTCTCTCCAGCCATCCCTCTTCTGCATCCTCCTGTCTCCATACAGGTCTCCCTAGTCCCTCCTCCACTGTCAGTCTAAAGTGTTCAGAAAAGTGCCTGGCACAGCGTAAGGGCTCCATAAATGTTAACTATCAGGACGACAATGACAGTGATGATCATTATTATCCAGATTTTGCTTCTGAAGCACAGCTCTGATTCTGCTGCTTTCTTGCCCAAAAGCTTTAGTGGCTTCTGTGTGGCTCCTGAATAAAGTCCAAGTCTTTAGTCAGGCATTTTGAGGATTATATTTCCTGAGCCATTGGCAATGATGCACACCCTACCTATCATTCCAAATTTATTTCCTTCTACCACTTTTTACATTTCTTCCAAACTGAACTAGCATCATTAGCTCTACAAGCTCCACCTACCTCCTCTGCTAGGCCTTTGTTCCCACTGTGCTCCCTACTTGGAATGCCCTTCTTCCTGTCTCCCCTAACTTTCTTTTTCTGCTAGGAAGTCTGCTGATCCCCTAGACTCGATGGCAGATGCCACGAACAGTTCATCCTATACCCCTGATGTCATCTACCAAATAAAATTCAATAAATGTTTTATGAATGGCTGGGAAGACCTGGTTCAGCCCCTGTTTTCAAGCAGGCTAGAGTTTGCATGAGGCAAGCTCAGTCGCCAAGGCCTGTCCAGCCAGGCCTCTATGCCTGTATATTTCCTTAGAGGTTCTGGAAGTTCCATGGGGTCTGTGGTCACATATTCAGTTAGCTAGTTCCATGCGCTCATGATCCCTTTATTCTGTGTACAAGCAAACTGGCAGGAGAAGGTACAAACCCAGGGGAACCATATCAGCTGTGGAGTTAGCTCCTGCTAGGTGGGGATAGAGATCAGCCATCCAAGGTGTAGGGGCCTGTATGATCCTGGGAATGTCAGTATCCTGGAGGGCCCATTTGGGGTCCTCCAACAGGCAGGCCAGGGATCTGACAGAGGAATCATAAGGTAATTATCAGGCATTCAAATTCCAAGTGTCCAGCCAGAGAGCAACTTGGGGGACAGATGAAAGTGTCAGATAAAGGTTCAGGTGGTGGGATGGCAGGAGAGTCTAGGCAGAATGTCAGGGTTCTGCCCAGCCAGCTAGAGTTTGACTCAGGCCTCTATCCCCAGAAGCCCCTAGTTTAGGGCTCACTAGTCCTATGGCTGGGCATTCCCAGTGGGAGTCAGCAGGGATGCTATTAAAGGGAAATGAGCTCCCTTTCCCGTCAGGATTGACTTGGAAATAGACATGACCTCAATTTGGAAACAGCTTCTGCTGGGCTTCAGGTCCCTTAGGTGAGCAGGTCTAGGGGAAGCAGTGGCTGACATGTCCTCAGGCCCAGAAGTGAGTCCTGTCTTCCCTCCTGGGTCACAGTCTGGCCCACCAGGCCCTTGCCTCCATTTCAAACTCAAGCCATGATCGTGCCTCCCTCTGGGCCACCATTTGGAAAAGCCAATCTCAGGCTGACACTTGCTGCCTGTAAATGGTGTGGAATTAGGCTAATCAGTGGCTCTTAATTCTCCAACAAATGTAGATGCTGTGCTAATTGCCAGGGTCCATGCCAGCAGATCCCTGGTTGGTGGCATCAAACAAGAGAAGTGATAATTTGGGGGCTGGAGTGGGGGAGGGCCTGCTTTGTTGGCTGAGCCAGTTAAAACTGTATTACCCCTTGAGCGAGGCACAGAGAGCCAGAGCCTGGCCCCCTTCTCAGCCAAGGGGCTGGGGGAGAGGCCCACAAGTGTGTTTGCAGGAGCTGAACCTCAGCACCAGCGGAGCAGTTTTCGGTCCATTAATGGGGTTTTGTTGTTATTGTTGTTCCCCAAGGAAGATTCCACCAGCAACCTGGCATGGCACTGCCAGGGCAGCTCATTGGGGATAAAGCATCCCAAACCTTGGTCTGCTGTTACCATGGCAACATGGCATTTCCAGACTCTCCAGGCAACCTTACTGGCATCTGCTGCTGTGAAAGATTCAGATGCAGAAGGGCCACTGCTCTTTCTCCATTAGAGACGGAGCAAATTGGGAAGACAGGGAGCCACATACCAAGGACCAGGAAAATGCTGTTCCATTGATGTGAGGGCTTCTTGATGAAATAGAATTTGAATGTCTGTTATAGTCTCTTGGGGAGAGCTGCAGGATCAGAAGAGGACCCCTGGAGGAGAAAAATAAGGGGAGATGGGGGAACGTAAGGGGACAGTGTGACAAAGGCCTCACTGGGGAGGTAGCTGGAGAGTGGAGATGGCATGGGCAGTTCAGTTTGGTGGGAGAATGGACGTTGGTGGAGGTGGGCAAGTGTCAGCTATGCCTCTCTGAAACCTGCTGTTTTGAACCCTATTTGGCAAAAGTCCTACCTTTGGCCTCATTCTACCCAGATTATGTCCTATGGCTTCCTCTCCTGAGGTATGGGAACTGATCTCCACACCTCACACTTCACGTCAGGTGGACATTTCTTGCTTTCTGTCTTGTTCGTAGTTGTTTGCAGTACGCCCACTAGAATCATTGACCCTCTACATTCCATAGAGGGAGCTGAAACCCAGAGAGGAAGGTGTCTGCCTAAGGTCCCCAGCAATATGGAGGCCATGGAAGATAGGGGTTAGAGCTTAGGATCTGAGACAGACTGACCTTGGTTCGAGTCCTGGCTGCATCACTTAGTTTTCCAGTGAGCCTGAGCCTCAGCTTCTTTAGGGGTGAAATAGGAATCTTGAACGTTCCTACCCTGTTGGGGTATTATGGGTGTGAAATGAGACCATGGAAGTAGTACAGCAGAGTTCTTGGTATATAGTAAGAACTCAGGAGATGTTGGTAATTAAGAGACTGGGAATTCCTTAACAATGGGGACTATCTTATTCATCCTTGCTCATTCCTCCTCTTACTTCCTTGCACAGCTGAGGCACCCAAATACTACTCTGTCTGGAATTGATACTAGAAGGATGTTTGTTAACTGGATGAACGCCTGAATGCTCGAAATAAAGAACTGTTCACTTTGATGGGCTGTATGCTCCTGATGAATGTTTTCAGCTTCGGTGATGTTTGGTCTCCATCGGACTGGAACCAGGCCAAGCCGAGAGTCTGTCCTGTGTAGCTCAGCCGCACAGTAAAGTGACTTGCTGTTCAGGTCCCATACCCACCAGCCCTGTGACCCAGGGCTTATACTCCCCAGAGCTGTGGGTTTCTTTTTTTTTTTTTTTTTTTTTTTTGTGGTACACGGGCCTCTCACTGTTGTGGCCTCTCCCGTTGTGGAGCACAGGCTCCGGACGCGCAGGCTCAGCGGCCATGGCTCACGGGCCTAGCTGCTCCGCGGCATGTGGGATCTTCCCGGACCGGGGCACGAACCCGTGTCCCCTGCATCGGCAGGCGGACTCTCAACCACGGCGCCACCAGGGAAGCCCTGTGGATTTCTTAAAGGACAGGTGGGGCCGTTTCCTCTTGATCTTTGGGCACAATATATGGTATTGCTGGTAAATAATGTATAGCTTTATAATATATGTTTCCATTCACACTCACACGAGTCTCACCGTAGCACTGGGTTTGTCCGGTATAATATCCCAGGTTGTGGCTGGAGACCCTGAGGATCGGTAGCAGGGAGTGGCTGGTCCAAAAGCACGCTGCAGGAGGGGCTGGAGGAGGGGCATGGTCCCATCTTCTGACCCCAACTCTGGTGGTCTTCCCACCAGATGAAGTCTTGCTGGGTCTGTAGTTCTTCCTGGGAGATGATCCCAGTAAGGTGAGGCATACTGGGCTTGGGCTCAAATGCCTTGATTTTGGTCACGGCCCCATCACCTTAAGGGGTGCAGCTCTTATGTGAGCCACCTCTCTCCTCGACGTTCTCACTCCCTGATCTTCCTCCTTTGGGTTTGTAGTGGGGCTGAGAGTGCTTTGGAAAGTCTGAGATTCCAATTTAGTGACTGGGGAGAGAGACGTTGTTTTTAGCCAGTGAGGTATCCCTGAGCCACCTCGAGCTCAGCAAGGCTGCAGCCCCAGCAGGTCCAGATGTGCTGTGAATGACAGCCTGGGTATATCAGAAAGTACATGCCATTGTCCTAGAACACTGAGCATCAGAGCTGGAAGGGTCCTTGGAGATCAGTAAAGCTGCTGCCTTCGGTTCATAGGTGTGGAAACGGAGGCCCTGCGAGAGGTGGTGCGTCACCCAAGACCATGTGCTAAGTTGTTGGCAGAGCCACCCCATGCTCCTCTGAAAGGGCCACGCTGCAGCCCTGCCCAGCCTGGTATTTGCCCTTACTCTGAGTGCCTCATTTGAATTCATTTTAAAGCATCAGATTTTTTGAAAAGAGTTTTTTTTGAAAGAACTGTGTATATCAGACAATATTTTCTGTAGTGTTAGTTTTTTAAATTGTTTATTATAAAAGTAATTTCATTGAAGAAAATTTGGGTAATACAGAAAGGTTCTATTTAGAAGATAACAAACTGAGTGATATTAGTACGTCTCAGAATCACCCTGTAGGCAGGTTGCTGTTTTTTCAATGGAGGCTTTTAGACCAGTGGTCCCCTACACCCTGTAACCTTTTCTGGAAGTTTAGCTACAGAGAGTAGGAGAGTAACAATCCATAGAGACCTCTAAGGACTTCATTTAGTTCTACAGACTTCAGTTAGGTAGATGTACTACTAATGCTAGTTGTTGCCATCTGTAGAGTCTCTTCCAGGTAACAAACCGCTTCTTCATAGGTGTTCTCATTTGATTATTTGATCATTATAAGAATCCTGTGAGGTAGGGAAAACAAATATTATTTTCCCAATGCAAATGAACAATTTGAGCCCCAGGGAGATTAAGTAATTTGCTCAAGATTACACATCTAGTAAGTAGAAGACCTATATACTTCAAACTACTACTTGGCATAAAGACAGCAGAAGGCACCTAATAAATATTGGTGAGTGAATGAATGAATGAATGTAGGGGAAGGCACTAGAAATCATGTGGTCTGGTGGTTTTCAGACTGTGCTCTGGGAAGCCCTAGAATTCCATGGAGCCAGTTGGGGGTAGTGGGAGGTGGAGTTGATGGGGCTCTGAGCCCCTCACCCCTGCTCCAACCAGTGTTATCCATTTTACCTACTGGGTAAATTGAAAACAATTTAGCTAATCGAACTCCTACACCAGTGGTTCTCAAACGCTGGTGTGTTTTACAGTCTCCCTGGGAGATGCTGACGGTTGGCCTGAGGTGGGTGCTGGGACTCTGATTGTTAACAAGTACAGATGGTCATCAGGCCATGGTTGAGAAACAGTGGCCTGCTTCTTGGAGTTGAGGAAGGTAAGACCCACAGAGAAGCAGAGAGCAATCCTCAGTACCTCATCTGCTACCCTTCCCCCTGTACCACAACTGCAGCTGAACCAGAAAACAAATCACATAGCAGAGAATAACAGAACAGTTTCCATAGCAATGCTTCATGGTTTGTGCCTGTCAGGACACCTCAGACAAACACTCATCTGAACCCTCAGCCAGAACTTGTGTGAATCTTATCTACTTGTTCCACGCAAGGGGTCTGGGGGATGGGAGGAAAGAAGAGGGATGGATGGCATGCTTTTGTCGTGCCCCTGTACTGGGGATTCTCCCCCAATTTACCAACAGCTGGCAGCAAGATAGAGCAGACCAAGGAGGGCTAGGAATGGATTCTGGGCAAGAGGCATGGGGCCGTCGCGGCAGCGGATGGGGAGATGTGGATGGGAGCAAGGGCCATCTGGGCATGTATCATGTGATGGGCATGTATCATGTGATGCACATTACCTATTCATTCAAAAAAAGAAAAAGTAAAGGACATATGATCGTCCTTATTTACAGATGAAGAAATCAAAGGTCAGACACACACCTCTCGTGACAGAGGCAAGATCAAGTCCAAGTCTGTCAGGCTCCATAGCTACTGAGCAACAGTTGCTTTCAAATTCTCTGGCTAGTGAGTGAGGACTTGGGATATATACTGCCCAGCTGTCTCCTCCTTGTCTCAGGAAGGGGAGGGTCAGCCTACAGGCAGCTAGGTAGGTGCTGGTGCTCATGCAAAGAGCTGAAATGGACTGTGTGAGGACATGGTTGGTCCTAGAGCTGGAGGTGGAGTCTGTCCAGTCTTTAGCTGTAATGTCTCCCTTCCCCCACAATTAGGGTTCCGGTGCCCTTCAAACCGCAGGTGCCTTCGACATGGGCTGTCCCGACTGCCCCCTCCAAACTCACCCACTGCAGGTCCTTTGGATTGGTGGCCCCTGTGGACGGGCTGCCCAGCTCTCTGACTTGGCTTCGCCTCAAGGAAATGAGCTTCTCCCGGGGCAAGTGACATCCATTCATTTTTAGAACAGATGTTCATTGAGCACCTTTTATGTTCCTCTAACTGTTCTAAGTGCTGGGGATGCGGCAGTTGAACAAAATGAAATTTTTGCTCTCTTGGAGTTGCCCATTCTAGTGGGGAGACAGACAAATAGGTATATGATGGGGTGTGACATGCTAGGAAGGAAAATAAAACAGTGTGAGGGGTAGAAGGATGGGGTTGAGTGGTCAGGGAAGGCCCTCTGAGAAGGTGACATTTGAACTAAGACCCAAATGAAAGGAGGGAGAGAAAGAACCGTGTGGATATCCAGGGAGGAGCATTCCAGGCACAGTGAATGGCCAGTGTGAAAGCTAACTCTGGAAGCGTGCCCGGCCAGTTGGAGGAACAGCAAGGAGGCCGGTGTAGCTGGAGAGGAGCCAGTGAGGGTGAGAGTGGCAGCATTGGAGGGAAGGGAGCTGGGGACTAGATGGTGTGGAACCTTAGAGACCAAGAGCCAAGCTTGGATTTCCTTCTGAGCTGGGGTGCCACTGGAGGATTTGCACCCTGGGGACACATGCCTGGCTTCAGCCTTAGAGCCTCCAGCCCCCTTGTCTGGGAAGGGAATCTGTCACCTGGGACCGAGCCCACAGGAGGCTGAGTAGCCCCTGCTGGGGACGTGAACAATCACACAGGCAGGGAACCCAGCGACACTTGCCAGACCTCCCCAGCTGCAGTTGTTTCTTCCAGGCCAGGGCTAAAGGGTCTCTTGGAGCTGGCTACCTCCAGGCCCCCATGTCTGGGTGGCCTTACACTCCTCAGAGTTAGAAGGCATCCCAAAGAGAGTCTGGTGGCAGGGCTGCAGCATTCCCGGTGCCTGCACTCCATCCTCTGGGAGTGCCGCTTCTCCTGCTGACACCCCGGCCCAGGGGAGGAGCCCTGCGCCTGTGTATCCCAGCCCAGCAGCCTGGCCGCTCTCCAGCCTGAGAGAAGAATGCTGCTTCCCACAGGACCAGTGGGAGAACTCGGGCCGGTGGGTTATAATTATCCAAAGTGCTAATTTTGTTTCAAATGTTATGTGTTTTTTATGAAGTAGAGACATTCACGAAAGAAATTTATATATTAGCCCATGTAGTATGCATTTGTCCCAGTCGTGCACTTCATTCAAGAAACTGGAATTCAGAGTGATAAAGTCACCATATACTGACCCCATCGAATCATAAGCGCACCGAGCTGCCCACTGCTCACCTGGTAGCTCCTGCCATTTGTTATTTCCACGGTTTCCCACTTCTCACTCAGGTCATTCATTCATCTCTAATGAGTACTTCCAACTTAAAATGTCCAACACAGAACTCTTGATTTTCTCCCCAAGCCGACCCCTCCCCACAGGCTTCCTCACCTTGATAAACAGGCCGACTCTCCACCCATCGCTCAGGGAATCCATCTTGAACCCTTCTTTCACTTACTCCCTGTGAAATTCCATCAGCAGGTCCTACACGCCCTACTTCCAAGACAGATTGTAAATCCAGTTGTTTCTCTGTCCCCACTGCTACCAGCCCACTCCAAGCACCACCCAGTCCTGCCTGGCCTGGTCCTCTGCAGTGCAGGGGCCTCCTGAACCATCTCCCTCTATTTTGTCCTTCACCAAGTGGCCTTTTCAAATGTAAGTCAGACCTGATCACCCACTGCTTAAAACCCTCCAGTGGCTCCTCAGCCTCCCCACAAAACACTCTTGGCCTCCCCCCAGCCTTCCCGAGGCCCTGCCTTCCCTTCACGCGGAGGCCTGCCTCTCCCCTGGCTCTTGGCCCCAGACCCCACTGGCCTCCTGCCTGTTCCTGGAACCGGCAAAACTTCCCACTTCGGGCCTTTCTGTTTGTCGTTTCCTCTGCCTGGAAAGCCCGTCCTCCAGGTGATTGTATGGCTGGCTCTCCCTCAACTTTCAGGTCACAGTTCAGAGGCCACCTTACCGGAGAGAACTTCCTACCACCTGTCCTTCTAATCATATCACTCTGTTTTGGTTTCTTCATAGCTCTTATCACTAGCCACATGCTGATGATTTGTATGTCTGCTTGCTCGTTGGTCCCTCGTTAGAACGTAAGCCCCTTGAGGACAGGAGCCTTGGGCCTTGGTCTCTGCTGTACCCCTCCCGCTAGAGCCGTGCTTGAACCTTACAGGCACTCTGTAACTGTTCATCCACTCACTTATTCATTCACCTCTGGTACATAAAACCAGAGATAAATAGGCGGAGCACAGAAGAATTTTAGGGCAATTAAACTATAATGATGGATAACATGTCTTTATACATTTGTTCAAACCCATAGAATGTACACCACCAAGAGTGACCCCTAATGTACACATGGGCTTTGGGTCATAATGATGTGTCACTGTAGGTTCACTGATTGTAACAAATGTACTGCTCAAGTAGGGGATGTTGATAGCGGGGAGGCTGTGAATGAGTGGAGGCAGGGAACTTTCTGTACTTTCTGCTTAATTTTTCTGTGAACCTAAAACTGCTCTAAAAAGTAACATTTTTTAAAAGAAAACAATGCATTAATATAAATTGAAAGTATTAATCCCTTAGTTGTTTCCTATTTTGTACTATAATTTTTTTAATGTAATGAAGTTCAATAAAAGTTGACTGTCTGGAAAAAAAAAAGATAAATAAGAGACAGACTGTATCCCCAAGGGGATTTGGCCCTCTTGAAGAATCAGCCACTGCCTTTCTGGGCGTACATTTTCCAGGGCACCCGTCTCCCTGCGCTATCACAGTGGGATGGGTGGCCACCTCCTAACCTAGCATTTGTACTGTGTAGGAGCTGTGTAGCAAGTGGATTGGGCTAAATTGGGCACAGCGCCCAACCCAGAGCATACACTCAGAAGGTATTTATGAAGTGATTGGAAAGCATGGGAAGAATTCCTTCTCAGGTTTGTGTCATCCAGTGGCTTCTCAGTGGACTCCAGTGCTCTAACCTCCTAATCTGTGTGTGGTTTCTTCTGGACCTGCTGCTGGGTTCCAGAACAGACCTTCTTACACCCACCCCCATTACTGCTTTAGCTCCCAGCCTCCTCTCCTGCACACGGGTTGTTCCCAAACAGGTGTGGGGAGAACAGTGTCGAGAGGGTCTGCTGTGACCAGGCTCCAGGAACAGCATCAGGCCAGCTCCTCCGGGCCCCAGAGCTGCATTGTGCCCCTGCCCCTTTGCTGGTGCCCCTCAGAGATATGTGTTGCAGACATCTTGAAATTTCCGGTCAGGTCCAAACACCAGCACCCAGGCCAGGCTGCAAGGAAACATAGTACAGCAGCTCTTGCAGAAACAGTTTAGTGCTGGCCACGGGCTATGGGGAGAGTCAACGGACTTGGACTCCAACACGGCTAATGTGGCTTCAGGCTAAACTGATACAGGCAGCCTCTGGGACCAGGTGTGCATCTAGATAGAGCCCTTGGCCAGTTTGGGGAACGTACTTCTAGAGGGATGATGACAACTTGGAACCTACCAAGAGGAGGGGGCCCTGACTGGCCATGGAGGCAGGCCACCAGGTTATACAGAGGGATGATATATCACCTGAGTTAAGAAGTCTAAGAGAATAGGAGAACCATGTGCAAAACACTTAAAGGGATTAAACTCCACAGGTGCCATGCTGTGCCCTTACTGCTCCATCGCCAGAGCCAGACCCCTGCTGGCAGCACCAGACTCCACCTCGGGCCTGCTTGTTCACAGCCTCGCCCTGGAGCCACATCCCAGGGCATGCTCCTCCTCTGGGACCTCTCCCAGAGTCTGTTTTTTCATGAATAGAGTGTGATCAAAATACCTCCTTCCCAGGGCTGCTCTGTTAAATGAGATGGGTCACGCAGAGCCCTTAGCACAATACATGATCATAGTAGGCCCTCGAGAGGCTGAGTTGCCTTTTCTGTTCCTTCTCCCAGCGCAGCCAAGAAGCCCAGAAAGCTAGCAGTTCTGACAGAGAACACAGAATTCAGAAAGACAGTCTGTGGGGAGGAGTTCAGTTGTTTATAAAACAGGCCAACACGTTTCCACCTCGTAAGTTCTAAATCCATCATCCCTAGCTCCCTAAATCTAAGAATAGTCACCCAGTGGAGCCAACGTGCCGCAGCACGCTCTCTCCGCAGGTGACCGCGGCCGCGCAGCCACAGCAGCCTCAGCGCCTCCTCCTGCGTTGGGAGTGGGGAGGGCTGGCCTCCGCCCCTCCCAGCTTGGCTGTTTCTGAACCTCAGATTCAGCTTTCTTTCCCTTCCAGATCCTTCCTCACTGGGTTCTTTTAACCATCAAACCTCAGTGATACAAAGGGGGAGATAGCAGTGGGAAGGTGTGTAGCGGGGGACCTTTGGTGAGATGCTGCCCCACTTCTGGGCCTCAGTTTCCTCTTATGTAAAGGGATAGAGAACTACTGAGAGAACTGAACAACCTTTTAAGCTACAAGAAGTTCTAGAGCAGTCCCAGCCTTGCAGCCTCAGAACGAGACCTCCGAGGGCAAACCCATCAATTCAACCCGTTTTTATTTATCCTCTGAACCAGGGCCGCTCCTCTGTCAGGTCCGAGGGAGCCAGCCTGAGGACCTGGGTGTGTGGCCCCCTCTTCTGCTCTTCTGCCTACACCTTCCTTCTCTCTCTCTCCCTCATACGCATCCGTACCCACCACACCGCCGCACAAATTCGCCAGGCTCAGAAGGACATTTGCTCTGTCTCATCCCAGAATCTGCCCAGTTAGGAATGCCCTCGCCAGCTGGGGGCTCAGGACCTCTGGCGCAGGCCACCTGCCACTCTCCAGGGTGGCCTTCCAGTCCTTACGGCGTTCTTCCTGATGGTGAGCAGAAATCAGCCTGCCTGTGGCATCTCCTCCCCACATCTGTGGACTCTCTTTTAGCCTCTGGGAGAGAAGAAGACAGCTCCGTGCTCTTGGTAGCCATTCATTCATTTGTGTGTTCATTCATTCAAACAACAGGTATTAGTACTAATGAACTGTTAGTACAGTTTCAGGTGCTGAGAAATAGTAGCAAACAAAGAGTCCTGCTCTCAAAGAGCTTGTGTTCTGGTCAGGAGAGAGATAATAAATAACCACTTAAAAATATAAAGAAAAATAAAGCAAGTGAGGAGACAGAGATGGGGTGGGACGTAGATTGCTACTTCATATAGAGTTGTCAGGTAAGGCCTCTCAGATAAGGTGACGTTTGAACAAATACATGACAACACGAGGGAGTGAACCTGTGGACATCAGGACAAGAGCATTCCGACTGCAGGAACAGCAAACGCAAAGGCCCTGAGGCCAGTACTGTTTGAAGAACAGGAAGGAAGTCAGTGTAGCTATGGTGACGTCAGCAAGGTGGAACTTGACAGGACATGAGGTCCAGGAGGAAGCCAGCTGTTGTTTATGAGTCAGAGGAGAAGCCATTGGAGGATTCTGAGCACAGCAGTGCCATGTCGACTTAGTGCCGGGTTTTAACAGGATCCCTCAGGTTTTGTGTAGAGAATACAACAGAAGCAGCAGAGAGGGCAGGTAGGAAGCCCTTGCAGGAGTGCCAGTGTGAGGTGATGGGCTGGTGAGAAGTGGCCAGATTCCAGCTGTGTTTAAAACATTACCTTCCTAAACCCCTCATCTTTTCTTACTCGGTGGATGGCCACAGTGTCCTCTCTGGCCTCCTTGCCTTTAGCCCTCATCCCCCATCTCTTCCTCTCTCCCCATTCTCAGTGCTGTCATGGATCCTTGTCTGGAAAGGACCCCAGGCCAGCCACCTTCTACTTAGCCTTCCCTGAGGCAACTTTGGCTACAATACCAAAATATCTCCAGAGTAACACTGGGGGCTAACAGCCCCACTTCCTGATTCTGGAATGGCTTCTTCCTGCTGCTTCAGATCCTGCCTCGAGGGCATCTTTGGCCCTGGAGAGTGATGGATGGTCTACTAATTGAAAGGGTCCTGCACTGACAGGCCTCTTCCCTCAGACTGGCCCATTGGGACCGTTGTCCTCACAGCCATTCTCTAGGCCGTTCTGTTGTAGGAGCTACCCCTCTCTGGGCAGTGTAACCAGGGACAGAGACTCACAGCTGTCTGTTCTTGAGGCCGGTGGCCAGGAGGCAGCTCTGGTCACAGATCAGGGAATAAAGACAAGCAGCCAGGCACAGGACTGGAGTTGATCTCAGCATTATGTGTGTGTATACTCCTCCCCTGCTGCTCTCCAGACAGAGCAGGGGGCTCAGAAAGACTGTGGGCAGGGGAACAGCCCAGAGGTATTCACTTCCACTCAGTAGCTCTATCCTGAGTGCCTGTACCATGTGCCTGAGGGCTGATTGGTGAGCGTGTCCTGCTCACAGCACCTGGCTCCCATCCCCAGCTCACAGTTACAAATAGAAACACCTCGAGATCCAGGAGGAGTGTGGTGTGTGTGCTAAGAGAGCTCTGGGTATCTTAAGAGCTCAGAGGAAGTGAAATTAATAGCCTTCTAACAGCCCAGGAGGACCCAGCCCTACACCTGCCCACAGTTCGCTCCTGCAGCAAACAGGATGCCATCAGGATCAATGAAGGCAGCTCAGAGTGAGCAAATGTCAGTGGGTACCCTCTATTTAAGACTGGTAAACTCTTATTCATCCTTCAAAACCCAGCTAAGAATTAACCCCTGGAACTTTCAGTGTCACCTGCCTCCCCTCCCAATAGAGTGTATCATCCTCTCTATGCTACCTCTGTGGGTTAGAAATACTGTTATTTTTTTGATCATCATCCTGTGTTATTGCTTTTTAAAATATATGAACACACAACAAAGAAAATCTCAGTTGCCCTTCCCCATTTCTCCCTCTCTTCCTCAGAGACTATTCTCTGTTTGGGTTGTATTCTTCAGGATCTGTACATACAGAAATATATAGGGGCTTTGCATAAATTGAATCATACTCTCTATATTGTTCTGCAGCCTATTTTCTCTTAAAAATGTCTGCAATACCTTGCCATGTCAGGCCACAGAGTGCTACCTCATTATTTTTTATTTTTATTTTTATTTTTTTATTTTTATTTTTATTTTTTGCGGTACGCGGGCCTCTCACTGTTGCGGCCCCTCCCGCTGCGGAGCACAGGCTCCGGACGCACAGGCCCAGCGGCCATGGCCCACGGGCCCAGCCACTCCACGGCATGCGGGATCCTCCCGGACCGGGGCACGAACCTGCGTCCCCTTCATCGGCAGGTGGACTCCCAACCACTGCACCACCAGGGAAGCCCTACCTCATTATTTTTAATAGCTGTATATTATTCAACAGTAGGGTCAAACTATAGTTTCTTTACACACTCCTCTGTTGATGGGTATTTAGGGGTTTCCCCCCAGTCTTTCACAATTACAAACAGTGCTACAGTAAACACCGTTGTGCCAGCCTCCTTGCGTACACATGCCATTGGTCCCTGTAATCGTCATTCCCCATGGCTGTCTACCCTAGTGGCCTGGGAGCCCCGGGGCAGAAACTGGATTTTCCTCTTAGGGGTGTTTTGTCCATACAGGGCCCAAGCCAGAAGAGGCATCCACATGATGAGATAAATGGACTCATCTGAGCAAAATCACGACTGTGTGAAAGGCCTGGGTGAACTCAGGGAGCAGCAGCAAGCCCATGGGGCTGGAACAGAGGAAAGAGCGGTGATGCGGCCAAGAGGGACAGGCTGCCCTGAGAGCCAGATAAGAGGCCCATTGTAGGTAGTGGGGAGACAGGAAATTGTTCATGGGAAGACCTAGTTCATGCTGTGTTTCAGCCTGGTTTCCCCCACCCAGGCCAGCTACCTCAGAAGAAACTAGCTTTTGTAATTGTCTAAGCGAGAGAGGATCAGAACCTGAACCTCTTCTTTCTGTCCTGAGGTTGCCACCTAGACCCAAAACACTTCAGGAGGCCTGAATTCCTTGCTCACAGCAGGACCTAGGGACCACCAATTACTGCCCAAAGGGTGGGATACTCATGAGCTTGGGCAGCTAGACACTCAGAAGTTTCTTCCAAATTTGCCTGGCTCCAAGGCCAGCTCCGTCCACACTGGCATTGACCACCTGCCCGAATCCAGAGACTTCCTCTGCGTGAGGCGCTCAGACCTCACCCCTCCTGTCTTTCTCTCTCTCCCTCTCTGCTTGGTGTTGCAGAAGAGCGCCCTGCCTGGTGCCCGAGGTCCTTGTGAGGCCTTGTGAGGCCTAGGTCCTTGACAGGCAAGAGACAAGGTGAACCATTGGCTGCCTAACTTTTCGCACCATCCCGCCCTCCTCTCCCCACCCCACCAGATGCGGACGGGGGTGGGGTGCGGCAGGGCCTGCTGCAGCTGCCTCTGCCTCAGCCCCAGCGCTCACAAGGGCTCGGAGGGGTTTCTGCTCCTCCGCAGAGTGCTTCTCTCACCAGCTACAGCTCTGGCCTGCCATCACTGACCTTGTTCCTGTACAAGTGCGCCATGACTCTCTACCTTTTCTTCATTATCTGAGGAACAGAGGTTTGGCTAGAGAGGACAATATATATTAACAGAAGAGGTTCTGGAGTCCTACTGCCTGGGTTTCAGTTCAGCTCTGCTTCTCACCAGCTATGTGACCTCGCACAGTTCATACCACCTCCCTGGTGTGTTAGGCTGTACCTCACAGTCTTGTTGTGAGGATTTAGTGAATTAATACGTATAAAGTGCTTATCACAGGGCCTGGCATACACTAAGTATTCGGTGACTTTATTACCGTTTTGGAACTAGTGAAGGAGCCTGAGACTCAGGAGTCCTGGATCCTAGTCCTGACTAGGGCGGCCACATGACCATGGACAAGTTCTTTCACCTCTCTGAGCCTAGTTTCCTCATCTGTAAAATGGAGGTAAGAACACCTCAGAGAGTTGCTGTGAGAATTAAGGTAACGTTTATGTGAAACTGAGAAGCACCATCCCTAGGTTGTAGCCCTCATCTTCATGGTCAGAAATGGCAGCTAGAGCTCCAGCCATCACATCCACATTTCCAGTGACAGGATGGAGGAAGGGGCAAAGGGCACATGCCGTCTGTCTTTGAAGGAAGGATCCCATAAGCTACTACAGAACATTTCAGCTCAAATCTCATTGGCCACGCCCTGCTGCAACAGAGGTTGGGAAATGTAGTCTCCATTCTGTGGTTCAGGGACAACCAGGAGTTTCTGTCACACATACTCAGGTGTTTGCCCCTCCTAGGCAAGACCCTCCAGCAGAAACGCTGCCGCCTTCCTAGAGTTGGGCTGCAGTCCCAGCACCATAAGGCCCTGTGAGGACCCAGGTTGCCAAGAAGCTCAAGCAGGTGCCACAAGACCTGAACAGATTTGGGTACTGTGTCCAGCCTGTGCTGGGGACCCTGCCAGCCCTGAGGTTCCGCTGCCTGCAGGGCTCTTAGGCTGACGCAAGTGTGGTGGGCCATGAGCTTTGTCACTTGTCAGAGCCTGCATCAACTCCACTGAGTCCCGTGAGCAAGGGCCCAAACTCTGAAGAGGCTAGGGAATCCCTCTGTAACTATGAGCTCTCCACCCAAGGCTCAGCCATGTGCCCCGGGGCCAGTAAAACAGATCTAGACCAATCAGATGGGATCTCAGTGTCCTCAAGAACCTGGCGAGTGCCGGGCACACTGCAGAGAGTCCTCTGTCATGCCAGGAATCATCATGAACTCACCTGTTTCGAAAACTGGGTGTCCCGTATTCCAGTTAGCTTAGGAAGAGGCTTATCATGGGCTCTCCTTTCTCTCACCTCTACATGAGAACAGCCTGCATAGTAGCATCTTGCTGAGTCCAGACGGCCTTTCCATCTTCACTGTGCCGCTGAATAGGTGGCCCTAAGTGAGGGTGAGGGACAGGGGGTGTGCTTGAAAGATATTCTAAAATGCTGGAGGAGCTCAGAACTGAAAAATGTCCTGTGTGAGTCCTTCTGTTACTGGGATGGCCCATC
Source organism: Delphinapterus leucas (assembly GCF_059928025.1). Classification (NCBI taxonomy): domain Eukaryota; kingdom Metazoa; phylum Chordata; class Mammalia; order Artiodactyla; family Monodontidae; genus Delphinapterus; species Delphinapterus leucas. The sequence goes on from NC_143135.1 coordinate 38,056,380, forward strand.
TTTCATTCTCCGAGTTCAGCAGCCTGGTTTCTTTCTATAGGAGGTTTGTTTAAAGTGTTGGGGAACCCCTGACTTGTCATTCCACCCTAGGCCTTCCCATCTGCTGGGAAGGTTTGCCACCAGCATGGCCTTCCTTGCCTTTTCCTCCTTTCCCCATGGTCTGCTTCATACGTGGGTGTGAGCTGTCACCATGCGTCAGGCACTGTGCCAGGGCATTAAATGTACATCAGCACATGCAGGCCTCCTCCTAGCAACCCTGTGAGGTAGCTGGGGACAGACGTACCATTGTCACACAGCTGTGTGGTGATGTGGGACCCAGGACAGCATAACACAGTCCACAGTATGTATTATATATATACCAGGGGCTGACGGAGTACAACCCACGGGCCTGCTGTGTACGGCCTTGCGAGCTAAGAATGATTTTTAAAGGCTTGTAATAAAGAATAAGAATATGCAACAGAGACCGAACGAGACCATCGAACCTAAAGTATTTACTGTTTGCCTTTATAGAATAACTCTGGCAAGCCCTTGGTATAGAATATGCAGAGTTTAGCACAGATTCCGGAGCCACACTGTCTGGGTTCTAGCACCTCAGTTTCATTAACTATAAAATGAGAATAATCTATAAAACATGGCTGCCTCACAAGGTTGTTAGAATTAAATGAGATAAAGAATATAAAGCACCTAACCTTGAGTCAGCTTCTTTGGAAGTACTGGAGGAAACTGTATCTGAGCCTTTGCCAGGCTTCTCAACCCAGTGGGCTACCCCGGCCCCAAACAGGCTTCTTTAGAGCGTTTCCTTTGGCAGGAGGAGAGGGACCTGCCAGCTGCCCGTTGTGCCGCGTCCTGCTGGTAGGTCAGCGCTGCCTTCCTCCCACCCCCATTCCTGCTGACCGTCAGCTGGTGCCACTCACCAGGGCTGGGCGCAAAGCCCATGCCAGGTGCCGAGCTAGGCCCGCAGGTACCAAGCCTGTTCCATTCTCCACCTCATGCCTCAGATCCACCTGGCTGAAACTCCTGCTTAACTGCAGGACTTGTGGCCTGGGGTTCATCCTCTCTGTGTGCATTTCCTCATTCATGTGCCAAACAGGCAGACATCTGTGTTTCCCCAAGCCCAAGCTTTTGGCTAATGATTGCCTTCCTACCAGGGAAAAGGAAAGAGAAGGGTAATCCTGGGCAAGCCAGCCTCCCTCTGTGAAAGAGCGGTCTGCAAAACAGATTTTCAGTGGTTAATGAGTGAAATGTAAAGATTTTTTAAGAAACTCAGATCATTGAAAAAAGTCAAAAGAATATTTTCTGATCTGGATAGGGATAGGCTTTCAATTCTTACAAACTATGGAAGAAATGATAAGATAAAAAAACAAGAAATTGTACTACTTAGAACCATAAAATTTATGTTTTACATCAAAAGACCTAAAACAAAATTTTAAATCAAACTGAGAAAAAATAGTTCTGCCAGATATGGCATAGAATTAATATTCTTAAAATAAAAATCTTTAAAACAATAAGGCTCTTGAGAACAACAACAACAGCAAATTTTCATTTAGGACAGTAGTGCCCCCTTATCCGCAGTGTTGCTTTCAGCGGTTTCAGTTACCCCACTGTCAACCACAGTCAGACAATATTAAGTGGAAAATTCCAACAATAAACAACTCTTTTAAATTGTGTGCCATTCCAAGTAGTGTAATGAAATCTTGCTCTGTTGTGCTCCATCCCACCCAGGATGTAAATCAGCCCTTTGTCCAGCCCATCCACACTGTACATGCTACATGCCCATGAGTATAGGAAAAACCAGCATACATAGAATTTGGTACTCTCCATGGTTTCAGGCATCCACTGGGGGTCTTGGAAAGTGTCCCCTGCACAAAAGGGTGGACTACTATACTATGTATTTTATATATACTTGCTCATTTAATCCTTATAAATGAATAAATATTTATAACCTTTATGATAAAGGTACTATTATTTTCCCCATTTAACAGATGAGGGGACTGAGGCTCAGAGAAGCTAAGTAACTTGCCCAAGGTCACAGCTAATAAATGGAGAAGATGGGATTGAACCCAGGCCATCTGGATCTTGGGTCTGAGCACTTAAACTCTTCTATATGAAACAGGAAAAATATATTAAGCAGACAATACACAAAAGAGGAAATTCAAATATGTGAGGAAAATAAGAATTACTTTTCAATTTCTGTGGGAATCAGAAAAGTACAAATAAAAATGAGATACCATTTTTGTCTTAAAATTAGAAAAGGTTTTTAAATACTATAATAATTAATGAATACTGGTAATGCTGGAGTGGTACAGAGTCCCACAGATTGTTGTAGTTGTATTCAAGTGGCCTTTCTGCAAAGTATTCTGGCAGTACTCAAAACAATACTCAGGAATCTCAAAAATGTCCATACCATTTGACCAGGAATTCCCATTCTAAGAATCTAATTTGAGAAAATAGAGATGTAGACAAAGATTCATGCACAAAGATGTTCATAGAAATGTTATATAAAATAATGAAAAATTAGAAACAGCCTATCTATCTGATAATGGGATACAGGTTAAGGAAATTGTTTAATCTCCATAATGGGCAATTAGGCAGTCGTTTTACATAAATCTGGACAACAAAAGAGACCATAAACAAAGTGAAGAGACACCACAGACTCCTGGGAGAAGACACTTGCAATGCTTATAACAATTATATAAACAAAAGAATATACAAAGAATACTTATAAATCAGTAAGAAAAAGGCAAACAAAGAGCAAAACAGGCAAAGAATGTAAACACGCAATTCATAGAAAAAGCAATTTAGGGCTAGTAACATAAAGACATGCTCCATCTCACTAGTAGTCAAGAAAATGCAAATTAATCACATGTACTTAATCAGAATAGCAAGAGTCTAAAGGCAAAGATAGAGGGAAACGAATTCATATCCGTTGCTGATGGGACCATAAATGATGGGACTACAGCCATGGTGGAGAGCTGTTTGGCCACACCTGGTAAATGTAAACATGTGATTCCGCCACAATCACACTTCTAGGGATCAATGTGCACAAACACCAATTTGTACAAGGATACGTGTTCCAGGATGTTCACTGCAGTGTTGTTTATAGTAGCAACAGTGGTAATAGTATTGTTGTAAAATATTATGGTATATTATATATTGTAATATATAATGTGTAATAAAGTAGCAACAATTATCATCATTAAAGAACTGTCCATCAGAAGGGAAATGGATGAGTAAAATATGATTTATGCATAATGGGATGTGTGCTATGCACAGTTAAAATAAATGAACTAAAGCTGTATCAGCTCAGAGAGATTTCAGAAACAATGGTATAAAGAGCAGGTCATAACAGAAGACACATATTTGAATGACACTACTTATGTAAATCTTTAAAACAAACTAAAATTTTTATATAATATTTAAGGACACATACATGTAGAAAAATATAAAACAAGCATGCAAGTAACGTACACCAACTTCAAATAGTGGTTACTTCCAGGAAGGAGGGAATGGATGGAGGGCCAAGGATGGGAGGTGGGTCTTAAACTGTATCTTTATAATTGATTAATTTTTTTAAAGGTTGACGCAAATATGGCAAAATGGTAACTAATGTTCTGAATCTGATCGAGGAATATGTCTTTCTGTTAAATTATTTTTTGTACTTTTCTGCATATTGAGCTTTTTCAAAATTTCAAATTATTTTTAATTTACTTTTTGAACAATTCCCAGTTCTATGGAGAAATGCTTGTGTTATTAAGGCATAAAAACAACACAATAGATACACAAATATTTACAAGTTTCACAGATTGAAGGTTTGAAAGAGATACCTAAAATATTCATAGCAGTGGGCAAGATTCTAGAAGTCTGCTTTTCTTTACACCTATCCATATTTTTCTTTTTTTTCCCCCTTTTTACCATGAAGATGTATTACTTTTATATCCAGAAAAAAAAATTTTTTTAAACAACTACAGAAAAGTGTGAGCAAGTTTAGTTAGACTCCAGGAAAGGGTCTAAAACCTAGGAAGAGGTGCTGTGATGGGGTGGGAGCGTCACAGGCTGTCAGAGAGACCTGTGCTCGAATGCTGGCTTGGAGATTGGCCGTAGGACTCTGAGCTCTTCCATCTTTGATCTAGTCAGCAAACCCCTGTTGAGCCGCAGCTGGGGACCAGGCTCCGTGCTAGAGACAGGGCAGTGAACAGAACATGTGTGTTCCTTCTCTCACTGTAGGGCAGACAGTCTAGTGAGGAGGGGATAGTAAACACATCACCACCCAGACCATCTATCCGCTGCCTATGAGGGAAAGCACAAGGGCAATGACAAGAATCCAAGTTGATCGGGTGCCGGGGAATCTGGCCTCTGAGCATGATTTAAACAGATTCTGGAGGATGGGGGTTGTGGAGCCCAGCAAAGCCAGGACTTGGAGAGAAAGGCCGGCCCCACAGGGCATATTTCAGGGACTGAAGGAAGGCAGGGGTTCTGGCATGCAGTGGGGTGGGGAGAGTTGTGCAGGGGGACCCCAGCAGGCTGGTCCAGAGCCAGATCACTCAGGGCCTCACAGGCAAGGAAAGGCCTTTAAGGGTGGGGGGAACTCAGTGAAGGGTTGAAGCAGGGGGGTGACCTGGTTAGATCTGCATCCTCAGAGATTGTTTTGATGCTCTTTGAAGATCAGAGTTGCGGCAAGCAGCCCAGTTAGTTGGCTACTGGTGTGGCCCAGATGAGGGAAAATGGGGTTGGGATCAGGGTGATGGCAGTGGAGATGGAGAGGTGTGGAAGGATTTGAGAGACTTTCAGAGGCAGAATTGGCAGGTCTAGGATTGTGTGTGTGTGTTTGTGGTGGGGGGAGATGCAGGTGTGGGGGTGGGAGGTGGCACTGAGGGAGGGGCCCCGGAGGAGAGCCAGGTTTGGGACCTGAATGGTTGTGGGCTGGTGGGAGCGAAGAAAAGAGCAGACTTAGGAGGGCAGGGGAGGAAGCAGAGATGGCGAGCGGGCCCCCAGGTGTGGCTGAGCTTTGGTTTCTTCCTGCGTAAACTGGGGGTTTGCAGTGATACCTGCGCCCCCAGGGTGAGTGTTTTGGCCCTGTTCCCCAGAACCACGTCTACAGCAGTCTCGTCTCTCCCTCGCAGGCGGGACGTGTTACTCTTGGGGCTGGAACGAGCACGGCATGTGCGGGGACGGCACCGAAGCCAACGTCTGGGCCCCAAAGCCCGTGCCAGCTCTGCGGTCATTGTCGGGACTCCGCGTGGGCTGCGGGGCCGGCCACTCCCTGGCCCTCTGCCAGTGGCCAGCCCTCCCTGCCCTGGGCCAGCACCCCAGGGTCACTGGTCCTTTCCCAGATGCCACCGAGGAAGCCGGATCTCAAGAAGCCATGGACCAAGAGAGAAACTGGAAAGACAGACATGCAGAAGCTTCTCCCCAAAGCCAATCTGACAGGTTCAGAAATGGGGGGCTTGTGACAGAGACCCTTTAATAAAGCAACTTTACCCACCCAAAGTGTCCCCAGAAAAATGCTTTGTCAGGTTGCGGTGTTGGCCTGCGAAGGATTCAGGAGGCACTCTGGGTGGGCTGACCAGACGGGAACAATAGGAGCCCAGTGTCTTGGCTCAAGGAATGGACATCCTTTCTGCCCAGCATGTGAGAATGAGGGTTCAGTCCTCACCCAAGGACATGGGAAGCAGAGGAAGGCTCCAGCCTGTCCCTAGCTGGTGAGGACAGAAAGCCCAGCTCTGTCCCCAGTGGTTGTTTTGCCCCAGCAGGCTTTGATTCAGCAAGACAAAGGTTCCTATAGGCTATGCTTAGGGCAGCCACAGGCCTCTCCTGGGGTTTCATTCTCAGCACCCAGAGCATGTAGTTTGCTGGTTCAAGTATATCGAGGAACCCTGATCAGGTGGCTGGTTACTTGGACAGGAAGGAGTTCTTGTCTTGGTGACTAGGACCAAGGAAGAAGGCTCTGGAGGGAGGGTGGGGGGTGGAGGAAGTATAGATGAGTAAGTGGAGGAAGAGACAAAACTTCTGGAAAGACCAGGCAGAGGAGACCCCTGGGACAAACAAAGGAATCTAGAACCAATGAAACTCCCAAGATCAATGTCTTCATCTGAGCCAGGAAGGACTCTGGAGCTAGTCTGTGTGACTGTAATTGCCAAGCTGTAGTTTCGGGTGAGGGACAGACACAGCGTGGGAAGGGGCTTCTTCAGGGAAAGACCCTGACCCCTGACATCTGCCCCCAGGCCCTGGCCTCTGCAGGAGGAGGGCCCTCACGTGAAATGGGGAGCAGGCCAGACCCCAGGCCTCAGGCTTCCCCGGGTGGCAGCTATGGCCCTGGGGGACATAGCAGCTTTCTCTCTGCTGTGGCTGGCAGCAGGCCTTTGGCCAGAGGGCCTCAGAAAGTGGCTTTCCCCAGAGGACTGAGTGGCAGTGTCTCCAGCTAGCCAGCCAGGGTTGTGGCGTGTCCCACACCACCTCCCTCTGACTCAGGAGAGCGTTTGGATCTGGGAGCACTAGGCTCCAAGGGCTTGAGGATGTTATGAAACCCCAGGACTCCATGTACACATGGAGGACCTGTAATGACCTTCTAGCCTAGTGGCCGTCAAACTGCATTCTAGAACCCTAGCAGTCTCCTGAGACTGACAGCATTCTCCTGAGAACTCAGTGGCCACCTTGTGGGCTGTGGGGAAAAGAAGGCCAAGTAGACAGAGGTCTGGGTCCCCACCCTCCACCTTATTCACAGCAGCCTCATTTCAATTGACAGTGTATATCAGGCTTCACTTAAGATTTCACTTGACAAAGGGGTCCTTGAGAAAGTTTTAAAACCACTGATCTTATCCAACGTTTTCATTGTTCATGTGGGAAAACAGAGGCCTAAAAAGGGGAAGGGACCATGTCAAGGCCATACACCTCACTCCTGGCCCAGGGTCCTGATTGGGAGGTGACCCATCCAGGGCCTCGAGCCAGACAAGGGGGGAAGACAAGGGGTGGCCCTGGGACCAGTGGGGGTTCGACTCAGGAAACTGGGGATTAGGGCCATCCTGAGCTCCCCAGGCCTGCACCTAGAGACCACCCACGGCCACTGGCTGACCTTGAACACCAGTACGTGGAGTCCTGCTCCCAGTATTGTACCCTAGAAACATTGCTGCCCTGGCCAGCAAAGCCCTTTGTCCCCCCATCTCCCAGAACCAGCAGAGGCCAGTACAGCCTCTAAAGCACTTCCAGAATGGAAGGAAGGACATCTCTGTGCACTCTGAGCTGGTCTTGCCAAGGTGACCAAGCCTTCAGAGATGGAGTAATTGGATGGCCCAGAGATGACCCAGACTGGAGCAAGTCCACCATTACTGGCCACCACCCACTGTCCTACAGACTGGGTGGTCTGCACTGGAAGGCCACCCCACGTGGGTAAGTCCTCAGGCCCATACCTCCCAGACAGTGTTTACACTCCCGAGGAGCGTACACTCTCACTGCATGGCCGTGCAGAGTCCCCCTACCTCTTTCAGCACTTGCTGGAAGAGACCCAAATCCCAAGTCCTCTGCTGCTGAGCTCTAATGCCCCTCCCAAGGCTTCCCTGTGGGCGCAAGAAAGTGTCTCGGGGCTCCTTCCCAGCCTGAAACAGGGTGGTGAGGTGGTGCCTCAGCCCTAAATCTCAGAGCCTTGCTCGGAACCTGAGCCAGACCCTTCTTAGAAGCATGTGGAACCCAGCTAATCCATGCACGCAAGAGTGAATGGCTCTTGGCACCGGATGACTCCACAGACTGTCCAGTCCCCTCCAGTTCCTCCATTTCTCCCTCCCTAACAGTGGCGGACGGGCTTCTGTGCGTCAGTTCACTGGCCAGATTGATGAGTGCCTGAAAGCGCCAGTGGGGTGCGGGTCTGTTGACAGTGTCTCCCAGACTCTCTTCTGGACCCTTTGAACCCTACTGGTTATTCTCAGACTTGTAGATGTCCAAGCCCCTCATTTCCACTAGTTTCTGAGCTCTTCAAGAGCAAGGGACCAGGTCTTGGCCAATTCTGGAATCCCTTCATTAAGGACAGGTCCTGGGACAGAGAAAGTACCCAATAAGCATGTTAGGGTCACCATAGGTGAGGAGGCTAAACGAGTGGGTTCTGCAATCCCCTCACCCCTACCCACCCTCTGCTTTCATTTCTTACAGATGTTTGATAACTATGCTGTGGATAGCACAACCATTTGACAGTGATTAGCTAATGAGAAAATGCCCACTCATTTCTAAGAATGACTTTTTTTCCCTATAGACTAAGTTGATTGGCCTTCATATCCCTCACCCCGCCCCCGCCACACCCCATGAGAACGAGGGAAGGGAAAAGGAGAGGGGAGTGAGACCCCATCGTGTGCTCATAGGTCTTGGGCCTGCAGCCCCTGCAGTGATTGTCGAAGGGCAGCCACGTACCAGGCGTGAGCAGGATGTTTACATCCTAACCTACCACACACAGTCTCCCCTTGCAGGCACTCCGGCTTCCCTTGACGCCCTACCACCTTCAGTCCCAGTGGACCATCAGGCCAAAATTCGATGAGGCTGTGCTTGAGAACGGTGAATCCAGGCCTGGGGCTCAGAGAAAGCCCTCCATCACCATCCACCACTTCTGAGTGAAGTGACTTAGTGAGAAACTGAAGTTGGGAGGTAGACAGTGAGTCAGGAAATGGGATGAGGTTCCAGGTCCTAAGGGGCACACATATAACTGCGGCAGGGTTCGAATTTCCTAGCGGCCAGAGCACGGAGAGGTGAGAGTTGGGAGAGGAGAGCCGGGGGGCCTTGCTAGCCAATTTAAGGAGCTCTGACTTCATTCTTAGGGCAACAGGTGTTTATGCAGAAAATTGAGGTGGTCAGATGTGTGCGTGGAAGGCTCAGAGCAGTGTGTCAGTGGGCCTTCGGTCATACCCATGGCCTGAGGGCCCTGGGATTCAGGACCGGTGTTCCAATCAATTCCATCTCCAGCCCCAGCAAGGCCTCAATTAGCTTGAGACAGCTTCACCTGAGCTCTGGAGTCAGACCACCTGGGTTAAAATCTTGGCTTCATCATTCATTGGCCGTGTGGCTTTGAGCTGTTTACTTCTCTGCGCCTGTTCTCTTGCCTCTAAGATGAGCATGTTGAATTACTGTGGGTCGTCATCAGACCACTTGTCTCAGATGCCCTGCACATGGCAGAAGCTCAGTGTATGTTAATCCCTGTTCCCCGTTAGCTGCTGTGTCCCTGAAAATCCCTATTCCAAACAGCCACGTGTCAAGTCCCACTTGAGTCCACCAGAGGCACTTCTTCCAGGGCGAGAGGGAACTCTGCTCTCCCTGCAGCCGCTGAGGCTACTTGGCTTCTACATCCTGATGCTTATGAATGGCTGTTATATACATGGTGTGGATCTGGCAGCTCTTCGGCTGCATAACCCGTGGGCAGAGGCCTTGCCATGCTCACTGCTCCACTGATCCCCACCCCACATTGGTGAGGTAAATGCTTAGAGGGGTGAGAAACTGTTGGGTGAGAATTCGACACCCACCTTCAGCCTCCCACCCACCCATATGATCGTTGTCTTGGCCATGCTGGGAGGCATCAGGGAACGGAAATCCAGGGGAAACTGACCCCCATTTGTTTGTGGCCCTGGTCAGATCACTCCCCTCTGGGCCTCAGTTCCTCATCTGTAAAATGCTCAGAGGTGGAGTGCCATGACCATTAGGGACTTTCCACCGGAGATTCTCGAATGGATAGGAAAAGAATTGGAACTCCAGTCCCCCACTCTACCCCCAGCCAAAGCCAAGTGAACAACCCAAGCAAATCAGCATCCCTAGGAGAGGGCTCCACCCCTTCCAAGATGCCTCAGGCTGAGGGAGGGGTATGTGATGAGGTGACCACCAGACTGGGCCCAGCAAGGGTTCAGCTGGATAGGGCACCCGGACCAGTCAGACCCCTGCCTCTGGCTCCATCAGATTCAACAGTGGCCCTAGGAGGGAGGTGACCATGGTCTGCATGAGGGGCAGTGGCGGGGGCGGGAGCTGGGAGCTCCAACAAAACCAGATTCAAGGAGTCATGAATATGGCATGGATCCACGGAGAAGTTTCCGTATTGGTGAACCCCCTAGAGGATGGGCTCGTCTTAGTGCCATTTTTGACCGATACCTTCTGAGAGCTGCCTCCCTCTCCCCACCCAACAGGATCTGCAGGTTGGGGGGCAGGTGGCGCTCCTGGCTTTCCCCCAGTGAGAGGAGAGCCAGCACCTTGGGTGGGTCCCTGAGATCAGAGGAGCCAGGGCTCAGGCTCACCCCAGCCCAGCCACAGAGGGCCTGACCAGGGGCCCAGAACTGAATCGCGACACTGCCAAAGGCAATAAAAACCCAAATCCATGCTTCATCTCCAATGTCAGCTGTTTATTATTGAGGGCCAGGGCCCAGGGAGGGGAGGGTGTTGAACTAAAGCAGCATTGCTCTCTTTCCAGGAAATGTTGCGAGCTGCAGTGAGAGCTTGAGATGTTGCATTTTTTTTTTCATCTCAAGCATGTGTTTTTCAAAAATATCATCCTTCCCCACCCCTTACCCCACCACTAATTTTAGAATCAGACCAAAGCCAAGCTACTGTCCTCTGTTTCTGTTGGGGAAATACTATATTTATTCGAGATGCAGAAGCGTGTCTCTGCAAACCTCCGATTGCTTCAGGAAAACAAATCTGCTTTAGACTATACAGAAACCATGACACAAAATTTATTTCATGCTAGGATCGCTTTGCATAACATTGGGCATGCAGTTCTTTACTCTGAAGTACTAAATTGCATACAATGCCGGGTTGTGCCTTAATCAAGGTGGAGGAGGACCAGCCCTCCCGCGGTCCTGATCTTTTTGGTGCTCTGAAGGAACGCTTGGAAAATCCATAAGGTGTTGATTATCTACTATGAACAATTTGTTATGAAAGTTGGTCGCACTGAATCTACACACCGCTAAGATGATCGAATCAACCTAGACTAGCCGCTGTCAGGGGTCTTGGGGAGACGTCCGCTGGGTCGCAAGCATGCCAAACAGAGGGAAGAAGGCGGCAGTGTGTTTCCACAATTCTATTTGGAGCAAAGTTCTCAGTTTCCGCGTGAGAGATGAACTATGAAGGGGAGGTCAATATGACCGATGACTGACCAACTGCCCTTTTGGGAACCTTTACTCTCCATTTCAATCCCGTGTACAAAAAGGGAAGCAATCCGTTCCCCATCCCCACCCCTCCCCGCCCCCCCGCTCCATTCCCCCCCAAAACGTACAGGTTTCTACCAAATGCCATTTACAGTTTGGCTCCAACAACATGTATAAAAGGAAAGCGCTTTGAAAGAAAATAGAGGACTCTTGCTTGTTTCTCTTCGTTGTTGTCGTGGTTTAGGGTAATCATACAGTTGCAGGGGATTGGTGGGTTTGGATTGCTGGGTTTTTCTGTTGAACTTCATGCAAGTCATGCTAAGGAACCCTTCCATCCCACCCCTTCCCCGAATAAAATAAAATTTTTAAAAAATGAAAAGAAGGAAAACAAATCCTCTACAGTCAGTTACCATTTGGCCGTAGAAAAGCTACGTCCGTCCTAGTACAAGGCCTGGGCCACTCGGACTCGTCCGGCAAACCTGCATGGCGTGAATTTACTCTGTCCGAGGGTGAGGAGGGGCTGCAGGTCCACCCAGATGCTTAATAGCCACCAGTGTCCTGGGCCAAGCCGCCTGGTCAAGTCACTCTCACAGCCTCTGTCGGCATATACTTAGCAATGACAGGGCTTTCTTTGCAAAGATCTGTATGTAAAGAATACAATTAACACTTGAGCTTCTCTTCTTGGCTTTCCCATCCCGCTTGGTACTTAGTTTTTACGGAAGGAGGAGGACAGACAGAACAGCCGCATGCAGAGGCAGGCAGATTCTTCTCCAGCTGGCTTGGTTCTCCCATGCAGTGAGCCAGCCTAGCACGCCTCTTTCTCTCCTTCCTGGGGGAACGGGTTAAGCTCCTAACTCTTCTCTACCCTGCACATGGCTTACGGCCTGGAATCATCCTGAGAAAGGCAAGTCCTCGGCGGCTGTCATGACTCCATGAGAGCGGGGCCGGGTTGATGCTGGTGGGGGCACTTCACCCTTGGTACCTCTGTGGGACTGCGGAGTGGGTACCACCTGTGGACAGTGGTTGCCACTGGACTCCCTGGCCACTACAGGCTGCTTCTGTCCCACACAGCCTGGGCTTCTGGAAGCCCAGTAAAGAGTCTCTCCTGTCTGCTCTTTTAGGCCACACAGATTAATCCAACATTCAAGATGAAGGAGACAGGCAGCCCACGAGACCTTTCCGGGCAGAGCACAGCCACTGGGAATGGTCTACCTGCCATCCCCTGAAACCCCCTGGGCTGCCCAGTTCCTGGCTTTCTAGAGCCTCCACTTGGGAAAAAGCCAGTTGTGAAGGGGAGCATCAGGCCTATCCATGGAAGGCCAAGGATGGGGCCCGCCCCCGGGGCCAGCAGCCCCCTTGCCATGCAGCACCATGCGGGGGGTGGTATGCCACACTGGGGTCCAAGGGACCTCCAGGCCGGGCAAGGAAGCAGGGACCAGCCTGGATCGGGTGAGCACACTAAGCACCAGTGACCAGAAGGACTTCCCCCGTCTCCCTGTGGGCTGCCTCTCCTCTTCCGGGTTTGCCCTTTATTCTGAGTTCTATGCTTTCTCCTTGCATATTGTTGAACCATTTCAAATACTGGAGCAGTTGTGCATGGCCACCGGCTACACCAACTGTTGTTCTAAAAAACCAACTATCTGGCCCAGCCTGCTCACCCCGGTCAGCATGCACCCCGTGTGAGCCTGTGAGCTGCTTCCCGACATGCATGAGCCGCCCAGCCAGTCCGCTGTGCCGAGGATGGCTTCCTCTGCCTTCCAGGCCCTGGCCAGTGCCTGGAGCATGGAGCTAAGGTGCGCTGGGCCCCCACCCCAAGCCTCTCCGCAGCCCATGCTCAAGCGCTAGTGGAAGCCTTTTCCCCAGGGGGTCAGCCTAAGACAAGGGTCCGATCCAAGGAGACTTTGAGCAGAGACCGCCACGGGGCTCAGCCTTCACCAACCACAAGGGGGCGCTGACCACACCCAGGGCCATGGCTGACAGGCGCTGGGGACAGAAGGGGTTGCACAGAGTCCTCCGTAACCACCTTCTCTTGGCAAGTTCTCTGTCTGCCACTAGCAGTATTCTGACTGGCACATACCTTACCTCTGCAAGGACACTGGCCTCACCTCCAAGCCCTGAGCTACCTTTCTCTTCATGCCTCCCCTCCCACTGGTCTGTGGATTCTCTTTAAAGGATGCCACTTTCAGAACATGGATCTTGGTTGGCTAAGCCCACAGGGTCCTGGTCAGACCAGGCCCACCCCGTCGCCCTCCTCAACCAAGGGACAGGGGAGATCACTTTACTTTTGGGGTCTGACCTGCCATCTGCCAGAGCAGCCTGGGGGAGTTGAGGCTCCTCCCACATCCCCAGGTACCCCTCTGCCTTGGGGGCTGTAGTTGTCCAGCCTGTCTCCAAGTCCCTTCCTACCCCTCAGCTCAGTTCCAACCCACAGCTGCCTGGACCTCCGGTTCTCTCCGCCAGCCTGCCATCCCACTTACAACATTGGGACTCAGACCTCCGGGGGCCGACCCTGGGGCTCCTCGCCCCCCTCAGTGTGCCTGCCGGCCCCTCAGCGCCCCTTGCCCGCCGCCCCGCCCACCCATCTGCAGGGGTGCCAGGCAGCCTCCTCTACATACCCTTTCTCACTCCTCCACCAGGTGGGCACGCGTACTCCCCGGTTGATAAGAGGAAGCAGGGTCCGTATCTCTCGCGGGTGCCCGAGCGCGTAAAGGGCAGGCCCTCATCGGGAGTGAGGGCCTGGTCTATGTGGGGGCAGTCTTCGTTCGCCAGCGCGGCCTTCGCCACCTCCCCATTCAGTTTGGAATCTTCAAACATATAAGCAGAAGCTATTGAGACACTGAAAACTGTTTAGTGGGGGAGGGGGGGGGAACAGGCCAGAAGTAGGGCATCGGCAAAGGGCAGCCGGTAACTGAGGATGGAAAAGCGAGCAGGCCATGGAGAGAGGCACAAGGCTGGGGGTCCCCGGCTCATTCAGGCAGCCCTTGGGCTGCCCACAGTGCTGGGGAGGAGGGTTCCTGGGTTTGCTCAAAGTTTGCAAAAAGATGAGTTGGTGATGGGCCCAGCAAGCGCAGTGCTGGGGGCCGGGCCCCAGGTCCAAGGCGGGGCCGATGAGACAGGATGGTGTGGATGCAGTCATGGGTAGAGGGCCAGACACAGAGCTCAGGGAGAAGACAGACAGACACGCAGAAACACTCCTACTCAGAGAGGCAGCCTTTTCTGACCCCTCCGCTGCCAACCAGAGCCCTGCTGCCTCCCATCCACATCCAAGCTGGCTGCTCAGGCATCCCTGGCCCCATCCAGACCCCGTCGATCGGCTCTACACCAGGCCCCATTTGGATCCCCTCTGGTCACTCGCTTCACACTGTCCCCCTCCACACCCTATCTGATCACTCAGTCCCCCCATATGGACCCAATCTGGTTACTCTGTATGCTCCATCCCCCATACAGACTAGGCCTGGTCACACAGTCTCCTGGTCCCCCATGCAGACCCAGTATGACCACTCAATCTGCTCCATCCCCACACAGACTTAAGCTGGTCACTCAGTCCACTCTGATCGCCACACAGACCAAGCCAGGGTCTTCCACCCCGCTCTGCCCCAAGCAGTCCTAGTCAGCTTGCACAGGCGCAACAGGAATGTAGGCATGAGGCAGTGACAGCGGCCAGGATTTGGGAGGGGCTCCCATTCCTCTGTCTCCTCTCGGCAGCAACCCCCGCAAAGCAGAGCAAATGGATGTGTAAAGACAACAGTGGCTGATGGACTCGGGTGGGAAAGACGAGTCTTGGCCTCTGCAGTAGCCTGAGAAGGAACCTGGGAGGAAGTTTGGGGCACATTTGGTGAGGGTGAAGCATGGCCAGAGCAGGGAGCTCTCCCTCTCCCAAGTCCAGGAGCAGCGCCGTGATAGCCTCTGGAGCTGGTAGAGGTAGCTCCGTCGGCCTCTGTCCCCGCCCATCACTCTCGGGGACTGAGCCTGCCCCACGCTTTCTGCTCTCTAAGCAGACTCTTCCTGGCCAAGGTGGCGCCGACTCGGTCTCCAGGGTGGGCGCTGTGGTTTCCTCAAATACTCCCTCTAGGGTGACAGCCTCAAGGGAAGACAGACCCCACAGGGGCGTGACCACACGGGGAGGCCCTCTGAAAGACTAAAGAGGGGCAAAAAGCTGGAGACAGTCTCCACCCGATTTGACCCTCTTCCATGACCCTGTTCACATCATGTAACTACACGCAGAAGTGATCCTTCTCCGTGTGCACACACTCAGCGTGCCCGCGGGTGGGATCACGGCCCGTGTACATATCATGTCACTACAAAGAGGCAGGCAGTCAAAAGAGAAATGGACCAATCAGGTTTATTCGTAAAGCAAATCCAAAAAAAAAAAATCCCATCATAATTTTGGAACTTAAAAAAAAAGTCTGTCGTACAAGATGGCAAAGCATTTCACGTACAGTGCGTTTCTTGACAAATCCCAGGGGCTTCACTCCCCAATTTACTCTGAACCAGAAAGGCCAGTTACCAAGGTAACTCTGATACCACGTGACTCGGGCTGGGGCCTCTCTGGGGTCTGGGGGCTGCCTAGCACTTGGGGTGTGTCTGAGGGCACACACGTGTGCGCACAGACAAGCCCGGTTCTGCCTCCCAGTCTGGCTGTCCCGTCTTCCCTCCCAGGGGTCTCTGGGGAGAAGGCAGGGAAGTTTAAGGGAGGAGGTTGTAGATGAGGGGGCAGAAGTTGGGGCCCACAGTACCCTGCACACAGTTTCCTCAAGGGGAAAACAGCGAGTCCTACCAGGCAGCATCTCCGTCTGGGAGGGGAGCCGGGACTTGCTGTCTGTCTACTGGCCATCGTCTGTCAGTGGAGGTATCTATAGCCTGCAGGGTTTACCCAGGGGTGGGTCAGAGGTAGGTGGTGGAGCCTGAGACCCCTCATCTGACTCTGCCCCCCAGCACTGTGCCTCTGGAGCAGCCAGCTCCCACAGCATTTAGAGGACCCAAAGTTGAGGCTGGCTTCCTGTAGGGGTCTGGCCAGGGGGCAGCCATCAGGGATCCCTGGGTGGATGTGAACTGGACACCCTTCCCTCCCTGGAGCCTGCTTCTTCTCCCAACCATGGCCTTTGAGAAGGGGCTGTGCCTGAGGGCTGGTGGTGGGGGGAGTGTTTATGTCCCTCTCTGTGAAGGAGCCAGCCTCCCTGGGCTGCTGGCTAATCTGCAGTTTGGTGAGCTCTCAGAAACTGGGAACATTCTCCCTTCCCAACTCCAGAGGGGGGCTGGAAGAGAGACCACCCAAGGGGGGGCAGCTCTCCAAACCTGGGAAAGCCATGGAAAAGGCCAGAGGTGCCAGCCCACCCAAGACTCCCCACCCTCCTGCCCCCACCCCGTCCTTTAGATGAGATGGCCACCAGGCCCCTCGGCTCCCAGCTGCTCCCCAGGAGGCTGGAAGCCCTGCCTCCCCTGGCCCAGGGCCCCTTGGCCCCCACTAGACCCGAGGGCCTGTGATGATGAAATGGCAGCATGGGCAGCATCTCACGAAGATGGTTTCCAGGCTTTGAAATGGGCTGAGAGATGAGCGTCCGCGAGAGGGTCATTTTTTTTTAAACTTTGGAGCAAGGAGAACCCGATGTCCGGCCCTGAGCCAGCACGCTGGCTTCTGTGCCCTGGTCTCCAGGCACCGCCGAGGTACTTACTGTTCACACCAGCAGCGGGCGCGCCAGGGGCGCACGCAGGGCTGGGGCGGGGTGGGAGGGGTGGCTGGGAATTTCCTCGGGTTTAGCCCCGAGGGGGCTGCCCAGCCTGGGGCTCAGGGAAAAAGTCCCAGGCTAACTGGGGACAGTCTGTGAGAGACACGAGCAGAGTACAATCACGAGAACCGGCACAAGTCATGCAACAAAACGAGGAGAGAGAGAGAGAAACATGATTAGTGGAGAGAGAGAAAGAGAGAGCATGTGAACAACACAGAAAAGAACACCCAGGCCTGGCCCTCAGAGCCCCTCATTTCTCCACTCCTTCCCCCTTCGCCTGCCTGGGGGCCACACCGACCCCACTCAGGGCTCCCGCTGCCCACCCTGGCCCTGCCTCTGAGCAGAAACTCGGTCAGCCTGCTTGGAGGGGCCCTGCCCACACCCTTCCTGGTCACTGTTGTCCCAATCCCCGCCACCTCCCCTGCCCTGGGGGCTACACCACTCCTGGCCCAGGAGGGGAGGGGTGGAGGGCTGGGGCCAGGGGCGCTTTGGACTCGGCAGGCAGCTCAGGGCAGAACCCAGAGGCTGCAGTGGTAGCTCCCAGGGGGCCCAGGCAGGGGCTTTTCGGGACCTCACTGCTGTTCTATGTGCTCATGGGCAGGAAGGGGGGCCTGGCCACCACCCATCCCCCGTGCCAGCCCCCTCGCTGCTCACCTATGGTGGGACCCTGCAGCCCCAGACGCAGCACCCCAGAGGACCAACCCACATCACAGAAGCAGGGATGGACGAGACACATGTGAATGCACATGGCAGGACAGAGGGAGCACTCCGAACTGCCCAGAGGAGGTGGTCTGGGCCCCCGACTGCAGATGGGGGAGGGACCACCCCTTCTGGGAGAGGAGCAGCTCCTCCTGGGCTGTCAGTCCCAGGCAGTCCCTGACCATAGGGGCGCCCTCCTGGCATCCCCCCGTGAGGCCCTACAACCCCTGCCAAGACAAATCCCCTGAACACTGACGCCATGCCAGCCATGGTACAGAGGAGACTAGATCATCCCTCACAGACACACAGACCTGAGGTTTCAGGAGAGACCAAGAGGTGGAGGTGAGGGGAGGGTGCTGCTGACATGACTGGGATGGCTTGCCTGAGTCCCAAGGGTCTAGCCCTGGAGGTAGGGGGTGCCCTTAGAGCCCAGCACGTTGCACTTGGCCCCAACCCAGGTTCTAAAAGTGGAATTGGAGAAGCCCAGCCCTTGCTGAGGCCACTTGACTGCCCTTGGGTGTGGAATGAGACTGGAAGGGCCCGGGGGGGCTGCATCTCACCTCTCCATTCCTGTAGGGTCCGGTCTCCCCCGCATTTGCCTTCCTCACCTCTGGCCTCCCCCACACTCACTCACCGACTCACCCGAACCCCACGCCCACCTAGGACCACAGCTGCAAGCAGGAAAGGAGGCAAATGGGAAGGGACTCAGGGGTGCCGGGTTGAGGAGACACCCCCTAAGGACCACACACCCTCTTGGTGATAGATAACCTGGGTCTCACACACCAGCTTTCAGAGGGAGGAGTGTTCTGGTGAGGTATGAGGCTCAGAGGGGTCTGGGATCTCAAGAGAGCATCCTCAGGAGCGTGAGAACTTGGAAAGGGGGCGGGGCAGAGTTTGGGGATGGGAGGGAGAAAGGTAGGTGGAGTTGGGCATCTGGGCTCCAGAGGGCAGGCTCAGAAGGGCCCCAAGTACCTCCTCAGCCTTAGAGACCGTGCAAGCCAGGACACTCTGGATCCCTGAGACCTGGGGCTGCAGCGAGGAGGTTCCCAGGAGCAGGGCTGCCATGGCTATGGGGCCCAGGGCCTCCAACAGGAGTGCACAGGCTTTACAGGCCTGCTGCGGCATGGCAAGAGGGCTTGTGTCCTGTGACTAGCTGGTGTACCTGCCAGCACGCACACATCTGCACTCCGCGTGTGTGTGCACGTGCATGCACGTGTAGGTGTGTGTGCATGTATGTATGTATGTGTGTGCGTGCATGCACGCCCTCAGCACATGGAGAATACTGGCATTGTCTGGGAGTACTGAAGAATTTGCGCCTGACTGGAGTGAATGAGGGATCCTTGACAGGTGGGCCTGGGGCACCCATATTTGAGGCACTGATCCCAAAAGATTCAGCGTTGGGAGGATGTGAAAGAGGGCCAAGGAGCGCCATGGTGATGCCACTCAGGCTGAGCTCTTCCTGCTGGGGCCTGGAGTGAAGCTGGGGGGCTAGGCTCACCCAGACCCTCCCCTAGGGCCCCAGGAATTTTCCTTGCCATGATGGTGGCTCCTGAGGTCGAACAGAAGGGCTATAGCTAACCCAAAGCAGGAGGGGGGGCAGGGGCTTTCCTCGGCCCATGCCTGCCTTGCTAAGCAGGAGCCACACCTTGGCTGGGGAGTCCAGCCCGCCCCCGCCGCCAGGTCCCCCTGTTCCAGCCTCTGAGACCCCTGCCCAGTCCCTGGCCCAGCCCAGAACACTAGCCACGTTCCTCTCAGGTGCCTACAGCAATCCCAGGGAGTGGGGAGGGGTATGGGGCCAGGCGAAGGGGCTGGAAAGTTCCCACGGACAGAGAAGTGGGCCTTGGGGGTACTGCTCTGGGCAGCGTAGCTGTGGGATGAAGCCAGATCAGGAGTAGGATGGGGGTGGGGGCCATCGGGGGAGAGTCAATCACCCACTGGGGGAGGCCACCCAGGCCAGAGGGCACTTGCTCCTCTAGGCCTGAGCTAGCCTACAGCTCCCCTGCCTGCCCTGGGCACAGGGGTGTCTTCTGTAGACTAAACGCCACCTATCACTGACTCAGCCTTCCTCGCCCCGGCACTCCTTCTTAGCTCGGTGTTGTCATTCTTCTCTGGGTCGTTCATTGCCTTCAAATCCCTGTGTCCACAGAATAAGTCGATGGTATTCCATGGGTAGAGGTAGACTATGGGCTTTATATCTTCGGACCAGAGCCCCATGATCAACTTTATGTGCTATGTGCAGGTTCTCATAAAACTGAGATAGTCCCATAACGAACCACTAGCCATGGAATATTAGAATATATCCCACGGTGACTAGTATTGTTTCATGGCCCCCCTCCCCCCCTCCCTGACCCCCACTGAATTCACGGGAAAGTGGTCGTACACTGGTTGGGATGTCGTGTATTGCTGCTGCAGTCCCTACCGCCGGAAACGGGGAGAACTCTGGGTGGGAGGTTGTTTGCTGGTCTGTAGCGCTTTCATCTAAGCTGCCGGGTGGTGGCCCCCTCTAGTCCTTCGCTCACCAGCCGCTCCCATCAGAAGGCCACCGGAAACTCCCACTTGACCATCAACCCAAACAGACAACGTGAAAGCTAGAGTCACTCCAACAGGTTCCTAAAGATAAACGCTAAACTCTAGAGTGGTGGTGGAAGATGAGTTGGTTCCGCATGCTGTGGGGTAAGTAAGCTTGTTACGTACGGAGGGCAAGAGGCGTCTCCCAGGACGCGCCTGGAGCTAGGCAGCCGGCATCAGAGCAGGAATGCTACTCAGCTATGGAGACAGGCTCTGGTGGGGGTGAGAATCCTTGCTGCTGCCTTTGCAGGGACCCTCCTGCCAGATCCCATGCACCATCTGTGCCACACACACACGGCCTGAAGGGAGCCGTGTAAAGACCAAATCAGCAGCTGTCTGGCGTTTCCGAATCACACCCGCCCCCGCCCTGCCCCGACACTGGGTCAGTGGCCTGAGTCAGCGACTCATGCTCCACTCCTGCCCACCAAGCAGCAGTGCCCCCGGGGCTCCTGCCAAGAGAGTCCTCAGCAACCTCGCGGGCCATGTCATCTCTTCAGAACCCCACGAGACCAGCATGTTAACCTCCTTACCGGGGGCCACCAGTGAGGTTCTAGCAGGCTCTTGCCTCGTGAATTCGGCTGCCCAGCATCTCCCTGGGCCCCCAGACTCCACACCTCGAGATTGAGCGCAGGGTCCAGGGTCACCCATGGAACTAAGGAAGCAGTCTGACTGAATCTGGAATCATCGCTACAGGGGGCGGAGGTGAAAGGTCAGATCGACATGCCTCTAAGAGGTTTCCTACCTGCTCTGTTAATTTCTAAAATTTCTTCCTGGGCCAGCGGGCATGTGTCACTCTGAGTACTGTGGTGTGGAGAGTTTACGACAGATTTACAATAATTGGGAGATCCCAGCTGCGGTGGCCGTGGAATATGCTTCTTTTTTTTCTTTGGTAGTTTCTGCTTAGCCATGGCTAAGGAGTAATACATCCCGAAATTGTTCACAATGACGGGCACGGGCATGGCGATGGTCAGCACACCCGCCAGCGCACACAGCGCTCCCACCAACATGCCGGACCACGTCTGCGGGTACATGTCTCCGTAGCCCAGCGTCGTCATGGTGACCACGGCCCACCAGAAGCCAATGGGGATGTTCTTAAAGTGGGTGTGCTCACTGGCACTGGGGTCATTGGGCTGCGCCCCTATCCTCTCAGCATAGTAGATCATGGTGGCGAAAATCAGGACGCCCAGAGCCAGGAAGATGATGAGCAGTAAGAACTCATTGGTACTGGCGCGGAGAGTGTGGCCCAGGACGCGCAGGCCCACAAAGTGGCGGGTCAGCTTGAAGATGCGCAGGATACGCACGAAGCGGACGACACGCAGGAAGCCCAGCACGTCCTTGGCCGCCTTAGAGGACAGGCCGCTCAGGCCCACCTCCAGGTAGAAGGGCAGGATGGCCACAAAGTCAATGATGTTGAGCGAGTTCTTGATGAACTCCACCTTGTTGGGGCAGAAGACCACACGCATGAGGAACTCGAAAGTGAACCAGACCACGCAGACGCCCTCGATGTAGGTGAGGAAGGCCTCTGTCTCCGCTTCCCGGTAGTAGCGCACTTGCGTGCCGTTCCGAACGTTCTCGATCTCTGTCTTGTTCACGATGGGGTTGAAGCGCTCGTGGGTCTCCAGGCAGAAGGTGGTGATGGAGACCAGGATGAAGAAGAGGGAGGCAAAGGCCACATACTGTGGAGGAGAAACACACAGTGTCAGAGGGGAGGCCCTCTCCCCAGAGCAAAGAGACCCCGGGTGCCTCTGGGCTGGGTCCAGTCAGGGGCTGGGCTGTGGAAGATGCCTACAGGATGCCCCTCCTGACATAGGCCAGGCTGACAGGCCACCTTTCCCTCTTCAGAGCACGGAGCATGGGGTTAGGAGGCTCGGGGGTTAAGAGGTTGTGGCAGAGATTGCTCTGTTTTCACAAATGCCTCTCCTTTCCTCCTGGATGCACGGCTAGACCATATCTCCCAGCCTCCCTCGGGGCTGGGTGGGGTCACGTGACTGCGCTCAGGCCAGCGGACAGTGCGCTAAGGCCGGGCCTGGCTCACAAAACCTCCTGCTCAACCTTCCATGCCTTCTTTCTTCCCCCAACTTCCAGTCAAATGCTGAAGCCCTAGGAAGCCAGCAGGGCCACCAGAAGGAAGCAGCCTGGGTCCCTGAAAAGAAAGACAGCCACTACATGGGTGGGAAATAAACTTCTACTGTCTTAAGACACTGTGATCTGGAGGTGATTTATTAAAGCATTTACTCCCCCCCATGCCAACTAATAAAAGTGACCTAGGTGGCGGAGGCAGAGGTTGGCAAAGAAAGGAGAAGGAGGAGCTATGGTGGAGGCAGGCCCCTCAGAGGCCACATCTCCCATCTTTCTTTCGTCCCTACGCTAGTCTATTCACCCTCTTTCTCACGGATCTGTACCTCATTCATGCGGTCTCTTCATGGTCTATCCTATGTGGAATTGCAAAAGGTATATCTGCCCCAGGGCCTTGCACACCTCTTTTACCCACTTCTCTCTATCATCCCAGGAACTCACACCACCATCCTGGAAGTGAGTTCCCCATCTTGGAGATATTGAAATAGAGGCTAAGTGGTCATTTGTCAGAGATAGTGTGTTGCAGTTCAGGCATCAGGAGAATTGGACCAGGGGTCCTCAAAGGCACCATAAACCATAGGGTCTGCTTCTCTCCTACTGCTGCCTGCCAGCCCCAGGGTAGGGATGTGGGTGGGAGGGAAGAAGAAGCTGCTGGGGCGCTAGCCTTTCCAAACATATGTGGGCGCTTGCTCCTTTCAGACCCCCTCCCTGGTGAGAAGGAAATGGCCAGGATAACCCAGCCTGTCCAGAACCACCTGCTCTGGCCCTGAGCCCCTTGAGAAAGGTTCAGAAGACTCTTTGGTTTGGTTTGGTGGCCCCAGCTGATGACCCCCTGGGCTTCTCTGGCCCCCAGCAGACATGGGTACCCGAGGAAAGAGAGTCAAGCAGCTATCTGAGTTTCAAACCCTCCTACTCAGACTGAATTCCAGGCAAGGGCGCTTCTTACAGCCTCCAGTCGAGGTCCCTGGAACACTAACCCCTGGCCAGGGGTTCTCCTCCAGGGGCCCAGCTGGTCATGTTCCCACTGCTCCCCTCTCCTCTGGACCCCCCTTCGCCCAGACTGTCAAGACAGACCATGGTCAGTGCAAGGCCCTCTCCCTGGAGGCAGCTCTGGGCTATAGTCTAGAATGGGTGGCAAGTTCATTCTCCAGAGCTGCCTTCATAGAAAACTTCAAGGAGTGCCAAGGCCCCACCCTGTATCTGCCACAAGAGGCAGCCATGCTGCTTCTAGCAATTTCTTTAGTTTGTACTGATGCACCTCCCCACCTGGTGGTGGCCCTGTCTGGGCTGACCATGGCCATGGGACCTGGCACCCAACCTGGCACAGATCCAGAAAACAAGAACTACGTAGACCTTCCAAGACACATTTCAGGTTGGGGGAAGGGGAGAGAAAAGGGGAAGAGACAAAGTCAGCATCAGCATTTTAGAATGTCAGAGTAAGAGCAGCCTTTAGAGATTATCTGGTCCAAGACACTTACATGCTACAGATGGGAAGTCTGGGGCCCAGAAACAGGAAGTGATCTGCCCAAGCCACTCATTATGGCATGCTAATACTCCTGCTGGTTTAGAGCATCGTGCAGTTTTCAGAACCTTTGTCCTAGATAGACTACTATCAAGTGTGACCCCTATGCATCCTTCCATCCATCCATCCATCCATCCATCCATCCTTCTTCCCTTTCCTCCTTCCTTCCTTTCTCCCTCCCTTCCACCCACTCATCTTTCCTTCCTTCTATCCTCTCTCCCTCCTTTTTATCCACACATCCATTCATCCTTCTTTCCTCCCTCCCTCTATTCCTTCCTTTCTTTGTTCCTCCCTCCCTCCTCTCCCTCTCTTCCATCCATCATGCATTCATTCATTCATCCCTTCCTCCTTCTCTTCTTTCTTCTTTCCTTCCTTCCTTCCTTCCTTCCTTCCTTCTTTCCACCTACCCATCCATCCATCCATCCATCCATCCTTTCTTCCTTCCGTTCCTCACCAGGCACCAGGTTATGCCCAGCACAGAGTGGAATAAGACCCCAGCCCAACCCCCAGGGAGGCCCCTGCACAGCTGAAGGTAAAGGACACACACAGAGACAAGTACAATGCAGTGGACTGAAAAGGTGAGCCCCCTCAGCCCTGTGATGCAGGTGGGGTTTGGACAAGGTGAGGCAGGGACTTAAGCCAGGTCTTCTGACTCCAGAAACAGCTCTTTAAGGATCCAGATAGTGCTGACCTGGGACACCACAGAGGTAGACCAGGAAAGCAAAGTGGAAGCAACTGGAAGAGGTCACCAGCTCTGATCCAGGTTTACCCAGCTCCAGCGCTCTTTCCATCACCAGTTGTCAAAGCTCTTGGAGCTAAGAACACATCCCCAAATGCTGGGTATTTGGCCCTAGATTCCCTCTGGAGGGCCCCGTCTTAGAGCTTGGAATTCACAGCCCAGGTTCCCAAGGGGTGGGTCACATTGCTCCCCTGGCCTTTTTGAGAGAGGGGAGGAAGAGACACACTGTGAGTGTCTAAGGGATGCCAAGAGGTAGGGTCCGCTGTGCCCCTGGGCTCCTGACCCTGGCCAGTGGTGTAAGGCAGGAGGCACTGCCCCTCCCCCTGCCCCATCAGCCATGGCATCCGCTTCCCCAACCATCCCACAGCTATCCTCCTCTGTCCCCTCGACTCACATGGGACTCTCTCTCAATGGGGCCACTGCCATCAAAGCCAGCATGCTGTAGGCTTCAATCTCGGCCACGCCCAGTACAGTACAGCCTCCACCCAGCTACCAGAGGGGGCAACCGTTGGTATCCCAGCTCTCTGTCTGCCACCTGGCCGTGCTGCCCACAGAGAAAAGCCCTGACTCCTCAGCCTGGCACATGAGGCTCCCTGTGCCCTGGCCTCATCGACTTCCCAGGGTCCCCTCCCTGCTGCACACAACATTCTTGCCACATGCAGCTGTCTGCTATATCTGACCGCCCCCCACCCCATCTCCATGTCTTTGCACTGCTGTTCCTGCCTCCAGGGTGTTCCTGCCGATCTCCGTATGGAAAAACCCATCCGTCCATCGGTGCCCCACTAAGTAGTCCTTCTCCCGGGACACCTTTCCCGGTGAGACTTCCGTCTTGGCAGCTGGGGCCCTTAGGAGGCAGCAAATGCAGGGACCACCCCTCCCCAACAAGGAATGTCTAAATCCCCCTCCAGTGAGGCAGTGAGCCTGTCTCCGACTCATACTTGTTAGTGCTTGCGGAGTCTCACGGGAACAGCTCAGAGAGGGCACTGATGTCCCCGGAGCCTTCTCCCTCCCTCCCAGGTGCCCCCAAAGGCCCTCAGAGCTCTCGTCCCATTTGCTCCTCTCACAGGACAGGTTCTGATGGGAAAACTGAGGCCCAGAAAGAGGTCAGGTCTTCTAAAATTAGGCTAGACAAAATCCTTGGTTCTCAGCCAGCAATGGCCATCCCGTCTAGATTCTTTCCTCTCTGGGCCCCAGTGACCGAGGAGTGGGGCTGGGGGGTGGGCAGCAGCAGCCAGGCCTAGAGCCAGACACCAGGACTTCTTCCCCAGGGGAGCCGGGGAGGTGGTAGCCAGGCCTCCTACCCGGCCTGGGCCTCCTGGGTGCCTTCCTGGACTCTGCAGCCCGTGCACCTGGTCCTTTGTCACAGGCAGGGCCCCAGCAACATCTGGGTCCAAGTGGGCCCTTAGGGGGGCTGTGAAGGAAGGTGCCCCTGGCTTGCTCAGACTGCCACAGTCTCCTAAGCCCAGTGACTAGCAGGTCAGCCCCAGCGCATCAAAGCCAAAGCAAGAGCCCGCAGCCAGGTGAGTCCCCAGCGCCCTCCTGTCCATCCTCAGGGAAGCTGAGCCAGGAAGGAGAAAGGAGAAGCTGTCAAGGCTGAGGACCTACTGTGCGCCTTTAATCCTCCCACAGACCTGGTGAGACAGGTGGTCGTACCCCATTGCGCCAAAAAGGAAACCCAAGTACAGAGAGGTTCAGGGACTAAACCAAGGTTTAAGGCTGGTGATGAAACTGAGGCTTGAATGCAAGTGGATCTGGCTCCATAATCTAAGCTCTGTCCACCACCAGAGGTACCAAAGCTCTCAGGGGCTAACAACACAGCTCTGCACAATGGGGAGCCAGCCCTAATTATACGTGGATGGCTCCATCTTGGAGGCTGGCACCCACAGCTTGGACTCCCTGAGGGCAGGTTATGTCTGTCCCCAGTGACGGAGAGAGCCAGGGTACTTGGATCCACAGGCTGGATCCCAGGCACACCTGAAATGGTCTTGGGCCTCATTGCCCGGGGCTTGCTAGCACCTGGGGCAACGGCAGCCCCAGGGCCGGGGAGGCTGCCCCGTTCTGCTCAGGGAGGCAATGCCGACAGCAGCCCTGGATGGCTCAGCCTGCATGCCTACCTGGCCCACCTCTTGGCAAGACCCAGAGAGGGCAGGCTGAGAGATGACCACAACTAGTTCGGGGAGATCAGCCAGAGGGAGGGGGTGGGTGCATAGGCACGGGAATGGGGAGTTCCCGGGATCAGCTCATGCTGACAGGGAGGGGACCTCTGCCTGGCGGGCCCAGGTAGCAAGCCTTGGAAGCCGTTTCTGCAGTCACCCTGGGCTGTCACTCTCAGGACTGTAGGGGCTGCAGTCAAGGGCCGGGGTCTGCACCCCATGTGAGCTGTCTGCCTTCCAATCCCCAGTCACCCAGAGGACAGTCACCCACAGACATGCACAGCTACCCGGAGCACGCACCTCACCTGTTATACCTAAGTACCCACCCTGTGGTGCATGACCGCACATACACAGAAGACACAGGGACGCATGGATCGTACTGAAACATATCACTGCCCACCAAGCGTGAGCACCCAGGCGCTGTACCACGAGGCGCGCAGCCCCATACCTCCCCCTCGCAGCCTGTGCGTATGCACTCGGAGCACAAGGACGGTCACCACACCGCGCACCTCCTACAAACACCCCAGACCCCAGGCATTGCCACACAGCTGTCCGCTCCCCTGCCCACCTCGCCCCCGCTGGGTGGGACTGACTCGGTGTCTGTCTCTCCCGCAGGACGGCAGCCCCAGCTCGTCTCGCCTCAGCCTCCTCAGCCTTCCCTGATGCCCTCACCCGTCTCCCTGCCCAGACAGTGCCAGCTCCTGGATCTCCCATCTCTACACCTGCCTGTCACCCACCGGCTTCCTGATTTGCTGCCACCTGCCGGACCCCGTCCCCTTCCCTCAGCCCACCACAGCAGCAGCGCCCCACACCCAGGGCCCAGGCCAGCTGGGAGGCCAGCCCTCCTGGGCTTCTAGTCTAATGGGGGCACAAAGGGAGCTTTGCCCAGCAGCCCAGGGCCAGCTGTCACCCAGCCTGGCCACACCTCAGAGGCCACCCTGTGAAATTGCAAGACAACGCAGGCAAGATAGCCTGACGGTGCAGCATAAACCCAAACTGGTAGTGCTGGCTTTTCTTTCTTTCTTTCTTTCTTTTTTTTTTTTCTCCAGAATCACAAACTGTGAGAGACCCACCAATTGTGTTCTAGAAAGAGGTAGCCATGGCAACAGAGCGAAGCATCCCATTTCTATGGTAACTGGGGTGGTGAGACTGTTGGCTGTAAAGTCAGACAAACCTACTAACGATCTGTTGACTTAAGAAGATATTTTATAAATCACCAAGTTATTTTTATCATAACCCCACCCCTGAAACCATAAATCAGAAAGGCAATTTACTATCTATTAAAATGACCAATATGTGCTATGACTTTCATTATAAATTATTTATGCCACAGTCATCTTTAGAAAATTGTGCTTGTCTTTTGGAACTGTTCAGGGGTTCACCGTGGGGATCTGTGTTCTTGCAGTTTGGCATTCCAGGAGCAAGGCGATGGCTGTAATGTGGTGCAGGGACCAACATTCTGGTCTGGCGGCTCACTCGCTGCGTGACCTTGGCAGGCCACCTCCCCTCTCTGGGCCTCAGTTTCATCATTGGTACACTGAGGGCTGGACTTGGTCCCTTCTGAGGATTCTGAGACCGGCTGAGGCTGTAGGCAATGGGGCTAATCAGGGGAGCCCTGGCTCATGTCCAGGCCCCAAGCCCCTAGAGGCTTCAGGTCAGTTTTTCTGCCTAATTAAGTCTGCCCAGCGGGGGTGTACAGCGTTTGAGTTAATCCATGCAGAGTCAGTGATGCAGAGCAGGAGGGATGGCCAATTGGCCTAAATAAATTGTCAGTCGAGTTGAGTTTGGAAACTGAATTAGACTCGTGTGGACTTCCTTGGGCTGGGCATGCTGAGCACATCATAGCTTATGGGGGGGCAGGAGGGGTCTTTGGGGTCCAGTCCCATTTTGGTCTGTTGCTAAATGCCTCCGCATGAACCCCCAGAGGCCTGGCTGTGTCCTGAGCAATCTGTCCAGCATCCAGGTCTCCACCCCATTCCTTCGCACTAATCGTCCCCTTTTGGCACGCAGCTCAGGGAGCAGCAGGTGGGAGGTGCTTCCCATGGTGTGGAGGGTGTGAGCGGGAGTGTGTGAAAGTGTGTGCAGAGAACATGCCGTGTAGAAGGTCTGTGTGCTGGGAGGGGAGTGTGGGGGAGGGGAGAGGTGGTGTGTAAATGTGGAGTAGCTGTGTACATGGTGAAGGTGTGTCACCTGACTCTAGGCATGTGCCAGAGGCTCATGTAAGTGGTCACTGTGTGATGTATGTGGTTCATATAGGTGGTAGAAGTGTGTTTGTGTGTGCACAAGGACATGCATGGGGTGTGATGTGTGTATAAGGACATGCATGGGGTGTGATGTGTGTGTGTATAAGGACATGTGTGGTGTGATGTGTGTGTATAAGGACATGTATGGGGTGTGATGTGTGTGTATAAGGACATGCGTGGGGTGTGATGTGTGTGTGCATAAGGACATGCGTGGGGTGTGATGTGCATAAGGACATGCATGGGGTGTGATGTGTGTGTATAAGGACATGTATGGGGCATGATGGTGTGTGTGTATAGGGACATGCCTGGGTGTAATGTGTGTGTGTGTGTATAGGGACATGTATAGGGTGGGGTGTGTGTGTGTGTGTGTGTGTGTGTGTGTATGTGCATCTCCTAGGAGAATCAGGGTCTGACTGGGCACTCTGGACATGTGTTCTCTGAGTTAAGACCATGACCCTTGTCCATGCCAGAGATGGTCCCTCACACACTAGCCGAGGGGGGTGGTGCCCCTTCCCTGGGACTGTCTCTGACTGAGAGAAAAAGGGTAGACAGGGTGGAGGTGGGCTAAAGGCCACTGCACCAGCCCAGGGAAGGCCACAGGGAGGCAGGGCTGTGCCCAGATGGGAATCCCCTCATCCCACTGCACTACCCCCCTCAGTCCCGGGTGCTGTAGCCTGGGTAGTGGGGGAACCAAGGGCAGGAAAGGCCATGCCCAGGCCTCAGGGAGCCCAGACTTTTCCAGTGGGACAACAACCCCCTTCACTGAATTCATTCTCTGGATTCCAGACCCAGGTCATATCCAAAAAGGGCTGCGTCAACAGCTAGGCTGGCAACTTTTGAGGTGGCAGAGGTTCTGTGTTGCTTTCATTCCAAGATGCACATTTTGGAAATGAAAATGTCATAAAATATACACAGCCTTAAAATAGTATATCTTCTCATATCCCCAACATGCTGTTATTTAGCTCATGGCATAGTTGAATCGATGGTACTTTGGACTTAGAGAAACAGTCATTAGAAACCCAGAGCAGCAAGACAGAGGGGTCCTCAGAGGTTCTTTATCCAAAAGCCGCCCCTTGTGGCCGGAATGGGGAAATGGAGGCAGAGCCTCCCACCCAAGGTCCTGGAGCTTGCAGGGTGGAGCAGGGGTGAGAGTCAGGTTCTCCTGAAACGTCAGTTCTGGGCTTTCATCATGGTGGCCTCTGAGCCTTTGCTCATTTAACACGCGCTCCCAGGCCTCTCTGTTCTCCAGGTCCCACCTGCCTTCTAGATCCTGGGTCAAAAGCAGCACGAGTCCGTCTGTCAAAGGAGGCAGCAGCTGGAGCAGAAATGGCCGGCCCTTGAGGTCAGACCAGCCTGGGTTTGGGGCCCAGCTCGGCTGGTGACCTTGGACATCGCCCCTTTCTGAGCCTTCATTCCTGGATAGGGAAGGGGTGAATAACATTCCCTGCCTCCCGGCTGGTTGTGATGACGGGATGAAACAACACAGAGAAAGTAAGAAGGAGGTGCTTGTACGCGTTGCTTCCGTCCCTACAAACTGGCCACCTCTCGCCTCAGTGGGCGCTCCCACCCGGCCCTCTCCCATCACAATAGCACCTTCCGCATCAGAGCACCTCAGATGTAAACAAGCCAAGAATCTTATAGTCACGGAACCGCTGAGCTGGAGGCACCCGGGAGACTGAGGCGGACACGCCCCTGCGTCACAAAAGAACACGACTGTCCTTCACAAAGCAACCCCATGCCCGCGCTCAGCCATGTGGCACGAGTGAGGCCGAGCCCACGCTTCTGTGCAGGCCTGGCCGAGCAGCACGGTGACCAGTCTGCCCCTCCGAGGGCCAGTCCTGGTCCCTGAGGACAAGGGGAAGGGTGTTTCCTGAGGGATGGCCCCTGAGGGACCCAGTGGGATGGGGTCAGAGGAGAAGTCTCTGGATTTAACAACAAGGAGAACGTGGCCAGGGGCCTAATCCAACGCCCTGGAAGGGTGGAAGGGAAAGCAGGGAGTAAGAGGCCCTCCCTGGGGGAGTTTGGTGGGGCACGAAGGAGGCGGGAGCAGGCAGAGGCCAGTGTGCTGGGGGAGCACCACGGAGTGGGCATGCAGATGCAGAGCCCTTGGCCACACCCAGAGCTGTGGGTGGGACCAGACATTTACCTTTAATTTGTGTCCTCAGGCGTTCTGATGCCGCCGGCCCCATCCTGGCACGTGGGATCCATGAAGCCAGATAAGACCCAACTGCCTGGCAGCTCTGATACATAACGGACCTCGTCAGCCTGAGACCACATTTAGGGCCTGGGAAACAGGCGGCAAAGGCAGAAGGAGAAGAGTCCTGGGCTTGATTTCAGAGACCTGAGTTCAAATCCCAGCTCTGCCACTGGTGGTGTGACTGCAGGCAAGTCACTTTTTGGAGACTCAATCCCATCATTCTTAAAATGTGGACAATAATAAGAATAATAACACAGTCCAGGAAGTAAGGCACTATTGAAGGGCCTGGGGGAAAAAGCCAGGTGTCTAGGGCTTCCCCAGATCCAGGGTGGAATTCTAGGGCAGGAAGAAACCCCAAGACTGCCAGTTCCTTTGCTCACTGGTATTCCAGGAGCTGGGCCAAGGCTTCCCTACACAAAAATCCAAACACAGCATTTTGGGGTTTTTTTCCACCCAAATCGTTGGGGGTAGGAGAGTGACTGCAAGGGGCAGCAGCAACAGCTAAAGGGAGAAATGTGTCTAACCTCAGGGTTTTTTCCCCTAATTTTTTCTGCTCCTGTTGTGACCACTTGCCTGCAAACAGCAAACCAGGAGCAAATGACAGCTTCGTGAGAGCCAACAGCACAGCCCGCGGAGCCTGTTTCCCGGGGCCGCGCACCCAGGGGTCCCAGACCCCGCACTGCAGCCTCCAGCTGGCGAGGGCCATGCTGCCCAGGGCGAGGGTGACGTAACATGCCCACTTCCATGGGGTCTTCCACGTGACCCCCGGCCTTCGTGCTGGGAGGAAATGAGGCTTGACAGGAAAGGACACCCAAGGTCACGCGATGAGCTCCGGGCTTTCCAGCCTTACTCCAGTGACAAGAGGGAGGCTGATAACAGCAGCTGCCTGGTCTCGAGCAGCCCTGCTTCCTGGGCTCTCTGTGCATGGTCTCATTTACACTTCACACCAGCCCAGGGCGGTAAGTTCTGCTGTTACCACTGCTTTTCAGACAAGTCTGAGGTTTAGAGAAGAGAAGGTTCTTGCCCAAGGTCTCAGAGGTTCTCAGTGGCAGGATCGGTCCTACTTCAAAGCCCTGCATTTCAGGCCTCCCCCAGGCCCCTTAGGCAGCCAGGCAGGATGTCCACAGTGCAAGTCGGCTTGGCTGTGCCCCGTGAGATGGACATGCCTGCTCCAGCTTCGTTTCGACTTTAGCCAGCCACAAGGCTGGGTGCCTTAGGAGAGTGGGGCTGCGCTGTCCCAGCGCACCCCTGTGGTCCCACAGGCCAGGAAGGCTGGGTGTGAGGGTCCCAGGAGGGGCCATCAGGAACCAACTTCCCACCCACTCCTGTGACCTGAGACTCCCTTCTGGAAAATAGATAGTGAACACCCTCTCCCATTAGCATCTGAAACTTGGAGAAATACCAGTATTCCACACAGGAAATTCCTCTTCTAGTTTAGGACTTCGAACTGTGTCAACTGTTTCCTGACATGCTTGTCTACTTTTCTATGGTAAACGATGACTTATGGAACCCTTCATATTTCCTCTTTCGCTCTGACTGCTAGGGAGCTCAGTTAAATTTAATGCTCAGTTCCAGACCAATCTTTTACCTGGGTTTGGGGTATCACTATTTCTTCTCTTCATTATACAAGTCTTATTTTTTCTTTTATCTTCTTCTTTATTTCTAAGGATTCTGTTGTATGTGTATCTCATGGGCCTCAAACATCTTTGTGCCACAGATTGGAATAAGAAATACGCGACTGAGACTCCCAGATGAGGAAGTGAGTAGGAAGGCGGGGGCAGTTCAATAATCCCCTCTGGAGTAACCCTGAGCAGACGTCTCTTCAGGTGACCGCCAGCGATGGGGAGATCCCGAAGCCACATTCTGTCTTTGGACAGCACTCCAGACATGCATTTCTTTCATGTTTAAGACAACCTCCCTGCCTCTTTCTCCCAGTGATCCCAGTTCTGCCCTCTGGGGTCACCAGGACACACCTGCTCCCCTTTCTCCCTCTGACGGCCCTGCCCACACCTGCAGATGGGCCTCGGGACCCACCCTGAGCCATCCCTCCTGTGCACCAGGCTTCCGCCAGCTTCCGTCCACACTCCTTTTCTTGGGCCAGCTCCCCGGGCTGTTTCAGAGCCTGGTTTTGTTAAGCACTCACTGTGCGTGGCCACATGGATGGCACACTTTGCCCTTTTCAATGCTCACAACCACCTCAGTAGCGGGAATATTTGTCTCTGTTGAGCCTCACTGACCTCTGCTATAAAGTAATAATGACGACTGTTGCAAACATGATCTCATTTATCTTTAAAAACCTCCCCAAGGGAAGTGTCATTAACTCCACTTTGCAGATGAGAAAACTGAGGTTCAGAGTGGTTAAGACGTGTGCAAAAAAAACCCAAACCCCACACAGTTCGGAAGTGATGAGCAGAATTTGAAACCAGGTCTCTGTGACTCTAAAACCAGCACACTGCAGGGCTTCCACTTACAAATCTCTTTCATGTCCACACACACACACACACACACACACACACACACACACACACACACCAGCTGAGCCATCAGCCAGACAGCTTTGATTGCCCCCATTTGGCAGATGAGAAAACTGAGGCTCCAAGCTCCATGAAGTGTCCACTAGGAATCCACTGGGAAATTTCCCCCCAGTGCCCACTTATGTTTTAGCACCGAGTCAAGGGTCCCGACTCCCCATAGGGTGTGCATGTGTGTGTATATATATATATATATATATATATGTGCGTGTGTGTGTGTGTGTGTGTGTGTGTGTTGGGGGGAGAAGAATAAAAAGATGACCCCAAGAGGAAGAGATCAGGGAGGGCAGTGGACACAACCCAGGTGGGACCACAGCTAACTGCCCACCTGTGCTCCCTCCAACAAAGATTTATGCCTTATCCCAGGCCTGTGCTGGGCACTGGGTACAGAATGAGCAAAAACAGCCACAGCTCCTAGCAGGGGAGACTGACATTTATCAGATAACCAGACAAGCAAATACATACCTGTATGAGGGACGAGGGCTTTGAGGGGAATGCACACGGCATTCGATGGGCCTTTAACAAGTATTGGGGTTGGAGTGGCTCCCACGAGGAAGTGACAAGTGTACAGAGGTTGGAAAGATGGGTAAAAGTCACTAGGGAAATGCAGGGTGCAAGGAAGAGCATTCTAGGCAGAAAGAATGGGAAAAATTCCCGGTCCTCACGTCCCTTGACCATCAGCAGCATCTGAGACAGCTGATCACTCCCTCCTTTTTGTTACACTTTCTAGGGCCCTGCAGTCTCTTGATTTTCCTCCCACCTCACTGGCTGTTCCTTCTTGATGTCCTGTGCCATCTTGTCCCCAGCCTCTAACTCTTGGGGTGCCCCAGAGTGCAGTCCTTGGGCCTCGTCTCCATCTATACTCATTCCCTTATCGATTTACCCAGTCTGAAGGCTTAAATACTATCACCTATTCAAACACCATTGACTGCACACTCCCAAATATTTATCTGCAGTCCAGCACTTCTCCTGAACTCAGGGCTCCATCATCCAGCTCCCTGGAGGTCTACTAGCCGCCTCTCCAGCTCAGCACGTCAACTGAGCGCCTGCACCACCTCCACCGCTGGCAGCTCTCTCCATCACATGAGATGGCAACCCTACCCTCCCAGACATTCTTGCCAAAAACTCTGGAGTCATCCTTGACACTGCTCTTTCTGTCACACCTCACAGTTAATTATAAGGAAATCCTCTTGGCTCAGATTGAAATAAATCCAGAATCTGACCACTTCCCAGCACCACTATTACCACCCCGTCCCAGGCACCATCAGCTCCCCCTAGATTACGCTAAGAGCATCTTTTTTTTTTTTTTTTTTTTTTTTGCTAAGAGCATCTTAACTGGTCTCTCGGCTTCCAATATTCCTGGTGCTCTAGGACTGTTTTCAACACAGCAGCCAGGTGGTCCTTTCAAAATGTAAATCTGATCGTGCCATTTCTCTCCTCAAAACCCTGCACTGGGTCCCCATTTCTCTCGGAGGAAAAGCCAAGGTCCTCGCAACGCCCTGCAGGTCCCCACGTGATCAGGTCCTCCATTCCCCTCCGAGCTCCTCTCCTATCACTGTCCCCCTTCACATGTTCCAGCCACACCGCCTCCTCAAACATGATCCTTAAACACATCAGACACATGCCCGCCTTAGGGCCCTCACACCGCCTGTTCCCTCTGCCCGGAGCCCCCTTCCCCGCATCCTCATGGCTCATTCCCTCGCCGTCTCACGAGGCCCACTCTGACCCTTCTAAAATCTCAGCCAGCGCCCCGCACTAACTGGATTTTCCTTCCTCTGCTTTCCCCCATTAGGCACGTACCATCTGTGAACACTAACTTTTCCACAGCTTTATGGAGGTATAACTTATATACAATATACATATACCTTTTATATACAACCTATACAGTAACATTCACCCATTCTAAGTATCCAGTTAGACGACGCTGGCACATCACACCCTCCAATTTTCTTATTTTCATCTCTGTTGTT
Source organism: Delphinapterus leucas (assembly GCF_059928025.1). Taxonomy (NCBI): domain Eukaryota; kingdom Metazoa; phylum Chordata; class Mammalia; order Artiodactyla; family Monodontidae; genus Delphinapterus; species Delphinapterus leucas. The sequence goes on from NC_143135.1 coordinate 38,091,903, forward strand.
TGTCTCTCTCTACCCTTAGCGTGTAAGGTCCATGAGGTGGCTGGATCTGAGGACCAGGACCGGCCCCGCCTTCTCGCTCAGCCATACCGCCCCCCACCCCCGCCACTAGTCGGGGAAGAGGGGCCCCTTCCCCGGGAACCAGGAGCACAGCTAAGCAAGAACACAGCTGCCCATCCTGTGTGTCTGCTTGTCTCAACCCATCCACCTACACGATGGGTACCACAAAGTTTACTCCCGCAGCCTCCTTAGGAAGCGACCCCTCCTCCGATGTCTACTTTCCCTCGCCTGCACGGGCAGTGCACACAAGCAGTGCACACTGACTCACCGATACCACATCTGCCTCTGCCCTGCGACGCGCACAATTGTTGATTTCAGACCCATGTTTGCACCAGCACTGGCCACACTTACAGCAGAGGTGTGGCCACCCTGGGAAAAGGATAATCTCTATCCGTGCATCTATGACCAACCTGGCCACAGATGCAGTCGCTAATCATTCAGCTGTGCTCTCATGGGCTCCTTCCTCACAGGGGCTGTGTGTTACACTGGCAATGGGCAGTGACCGAGCGCAGATCCAGGTCTACACTGGCAGTAGGTACGCCCGTTGACAGCAGACTCATGTCCACACAGGCAGCAGGCACAATCACGTTCATCTCTTGTCAGCGGGCACAAAGACATCCCCACCGGCCGTGAACGTGGATGAGGAGAGTGGGCACAAGGGCACGAAGTTCCTTTTCAGAGAGGGCCAGACATGGCCTCCCCTCCCAGCAGGCTGCCAGCTAAAGGCTCTCGTTGTGGAATTCAACAGCCCGAGTCCTGCCTAGGGGAGAGAACTGGCGTGGGAATGTGGAATTCAAACCCCGCACGCGGGGCCCTGGAGTGCAGAATCTGGAATCTGGGGCACATGGCGAGGAGATGAGGCCATGTCTATTCCCAGCGCCTTGCGATCACTCAAGGTGAGGAGAGACTCGGGCTGTGTGACTCCCAGCGCTGCCCGCCCCCTCCCCACCCCACTCCCGGGCCTGGCCCAGCCAGCCCAGGCTTAAAAAAGCACCAGGAAATGTCACTTTCTTTTTGAGGCGGTGCGATGGGAGGAGAGGGCCCAGGCAGGTTAGCTGCCGGCCTATTCAAAGGCAGGGAACAGTGACAGAGCCTTCAAGTCCTGAAGCCCGTTTCCTACCCAGGCTGGATGGAATTCCAGCCCCTTCTCGCGGGCGGACGGAGCCCTGTCTAGTGCCAGCCCAGAGGCCCCAGCCTGCCCGACAGCCCAGCCAGGGTTCTGACTGGGGCTGTGTGACTCCTGTGTCTGCCCAAGCCAGGACGGGGCCTGTGGCCTGAGCAGGCTCAGGGACTCAGGGGCTGTGGCTGGACCAGGTACCGTTCACTGTGCTGGGCCGCTGTGCTAGGCTGGCTCAGGGTGGCAGCTCTGGGCCCTGGCCACTGACTGCCGAATGTTTGGCCTGGATGATGCCTGCTGCCTGCTCCCACTGTGCTACCATTTCCCCATCTGCAAAGCGAGAGGTGGCTCAGACACCCTCCAGCTCCTCTTCCAGGGTCCCTGTGTTACCCTCAAGAACATCTCGATCCTACCAGAGGCATAGCCTGGATGAGAGACCAGTGAGGGTGGATTCCTCCTGAGGGAAGGAAGCTCCAACGCCATCCGGCCAGCCTTGGACGCAGCTTTCACTCATTCGTTCATGCATTCAATCATCAAACATTCACTGCATGCCTATTGTACACCAGGCTCCACTTTTCACAACCACCTCTGCAAATCACAGCTTTCAATAAAGTTCCCAGCACAGAGCTAGGCACATAGTAGGAATTCAGTAGTGAGGGTAAAGACACCTACTGTGTGCTGCGTCCTGAACTGGGCTCATACCTAGCCCTCTCACACGCCCCGTCTCACTGACTCCTGCACCGCCTCTGGGGTCCTCACTGCGGCCACCGTCCAAATGCCACAAAGGAGGAAGCTGCGGCTCGCGGAGGTTTAGGAAGTTGCCCGTGCTCACGCATCTGGGAGGTGACGGAGTTAGAAATCGAAACCCAGCTCTGTGTGACTCCAGAACACACGCTCTTAACCACTCTCCTGGCCCCTCAACAAACGCCGATGAGTGAATGCCTGAGTGAATGAATGAAACTTTGTGTTGGTGCAATTTTGGGTTCATGAGTGTCCGAGGCCATCAGTGTGCACCCGTGTGGGGAGCACGCGTGTGCAGATGTTTGTGTGTTTGCATGCAGAGCTGTTTCATGGATGGACCCGCCCTCCACTGTTGTCGTGGTCTCGTGTGCACTGGAGCGGTACCCAGCTGCAGCTGTGACTGTAAGGAGCCCTTCAGCGCACCGGGCACTCTCGCCAGGACCTGGTTTCCCAGGGAGATCGCCGGGGGCCAGTGTGTGTGTGCGCGCGCGCGTGCATGGTGGATGGGGGTGGGGTGCAGCCCGGTGCTGGGGAACACTAGAGCCGGGCTTGGGGAGGGGGCCTGGAGTGCTCAGCACTGTGCCTTGTGCAAAGGGAGAGCCTTAGCTCCGGCTGGAAGAGTCTGCTCCCAGCTAGCTCCCAGCTAAGCCACTAGGCCCTGCCAAGCTCAACTCTTGGCCCCCTGTGTCTGTGGGCCCTTGACTGGCCCTTGCTAGGCAATCAGAACGAAAGTCTTGGAGCTCACGTCTAGAGTTTGGGAATTGATGCAAAAAAGCAGCTGGGTGATCGTGGACCTCAGTATACCTGAGCAAGGGCCATCCAGGGCCTCAGGAGGGGCCCCTCCTCAGCCAAGGGGCTGAGCACGTCCTGCCAGAGCCATCAGGGGGGCTTGCTCGCCAAGGCTGGGGACCTGAGGAGGAACAGTGGCCTCCCCACCCCAGAACAGACTGAAATCACAGCTATGCTCAGTGCGGCCTGGGGTTCAGAGGCCAATCCCCCACTCACTGCCTGCCCTCCAGTGGCCGCAGGTAGTCTGGAAAACTCCGGGCCCTGAGGTCCTCCCTGTCACATGGCTCTGCCTGTAACTTCTTTCCAGCCTGTCCTGGGTCTGCTCCATCAGAGCCTCTCACCTTTGAGATTGAGCCAGTCCCTCAGGTCAGTCCCTGCCCCCAGCTCTCAGCTCCCTCACTTCACAAACCATCCTCACATCCAGCAAACCCACACATGGGCTGGGTGGCTCCATCCTGCCTTCCACCCTGAAGTCCTCAGCTTCCAAACCCCATCCTCTAGGATGTTTTCATTTAGTGAGAGGTAGGACTTCCCCTCCTGCCTTGAAGCCAAGAGACTAGAAATTTATCCATCTACCCTCACATCCATCCATTTGTTCACTCATTCGCCAAGCTACCCCCCCAGCTGGGTATCCCTTCATACATCCTTCCTCCCATCCATTCATCCGTATCCACCCACGCACCCATCATTTTATCCATTCTTTCATCCACTTGTCCATCACCCATCTGTCCATCCAACTACCTCATTCTTGACCATGGAACCTAAACATAAGAGCACAGGAAGGAACACGAGCACTGCTCTAGCTTACCTTCTTACTTTCCCCAAGAAGACCTGGCCATGTTTCCCTTCCTCAATAAAACAGGGATAATATCTAATCCTTCTACCTCACAGGGCTGTTGTGAGGTACATTGTTTTAGCAAAGATTTATTGATTCCATATTATATAACAGGCACTATCATTTCTTAAGGTGGTCCTTGTCCTCTAGGAAGCTGCAGCTGGGTTGGGGAGACATGTCACCCTAATAGGGTAGCGGGGTCAAGGGCAGGAAAAGTTCTCTGGGAGAGCAGACTGTTCAGGAGGGGAATCAGGAAAGGCTCCAGAGGGGAAGCCTGTTCCAAGCCGGCCTTGAAGGATGGATCCATCTTAGCTCTGCAGAGGTGGAAGAAAGGGCATTCTTGGTGGAGTGAACAGAATAAGCCAAGGCAGGAGGCAGGGGAACTAGGGCATATCCTGGGGGAATGGCTGGTGTGCCTGGAGGCCAAGGGTGGGCAGTCTGCAAAGACACGATGGATGGGATTTCCTAGGCTAGCACAACAGGGTCTGCGAAGAGCCATGAAAGCGGAAAGACACATCAAGTCAGTACAAACCACAGTGATTTCTTACTCCGAGGCGTTTACTCAGATCCCCAGACTGCCAGTCAGGGAAAAAATATCTTCTTGGTGACCCCCAGGCCTCGGGAGACACGATTCCTGCCGCCTAGAAGGGAAGCCAGCAGCTGGCATTTCTGATCTTTGTGTCACTAAATATATCATTGGTGACAGCGGCTCGTGGCCCCGATGTTATGGGGCTACCAGACGAGGCTTCCACGGCCTGCCTCCCTGTCTCTGTGGCTCAGCCAGGGCCTCCTTATACCAGCTCCCCTGGGGAATCTGAACCCAGGACCAGGTTTGATGTGCCCCAGGCAGCCAGCTCCAACACCTGCTAAGTGCCTCCCATGTGCTAGGCTCTGTGCTGGGGGCTCTGCCCCTCTGGGGCTCTTCCCCACTTCACAGGAGGAAATGGCTCAGCCAGATGCCACCTGCCCGAGCCCACCCTAAGGCAGGGGACACCAAAACCCTGGCCTGGCCATGGCCAAAGCCTGTGCTCTCGCCTCTACCCTGTCCCCTCCTCACGTTCCCCCTGCCCTTGGGATCTGGTCTCCTCCCACATACCGCCTTGTTCTGAACCATATTTTCTCTCTCACAAACTACCCTTCTGCCTCTGGTCTGAGTGGATTCTCCCAGCATCCCTGAGAAGCAGGTGATGCCCTTATGTACGCATTGTAGATGAGGGTGCTAAGACCCAGAAGGACAAGGGCCATGCTCCAGGGGTGTGGGCTGGTCAGGGGCCAAGTTAGGAGCATCCATGGCAACACGAAGAGAAACACACTGCCCCGGGGCTGCTCCTTAGCAGATGACAGCCACATGCGCTTCCAAGAGCCCTGCCCTCGGCCCAGGGCGCTGGCTGCCTCCAGGTGACCCAGCGGGTGACTGTGTTCCTCTCAGCTGCTCAGAGAGCCCCTGAGGTTGAACATAAAACATTAAGCGCTAAGATGGTGGCCCTGGCGGGAGGCTTGGTCTGACATACGTTCAGTCCTGCCCTGGTGACAAGGCCCAAGGGAGTCCCACTTCCCCGCTCTACCACCTGCATGGGCAGAGAAGGGCCCCGGGGAACCACCGAAGCCTCCACCCACCGTTATGGCAACTGTCTTCGGAGCCGTCAGGTCCCTGTTCTCAGAACCCCCCGGGCGGGTGAGGCCAGCGTCTGCAGAGCACGCTTTACAGCCGAGGTGGCCGAGGCCTACGAGGTCACAGGGCTCACGGCCGGCGGAGCCAGGTTTGGACCCTGGCAGTCGGAGCCCCGCAGTCTGGCTCCGGTCTGGCCCGTCACCACCACACTAACCATGTCTATCGGCGCACCCGGAGCGAGGGCTCTGCCACCGGAAACTGCTGACAGGACCTTTGCCTGGAAGGGCCCCTCACCACTGGCTCCCTCACCAGTCTCCCTCCAGCCCCACACCCCCTCAGAGAGCAGCTCACCCCAGCCTGGTGGCAGCCCTGTGTGGCCCCAGCGTCTCCCCCTGGGCACAGCTGGCCTTTAGGGAGAGGAGGACGGAGGCCCTGGATTGTGGTGAGGCAGGAGTCCTTCCCTGAGGCCAGGCTCCCTGGAGGTCCAGACTGTGCAGCCCCTGTGGCCATGAGAGGGGAGGGGACGGCAGTGCAGGCGTGAGCGCGGCTGAGAGCTGGGAGGGTACACACAGGCGGTACCCGCTGTCGGGGGCCCAAGCGGGCTGTGGGGAGCTCTGCTCTTTCTGACCTCCCGCTGTCGCCTGGCTCTCTGAGCCCAGCCCAGGACACTGGCCTCCCTCTGTGCTTGAGCCCCAGGCACACACCCGCTCAGGACTTTTGCATGTCCTGTTCGCCCTGTTCCCCAGATGTCACATGTCTCCTTCCCTCTCCGCCTGCAAGTCTTTGCTGAAACGTCACCTGCTCAGGGAGGCTTTCCCTGCCACATGAGTTAAGTTGCCACCTCCGGCACTTCCTGTGTCTTCCCTCCACTTTATATCTCCAAAGCTGTCCTCACCATCTGACTCAGGGTATAGTCCATGTATCCATTTGTTTCTTTTTATTCTCCCTGCGTGAGAATGTAAGTTTCTTGAGGACAGGGATTTTTGACTGCTTCATTCTTTGCTCTACTCCCAGCTTCTAGAGCAGTGCCAGCAACCTAGTAAGTAGGTGCTCAATAAATATTTGTGGAATGAATGAATGAGTGCTAACAGCAGCCCCTGACAGGGGAACTACATAGACTGTCTTTATGTGTATAGTAGGGGTATAGGGAGAGCAGTCCCTTCCTGCACTGTGGATGGGGAAGGAAGGAAGTGGTGGGCGGGCGCATCACAGGCAGTGGGCCAGGGCCTCACAGGCAGGAGCCAAAGTAGAGCAGGAATAGGGTTGCCAGGCTGGCAGGGGAAGGGTCTGGGTTGAGCCAGGGCGGAAGGGGCATCCGAGGCCCTGCACAGGCTTGAGTGAGCTTCCTCTGGCTGCTGTGGCCCGGTCCGAAGCAGCATCAGAGCCTGGGCCCAGTGAGGCTAGCTCCTGAGGCCCCCTGAGCTCAGCTGTGTGGGGCTGCCCCAGCTACTATTAGCTTATCCCCACCCAGCCTGGCGTTGGCCTGGCGGGGCAGCCCAGCCTCAGAACGGGTACTGTCCAGTGGCGCCAACAGGAGCCCCAGGCCTTAGCCCCCAGGCTCCTGGGGTCTGCCTGGCCCCCGCTGCCACTGCTCCCTCTGCCTGAGCATCCCCTGTAAAGAGGAGACATTTCAACGCCCTGAGCTGTGATGCATGGCTCTTGCCCACCAGCCCCACCACACGGGCACACTTGTCAGCATCTCAGGTCCCCAGGCTTGGCTCCCGATCAGAGCCTGATGTCAATGGCCCTCCCTCCTCCTCCCCCCGCAGGTGGAAGTTCCATCATCCATCTCTCTCATTCCCCTGACACCTGGGGAGGGAGGCAGAGTGGCCCAAGACAACAGATGGGGTGACTGAGCCCTCTGAAGAGGGCTATGACCCGCCCATGACACACAGCAGACTCATGGCAGGACCAAGAGAGAATCCAGGCCTGTCTTCCAGGATGACCACTGAAATCTGGTCCCTGGGAGACAGATTCTGGAAGAAGTGGCCCCCGGGGCCAAGTAGGTGAGGTGATCCCTAGAGAGGTATTTGAAGGGAGATTCAGTTGCTGAAAAAAGGAAGCAGGTGGTGAACAGGTGAGGGCTTGGCTCTTCTAAAGCCAAGCGCTGTTAAAAAGACAATAATGGAACCCACGATAATTAAGCACTTATGTTTCGGGTTCTGGGCTAAGTGCTTAACACATTCAATCCTCCCAACTTCCCTGTGAGTCAGGTGCTATTAATATCCCTCTCTTGAGGCACAGACAGGTTAGGGAACTTGTCCAAGGTCACACAGCTGGGAAGTGGAAGTGGGGCCGGGATTCCAGTGCAGGCCTCCTGGCTCGAGAGGCCATACTCTTAGGAGATAATGGGGCTCCAGGGCATGTTGCCAACATCAGGTAGCCAGGAAGCGGGGACCGGCCCTGAAGCTCATGCACTTTCTACTGAGCACGTGACTGAGGCTTTAAGCAGGGGGATTTGGGACAAAAAGCATCCTAGGCCTTCGAGGGGAAGAGTCTGTATTGAAAACCACTAACTAATGCCTAGAACTTCCCACAAACACAGCTGACAGAGGAAAGGGAGTAATGATAGGGGAAAGGGGAGGGAAGGGGGTGGACGGAGAAGGAGTTGGGGAGGGAGAGGGAGAGGGAGGAAAAGAACCTAGCTGGCCTTCAGGAGAAACAGAGTCCCAAGGGAAGTCAGACGTGGGCATTAGGCTGGACCAAGTGTACCTGGGAACTCGGTGTCCCTGCAACGTCACCATCCTAAGAGCTGTGCGTCCCGGTTTTCGGAAATAGTTTCTCAGCCTCTGAGCTCTGGTTGTGGGTAGTGGTTGGGTCGATGCAGAGTGAAGCAGGAGTTTGGAGAGATGGAAGGGCCAGGATGTGAAGAGCCTCATCTGGCCCTGGGTGGTGACAGCGGCAAGTGGGACACTGCCCTGACTGCGGTTTGCCCCCCACGTCCTGATGAGAGCGCTACAGCTCTCCTATCACTGCCTCAGCCTCTGCTTCTCCATCACTGCTCCAGGCTTGGGGGGATGGAGGAATTGTGTTCCCAGGTGAGGCAAAGAAGGGTAGGACAGCCAGTAACAGGCTCAAAGGCGTCATGCCGATGTCTGACCTAGGTCTTGAACTCTGGCCTCCTTATCCATTCTCTCAGTGATTACGTATTTAGCATCCACTATGTGCCAGGCCCTGTTCTAGGTGCCAAGCAGCGAACAGCAGGTAAAAGAGACAAAAGTCCCTGCCCTCTTGGAGCTTATATTCTAGTGAGGGAAAGAGACAATAAACAAGGTAAATGAGTAGAATATGGTTCGATGGTGTTAAATGCCAAGGAGAAAACGGGAGAGCACAAAATGGGGGAAGGGAATGCAAGGGTGCAATCCGAGAGGATGACATCAGAGTCCAGGCCTGAAGGAGGCGAGGGAGTAAATAGTGAGGGGAAAGGCTCCAGGTGGAAAGCAGGGCAAGAGGACAGGTCCTGAGGCAGAAGCAGAAGCACGGTGCCGGCGGAAAACCAAGGAGGCCAGAATGAGCTGAGTAGCAGAGCGGCAGGAGAGCAGAGGGGGAGGTGGGGTGCGGGCAGCTCGTGCGGAGCCTTATAACCCTCGCAGGGACCGGGGCTTCTCCCCCGTGAGACCAGAAGTCAGAATGAGCAGAGCCCAGCGGTGACCAGATCTGACGAGTGTTTTACCAGGAGGGCCCTGGCTACCCTGTGCAGAAGGCGTGGGCGAGGGCAGAAGCAGGGGGGACGGTTCACAGTGATCCAGGGGAGAGAAGATGGCGGCTTCAGCCAGGAAGGTAGCAGTGGAGGTGATGTGGGTCCGAGAGACGACAGGATTTGCTGACGCGTGAGAAAAAGAGCGGAGTCAAGGATGGTGTCGAGGTTTTTGGTCTGAGCACCCAGATGGATGCGGCTGTCATTTACTGAGCTGGGGCATCACCCCCCAGGCACATCGCCCTGATGTCAATGTCTTGGGCGTGAGGAAAGATCAATGTCTTGACCCGTGAAGCTCCGTCAACCCGCACGCGCCCATCCAGGCCTCTCTGTGTCCTGATACTTCCCCTCCACTGGGAACCGTTTCCTGCCTCAGCACTTCTCAGAATCTGATGTGCGTATGATTCATCTGGGGATCTTGTTAAAATGCAGATTCTGAATCAGTAGATCTGGGGGTGGGGGGCTGGGGCCTGAAACTCTTCATTTCTAACAAGTGCCCAGGTGACGTGGATGCTGTTGGTCAGAGGACCACACTGAGTAGCAAGAGCCCCCACGTCCCAGACCCCGCAGCAGGTCCTCCCTCTCTGAGTATCAGCTTCTCCGGGGAGTGGAGTAAGCATCCCGACCACCTCCTCCCAGATCTAAGAGTCAAATTCTCCATGGACAGAGCCCAGGAGCCTGACCTTTTGAAGCATCCGAGGTAAACTGAGAGTCACCCATGGGTGGGAGTCCTCCAGCAAACACCCCTGCAGCCCCCATAGCAACGATTACAAACACCCCTACCCCAGCCCCGGCCCATCCGGCACAGCAGCAGCTCACTGCCCCCCTCTCTGCAGTGGAGCTGGACCCCGCACTCTGCTCCAGCCCCTACCGCCTGGCATAGCCTCTCGTCTCTGAGTGCACCTTTCTGCAACTCCTGGAGGGCAGCCAGCCAAAAGAAGGGCCTGGAGAAGAGGGTGGCAGGTGCCACCCCCTGGGCCTGAGCAAGCACACTGTAAAGAGGTGGTACCCCCGGGGCTGTGCCACGAGAGGGCTGGATGAGTCTACATGCCTGATGGCTCACAGGGGCCCCGCGTCCGTGGCGACCCCTGGCAGGATGGGATTACTATGTCTTAAATGAAGGAATGAGAGCAGGCTGAGGGAGCCTGAACGAATGTCGGAGGAAGCTTCTGAGACCCCCATCCCTGGGCTCCTGCCCGCTTGGTACCGGGAGAGCTCGCATGTGCCCTGGAGAGGATGTGGAAGGAGAAATAGGGAAGGCCTAACCTGGCTCCCACAGCGCCTCCGGGAAACTGAAGCCTGGAATTCTTAAACTCCTGGAGTGTCAGACTGGAGAAGGGACTTGGTGGTCATTTAGAAGGTCCTCTGTCTTTCACAGGGAGAGAAACTGCAGCCTGAAGGGGCGATGGAAGTTGCCTACGGAAGCCTGGTTGGCTTCATGGCCTGGGTACAGATCTTGCTCTGGTGTAGTTGCCTGATACCTACGACTGGGGTCTTGTCTGTGGCCTCATCTCTCCATGTCCCTGGGTGGGTGCTAAGCCTGAGGGCCTGCCTGTCCCCAGCCACAGGCCCCCAGAGCTGACCCACTGACCTCCAGCTGGAATCATGCAAGCCTGGGGACTTCCTGTCCAACCCAGACCCCTCACTCCCAGAGGAGGTCAGTGAGGGCAGGAGCAGCCAGGCTAAGCCTTAGGGACCTCGGGGGATGGGCTTCCATGTTCGGCAAAACTAGAAAGGACCCTGAGAGAGGGGATGGATGAGCAAAAAGCTAGAGGCTGGGATGAGGGCTGAAGATGAGGCCGGCGGGGAGCCTGGCAGAAGGGAGCAGCGGGACGCACGGCCGGCTTCCAGAGCAGAAGGCCTTGAACGCCGAGCTGAGGAGCCAGCATGCTCACCATGCGTCACCTCTTGCATGTTAACTTCTGATCCTCCCAAGCCCCCTGCTGTTTGCCTGCACGGCTGGTGGGGGCAGTAGAGGCCCCTTCCGAAAACCCTCTTCTTGGGGGCTCCCAGAGCACCCTCTTACCCCACCAGGCTGGACCCTCACCTGCCATGGTTCAGGGGCTAGAACTCTCTGAGCAGGATTCCCAGACAGGTTTTTGGGAAAGAGTGTTTGGTGAGGGAGGACGGGACCCAGAAGGAAAGCCGAGTCCGAGCCACAGTAAGCCACACACCCCAGCATCCCTGCAACAGTGACAGGAGGCAGTACTGACTAGTGGTTATGGACAGAGCTCCGGGGTCAGGCAGACCCACAGTTGAATGCCGCTCCACCACTCGTGAGCTAAGTGACCTTGGAAACGTTACTTAACCTCTCTGAGCCCCAGCAGCCTCATCTGTGGCATTGGTGTGATAATAATGATACAGTTCCATGGGAGTTTGTATGAGAATTAAGTGAGAACATGTACATCAAACCCTTAAGGCTGTCTGACACATAGTCAGTGCTTTAGTAAACAGCGGCCATTAGTACTGTGACTCAAGAAAGGAAGGGGCTTCCGGAAAATCCTGCTTGGGGGATGATAGCAGGATTTGGACCAAGTCTGGGTTGAATGGCTGAGGGAGGTCTTGACCAGCTGTACTGGGCCCTGGGAGGGGAGTGGGGAAGGGAGGTGGGAGGGCAGGTAACTGCAGATTCTCCCTCACTCAAGGGAGGAAATCAGAGGTGTAAGTAAGGAGAACAGTGTGCCCAGGTAGGATTTGATATTCTGTTAAAACTGAGGGCCCAAAGAAATGCAAACGGCCAGGCCCTGGGCCAAGAGGCTTGGGGTGTGAGTTCAAGCCTCGCTGATGGGCTATGTGGTCTTAGGCAAGTGTCTTCCCCGCTCTGAGCCTCTTCCTCCTCCACCGGATGAGGGCAGTGGCTAGAGGTGGCCTGGGAGTACCCAACAGTCCTGTGCATGTGAAAGGTGGTCCCTCCCACACAAGTGGTTCCCCTGAACTAGGACCAGGCATCTAACTGTCCATGGAGCCTCTCAGGTCCCCCTTTCCCTGGAGCCTGCACCCAGGGATGGGACGCTCAGGCCAGGGGTGTAGCCAGGCTGGCCCGAGGGCTGATGGGAGACAGTGGCTTGACCTTTTGGTCCAGAGCAAATACACTGGTCATGAGACTGCTCAGAATAGCCATATAACTATATTCAGCTGCCTTGGAGGCCCCGAGATCCCTGGTCCAGGCAGCGGGCCCTGGAAAGAGCCCCCACCAGCTCCCCTCCCCCACCTCTGAGGAAACACGCCTCCCTCTCTGGGAGGCTCAAGCCAATCTCCTCCAAAGCTCTGGCAGATGTCAGAACGCCCAGAGTTAGGGAGCACAGACTCCTGCCCCCACAGAGCCAGACTCCAGACACTCTCTGAGGTGTCATTAGGTGGATGGGGTTCCCAGCCACGGAGCCAGGAGTTAGAGACATGGGTTTCTGAACCAGTCCCCAAGCAACGTGTTCACATGTGACCTTGGATAAAGCACTCCTCATCCTGTTGAGGTGGATGGGCCTCAACTTCCTCATGTGTCATAATAATACCTCCTATTATACTGAGTATGTAAGAAGCTTAGACTCTGGAGTGGGAGACAAACTGGAATCAAGCAAGGCTGCTAATGAACATTTTATTACAAACTAGATCACTTCTCTGAAGGGAAGGACTCTGGTTCTGGACCCAGCCTGTGGGGTCCAGGAAGGCATTGCCAGGGAACTGATGTTTGAGGCGGGATGTCAAGGATAAAGAGGGGCAAACCAGGAGGAAAGAGTGCTCCAGAGGGCACAGCATATGCAAAGGCCCTGAGGCTGGGAGACCCGGCATGTGCAAGAAACTGAAATGAGGCCAGGATGACTGGAGCTCAGTGAGTGATGGAGAGAGCCAGGCCAGAGGAGCCTAGAGAGGCAGGCAGGGCCTGAGGGCTACATTATGGGCCGGGGAAGCACCAAAGGGTTTTTAAGCAGGCAAGGAGGTGAGCTGACAGATCTGTGAGTTGAAGAGCCCTCTGTGGTTGCCAAGTGGAGGATGAAATGGAAGGGCCAGGGGCTGGAGCTGGGAGAGCAGTCAGGAAGCTGCAGGAGAGGTGGGCCTGAGGGACACAGTGGTGGCTGGAACCAGGACAGTGGACATGGAGACAGAGGGCAAAGGATGGAGTCTAGAGAGAGTCATGAAGTAAAAGGATGATCCAACCAAAAGGAGTAATAACAGCAGCCAACGTTTATTGACCTCTTACTGCATGCCAGGCCCTGCGGCTTGGGGCACTCCGCCAAGATGCAGATAACTCAGTTACTCTTGCCATCAACCCTCTGGAACACATTCTATCATTATGCCCATTTTAGAGGCGGAGAGGCTGAAAGATTCTGACTAGAAGACACTTGGTTTGTGATTTTCATTACTGGGAGGGGAGCTGGTGGGGGGCTGGAGTACCATTCAAAGACACGAGGACACCTGTAAAAGCATCGTGGGAAGGAGAAAAACACTGAATGGGGGACACACTGTGGTGGGGAGCACTTGGGGTGGCAGGAGGGGAACACACCCAGCCCTTCTCCACTGCTCATGGGTCTCCTTCACATGTTACCATGACTCAAAGTGGGGCCCTGACCTGGGGGAGTGGGCTCTGAGGTGGGGGACAAGATGCTTAGGAAGTCCCTGATAGCATCTCTGTCCCCATTCCCTTCGTACGCCAAGCCAAGCCAAGAGCCCAGTGTCAGATGGGACCCAAGGGACAACCAGAAGCCTCTGGCTGGGCTCTGCATCCCAGCTTCCGGGTGAGATTCCTTCCCAGGGATTTGAGGAGGGAGAGGACTACATCAGGTCCCAAAAAGGTGCGGACAAGGCAGAGAGACGGAGACCTGGCATCAGAGGAGAGCTGAGCAATGGGGTAGTGGGGGAGGGGCTTCCCAGGCGTGCGGCCATTGCCTCTTCTTTGTCATTAGAAAGTCAAGGGACTTTGGGGGACAGATATCAACACACACACACACACACACACACACACACAAGGTACTCTCTGGCCTGCAGCGCAGGGACTGCCATTGGTGGTGTGTGACCTGACACAACAATGTTCCTGATGACAACATGAAAATCATAGATAAAAGCCAAGAGCCTCAGACCCGTGCTGGTCCCCGGGGAAGACAGGAGGGCAGGTTTCAAGCCAGGGCTGCCCCAGCACAGCCCTGCCTGCTCCCACATCTCCACAGCTTTGCGTGCTAGCACTGCCGTCCCCTGCCACCGCCTGGCTAATTCCTACTTGCCCCTCAAAGCTTGTCCCAGTGTGACCTCCCCTGGGGATAGTTCTCCCTCACATAGTCCCAGGAAGCCCCTTCAAGCCCTTACCGCAAAGTGTCATAATCACCCTTTGCTCTGTGTCTGGGACAGCACCCCTCACCCCAGAAGACAAGCTGGGCTATCCTGTCCCGGCTCACCTCCTCACCCCTTACCCCCTCGGGCTGGGGGCCCAGGAAACCCGAGGAGAGAGGGGCCAGGGAACCCGCGGCTCCAGCTAGTACCGTCACTCCCGAAGCGCTCAGATGGGACCTTCCACCCCAGCCAAGTAGCCCCTATCTCCCAGGGCCACCGCTAAGGCCTGCAGAGGGGTGGCTCACTGCCTGGCCTGTGCACCAACAACTGGCCTGAGCGAGAGCAGTATTTCCACTGAGGATGGGGAACGGGGGGCAAAACCGCTCACTAAGGCAGCTCAGGAGTCCCAGGAGATGGAGGCAGCAGGCAGGAGGCTGGTCTGGAGTTTCATCTTCCTCAAGGCACACACACCCAGGCGATGCAGGGCCTTCTCACATACGAGCACACACAGCCACACTGACACCAGGTTCTCACACACAGCTTCCGTCTCACACACCCCTCACTACACACGGTCTCTGTCACACAACGGGCCCTCACCCCACACAGCCTCACACGCAGATGGGCTCGTGCACACAGCCTCACATGCAAGGCCTCACAGTGTCATGCCTGCCACACACAGAAATACACTCACCTCAAGTCTCTTGCACACCCCAAGAATCTCTCTCTCGCCCTCTCACACAAACACACACACAGCATCTCTCTTACACATACAGTCTCTCTCTCTCATATACGCACTCTCTCCCACGCAGCCTCATTCTCACACACGAAGTCCATCTCTCAAAACACACAGAATCTGTCTCCCTCACATTCACACAGAATTTCTCTGATACAGAGGCTCACAGAATCTCTCTCACATAGTCTCAACACACACACACAGACACACACACACACTCCCAGAGTCTCACTCATATGGTCTTTCTCACACGCATGAAGAACCTCTCACACCCACACAAAATCTATCTTACAGATTCTCACACATACAGCTTTTCTTTCATGCACATCTACAGTGTCACACACAGGATTCTGGTCTCGAATCCAGAATAAACATTAAAATCCCCACCCACAAATCTGAGGCGGCTTGGGGCCCGCGTGGGGAGGGGTAAACAAAGGTGACAGCAGTGGCGGAGCAGAGATGGAGGGGGCAGGGCGGGCGGGCAGCCGGCTGGGCTCTGCGCAGATGCGCTGCAGAGAGGCAGCGCAATGCAGCTAGGCCAGCCGGGCGTGCAGCGGGAAGCCTGGGTTCTAATCCAGGCTCTGCCCTCAGTTCCTGCGTGCCCTTGGGCAGGCCCCAGTGTCCTCATCTGTCACCCAAGGGAGCTAGAACAGCCCTGTGTGCCTACAGGGGAAGGAAGGTGGCACAGATAGGCTGTGGGACGATACTTTCCAACCCACCTCCACCCCCCAACCTACTGCCCAGCTTCTCCCTCAGAATCTGCTCTTCAGTGGACACTGGAGAGAGCCAGGACTTTTCCGTAAGGTTTTGTACACCAACAAGGCCCCATTTATCCAACCCATTTATCTGCATGGGGTGACGGCCACCCCAAAGCAGAGGAACGGCCAGTGGGAGGAGATGGACAGGGCAGAGGGCTGGAACGTGCCCCACGTGACCCCTGCCTATCCTGAAGCTCAGGGGCACAGGCCAGAGCCCTAAAGCTGAGCCCAAGGAGAGGGGTGGGGGGACCCAGCCTCTTGCTGGGGAGCCCGAAAGCTGAGAGGACCCTGTGGAAGTTGGGCCTACTCTGCTTCTGGGGCCAAAGGGGTGGTGGTCGTGGTGAGATGCTGTCCGAGGTCAAATGCAGGCTGAATGGGCAGCTGCTCTAACCCAGGCCTCTGCCCCGCATGCCCCCCCGCCCCACATGTGCCAGTTCAACCTCCCAGTCCCCTTCCTCCTGCCCCTCCCCACAGCTCAGCCATAGCCTCCAGTTACATAATCCCCTGGCTCTGGTGGCCTCTGTCAGGAGAGGGGAGGGGAGGGGAGACCTCCGAGCGTCTCAGTCCACTCTGGAGATGGCAGGGAGCTGGGGGCCAGCTCGGTGGAGGATGGGGTCCCAGGAGATTTGGGTTCCAATCCTGCTTGGCCTCTAACTCCCCAGATGACCTTGGGCAGGGTCCTCAAAACAAGGGGTTTAACTCCCTCCCTATTACTGTGCTCCCCCAAACACACACACACACGCACATCTGAGCTAAGATTTAATATATAAGACCTGCTGCCCCCTCCCTCAGATGCTAAAACATTGAGTGTTTTATCTCAGTAACACATCCACCAGGCCTGTGCCTACACACAGCCTTTCTCTGCCATGGACACTTCAGTGCCCACCCTCCAGTCCCCTTTCCCCACTGGAGTCAGCTGGGCAGACACTCCTGCCCCCTCCCCTGCCCGAACCTCCATCCCTGGGCTCCAGAGGGCAGGAGGCATGGGATGTGGAGCAGTGGAGGAGAGCGGGGCAGCAGAGGCAGTGTTTGGACTGGTAGGGGGTTAGTGGGTAGCTCACACATGGGGGAGAGGCTCTGCTTTAAATTCCCAACTCTGACCCCTCCCCTCATGCCACAGGCTTGGTTCAGGCCTCTGAGAACAGAGCCCAGCAAAAGCAAGACGTGTCTTTCAGCGTAGATGGCTGCTACTGGTGTCTCCCTTTGGGGCTCAATTAAAGCAGCAAGGACCCTTAGAATTTACCAGACCCCCTCTCCCATTTTATAGTTGAGCAAAGTGGTCAGAGAGGCCATCTGAGGGGCCAAGGTCGGCAGCAGGGCGCCCTTCCTCCCTGGCAACAAGTTGCTGTCACTAAAGGGGAGTGGCTGATGAAGACACACCCACCTCTCACAAACCTTGTCCTTGCAGATCCCCCCGGAGACCCCTCCTCTGCCCCGGCAGGTCCGAGAGGAAGCATAGGCAGAAGCCCAGTGGCCCCCTCAAGCACCCTCTCCTTTTGACAAGGCAGAAGGACAGGCTCTGTTCCCAGGAGCAGGTCTCAGAGGGATCACATCCCCCTCCCCAACTACCTACCAATTAATTAGCCATAAACGTTCCCCCTTGGCCATCTCCCCATGGCCTGAAGCTGCTGCCTGGGGAGGGGTGGTCTCTCTCAGGCAGCAGACCAGGTCTCAAGTCCTCTTCTGTGGGCCGTGGCTGGTTCCAGGTGGCCCTTAGCTGGGAGAGAGGAAGGGCTCCAGCTTCCCTCCCCACACCAAAATCTAAAGGACAGTTCACACTTTCACCCTGTACACCTGCAGAGATGCAAATATGCACACACAGGCACTCCTGCACACTCAAACATACACACATGCTCACTCATTCCCACTACATACCATACCCACCCAAATATACACTACCACACTTACATAAATATACACACACAATCTACTCATACACACAAACACACCCATTCATACTCACCCATACACAGTAAATTTGTAATACAGACACAGACTTTACATATGTACAAAGCTAGTCACCCTTCAGGAGAGTCACTCTGTCGCTTACACGCGCGTACAAACACCCCCCTTTCATTTCTGACTCCCTAGGCACCAGTTTTCGAATCCACCCCTGCCCTCAGGAGGCAGAGGACCTTGACTTCCCCGCCCCGCTCTTCAGATGGGTAAGTTGTCACTTACCCGCGCGTAGCGGGATGAGTAGGGGTCCTCGAAGAGCGCCCAGATGCGCGGCTGCCAGCGGCGCCAGAAGCCGCCGGGCCGGCCGTCCGGGGAGTCGCTGAGTGCCAGGCGCTTGGTCATCTCCAACTCGTCCTCGCCGTCGCCTGAGTCGCCGGGGCCGTCGGCGTCCGCGTCGTCGGCGCTGTTGTCCAGGGGCGCGCCGCCGAAGCTGTCCAGCGCCTCCTCGGCGTCGCGGTGCTGGCGGTACGTCATCCAGCAGCAGGGCTCCACGTCGGTCTCGTCGATGCCCCAGAAGGCCAGCTCCTCCTCGTAGAGTGGCCCGCACACGTCGGCAGGGCAGTGCAGTTTGCCAGTGCGGTAGTAGTTCAGGATGTGCGCGAAGACGCCCGGGTGGCGGTCGAAAAAGAACTCGTCGGCGCGCGGGTCATAATCGAAGTGGCTGTGGGCGTCGGGCTCTGCCAGCCAGGCGAGCCGCGTGCCGGGCAGCGTGCGCAGCGTCGAGCGGTACGTCTGGTGGCGCGTGCCGCCCACGTTGATCACGATGCGCTCGCTTTCGTCCCCTTGGCCCATCGCGGCGCCTCCTTAGGCATGGCGCGGCCCAGCGACACCCATGGGAGCGGCCGCCAGGGGGAGTTGGCGCCGGGGAGGGGGGCGCGCGACCTCCTCCCCCCTCCCCCCAGCCGTCGGGGGGACAGAGGACCTCGGCTCTGGCTACCCCCAGAGCGACTCAAGCCCCTCAGGGCGCTTTCTGTCGGGTGCTGGTCCAAGGGCGTGTGCGCGGGATTCCCAGGGTCTCTAGGCGCCAGATGTGGGAGGGAGCTGGTCCGGCTGCGGAGGAGGCAGAGGAGGAAAGAAGGGAGGGAGAGAGGGAGGAGGAAGGGAGGAAGGGGGCGGCGACGCTCAGCGGCGAGCCCCAGGAGGAGGGAAAAGAGGGTGGGGGGGCCGGGCTCCCGTCCCCATCTCAGCGGGAAAATGGAGAAATCGACACAAAGCTTTTGGGGGGAAGGTCAGCTGCTTCCAGGGCCGGTCAAAGACCAGCCCCTGGAAGGGGGAGGGGAGGGGAGGGGAGGAGAAGGAATCTGGAAATTCGCGCTCTGCTGTGAGGTGGTCGCCGCAGCGCGCTCTCGGCGTGGGGGAGATGGATGCCCGCTGCCTTCCTCCCTGCGTGGACCGGCTGCGCAGGGCGGACTCCGGCCCCCTCCCTCTCCTTGCCTGGCTGCCTGCTCCCCGCCGGCGGCGGGCGCGCCCGCCCGCCCGCCCTCCTCGCTCCTTCTCCCCGCCTCTCGGAGGAGATGGCGGGCCCCCTGGGCAGGGGCACCAGGGTTGCTGCTCCGTGCTGCTGCTGCGGAGCGCTGCGCTCGGTGCGCTCCGGCTGGACCTGGGGCTCTCCGCTGGGCTGCGCTCCGACTCGACTCCGGCGGCGGTGCTGAAGGGACAGCTCCGGGACTGTTGCGGAGCTCCGCGGAGCCGGGAAAGGGTTCTCCGGGCTGGGCTCCGTCTGCGGGGCCGGCGGGCACTGACTCCGGTGCCTCTGCGCCCTGCTTGTGGCAGGCTGTTGGCTGTGCCGGCCGAGGCGAGGGGGCCGCGGCGGTCGGACCGGGGAGGCGGGGGTGGCGGGGCCGGGCGCGGCGAGGCAAGGCTGGTGAGGCCGGGGAGGCGAGGCGCGGAGCGGCCGCCGCCGCCGCGACGCCGCTGCTGCCGGGGCTGCTGCTCGGCTAGCTGGCTCGCTTGCTCGCTCGCGCGGTCCGCGTCCAGCCCGCCGCTCTCCGGACACTGGCACACGGCGCGCGCAGCCGCACTCGCCCCCGGAGGGAGGTGCCGCGCTGGGTCCTAAAAAGCCCTGATTCCGCGCCCCCCTCCCAGCCCCGCGCGGAGCCCGGCTTCCCTCAACCCCGGCGCTGGGGGCGCCAGCCCGGCACCGATCCTGCGCCTCCGGGGGACCCGCCGACGCTCCGCCCCCGGGGAGCGCCACTCAGTGGGCGGGGGCTCCGGGAGACGTCTCAACCCGCGCCCCAGGGTCAGACTGAGGTGAGAAGGGCGTCGGTACCCGCCCCTGTCTTTCCAAACTAGGGACTGTCTGATTCCCTAGTGAAACAAGACGCCCCTGACCGCTCTCAGAGAAACCTCGACCCGCACCAGTATTGACCGCTCCAAGCAGCTGTTCAATACCGACCCTTGCAGGGAACCTGGAGCCCCCATGACGCTTCCATAGGTACCCTCTTGCATGGATTCCAAAATAACACACCCCGCGCTCCCCTATACACAGTACACACCTGTACTAGGTTGTGTTGTCCTCTAAGCCCTCTACTAAAAACCCAATAATCTTGGACCCCTATTAACCCCTTTCGACCCTTTTCTGACCCTGGGCCCTTCTTAACTCCAGGCTGACTCTAGTCTCCCATGAGTGTCACACGCTCTGCCATCCTGATCCCAGCTCACTGATCCTCCCACACTAGCCCAGGATCCTTAGGTGAGGATCCCTTGTGAAAAGGGCATTCTGTCCTTAGAGGTCAGAAGAAGAAGCTGCCTCTAGTGGTCGTGAACCTTGACAGCCCCCCTTTCTCCGCAGGGCTTCAGCTGCCCTGGATGGGAAGCTGATGCTGTGTCTGGGGGCTGGATAGGAGCAGACCCCCGCTGTGATTCCTGGCTTCGCAGTTGATCCTGGGGTGGGAGTTGCAGTTTGGGCCTCCGAGGCTTCCTGGACCACGTTTGCTGGCGGTGCCTCAGTTTACTCAATCGAGCAATCACTCCTTCACCCCTTACTTGTTCCAGGCTCTGTCCCAGGCACAGGGGCACAAGAGACCCTGCCCTCCAGGGGCTCCGGGCAGTCAGGGAAGTGGGCAGGTGGGTCTGGGCAAGGCTGGGGAGGTCAGACCCAGCTCCAGGGGTGGCCGCACTTGGAAAGAAACTTATTGATCCAGCCCAGCCCAATCGAACACAAGGCTGCCTTTGCCTGGGCAAAGGGCTATTTAATTAAGAAGACATGAGGCTCTTATTTACCTGTCGGCACTTGCTAATTGCGCAGACAGCTGTCCCTCGACACTGACCCACAGACCTGGTTGTGGGCCTGGGGATGAAGCTGTGCAGCAGACATCTCTCTCCTCACTTGGCCCAGTGAAATCTGTGTGTGCTGGGGCAAAGGTTTGGAGGAATGGAGAGGTTTGGAGAGGGGCAAGGGGCAGAGCAAGAGATGAGGGGTGGGAGAAGGACAAGGGGAAAGGCAGAGAGGCAGAGTTATGGCAGAAACAGGGGCAGAGATGGGCAGAGGCAAAGAGAGAGCTGAAGTCTGGGGCCAGGATGGCACCTCCTCACTCCAGAGATTGATCTGTGTTCTTCTTATAAATGGGGGCTTCTTCCCCTTCAATACAATTATTTCAGAGTAATACAGGGATGAGAGTGTGTTTCAGTGTCCCTCTCACCCTGACCATTGTGAGCCCTGTCCCCTACCCATGAGGAAGCCAGACCCAGTGCAGCTCAGCTTGGCTCAAATTCAGATTCCCAGGACACAGTTCTCTCAGAAAGTTCTGCCCCAATCCAAGGAGGTGATAAAACAGAGAAATGGAGTCCCCTCACACACACACACACACACACACACACACACACACACACACACACCTGGGAGAAATCAAGATGGGGAGAGACAAGACAGAGGCCTCGCCAAACCTTCCCCTCCTTCCAGCCAGTTGTCTAGTCCCTCTTCTCCCCAGGAAGCCCTCTGCGATTCTGCCAACCATAGGGGCCCAGGGTTCCACCTCTTCCCTCTCCTGCAGGACCACATGGATCAGAGTACAGCTCCCTAACCTTCACTATAGCTTATTTCATTTCCCAGTAAAAAAGGACTATCAGCTCCTCCAAGCCTCCTTCTTGCTTGCTTCCTCCACAGGGCCCAGTGTACACCAGCTCCTCATTAAGGGCTGGATGATTTGAGAAAGGCCAGGGGAGAGGCTAGGATCCTAGCCTCCTAGTGTCAGAGGCCATAGGAGTCTGGAGCCCTTAACCCAGGCTGAGTCAAAGGGAGACTTACCCAGGGTTTCTCGGGGAGTCAGTGCAGGGCCCACTCAGGCCACTACCCCATGGTGAGCCATAATGGGGAACTGAAGCATGCCCCAGATGGTGGGGAGAAGCAGAGGGAGAGGCAGAGAGAGGCCAAGGGCTCCTAGAAGGGGTAAAGTTGGGTTATTAGGAGCCCTGGTCAGGCCTGGCCCTGAAGGGCTAGTAAAAGAGGCAGGCCAGGGTTGGAGGGAGGGGGAGTGTGAAAGTGTATCTATCGCACCTAAAATCCCCTACAAGGCAAGCAGAGAAGGCTCAGAGAGAGGAGCCTTCCAGGTGGGAGAGGGTAGCTGCCCATGAGGTGCTCCACGCTGTCCCACTTTAGGATTCTCACCTTCATCCTTGATGACACCCCAGGCCTCAAAGGATCTCCCCCTTCTCTATCCTAAACAGGGACACAAAAGTCCCTTCTCTCACTTCCCCTTCACACTGTAAGAAGGCTGGCATTTGCAGAAAGCCTAGAAAAATCAAGAGGGCAACATAGAAAAAAAAAGGGAAAAAGCCCCAAAGAAATGGGGTAGGGAGGGAGAATCGCTGAACTGAGCCTTAGCTTCTTACCAGCAACCACTAACCACAGACCCTCAGCCCAGCTGAGGACCTCACCCCTTTCCACTTGTGAGCAATCCCCCTTATTCACAGCCATTTGCCCCCTCCCTTGCAGAGGAAAGCTGTGGCCCCGTGCCAGAGGCTCTTTGGGATCACTGGCTGTTGAGGGGCGGGGAGCAGTGAACTACCAGTGGGGGGGTGGTATTCAGTGGTCAAGAGCAAAACCTCTGGAACCCAGGTACCTGTATTCAAATCCTAGCTCCACCATTGACAAACTATGACCTTGGGCAAGTTATTCAATTTCTCTATACGTCAGTTTCTTTACTGATGGATATGAAAAATAATAAGCCCTATATCATAACACCTCAGCTCTGTAATCTCTCTTGTTCAGGCTGGAGGAGGGGTCTGATGAGAGGGGCTGGAGGACGAGCCGGGGCTGGGTATAGACAAGAAAAAGGTGAAGGGAGTCCTGAAGCCAAGTTTGGCCTATGTTCTCACACCTGGCATTTGCAGGCCTTAGATCTGGTCCTGCTAGGCTCTGGAACTGGCTTAAGTCCAACCCCCAGGCCTTGGTCCAGGTTGGCCCATGCCATATGCTCTCTCCCAGGCCCAGAGCCTTCACATTCCTGGTGGGTTGGGGTGCCATCTTGTGGCCACATCTGGAAACTAACCTAACCGGGGCACAGAGCCGGCTTTGGAGTGATGATAAACAGCGCAACCAGCAGGCTATCTTTTCCACAGATCAGAACTCCTCTCTCCAACGGACAAGGGAGGGTGAAATTAGAAGTGCCATAGTGGGAAACTGGTGACTGTGGCTGTCAGATCTGTAGCTTGAGCACTGACCCTGGTACCTAAGCTGGGAATGGGGTATACAGTTGTTCCTTTTGTTCCTTCCTGTGACCCCTGGGCAAGTGGATCCCGGATCTCTTAGGCCAGGGGAAGTCTAGAAAGGGGCCAAGGTAAAGAATACTCCGGGGAAGTGCAGAGTTTGTCAATCTCTGCACATTTTGGACCAGATAATCCTTTGTTGTGAAGCTGTCCTGTGCACTGTAGGATGTTTAGCAGCATCCCTGGCCTCTGCCCACTAGATGTCAGTAGCACCCCTTCCCCATTCGTGACAATCAAAAAGGTCTATGGACACTGCCAAAGGTCCCTTGGGGAGTAAAATGTCCTCCGGTTGAGAGATTTGGGTACAAATCTCATTTTGCTGTTTACTAGCTGTGTAAACTCGTCACTTTCCCTCTGTAAGCTTCTGTTCCCTCATCTACGTAAAGGGAACAATATTTTGTGAGGATTCAATGAGATAGTGTCTCTCATTTAACTTCCTCTCCTTCCCTCTTCCCCCCTCCCTCGGACTGCCCACCGTCCCCAAACCCTCTGTGACCAGCCTTTACCCCATGTCTCCCTCATGGGCTCCTGCCATTCCCAGCAGCGTTGGTCCCTCAGAGTGGCAGTATGGCCCCAGGGGCAGAGCGTCAGCCCTCCCTGGGCTTGACTTTGGGGAAAATGGGCCTCATCACCTCGCCTCTCACTGCTGGCTGTAGGAGCTGGGTGGGGAGCAGGGAACGATGATGGTTGTGGTGAGGGATGCAGAAGGATGGTCAGGCGTGCATGTGTGTAAGAAGGACAGGTGGGCGTGGGCACTACTGCGAGTGTCCCTGGCAGGACCAGGTAGGGGCGGCTGAGTTCTCCCGGAAGCAGCTGGAGATGTGTGGCTGCCCCAAGCGTCTTCCTCCCTCTGCAACTCCTTTATAGGAGCCTTGTGCCGTCTCCTGTGTGTGCTCCTGGTGGGCCCTCGTGCCTGAGTCAGCCTGTAGGTGAGCCTGGTTGGCAGTGTGCAGGGCTGGGTCCAGGTTCTATGAGGCCTGAAGTTTAGACATTTGGGGGAGGGGTCACATTAAAAAAAAAAAAAGAGAACAGAAAGTTGGGTACAAAAGTGAATATTTATTTAGGCTTTGAAATCAGGACCAAATGTAAATTTTAGAAAGCTGACAAATACTAAAAATGTTTAAAAATCCAGAAAAAATAGCTTAATATTGTTATTAACTGCTTGACACACCTACATAATACTTTTAAATAAGTTATATTTATTTGGAAGCACTCATAATGCCGACAAAAACAGTTGCAACTTTTTTTTGCAATTACAGAATGATGTTCAGTTAACAAAACAACATTCATTTTATTAAAGCTGTATCGAATATGACTGAAGATGAAACACTCATCACCTTCCCCTATGGCTGTTTTTTCTGCGTACCAACATGAACCTGCGCTAAATTTCCATGCCACTTTACAGCTCCCATATTATATCAGGCAAGGTTTGTGGCTACTGAAAATACCACCGGGGCAGGGCCACTTAAAGGTACATTCATGAAAGGCACAGGACCCAGAGTAGCCAAAACAATCTTGAAGAAGAACAAAGCTGGAGGACTCACACTTCCCCATTCGAAACTTACTACAAATCTACAGTAAACAGACTGTGTGCTACTGGCATAAGGGTAGACACACAGATCAATGGAATAGAGAGTCCAGAAATAAACCCATACTTTTAATGTCAATTAGTTTTTGCCAAGGGTGCCAAGACAATTCAATGAGGGAAAGAACAGTCTTTTCAACAAATAGTGCTGGGACAACTGGATATCCACATGCAAAAGAATGAAGTTGGATCCCTTTTTCACACCATATAGAAAAATCAACTAAAACTGGGTCAAATACCCAAATGTAGGCACTAAAACTATAAAATGCTTCCTTGGATTAGGTCATGGTTTCTTAGATATGATGCCAAAAACACAAGCAGCAAAAGAAAAATATAGATGAATTGGACTCCAGCAACCACAAAAGACTTCTGTGCTTTAAAGGACAATATCAAGAAAGTAAAAAGACAACCCATAGGATGAGAGAAAATATTTGCAAATCATATATCTGATAAGGGTCAAGTATCTAGAATATATAAAGAACTCTCATAACTCAACAATAAAAAGACAAATAACCTCATTTTAAAGTGGACATAGGATTTGAATAGAAATTTCTCCAAAGAAGATGTACAAATGGCCAATAAGCACATGAAAAAATGCTAACATCATTAGTCTTTAGGGAAATGCAAATTAAAACCACAATGAGATACACTTCACACCCACTAGGATTGCTAGATTAAAAAGACAAACAATAACAGTGCTGTTGAGGATGCAAAGAAATTGGAACCCTCATACACTGCTGATGGGAATGTAAAATGGTGCAGCTGCTTTGGGGAAGACTTTGGCAGTTCCTCAAAAATTTAAACATAGAGTTATGATATACCCAACAATTTCCCTTTTAGGTATATACTCAAGAGGATTAAAACCATATATTTACATGAAAAGTTGTACATGAATGTTCATAGCAGCATTATTCATAATAGCTAAAAAAATGGAGACAAGCCAAATATCTATCACATGATGAATGGATAAACAAAATATAATGTATCCATGCAGTAGAATATTATCCAGCTATAATAAGGAATGAAGTACTGATACATGCTACAACATGGATGAACCTTGAAAACATGCTAAGTGAAGGAGGCCATACACCGAAGGCCACATAGCGTGTGATTCCATTCATATGAAATGTCCAGAACAGGCAAATCCGTAGGGACAGAAAATAGCTGAGTTGTTGCCTTGGGCTGGGGGAAGAAAGGAGAGTGGGGAGTGACTGCTAAGGGGTTCGGATTTCTTTTGGGAGTAACGTTCTGGAATTTGATAGTGGTGATGGTTGCACAAAGCTGTGAATATAATACAAACCACCGAATTGGACACTTCAAAAGTGTGAGTTTTATGATATGTAAATTATATCTCAATTTTTTTTAATTGGGAAAAGTTAAAGAAGGATCAGTAAACCAGAGGGCTATAAATAATTTGCTTATGCTAAGAAAAATCTGTCATGGTTCCAGCTCCCTTATCTGTAAAAGACCTATTTTGTTATCTTTTTCTTTGAAATGCTTTGAGTTACTAAAGAATTTCAGAACTGGGACATACCTTTTGTTTGTTTGTTTGTTTGTTGTTGGGTTTTTTTGTTTAACATCTTTATTGGGGTATAATTGCTTTACAATGGTGTGTTAGTTTCTGCTTTATAACAAAGTGAATCAGTTATACATATACATATTTTCCCATATCTCTTCCCTCTTGCGTCTCCCTCCCTCCCACCCTCCCTATCCCACCCCTCCAGGCGGTCACAAAGTACGGAGCTGATCTCCCTGTGCTATCTCCCTGTGCTATGTGGCTGCTTCCCACTAGCTATCTACCTTACGTTTGGTAGTGTACATATGTCCATGCCTCTCTCTCGCTTTGTCACAGCTCACCCTTCCCCCTCCCCGTATCCTCAAGTCCGTTCTCTAGTATGTCTGTGGCTTTATTCCTGTACGCGGGCCTCTCACTGCTGTGGCCTCTCCCGTTGCGGAGCACAGGCTTTGGACATGCAGGCTCAGCGGCCATGGCTCACGGGCCCAGCCGCTCCGCAGCATGTGGGATCCTCCCGGACCGGGGCAAGAACCCGCGTTCCCTGCATCGGCAGGCGGACTCTCAACCACTGCGCCACCAGGGAAGCCCCCGGGACATACCTTTTAAAATCACTAATTCATTACACAGAGAGAGAGCCCAAGTCCAAAAGGGTTAAATCACATTCCCAAGGTCTCAGAGTTGGTTAGGGGCACAGCCAGGCCTAGATCCCAGGAATTATGTGGCCATTGACATCATCTGGGACTTACTGCCCCCTGTTACTGGGAAAGTTCTATATGAATTAAAACTCACTGTTAAATGTTGTCTAAAAAAATTTTTAAAGTTAACTATACAAAAATGACCCTGTTCTGTATAAAAATGACTATTAGACAGCCTCCCATTTTTTCCCCCTTAGTACTAGTGGGTTGTGTGCAGAGGATTTAAGTGTTTTATAGATGAGAAAAAACTGAGCTAGAACCAAATTGTTTTTCCCATCATTAGCACCATCACCATTTTTGTCTTTATCTTCCTCCTCATACTTTCTGCCTTGATAGTATGCATTATTGCAGCTTGCTCTTTTTTCTTGCCTTTTTCAGTCTTGCCCACTCCTTTCCACTTGCATCACGCTGTATATTCTTTAAGTGCCTCTTCAATGTGATTCTATAATATCATTCTCTGTACAGAGAATTGAGAGCTAATTCAGATAGTTCAGTCTCTCCTTCCAACACGGTTGATCAAAACTTGTTTAATATCACTGATAATTTAGGGGATTTTCTTTCAGGCTCACCACTCTATTGGAAATGTCTATTGGAAATTGTGCCTAAAATGTACACTTTTAGGATTGTCACATTTGGCAGAAACTCCATCAAGTTTCTTTCATCTGTGGACTGTAAGAGTTCAAGGTATATTGAGTTTTCCTGTGCGGTGACTAAATTTAAATGCTTTTAAATTGGCAGGGTTCATTTAAAAAGTTTGTTGATGCTAAGGTCTCATTATAGCGGCATATTATGAATTTTATTCTGTCTTTGTTGATGTCAGTATTTTGTGTTAGACCAGCAAAAAATTTAAATCGCTTTCCAATATGTTCATATAATTCACTCTTCTTTGTTCATTAGATTATCGAACAATGCAAGAGGCTTTTCAATAATTCCTTTAAAAAGTTATCACTTTCTTTTAATAAACTGCTTTTTGGCATGATCTAAATAGATGTTGGGGGTACAATTGTCTTCTCAATGTCAGAATCATTGTAATTTATTTCACCGTTCATTGTCATTATTTCTGTTTTATATTTCATTGATTTAAAATATATTCCACTAAACCCAAACAAGATGAATACCTTTCGAGGGGACCCCAACATGCCCATAAATGCCACCCAACACAGGGGAGAGGTCAGAATAGAGACAATGGTCATAACCAGTTGGCTAAAATATTTTACTTTAGAAAATTTGAAAAGAAACTAGACCGTGTGAACATATTTCTAGGGCTTTTCCCAGTGCCTTAGAAGAAGCTCATGGAAGGGACAAGGACTTGAAGCTTAAACTTCCTTGGCATCAAGGTACACCAGCCTCTGGTGGTATGCTCTGGGGACATGTGTGCTCTTGTATGAGCACGTGTGTGTACAGACATGCATATGTCTCTATGGAGAGCATGGCCCGGTGTCTCCTCAGATCCAGCCCAGGTGAAAATGGCCCCAAGGGCAAGGATGTTTCATCTACACTGCAAATGGGGTTCAGCTAGATGTCCTCCCCCCTTCCCAGGCCAGGAGGGGACCTCAAATCCCATCATCCATGGGGTAATCCAAGCTCTAGCTGCCCCCTCCCTCCCTCCCCTCCTCCCTCTGCAGAAGCTACGGGGCCGGGCAGCTGAGAGTGGTCTCTGGAGCCTCACTGCCTGGGTTCAAATCCTGCCTCATGATCTAAGCTGGTCCAGGTAGAGCTCTTCCCTGGAAATTTTCTAAATGGAGTTAAGCAGTGAGATCTAGGTAATCCCCTGAGTTGCTGGAAAAAACCAATATGCACTAGGAGGGAGGGAAGGCAAGCAGAGGCAAGAAGGGGGATGTGTCGAACAGCAAGAGGGGCTCCAATCCCGGCTCTCGAGGCCCACGGGTGCTGTGGTGCTTGCAGCGCTGCTCCCTTATGCGAACTGCCCTGCGTCCTTCCAACATACCCCCTGTGGGGTTTAACCTTTTTAAATTGGGTTTCTGCCCTGCACTGAGTCTGTCCCCACGACCTCTTCTTCTCCAGAGGTCTCCATCTTTATAACAGCACCATCGTCCACTGTGAAGCAAACCAGAGCCTGAAGTCACCCTTGGCCCCTCCTTTTCTCTCCCTTCCTTAGGGCCTCCATGCACAAGACCCTGTGAACAGTTCTGTAGGTTGTTCACTGAAAAAGCACACCTGGCCAAGGAGGTGGGTGGAGGCTGAAGTCCAGCCTGCTCTCTGTTTGCCTAGCCATGAACCCTGGTGCAGAGCAGTGTCCTTGGGAAAGAAGGGACACCTTTTTCTAATGCACACTAGCTCCCTATAGGCTATAGTAACCCTATAGGCTGCTGGGGCCTTCTCCTTATACGTGGTTGGTTCCCTCAGCACAGAAGCTCTGCTTCCTCCTCCCTTTGCTTGATTACCGTCTCATACCTCATTATCATCTCTCACTGCGCCCTTTACTTTTCCTTATGGAGTTTCTCATCATGTATAACATCTACAAATGTATTTATTCATTTGATTCTTTGTCTAATGGCTATTTCCCCAGTGGATTTTAAGCTGTATTTTAAGCTGTATTTTAAGCTTTACTTTTCCTTATGGAGTTTCTCATCATGTATAACATCTACAAATGTATTTATTCATTTGATTCTTTGTCTAATGGCTATTTCCCCAGTGGATTTTAAGCTGTATGAGGGTAGGGACTGTGCCCTCAAGGTTCTCCATTGAACTGTCAACACCTACACTTTATCTGGCACAACTGTCTCTACTCCTGTGCTTTCTCTCCCATCCCCAGTCACAACCCCAGTTCAGGCCATGTCATGTCTCCTCTGAGCAGCCCTGGTGGCCTCCTGACAAGTCTTCCTGTCTCAAGTCTTGTTCCCTCCTATCCATTCTGCCAGTCCAGACTGGCCTTTCTAAAATACAGATATGTTTGTATCCTTTCCTCGGTTAGATTCCTCTATGGCTCCCTATTGCCTTTGGGATAAAGCCCAAATAAGGTCCAATGTGGCCCTTTGCCCCATCTCACCTCTGGCCCCTCCCTGTGAGCACTGCTGGCCCCATGAAGGCACAGTTTGCTTTCTGTCACCTCTGGGTCTTTGCCCTTTTGCTGTTTCCTCAGCTTGCAGCATCCTTATTTGGCGCCTCTTTCCTTACCTATTCCTTCAAGACTCTTATTAGGGGCTGCTTGCTGTCTACACCTTCTGTTCCCACTGCGTTCCTCCATTATAGCACTTAATTCATCGTGATGTAACAAGCTGCTAAAAGGTCCAGTCTCCCCAAATGTCTGGGTGCTTCCCAAGGTCAGGAACTCTGTCCACCGGTCTCTGTTTTCACCCAGCATGGGACCTGGCATCTGTTGAATGAATGAATTCATGAATGAGCCCCAAACGGTCTCAAGGGAGGGTAAAGAACCCCAAGGCACATCTGGGGAAGCAGCCAGATGAAAAGCAGAGGATCATTAGTAACAGAGCAGCCCTGGGTGGCTCCCCAGGGGCCCTGCACTGGGGAGAGCAAAGGCTCTCCCAGAGCAGAGAGCAGATCCTCTGCTCTGCCTTCTGCCATTATGTCTTGCTTGCATTCCCCAGGCCCTCTCCACACCCGCCCCTCCTTGGTAAGAAAAGCCCTTGAAAGTGGGCCTGTAGGGTTTTCAGGAAAAAAAGGATCTGTAGGAGTGGGATGTAAGAGGAATTGAGGTCCTGGTGACAAGTGTATGTGAATTAGGGGGTGGGGTTGGGCAGAACTTTTGCCAGGCCGTCCATCCAGGGGTACCCTCGCAGAGGTACTTCTGTGTGTGTGTGTGTGTGTGTGTTGGGGGGATCTATGGGCATTGTGGATGTGTTGTCTTCTTTTGTTTCTCAAGACACAGTTCAAATGGCACCTCTTCCAGGAAGTCTTCCCCAGCCCCCTGGCTAAATCAACGGCCCCTCCTCTCCCCTCAGAGTGTTTATCGCTTGAGAAGAGCACTGATGCCATCTGTGATGATGCAGGTTTGCACGTGCCCCTCTCCTTGCAGGCTCTGGGCTCCTGTCTTCTTATGAGATCTGACAATGCCCGGCTGCTCTAAGTGCTGGGTTTCTTAGAGTGGTCGCGTCTGTGCCTGTCTGGCCTTCTGTGCATCCCCTTGTGATTACACCTATCACTGAGCGCCTGGAAGTACCCTACAGC
Organism: Delphinapterus leucas; assembly: GCF_059928025.1. Taxonomy (NCBI): domain Eukaryota; kingdom Metazoa; phylum Chordata; class Mammalia; order Artiodactyla; family Monodontidae; genus Delphinapterus; species Delphinapterus leucas. Next base: position 38,123,111 of record NC_143135.1, read on the forward strand.
TTGCAGTGCTGCTTCACACTCATTCAGCTTTTCCTCATAATGTTGTGAGCACCTTATCACATCCTCTACCCATGAGGATTCCGAGTCGCATCTGGGGGACATGACTTTCCAGTGATCCTTCTGGACACCATACCTGGCTTCACTGTGTGTATGGAGGGGCATGATGCTCAACGGTGTACGCACTTCAGAATCACCTGGGGAACTTTTGAAAAATACTAATTCCTGGCCGGGGATATCTGCGGCAGATACTTTAAATCAGAACCTGTGGGTGGTGGGACAGGCATGGATCTTTTATTAACTACTCAGATCGTTCTAACATCCATCCTGACAACGAGATGACCTGTGTGTGGTGATGTACGTCATGGTCAGAAGAACCTCCTCACATAACGGAAACATACGCACCCCTCCCTCCCCTAACTTCCTCCTTGCAATCCGTCTGCGGCCTACAGGGGTCGCTGCGGTACAGGTGGCCCAGTTTGCGGATTTCGCCCCCCTTCAAAATCCTGCCCCCTTCAATATCCTGCCCCCAGCCCTAGCGAAAGCTGGAGCCACCGCGGTATAAATTAGCGTCTTTATTTCGAACACCTGAGCGAGCGCCCGCGGCTCGCCCGCCTGCCGTATAAACATACAAAGTCCCTGTCGCACCGCACACCATGCCTCAGAGATAAATACAGCCCTAGGGGCTCCTGCTCTGGCAAAGCAACTCTTATTTACAGGAATAGATTACAAAAGTATTACAAAAAGTGGTCCTGAACCGGGGGAGGGGGTGGGAGCGGTTACCTTTACAGCTGTTACACTTGGCAAGGGAGCGGCGGGAAAGAGCCGACGTCCCGAGGGCTCCCGAAAAGAGAGGCTACGCTCCTTTAAGCATCCGGGTGTCCGGGGGCGGGGCTTAGGTCTGCGTGGGTCCCACCCCCCATGGGGGAGGGGGCGAGGAAGAGGAAGGACCTGGGCCCTCAAGGGCCAGCTCTGGCCCACTGAGTAACATCAAACGGCCATCGCAGCGGGTCTCAGGGAAGGGTGCTGCGTGGCAAAAAAGGACCATGTCCTTGCCCTGGAGTGCGGAAACACACATCAGTTCCCCCGCCTCTCATACCTCCGGAGGGGTCGCTTCTAAAGCACTGTTGGGAGGGGAGTTGGCATTTAAGCTCAATCCTTTGGGCGCGAGGGACCCTAAGGGCACCATCCCTCGGGCCAGAGGGCAGCGGCACCCCCCCGAAGTGGCCGCCCAACCCCTCAGAGCACCTGGTAGATCGGGTTGGGGTTCGCACCCGCTGGGCACTGAGGGGCGGTGTCGGGGGAAGGGGTGGGGCTGCCGCGCTCGACCTCGCTCCCGGCGGCCGCCTCTTGCGGGCCTGGAGACGACGCCGGCGGCGCGTCGGCCAGCAGAAGAGCGGGCGCGGCGGGGCTCTCGGTGGAGATGCGCTCCACGATGCTGGACAGGCAGTCGAGGCTCGACACCGCAGCACTCTTCCCGGGCCGGGGTTCTGCGCGGGGAGGGGTAGATTAGTATGCAGAGGTGGAGCCGCAGACAGGTCTCCCACCTCTGGGATCAGTGCTTTGGGGCAGACAGGAAACTGAGGACGGGCCAGATTCGGGAGGATCCCGCGAAATTTCAGGATGAAAAAGGAGGGAAGTACATGCTTAGTATTTCATTCCCTGTACCATCTCCCAGGATGGAGGCGAGGAGGTCCTAGGTAAAGAGAAGCCAGGGCAGCTCAAAAGGGAATGTGGGAAGGAGGCGCGAATACGCACCGTTGGGCGCCTCGCTGTAGTAGGTGCCTTCGTAGCAGTTCCGCCGCCGGGCACCGCTCGGGGGGCCGCTGTAGTCCATCTGCAAACGGCAAGGGCTACCGAGTCAGGCCCGGGAACCGCGCGGGGCTGGAGCATCGCTCCCTGCAGCCCTCCCCCTCTCCAACTCCCTAAGTCTCAGCCACGAGAGTTCTGGGCCCGGATGTGGCCGGATTGGGGAGTAAGGGTGGGCAGGAGCTGTCTGCAGCATGCCGGACCAAATAGAGGGCAGACAGTCACCTAGGAGCACACATCTGCATGGGATAAGCGGAGAAAACGACACGATCTTCGTGTCGGCCCAGCAGTGTTCTAATAGCGCCCCCAATCAGGTGGATCGCATTCGTCCCGTGCCCCCCCCAAAGCACTACGCCACCCCAGTGACAGCTGCCTGGGGCACCGGGGGTCCACTCCCGGGAAGGTTCCCCGCCCAACCCTCACACCAGAGGGTCCGCTACCCGCCCTCGGAAACACATTCCTGATATACCAAGAGCTGCGCTCACTTCTCTAGCCCAGCGTCCTGGCCTTACCATGCCGTCGGAGCAATTGGAGCGCGGACTGGACGCGTCCGAGTCGCCGCTGTAGTGCTCGCCGCCGCGGCCTGGGGGCAAAGGGCCAGGCGCGTAAAAGGCAGCGGCAGCACCAGGGGGCGCGGCGTCCTGGTCGCGAAGCAGCGCCTGCAGACCTTCGATGTAGCGGATGGCGTTGCGCAGGATCTCCACCTTGGGCAGCCGCTGGTTTGGGTTGCTAGACGTGCAGCGCTTGAGCGTCTCGAAGGCCTCGTTGACTTTGCTCAGGCGGCGCCGCTCGCGCATGGTAGCGGCCTTGCGGCGGTCCGCGTTAGTGGTCTTACGTTTGCACGCCTTGCAGGCCCACAGTAGACAGCGGCCCGCCTGGTGGTGCCCGCTGGGCGCGCGCACATGCTCATCCTCGCGCGCGCCCGGCACCGGGTGCGCGGCCGCAGGGAAGTGCGAGTGTTCCTCGGGCTTCAGGAGCGCGCCCACGTGCACGAGGCGCGGATCCAGGTCCTCGAAGAAGCGCAGGTCTGGGGAGTCGAAACACGGGTCATCATAGAAGTCGTCCGCTGTTGCAAAGTTGCACAGAGAGCCGTCGGGGCCCGTCAAGTCTACGTCGCGGATCGGCGGCGAAAGCAGCTCCATATCCCGGCGGGGGGCGGCGCAGTCCTGGCTTTGCCCAATCCCGGCGGCAGGGGTTGCCAGAAACTTTCTGCGGCTCCGGAACACCGGCAGTGCGATAGCAAAGTACTGAGGGTCTGAATGTACACCCAGCTGTCCCCCACCCTGCCCTGTCCTGTCCCGCCTGACCGACGGACGGCGGGGAGAGCGGCGGCAGCGCCCTGGGACTTCCCCACCCCTACCTTCAAGCCAGGCTCCCGGGGCTATTTATCCCGTAGTAGCCTAAGGGCCCCTGAGCCCCAGCCGGCGGCTAGGGGCGGGGGCGCCCGAGGCCAATAGGAATAGAGCGGGGAGGAGCTTGGGATCCCCTGGGTGGCAGTAGGGGCCAGAGACTGGCCAGCCCCCTACCCCTTGACGCTTCCGCGCGCGCACTCCGGCCCCTCCCCAGGCAGAGAGACAGGCAGAGGCTGGCAGCCCAACGCAGCAGCACTTGACTCCGGGGCACACTCTCCAAATGTCTCCAACACCGGCCTCCTCGTGTGTCCGCGGGAAACACTGGCCGCGCGCTCACCTTTGAGCTGACTTTGGGGTCCCCTCAGTCCGCTGATTTGTGGGGGACCAAGGAGCAGGATAGGGGTAGAAATCAGATCGGAAGAGATTTGCGAAGAGACACATGGCAGTAAGGCAGAGACACACTCAAAGCTGAGATAGATGGTAAGCGGTAAACCCAAGAGGCTGAGACATTCAGAGAGCAGAACGCCAGAGTCAGAGGCAGAGAAGCGAGGAACAAGACTGAGAGTCCAAGTGGGGAAACCTGAGACTGAACGTGGCGGTCGTGTCACTTGGCCAGTTCCTGCCCCCGGAGTCAGTCAGAGGGTCGCGGGCCCAGCCCATCTCTGGTAGCTTGGAAACCCAGCTGCATCTCTATAGGAGTCGATGATTGCTGCTAAAGCTTCGTGCCAATCTCTCCAAACTCAGGTCCTGTCCCAGCCTGGAGGGAGGGAAGCCAACTCTTGCGCAATTCAACCTGCGCGCTTCCTCAGCGGGGTGTCCAGTGCGGGTCTAGGCCGAGATGTCTCTTCAGCTGGGAAGAAAAGTCCGTCTGCTTGGGGCTTGCCTCCACCTTGCGCACAGTGCTGCGCCGGGGAAGTCCACTGCGCAAAGGCCTCCAACGCCTAGAAGGCCTGAGAACCCCACTTCAGGGTGGAGTCTTTGAGAGTGGAGTTTGCAGACCGATGACTTTAACCCCACAGTTTCCCGTGTGTTTTTGTGGAAGTCACATCTCCTTCTGAACCTCAGTTTCCCCACTTTGTAAATTTGAGGATGTTCATAGCGATCTCTTAGAGAAGAGGTCCCCCAACATTTTTGGCACCAGGGACCGGTTTCGTGGAAGACAATTTTTCCAAGGAGTGGCGGGGTGGGCGGGGTCAGGCGGTAATTCGAGCGATGGGGAGCGGCAGATGAAGCTTGGCTGCCTAGCCCGCAGCTCACCTCCTGCTGTGCGGCCGAGGCCCTAGCAGGCCACCAACCGGTGCCGTCCGCGGCCCGGGGTTGGGGGGTTGGGGGGTGGGTTAGGGACCCCTGTGAGTGATTGCGGTGGTGGTGAGAATCTAAACAGACCAAAGATGAGGAAGCCCTCAGTCCGAGGTGCACGGTTATTCCAACAAGAGGGCTGTTAGCTGGGGCACTAAGCCCTGACAGGAGCCCATGTAGTCTTAGGGCTGGGCTCCTGTGAAGGCCACAGCTGCATCTCTCCCCAGCAGACCCACTGGAGAGACTGGGAATTGGAGAAGGCAGCCACCCATGGGACTCTGGCTCCCCCACAAGCCCTGGGGTGGGCCCCCTCCCCACTCCCATAGGGTGGCTCAGCCTCTTCCTGAAACTGCAGTCCACACCTTCCTCTCAGCATTCAGGCTAGAGATTTCCCTTGGACCAGACAACCCTACTGGGGCCTCTCCTCCTGGAACCCACAGGTATAAGCAAGAACGATCTTTGTCCTTTTCCCACTGACTTCTGAAAGCTATCCTAACTGGCCCTCTGGGCCCTGTGGAGTCACTCCTTCCCTTCTCTTTTGGAGCCCTGTCATCTTCACTTCTCTGCCACTTGTGGTAGTGCTGAAGGTTTCCCTTTAGGAAGTGCTCACCCCTCCATAACACCATCCTCATTTATTCATCAGCACACATCATGGAGTGTCCCCTATGTGACAGATACGAGTCTAGGTGTTGGGGATACAGCAGTGAACAGCACCAAGACCCTGCTCTCATGGTGCTTACTTTGTAGGGGAGGGTGACAGATAATAAACAAATAAGCAAGGAAGTATATGATGTCAGGAGCTTATAAGTTCTATGAAGAAAACGAAAGCAAGGCAAGGAAGCAAAGTGATAAAGATTATTCCATTATGTGGAGTGGTCAGGGAAGACCTCTCTAGCCTGATTCCATTTGAACAGAGACCAGAATGAAGGGAGGGCAGAAGCAGATATCTGGAGTCAGATAGAGGAAAGAGCACATGCAAAGGTCCTGGGGCAGGACTGTTTGTCAGCTTTAAAGTGCAGCAAGGAGGCTGGTATGTCTGGAGCAGAATGATTAAGTGGGAGAGTGGTAAGAGATGAGGTCAGAAAGGGAGCAAAGGATTTGTATTCTGAGATGGAAAGCCACCAGGGGGCTTGAACAGAAGAGAGGAATGTCACCATCTGACTTACATTTTCACAGGCGCATGCTGGTTACGGAGAGCAAGGCTACAACGGGGAGACCAATTAGGAGGCTATTGAAATAATCCAAGTGAGTGGTGATGGTGGCTTAGATCTGGGTGGCAGCAGTGGACATGGTGAAAAGTAGTTGGATTCCAGGTATGTTTTGAAAATGGAACCCACAAGATTTATTTGTGATTGGATGTAGGCAAGAGACAAAAGGGGAATTAAGGATGACTTCTGGAAGAATGGAGTCGGGGAAGAGCGGGTTTGTGGATGGCAGACCCAGAGTCCATGTTGGCACAAAATTTGAAATGCATTTTCAACATCCAGGTGGAGAGGTCAAGTAGGCAGGGGATTTATGAGGCTGGAGTTCCAAAGGGGAGGTCTGGGCACGTGGAAGGCCTGACCACTCAACCTCTTAAGATATCTCTCGAGTCTCTCCATCCCCACTGTCACCATCCTGGACTACACTGCCGCATTGCTGGCCTGGAAGCCCACCATAGCCTCCCAGTTCCTCTCCTCACTTTCACTCTTGTCCCAGTAGAATCCATTCACTACACAGCAGCGTCCATCTCTACAACTGCATCTGGAACCAAGATCCCCTTTGGTCATTCCATGCTAGGCTGGTTTCCCTTCCTGTCTTCTGACACTCTGAGTACAATCCTGCCTCGGTGCCTTTTACTTGCTGCTTTTCTGCCGAGCTCTTCCCAAGAGTGGCTGCTTTTCATATATCAGGTCTCAGCTCAAACTTGCCTCCTTGAGATGACTCTGACCATCCTCTCTATAGTAGCTGGGTCACATCACCCTGCTCATTTCCTTCTTAGCACAATCACTCTTTAATTATCTTCTTTATTAGTTTGTACATTGATTGACGTAGCCCCAAGAAGTCAGGGATGCTTTGTTCACCATGGCATTTCCAAAAACCATCACAGCGGCTGTCACATAGTAGGATCTTGATAAATGTCAAAGGAATGAATGGGTGGCCTCATGGCCTTTGAATCTCTCTGCATATATTTGAACTTCTTGAAAAGTGTCATTAATGAGGATGGTTGTATTTTTTCTAAACTGGATAGTCGCATACATGATTAGACATACATGCTGGTTCACATTTGCTCTTCCCAGGCAAGACTCAGGCCCATCTGCTGGAGCATGATCTTTTATGTTGATCAAATACACATGGCCTGCTGCAATATTGTCATAGCATACTATAGCATGTGTCATAGCATACTATAGAAAGATTTGGTGCTTATTATAACCTTGAGTCTTTTCCTTTGACTTCTACACTCACAATGAGGAATGTGAATCGTTGTTATATTACTAATTTAATTTGACACAAATATTTCTTCCCCCTTGTTCAAGTCTCAGCAGAATGCCTGGCACATAGTAGGCACTCAATAAATATTTCTTGGATGAATGAATCAATCAAACTCTTTAATTGAAGAGTACCCTGAGATTTCCAGGTGAGCTCTTCAAGCCGCTTATCCATGCAAATCTGGATTCTTCTCAAACTCAAGCAAGCAAAGAAAACACAGAAATATATTGGATTCTGAGACTTAAATGGTTACAACTTTGCTTTGTGTGTTTTGCATTCATAAAAACCACCTCAGGGCTGTCATCAAGGTGCCTTTACAATAAGTAAATGTTGTATGTTCGAACTTACCAAACACATTTAATATTTTATCACTTGTGGCTTAGAGGTCTAAACTGCTTTGACAGTTTTTAACTTGATTTGTAGCTTTATCTTCTTTGGTAATTAGGAAGCATGATTTTAAAATGCATACACACCCTGATCATACGAGGCCACTTTTATGTTATCCTTCCAAGTGGGATTTTGTTTGCTGAAAGGCTTCTGCTGCTTGAAGAGTTTGGGAAGCACTGAACTCGGGGACCTTTACAGACTTCGCCAGGGCCCCATGCTTGCCTGGGGTCACTCTCTTGGTTGTGCCACCACTTCTTTTGGGAAAGATTGGCCAACACCAGCATCCCATCCCTGTTGCCAAAAGATCAGAGAGAAGTGTGTCCACCCCCGGACCTGGGACCATTTAGTCCTAGTGCTGGCTTGGGGGCAGGGAGGGAAAAGGGCGTCAATTTTGGAAGCAGAAAGAGTCCAATCTCTTATATTGTAGAGTGTAGTCGAGAATGCCCCTCGGAGCCACAGGTGCTGGACTTGTCTTGGGAGAGGCCAATGGCAATGGACTGAACGACCTACGGTGGGGCGTCCCCCAGCACCTCTCCTTCCATCCGAAAGCTGAGAAGAGGGGCTGGCTGGATGATCTGGGGCAGGGCACACCTCACCCCGGGCTTTGGTTCTCCTCTTCACAATGAGGGGCTCCTTTGGCAGCAGGGAGGGAGGGAGGGCTCCCATCTCTCTCCGCCCTTTCCAGTCCTCCTTCCTCGGTTCCCTTGGCGTGCCTGCCTGGGGCTATAAATGGAGAGCTGGCCTCTGGGCAGGAATGCAGGCCTGCCTGGGCCCCACAGAGTTGCACCCTCAGGGAGCGGCTTGCCCCAGGGCTCCCGGCAGCCTTTATATATATATGTGTATATATATATATATATATATATATATATATATATATACATATATATATATAGCCTCTGGAAACCCAATCCAGCCTGCACCTGCCCCGGTCTTCAAGCACCCTGCCCTTGCCCAGGCTGGACCTGTGGTCTCCTCCCTCATGGTTGGCACAGGCTACATATCTAGCTGGGGGATGGGCCAGAGGGTGAAAATAGGAGCGGGCCAGGTGGGGCAGGGCCAACCCTGGGTCCCCTCTCTGTCTCCAGACTTTCCCTTCCTGCCCCTGGATCCACCTCAAACACCCGCTTCTGTCTCTACCAACCTTGCTCCTTGGGAAACTCCCTGCCAGCTGGATATGGGTCCTGCCCTGGGGCCAGCCTGGGTTGGTCAGGAGGATAATCGACGCGGTCCTAGATTCAGGGTCAGGGTCCCAGAGATTCTCCACAGTGGCCATACTTCCCACTTTGGGGTACTCCCCAGCCTCCCACGTACAAGCAGGGCTTGGGAGTCTAGTGGATGAACTGGGAGCTGGAGAAAAGGGGTCTACGTGGAGGAGGAAGGGGACAGGGAGACAACAAATGGCACACGTACCCCCGCGCCTGTGGGCTGCATGGGGTGGTGTGTGCACTGTGGGGACGTGTGCCCAGTCCTATGATTCGTTCACTCATTCAGCAAATATTTATGCAGCTCACGTTCTGCGCCAGGTGCCGGAAATATAGCAGAAAACAAAACAGTCAACGTTCCCTGCCCTTATGGAGTTGACATTCTAACAGGTAAGACTGACAGTAAACAATAAACATACTAACAAGTAAATTATGGAGTACGTTAGGAGGCAGAGTGATATTAAAGGCAGAGCGGGGTGAGTGGAATTGGGGCACCAGGGCAGAATTAAATAGAGTGGTCAGGTTGACACAGTGACATTTGAGCAAAGAGGTAAAAGAGGCCTGGGAGCCAGCCACGTGCCTATCTGGGGAAGAACGGTCCCCGTAGAGAGAACAGATCATCATTGAGCACCTTGCCTGGGACAACTGCCTCCACCAGGACCAGAGGATTCAAAGGGGGATGAGATGCGCGTGGCTCCTGCTGTCCTAGGAGCCCTTGGCTGAATGTCCACCGCTGCGTGGGCTAGCTGAGGGCATGGGGGTGGCGTGAGACAGGGCTGGAGGATGGCTTGGATGGGTGACCTGTGAGCACAGGGTGAGGTAAGGATGCAATGCTTCGTGCACACATAAACATGTGTACAGTACATTGTGTGCCCAGGGGGCGGGCAGGGAGCATCGGAGGTGCCGGTGGGAGCTCGGCATCACAGGAAGGGAAACCCTCACAGGCTGCACAGCTTTTCCCCCTGCCCGGCCCCTCACTCAGGTGCCATGTGCAACTCACTGCACACACATCTCGGCCTCTAGGCAAACCTCCCACCTCCAGGTTCCTCTCCAGGTCCTGAGAAGCCAGGCAAGGGAAATTAGCAGGAGCCCAAACTGTTTGGCCGAGGCCCACTTTAAGGACCAGTGATGCCTGGCTTCTGGAAAGACCTGAGGACTTCATTCATCCAGTCTCTCCCCTTCAAGCTTATCCTCTATGTAATTAAAGCCTTTCTCTGCCTCAGAGGTCTCTGTGGATCCAGATTCCGAGAGTCTGAAGAACAAACTCGCTCCGGTTTACTAAACTGCACGAAGTGCCGATAGCTTAATGACTAGAAGCGCTAAGGAAGGCAGGGTTCGGGAAGGTGCCAATTATTCCCCCAGCCCAAGGGCATTAGGCTGCTGGGGGGAGGAGAGCTTCATGAAAGAAGAGTTCACCACCTCCACTGAACAAACTCTAAAAAAATATTTTAAAAAAACACGCAAGTTTAACTTGCAGCGTGAGGGATTTAAGTCAGACACAAGAAATAATATTACCAAAGTGTGGCGTCTCCTCCAAGAGCATGTTGTCCTTGAGCTAAGATGGCATGGAGACAGCAGAAGGAGGAGGAGAGGGCCTCTCCAAGTCGCCCTCCGCTCTATGCACGTAAGGATTTGTGAAACTCCAGATGTCCTCTGTCTCCTCTGCCTATGACAGCCCGCAGGTGCTTGTACCGATGGTCCAGTGTGCGGGGCCGAAAAGGCACATCTCCTTGGAAGGAGCGTTTGCCCTCACTCCCATCCCTCCATGCTCCTGTGGGCACGCCTCACACTGCTCACCTCACACACCGAGGACGTCTGTCACACTGCGTGTCCTTCACACCCCATGGACCTCTCACACTCCGTGGACACCTCACATATCCGCATACCTCATACACAGGACCTATCTTCCACACTGTGCACGCTTCTCACAACACGTCCTCCTCACACCCATTACACATCATATACGATGTACATGTACCTCGTATATGGATACTTCGCACTGCTCCATGTATACCTTGCACACGTGTTTACCTTACACACCGTGCACACCAACCTTACAGGACACTCCTGTGTGCCACACTGCTCATATTCTGGGTCAGGTACATCTATACCTTCATCCCAGTATGAACACTCGCCTCCACGTATGTGCCTGGACGTCCCCTGCTCCACCCAGAAAAAAGATACTAAGGGGGCATATTGGCTATGGCGCCCATCTTTTTCTTGCAGCTTCTAGTTTGAAAGCTGAATCTTCCTGCCTAGAGGTCAGGCCTCCCTGTAAGGGCTGAAGGAGAAGCAGCTCTGGGCTGAGGGAGAGCTAGAGATAGGGGCCTGGTGATGGGTACGGCGCATGTGGCAGGATCCAGTGGGCAGCTGTGGGGCCTGGGGAGGGGCCTCAGCTCCCCACCCCTCTCCTGTTGCCTCCTTTCTGCCTAACCAGCCCACCTGCCAGCCTGGGGGGCTCCAAGGAACTGGGATTAAGACACACACAGCCGTTGGGCTCCAGGGACAGACACCAGCTGCTCCCCCCGGCAGCTGCCCCATCCACACGCCTCTGAAGGGGGGTTGGATGCTTTGGGGAGGCCTGATGCTCTCCCCAAAACCTGCCCACCCCTGGCCAGTGGCACCCAGGACAGGGGTTGTCTGGCAGAGAGCCTCATGACTGGTAGCCAGGCTGCTCAGTACATCTGTCATCTGCTTCTGTCCTACCTCCTGTTCTGCCACTTCCATGAAGCCCTCCTAGATTGCTGCTTCCCCTTTGGTTTGGGAAAGTGATTTATGGCCCATGTGCCCCAACAGGCCTACCGTCCCTCCATTCCTCAAATGTTCCATAGCATCCATTCTGGTTGCAGGCTCCAAGCTAGGCACTGCAGAAGGATCTAAGGCAGATTCAGACAGGGACTCTGGCCTCTGGGAGTTCCGTCTAGTGGGGAGAGGAAAACCCACGAATGAATCATGAAAACACCCAGAGGGAACAGCAAACTCTCCTGTGGATACCTGTGAAGACTTCCGCAAGGAGGATGCGTTGGGATCCTTCTTCTTGGGGTGTTGGAGGATGAGCAGAAGTGCCCAGTGGGAGAACTGGAGGAAAAGGCATTCCAGGCTTAGAGAACAGCCTGAGCAAAGGCCTGGAAGTATGACAACATGCCAGAGGATGTCCCCGTGCAGCTGATACTATCTGGGGTTCCTCTGGTCATTTGGAATCTGTGGCCTCAGACCCCCTCAGAGGGGTAAATGGGCCCTGAGGTCTGAGGTAAAGCCCGCTAGTTTCCCAGGCAAGACATCGGGTTAAGTCAAGGGTAGAAGGTGGTATGAGAAGGGAGTGCAGGGGGAGGACAGCAACCTTGTACAGCAGAGAGAGGCTGGACTGGAGCCCAAAGACCAGGGTGTTCACTGCACTGGCTGTCCACTGCTGTGCGGCCCGCCCCGAATCCTTCCACGCCCCTTCCTGGGGTTCACTTTCTAGACACAAGGACAGAGGCATTGTACTCCTGGCTCTATTTCCATTCAGAAAGGGGTCTTGCTGGGGGTCCCTGGCCTCCCCGCCTCCCTCTTGGTCCCCCCTTCTTGGCATGGAGGGCAGAGACCTGTCCTTTGACCTGTCCACCTGGTCCAGCACAGGGCCGGGGTGAGTGAAACGGAAACCTGAGTTAGGCTGGGGCTCAGCATGGTTGCAGAAGCCTGTTCCTCAGGCTGGAAATGCAGTTAACTTGGAGGTCCCGACTCCAGGGAACGCTGGGGAGCCATGAATGTCACAGTCTCTGGCTTCTCCTGAAGATGCGGCACAACCTCTGTCAGGCCTGGTCTGAACTTGGCCTTGGGGAATATGGTGTTGCTCTTGTCTGACACAGAGACCGGGTCACCGGTGCCCAGGGCTGTGTTCCCAGTGTCTCCACTGGACTTGGGGGTCAGCTTGACCAGGACTCAAATGCTGGCTCTGCCCCTCACTTCCCTTGGGTAAGTCACTTCCGCTCTCTGGGTCTCACCCACCCCAGCTGTAAAATGTGACTAGTCCTAGCGCCAATCGCAAAGGATTGTAAGGGATCAATATGCCAAGGCATGTGGTGTCCTTGAGTGGCGCCTGTCTCATGGTGCTTGGTAGGGGCTTCGGAATTATTCCTGCCTGCTGTGCTCTCCTTTTGGATGGAAACTATGAGTAAGCAGTGGGTGGGATGAGGATGGGGCAGTGCGGGGCCTGGCCTGGTTATTCTGAGCTCTGAACCTTCTGGAGCTGGGGGCCACGCGGGTGCAGGGATGCTGGAAGTGTGGGTAACTGTGTAGCCCATGAAGCCCTGTCTGCAGCAGTGGGCGTCGCCGCCTCCCCTGCGCACACGGGCAGCCTGCCAGTCGCCCCCAAACAAAGCCTCGTCCAGGGGGAGCAGAGCAGACTGATGACAGATGCAGAGAGGCTGGTGCGGGCCGGGTGGGGGTGTGGGAGAGGCCCGAGGAGGCAGCTCTGAGGAAGGCATATCCCCAGAGAAGGCTGCGGCCCAGCAGAGCTTCCATCTCAGTGGCCAGTGTCCTGCTCCACCCCACCTCTGGTGACCACACTCATCCCTGCCATAGAGTGTAGAAATCTGAGGCCCAGGGTTCTAAGCACCTTGTCCAGGGCTCACATATGCTTAGCTGTGGAGGCTCTGGGATGGGAACTCTGGTCTCTTAGCTCTGCATATCTGGCCAGCTCCTGGAAGCTCTTGGAATGGATTTGATGGCTTCTTGTGGCCCCTTTATATGCAGAATTCTCTGAATGGATAAGGATGAATTTGTCCCCGGTTCATGCGCTCGAAGCAGGGACACCTCCACGTGGTGGACACAGGCACTCGGGGTCACCAGAGGCTGGTGCTGATTTGGTTTCTCTGTGGTCAAGAGGTGGCCACCTTTGCCCTGACATCTGACCTCTGACCCACTGGGTTTGGGAGTCTTGGGTCTCACTGTTCCTCCTTAGCTATTTGGGGATGGGGTCTCAGAGTGGCTTGTCCCGGAACTAGGGAGAGACAGGGGAGGTGAGGAGAACATGGAGAGAAAGAGACATCTGGTCTCGGGGTCTTGCTGGGCCCATCAAATATGCTCCCTGTCCATTCGGCGCCTCCCCTGCCTCTTCTCCCCTTTCCAGCCAAACCTTTTTTTTCAATTTTTTTGAAATTATGAATAACTTCAAACAGAGAAATAGACACAGTAACATAATGAGCCTTGTTACCAGCTCCAACAACTATTAACCTATGTCCAAACCTGACCTGTTCACACACTGTCCCCTTCCTCCCCTTCTGTTATCTTGAAACAAATTTCAGATATTATATCATTTCATTTGTATATATTTGATTACATATTTCTAACAGATCAGAACTTTTGTTGCCATAAGCACAATACCAACAGTCTACTAAAAAAAATTGATAGTAATTCCTTTCTACCATCAAATATCCAACAGTAATCAAACTTCCAATGATCTCAGATATGCTTTTATTTGTTTGTTTGTTTGAATCATGATCCAGATTGGGCCTACACATTGTGATTGGTTAATCTTTTAAGCCCCTGTAAGTCTAAACATTTCTCCTCCGTATCTTTTTTCCTTTGCAATTTATTTATTAAAAAACAAAAACTGGATTGTTGGGCTTCCCTGGTGGCGCAGTGGTTGAGAGTCCGCCGGCCGATGCAGGGGACACGGGTTCGTGCCCCAGTCCGGGAAGATCCCACATGCCGTGGAGCGGCTGGGCCCGTGAGCCATGGCCGCTGAGCCTGCGCGTCCAGAGCCTGTGCTCTGCAACAGGAGAGGCTACAACAGTGAGAGGCCCGTGTACGGCAAAAAACAAAAACAAAAACAAAAAAAACTGGATTGTTTAGGGAATTCCCTGGCGGTCCAGTGGTTAGGACTTGGCACTTTTCACTGCCATGGCCTGGGTTTAATCCCTGGTCCAGGGGCTAAGATCCCACAAGCCATGCAGCGCACCCACAAAAACCAAACCAAACCAAAACAAAATAACACAAAAAAACAAAGTAAAATGACCAAACAACAAAACAAACTGGGTTGCTTGTCCTGCAGAGTTTTCTACAGTCTGGAGTTTTCTGATTGCATCCCTATGGTGTGTTTTGTTTGTTTTGTTGTCATTGTTGTTTTGTACACTAATATAATTTTTAGCCTGAAACATGACCAAGTAGCAGAAGACATTTTCTAGATTCCCTTGCAGCTATCTGTGTCCATGTGAATAAGTTCTGGCCCATGGGGTATGAATGGAAGTAATCTGCAAGCAACTTCTTGTTTATGAAGAGTCTTCTCCTTTCCTCCTCCCCATTGGTTGGAATATGGGTGAACAGCAGGAACTGGAGTAGTCATCTGTGTTACACGGAATAAACGGCAGCCAAAGATGTCCATGTTCTAATCCCCAGAACCTGTGGGTTACATGGCAAAAAGGACTTTGAAGATGTGATTAATTTAAAGATCTTGATGGGGAGATTATCCTGGATTACCTAGGTGAGCCCAATGTAATTACAAGAGTCCATAAAGGAAAAGAGGGAGGCATCAGAGTCAAAGTCAGAGTCAGAGAAGAAAATTGTGATTACAGAAGCAGAGGTCAGAGTGATGTGGCCATGAGCCAAGGAATACAGGTAGCTTCTAGAATCTGGAAAAGCAAGGAAAGAATTCTCCTCTAGAGCCTTCAGAAAGAATGCCGCTCTGCCAACATCTTGATCTTAGCCCTGTAAGACTCAGGGCTCTTGTAAGATAATGAGTACATGTTGTTTTAAACCACAAAGTTTGTGGTAATTTATTTCAGTAGCAATAGGAAACTAATATAACCATTTTAGTTCATGTGATGGAAGTTGTTTATTAAAGATCACAGAGCAACAAGATACAAAGAACCTGGGTCCCTCCTATTGTTAAGCTGCCATACAAGTCTTTGGCCACCTCCCTGGAATTTTATGTAAGAAAGAAATAAACTGCCTTTTTAGGTGTCTTTATTGTTACCGCAGCTTAACCTACGTCCTAATTAATATGCATATCTACTATACGTATCTGGCAATGACATGGGTTGTGAAAAATAAAATGTATAACGCACATGGTAAGTGTGGTGGCTGAGATACGCCCAGGAAATTATGTGGACATAAAGAAGATAAGAAATATTTGTTGAACTAAGCTATCTGCTGCTAGGTAAGCAAGGATAGTTTTCTTCATTCTGCAGTGGTGGCCAAGAGGTTGGTGGCTCTCCCCCAGGCTAACAGATGGTGTGCCCCTGAGAGGGAAGCGGAGATTCTGGGGTAACCTTTAAAGAAGATGAAAAGTAAGAGCCACAGGAAGGGAAGCAGTGAAAGTGATATGGTTAAACCTGTATGCTCTGGGAGTCAAGTTACCTAGGTTGTACTCTTGACTCTGCCACTGACTGTGTGACTTTGGCAAGTTCCTTCGTCTCTCTGAGCCTCACTCTCCACATATGAAAAGTGGAGATGTTAATTTACATTTGTCAAAGTGCTGGTGTGGATATTAAGAGCCCGCATGAAAAGTGGATTCAAAACTGGGAACACAGTAAGGGCTCAATAAACAGTGCTGTGTTTAAGGTCTCACCTGTCCACAACTCAGTGGTGGGGCCCATCTATTGAATGTTAGAGAGATCCAACACCGCTCAGTCTCTGTATTTAAGCTGGGGTCTGTCACACACAGACTTCTAGAAGAGTTATAGCTGCCATTTAATAGCCATGCCCAAGTAAGAGAGGAAGAAGTGAAGGGGGTCTGCCCTGCCTGCCCCCTCTTCTGTCACCTTCTTTTTTGTCCTACATGAGGATGGAGACTTAATAGCCTAATAGGGAGGGACTATCAGCAAATGCGTAGGATCCAGTTGGAATTCTGTTAAAAATGTTTCCCAAGGGCAGCTCTCTGATGACACTAACCGCTAATGGCTCTCGGGAAGAGGGACAGTTTTATCACTTGTTGCAGATGGTTGCTGTGTACTTAGCTCACTCATACATTCTCTCAACAAGCCATGCATTTTTACGTAGTGCCCAGCTCTGGAAGATGTAAAATTGAACAAGTCTTGGTCTTTTCCTTTAAATCTCTTAATGTTCGAGGGAGGAAGGCCGATGGGGAAATATTTCCTGATCCCCAAGGGCAGAATGAAATTAGTGCCAGCTGGAGGGGACAATGACAATCCTCGCGCTGAACAAGAATGATGGGTGGCAGGTCATCAGGAAACAACTTTTTTTGTGGGAGAAGGGTCTTCCATAATCCCTTTATACCTGCGCTCTGACTTGATAGCTCTTTTCCTGATCCTGGATGAAAACCGGAGCAGTCTCGTGACTTCTCTGGTCTGTTTAAGGTAGTAAATAGTCCTACTGTCATTTTAGATTGCGGTGCTGTGGAAGAATCTAAGATGTCCCCCAAGACTCCCCCTGTTCCCTCTGCCACGAACACATCCTTACTAATCTGTGAATCTGGTTATTTTACCCTCATGAATAGGTTATGTTACATGGCACAGTTGACCTTAGGATTGGGAGATTGTTTGGGTAGCCTTGACCTAATCACACGAGCCCTTTAAATGCACAGAGGTTTCTCCAGCTTTTGGCAAAAGAAGTCAGGGATTCAAAGCATGAGGAGGACTTGACACACCATTGTTGGCTGGAAGATGGAGTTGGTCATGTAGAAAGGACCTAAGAGAGAATTTTAGGAGCTGAGAATGACCCCCTTCCACCCCCCCAGCCAACAACTAGCAAGCACACAGAGACCCGAGTCATAAAACCATAAGAAACTGGATTCTGCCAACAACTTGAGTGAGTTTGGATGTGGATTTTTCCCCAGAGCCTCCAGATGAGAACTCAGCCTGCTGACACTTTAACTTCATCCTCATGAGACCCTGAACAGAGAACCCAGCCATGCCACGCCAGACCCCTGACTGTAGAACTCTGAGCTAATGACACCAAGACACCAAGAGTGGACTCTAACATAAACCATGGCCTTTGGGTAATTATGATGTGTCAGTGTAGGCTCACTGATGTAGTAAATGGACCACTCCCTGCAGGATGTTGTGTGGCATTGTGTTAAGCTGCTAAGTGTGTGGTAATTATGTCAGGCAGCAATAGAAAACTAACACAAATACAATCTCAATTCAGAGATTACAATGTCCAGTCTCATGCAATGATCAAAACTCTGAAAACTGACATAAGTGGAGGTTTTCTCCCCTGGCCTCCTGCTTGGGTCTCCTGTGGGTGGGAAATCCTCAGTCAATGAGACCAGCTACGGGAGGAAGAGGAGACAAGAGAGGCAGGGACATTGATTTTTTTTTTTTTTTGGCCGCATCACGTGGCTTGTGGGATCTTAGGTCCCTGACCAGCAATGGAACCCGGGCCCGCAGCAGTGGAAGTGTGGAGTCCTAACCGCTGGACGGCCAGGGAATTCCCAGGGCTATTCTTTCACTGGTACTATTACAGTATTCCGGTAGAAGTGCTCTCCAGGCTTAAAAGATGTTTTAAAACTCCCTCTTTCCATCTTGGATGCTTTCACGAGTCCTTTGGAGACCCTTCCTACCCTCGCTGCTGGGAACCTCTCACCCGCATCTCTGTTCCACTGATCTCTCGCTCCTCTAGGATCTCAGTGGTCTACCTCCAGTTTTCTTCTGCTGAGGCCCCACTGCTCTCCAGGTGGCCTCTAGGGCAAGTTCTAAGGCACCCCATAACGGTTCTTTCTTATGTGGCCCACATATAGTCCACAGGAATCCTTGCCCAGACACTTCTGGGAAGGCAGCCTTCGACTCTGCAACTCCAGGCCATTTGAGCCATCTTATCACTCTTTAGGTTTTGTACGCACGACTCAGATGTCAGCCTCCTATGTCCCCCAACTGCAGGGGAGACGTGTTAAGATCCCCATGTGGCCTCCTTAAAGCCCCTCTTTCTTGACTTGAGGTAAAAAGGAAAGCATACCCCCATTCTACCCCATGGGGGAATCTTCATGGTCCCAAAAGCTCTCCCCAAAGGAAATCCTCCCTCAAACCCTCAGTGCCCTAAGACGACTGGTTCTCAGCCTCCTAGTTAGAAATGCTTGCATCTTAGTTTAGGATCTCACTCTGGAATGTGCCCCAGTGAGAACTTCCATAACATCTTCATTGCAAACAACCCAAAGTGGAGACCTAGAGAAGAACTAATGAATACTTCGGCTGGATTGGGGAGGAGGGGTGTGAGGAAGGTCTCAGAGAGATGGACTCTGAGTTAAACATAGTTGAACAGAGAGGGAAGGAAGAGCATTCTAAGCTGAAGGACCAGAATAGGCAAAGGCAGAGAGCTCTAAAAGGGCAAGGTTCTTAAGGGACACTCTGACAGAACAGTAGAAAATTTATGATTTCTGGAATAAAACCTAAATTTGAATCCCAGACCTGCCACTTATGACTGTGTGTTTTTGGACAGACTACTTAACCACTTTGTGCTTCAGTTTCCTCACCTAAAAAACGGTGTACCCAAACTAGAAAGCAACCAAGGTGTCTTTCAGCAGGTGTATGGATAAACTGTGGTACATCCAGACAATGAAGTATTATTCAGCGCTAAGAAGAAATGAGCTGCCAAGCCATGAAAAGACATGGAGGAAACTTAAGTGCATATTGCTAAGGGAAAGAAGCCAGTCTGAAAAAGCTACATGCTATGTGATTCCAACTATATGATAGCCTAGAAAAGGCAAAATTATGGAGACAGTAAAAAGATCAGTGGTTGCCAGGGGTTATGGGGAAGGGAGAGATGAATAGGCAGAGAACAGGGTTTTTAAAGCAGTAAGACTATTCTGTTTGAAATTATAATGGTAGATACATGCCATTATACATTTGTCTAAGCCCATAGAATGTAAGACTCCAAGAGTGAACCCTAATGTAAACTATGGCCTTTGGGTGATTATGTGTCAATGTAGGTTCATTGGTGGTAACAAATGTACCACTCTGTGCAAGATGTTGATAGTGGGGGAGATTGTATGTGTTGGGGGGACAGTGTGCAGACGGGAACTCTCTGTGCTTTCCACTCAATTTTGCTGTGAACCTAAAACTGCTTTAAAAAACAAAGTCTATTTTTTGAAAAAGGTGTGTATCTGTTACCTATTCCCATGATAATGCTTATACGTAATGATTCACCTCACAGCTCAGTGGCTTCAAACGATAAGCATCTATTTAGTTTATGAATCTGCAGTTTGGCTCTTTAGATTTGGGCTGTTCGGGGTCAGCAGGGCTCAGTCGCCTGTTGTGACTGACTGGATCTTAGCTGCTCCAGGCCGGCCTTGACTGGGGTGACTGGGGCAACTCAGGTCCCTCATCATCCAGCAGGCTAGCTTGGGCATGTTTTCACAGTGATAGAAGTGGTGCAAAAGTGCAAGCAGAAGCACGCAGCAATTTTTCAAACCTCTGCTTGAGTCATGTATGTTAATATCCCTTGGGGCCATGACAAGTTACCTGACTGAACCAAGAACTAAGGGATGGAGAAATATGCCTCTTGATGTTAAGAGCTGCAAAGTCACGTGACAACGGGCACGGACAGAAGAGGAGTGAAGGACTGGGTCCATCAATGCAATCAGTCTACCACATGGGGACAATAGTGTGCCTTCCCCACAAAGATCAGATGTGGCCATATATGTGTTCACTATAGGCCTGGCCCATGATGGGAACTTATAATAGCCCGGAATCTTGGGCTATTTCCGGGACTTGTCGGATAGACTAGAAGATATGGAGGATTCTGGAGGCACAGCAGGAAGGGTAACACAAGATTTATGTTTTGCTCAGTAGAGCTACCAGTGGGCCCCTCCATCATGTACCTGCTACGGCTGTTATCAAGTGTGGTCTTCAATCATAGCTACACAATGCCACTGGTTGGCAGATATTCGCTCATCATTTGTAGCATTCTGTTCATCTGAATAGACTCCTATCAAATGAGAGGAGTCACTGAAAGCCTTTCAAACCATTAGCTTCCCTACTGCTACAGGGACACAAGTCCCTGACAAATATAAATGGATTCTCCTGCCTTCGGAGCAATAATGATGATGACGATATCAATAATAATACTCACAGCTCCCACCTACTAAGTAGGCAAAACAGAATCTCATCTGATTCTCACAGTAACTCACCAAAGTTAGTTGCTATTATTCAGCCCGTTTTATAGATGAGGGAACTGAGGCTCAGAGAAGCCATTCAGCTAGCAAGTAGCAGAACTGGGACTTGAACTCGGCCGTCTTTACAACTCCGAGGCCAACAGTCTTAACTACTTCACTTTTTCTCCCTTAAAGATCTTGAATTTATTCTGCTCAAGTTAGAGGCCATCTGACATTTGTGTTACTTTTTGCGAGCCTGTTTCAGCCATTCCCCACAGGCTTCATGTCACACTCTGACAAGGAACAGCAGCTCTGCAGTGAGGGTGTCATGGTTGAAGGGAATTTTTCCAGGTCTATACCCCCAGTTGTAGGGCTTCCTCTCCTCTTTCCCAGAGTTACACTTGAAACCTCTCCCTTCCCTTGGAGGCCAGTGCCTGCTAGTCATTCCTGCGGACAGCCTGAGGTCGTGGCCAAAGCCAAGGCATGGGGCTGGCCCTCCTCCCAGGGCCCCAACCTCTCATGGCTCGAATCGAGGGGTCAGTGAGGAACAGGACTCCGGGAGGGAAGACAAGGCCCCAAATATCAGGCCTGAGTTGGAGAAACCCGAGAAGGCCCCCGGAACAGCTGACCCTGGGCGCCACGTTTTGGAGGCGGCTTCCCCCTCCCCCAGACTGGCTGTCCTGTGAGTCACGGGTTTTAAGCTGAGCACTCTGGGAGATTAACCAGCTTTGTGACCAGCTGCTGGAGGAGGATACTTGGCCGAAAGAAGCAAGATAAAGTTACCCTCTCAGAAGTTTATAGGAAGGCCCATAAATGCCCCCAACTGCTTTGGGGCCCATGATCTGGGGCGCTTCTTCATGCTCCCCCTGCCCAGGCCCTCAGTGGCTGTACTCATCCCCCCACCCTAATCTGGCACCCATTGGGAATGCCTGCCACTTAGGGTTCCAAGAAGGGTCTTGGGCAATGCGTCTTCCTTCCCCAGATGACACACATTAGGAGCAGAGCCTGGACTGGAGTCAGTGGGAAGGGCCTGGCTCCCTCCTGGCTCAGGCCTGGGCAGAGGTTGGTGGGAAATGCCTGGAACAGGATGGTGGGCCACTGGCACACAGGGCAAAATGAACAGGAAGGACCGTGTTGCATCATGGCCCCAGAATGCATCATGTTGAGGGTTTGAGAGGCTGAAAGGGAGCCCTGGGATGGGGAGTCAGGAGACCTGGGCTCTAGCCCAGCTCTGCTACTGACCCTCTGGCCTTAGTGTCCTCATTCGCCAAAAGGAGGGCTGGTGTAGACAAGTTGTTTTCAAACAGTGCTCTGTGGAGTCCTGGGCCATTCAGCAGTGCTACAGAGTTACTACAAATGCTGGATTAGTGTTTCAGGCCAGTAGGATTCTCCAACTATCCTCATAACCCTTCCCCCCATTTCACATATTTGTATTCATCAAAATAACCTCATTTTTTTTCACCAATTAACTATCCATTCAGTCAACAATTATTTATTGAGTGCCTACTATGTACCAGGCTCTGTTGTAGCTGATAGAGAAAAATAGTGTTCTTTATAGAAATAAGAATTATACATTTGAACTAATAAAATTAACTTATGACAAGAAAATGGCACTTCCATCTGCTTTACGTATCTGAAGGTAAGATTCTGCTCCTAAAGAAGTTTGGACTGAGCTCCTGAGTGCCTTCCCATCCACCTGACTCCATTCCCAAAGCCCTAAGCTGCCAGTTCCTTGGGGAAGACCCAGGAAGGGGTGAGGAGGGGCATTTTGGCCCCAGAGTAGCCATTGGTATGGGGATTTCTCCACATGGTGGTGGAGGCACCGTCAGAGTGAAGCTCTGTCTGCCTCTGTACTGGGGCCTGAAGAGTATGTGGCCGGGGACTGTGCTGGTTGCAGCCCCTGCCCTGCATACAGAGATGGGGTGTCCATACTGCTTCATATAAAATAGTAAACAACAAGGTCCTACTGTATAGCACAGGGACCTATATTCACTAGCTTGTAATAACCTATAATGGAAAAGAATCTAAAAAAGAATACATATATATATATGAATCACTTTACTGTACACTAGAAACTAACACAACATTTTAAATCAACTATACTTCAATGAAAAAAAAAAGCAAAGATGGTGTGTCCAGGAAAGCTCCACCTGGCCCATCAACTTACCCACAGCCCTGCTGGTGCCACTACCAATGCCAGCCTCTGGCCAGGTGTTTTACATATAACCCTTTAATCCTGGAATTTGGATATCTTAGCCATGTTTTACAGATGAGGAAACGGAAGGACCCACTACAGGCCAGGCTAAGTGCTGGGGGTACAGCAGAGAATGGGAGAGAGCTCATTCTAGTCTAGTGGTAATATCTAACACGTATACTACCTACTATATGACAGGAACTTTTCCTGCGTGAACTCCATCTCATAACGCCACCATACAATTATCTCTCCCGTTTTATAGATGAGGAAACAGAGACAGAAAGATTAGTGTCCCAAGGTCATAGAGCAAGTAAAATAGAGCTGAGACTTGATGCCTAGCACTTGCTGTGCTAAGAGCCAAGGCAACGTCATCCCACTAGCGTTTCTCGACACCTCCACCGGGGCAATCGAGAGGGAGCCCTCCCACAGGTCCCACCCTACTGTGGAGGGCAGAGGTCTAACAAAGTCACCACCCACGGTGAGGAGAGCACCAGCCGGGATCGGCACTGGGGGGCAAGGGCATGGAAAGATCTGGGTGGGAATGCCGGCTCTGTCTCTGGCTAGTGAGGTGAATTTGGAAAGGGCATATGACCTCTCCGAATCACTACTGTGTGGTCAGAAAGATGGGGATGGTAACACCCACCTTTCGGGGTTGATTTAGGATTAAATAGTGTGCCTACAGCGTCAGACACTGTGTAAAGCAGACAATAAGCAGGAAATGGTAACTGTTCTTATTAACAATACTAAGGAGGGGGCAGGGAGAAGGAGGAAGAGGAAGATTGTGGCACTTGTTTCTCTATGAGTCTGTTCTTGGCCAGAGGCTGGCCCGCTGTGCCCAGCCCTTCTCTCCAGGCCCACGTCTGTCCAGGCACCTGCTGTGGGTCCTGGCTTCCCCAGGCAGGGAAGGGCCAGGAGGGCAGATGAGGACAGCTCAGCCCAGCCCAGGACTGCTGGGGTGGGGGTAGGGCTGCTCCTGGCAGCTTGGTGCCTCCCTGGAAGGAGAGAGGACATGAGTGTAAGTGGAGGAGTGAGCCAGGCTCTCCTGCCTGTTAGAAATGAAGTCCCTAGCAGGCCCTGTCTAGGTGTTGGTGGGCAGGGGCAGGGTCCCTGGCTCTGCCCGACCAGTGCCTCCGCTCAGTGACAATTCTCTGCCACTTACCATGTGTCCAGACCTCTGTCCTCAGGGAGCTCCTAAGCCCAGGAGACACAGATGATACTGGAATAGCCTAAGCCAGGTGTGACCCAAGGTTCTGCGAGCAGAGGGAAGAGTGGGCTGGGCTGGGGGTTCTCCGGGGAAGGCTTCTCGGTGGAGGTGGCTCCGGAGCTTTAGGAAAGGGAGAGGCCTCCTTCCAGGCAGAGGGAACCGCAGGCGCAAGGGCCCAGAGGCTTATCTATGGCATTAGATAAGAAGAATTTTCAATTCTAACTTTGTCCAGATCTGGTTATTTTGGTAGAAAATGGGCATGTTAAAGCAAGTCTGGGGGCCCTGGGCTAGGCCTGAGTTCAGGATGGGTTTGAGGGGTCAGACCTGAGCTTAGGGAGCCCCACTCAGCACCAGAGATTTGGGGCTGTACAGGATACATGGCTGAGACACGGCTGTGGGGAAATAGACAGCTTGAGGGAGGGGGTTGTTCCCCAAAGTCTACATCTGCAGAGGGGACTTGGGCAGCCGGCCCCCGGAAGGTGGGCGTTCTTCCTGATATTAAAGTCACAGTCAGAATGGAGGCATCCCATAGAGTCTGTCCAGAGACTCTCAATCTCACAGTAGCCTTAAGGTCCTGGACAGTGACACACAGCCAACCTAAGGTGATAATAGGGACTGTCATATCAGAGAGACACCCCCAGTCAGAGCCCCAGTGACACCCTCACAAGGTGGTAATTGCTCACAGTGGCACACAGTCAAGTGGCCCCCACCTGACCCTCAAAGCCCCGACACACGGCGGGACACCTTCAAGACACTGGCCCTCGGCAGCCTCACTCCAGAGACCCTCTCAGACCCGCGCAGCCGGTGGCCATCAGCGACAGCCCAGGGCCCCCAGCGGCACACGTGCGTACTCCGCCCACAGCCCGCACACCCCCTCGCACATGCCGGCGCGGGCTAACGAGTCCACAGCCCTTCTCGGCGGGAGGGAGCCAGTTGTCGGGCGGGGCCGCGCGGTCACACAGCATTAGCCCTGCGGCCGCCCCGCCAGGTGCGGCCACTGCCCCTAATCCCTGGCCCTGGCCCGCTAAGCCGGGCCTGAGCAATGCCACAGCTGGGGGCGGCCGGCCACGCGCCGCCCATCACCGCAGCCCCGGGCCGCCGCGGGGCCCCTCCCCACCCTCCACCCCTTTCGCACCTCCCCGGCCTTGCGCAAACTTCGCAGGCCTTCCGCCGCCACTGACCTTGGGCTCCCACCCCTGTGGATCTCCTAGCCCCGCACTGCCCCGCCCCCAGATCCTCCTGCGGTCGGCCCATCAGCCTCCGTGTGGGTCCTCAGGCTGGTTAGAGCCCAGCCCGCATCCCAGCCTCTCCAGTGCAGGACCTGCAGTGTCCCACCCCGCCCCAGAGGCAGCCACTGCCAGCTCCATGCCCACCCCTCCGCCGGCTCATGACTTGGGCTCCAATCTCTTCACTCTCCACCTCTTGCCTTTACCTGCTCTGACCGTCTCTCTGCTGTGGCCAGAGCTCGGGCCCCCTCCCCTACCTGGATTTGTAAAGTTCCAGGGTCCCCTCTTCCCCCACCACACGTATTTCCAGCCTCCAGCTGCTGCTACTGTTCCCAGGCAGAAGTCATCTCCCCCCAGGACAGCCAAACTTCAGTTCCAGTCTTCTGACTCTTGCTAAACCCTGGGATGGATCCCAGGACCTTTGGAGGGATTCCATGGCCTCTTTGCACCTCAGTTTTACTCATCTGAAAAGTAAAGAGGTGTGATTCAGATGACCTCTGAGGACCCTTTTGTCTTTTCCTCTCCCATCACATTAGAAAGGTCATGGACTTCCCATCGTGTGAATGTTGAAGACAGATGAGCGTGGGAGGGCACCCACTGGCCATGTGTCCCCGCCCTGTCTCATCCCATCACTTAGCTCTCAGGGTCTGAGTTGGCCAAGGCAGCTTTTTAGCCTCTGGTGTGGAGGTGGTTAAGAGAGAACAAGGTGGAATCTGGGCGCCTAGGTCTTGGCCAGGGCTTGGGACTGTCTGTGGGGGGTCTCTGTCACCTTGGGATGCCCCCTGGAAGGGTGCGCATCTGGGACTGGCCTGCTGGGGGTCCTGGCTTCAGGCACTGCCAGCACTGGTGCTGACGGACAGCCCGGGCAGGTGGGAGCCGGCTGGTCACCCCTGACAGCCCTGCCCACCTGTCACCCTCCTGCTCGGGTGACCGGCTGCCTGACCCACTGACCAACTTCCTGCTGCTTCCCAGCACATTGGGCACTGTGCGATCAGGGCTGCAGTGCCCTGCCCCCTTCCCTTCAGGTTTTCCCAACAACCTACTGGCCCAGAGCACGCAGGCCCACGAATATCAGGCATATGCAGGTTCACACTGCACACACAGACGCACGGGGTGGGCGGGTGCAGGCATGCATGCTTCCTACGCATGCAAGCTGAGCCAAGGTGCTTCTCCCCAGGTGGGATGATATGTATTGCCTTCTCTGTGGCAATAGGGCCATGTGATAAAGGCGAAGGCATTAAGTCTGGGCTGCCAGCCCTGTGATATACTAACTGGGTGACTTTGTCGAGTGACTTAACTTCCCTGGACCGCAGGTTCCTCACCTGTTCAATGGAACTGGTTATAATAAATAACCACCTTATAGGATTGTTTTGAGAATCGGATGAAACAACCCATGGAAAGTAGTTAGAACGGCTCCTAGCACAATGTAAGTCCACAATACATGTTAACTGTTAATATTAACATATAGTGGGGGCTGAAAGGCTCCTGGGACACTCTAGTTGATAATTTTCCTTTAATCAGTCATTTCTGGCCATAACTGTTCAAAATCTCCCTAAAAGTATTTTTATTCCACTTTCCACATTATGAGGAGATGTCAACTGGCAGATGAAATCAGGATATGTCATCTTCATAGCCTTCCCTCGATCCCAGTCAGGTATGATCGCTCATTCTTCGCTGTTTAAAAACTAAGAAAGCCCACGAGGCTAGACCTAAGTTGTTTAGGAAACGCTGGGCTGGGGACTGGGGCTCACACATCATCTCTTCAGAATCTATTCTAGACCCTCTTTCTGGGTCAGAATCCCCAGTCCGTGTGTCTATGGATCCTCCTCCTTCTTTCTGGAAATGAGGACAATGTCTGCCCCGTCCAACAATACGACCCCTTCCATCCCCCAGATCTCCCGAAGGGCCACCAATAACACCTCAACAATCTTACTTCACACCCTCTTGGGCCCTCAGAGTGGGATTTCTTGGTGCCTAAAGAGAAGACTGCCCTTGGCAGAGCTCTGAGTTCTAGAAAAAACCTCTTCAGCATCTCCTTCTTCAGTCTGCTCCAGCCAGACCTAAGTCTGCCCTTGGCAACGTTTGCGCAATGAATGAATGTGGCTCATGTCCCCAGTGGAGGCGACAGATGCAGGATGAAGTTGGAGGGGTTTTCCTGCTTTTCCACCACCCTCGGCCCCAACAGGAAGCCTTCTTTGTTCTGCTTCTAAACAAAACTCTTAGAAATCCTGTTTTCTACCTTTAGCATTTTCCCAAGTCTCACTCCGCATGGGTCCTCTCCCTTCCCGACTCCCTCTTCTGGAGCCCTCTCTTTGGTTTATCCTCAGGTGTGTGTCCTGCCTCTGATTCAGGCTATATCCTTTATTCATATTCTTTATCATAACTATTATAAAGTACTGTCACCTACAGTATAAACCTTCCTGTATTAGTTATTTATTGCTGCATAACAAAGTACCCCCAAACTTAGCAGCTTAAAACTATAAACTTTTATTATCCTGCCATTTCTGTGGGTCAGGAATCTAGCAGCAGCTTAGCTCAGGGTTTCTCACAGGCTGTAGCTAAAGTGTTGGCTGGGGCTGCCGTTATCTTGCAGCAAGACTAGGGGAGGATCTGTGTTCAGCTCACTCATGTGGCTGTTGGCAGGCCTCAGGTCCTTGGCTAGCTGTTGGCTGGAGATGTCAGTTCCTTGCCACGAGGGCCTCTCCATGGGGCAACTTGCAACTGGCAGCTGGCTTCTCTCAGAGCAAGTGAGCTGAGAGAGAGAAAGAGACAGAGAATGCGCCCCCCAAAAAAGACGCATCTTTTTATAACCTGATCTTGGAAGTAACCACCATTACTTCTGTTGATATTCATACTCAAAGGGAAGGGATTATATTAAACCAGGAGACAGGGATCATAGGGCACCATCTTAAGGGCTGCTTACCACATTCCCCAGCATGGTTTTTCCCTGTATTATCCCACCTATCACTGTGCCCTCAGTAGATATTTGCTGAAAGAATGAGTGCAGTCACCAGAAGACACTCTGCAGAGGTACTATTATTCTATATTGTTCTCTTTGGATACTACCCTATCCCCTCTCCCACCTCCCACACTTTTCTTCTTCATGGGAGTCATTTGCAATTAAACTTAAAAAAAATGTTACCTTTGAATAACACATCTGCTCTTGGGGGTCTGTCTTCTCTCCCACTTTCTATAATTTGTCTTCCAAAAAGGGGTATATGCTTGGCATTTATCTCATGCAGCTAATCTCTATGGTTATCATAAGTTCTAAGGTGACTTGGTTACCTTCTTTCAGGGTTCCTATCTCTTTTATTCATCCAACAGGTCAAAACTAGTTTCAAAGAAACGACCTCCTGTGTGCTCCTAGCACTCGTACCCTCCTCTCACAGCGATCAGTCAGCTCCTGAAACTTTCTCGTGTGTGTGTATGATTCTGCCTTCTCAACTGAACAGAGACCTACCATAGGGTAGGGACAGTTCAGCAAACACTTGATGAGTATCCGTGGAGCACACATCCTGTGCTAGGACTGGGCTAGGGACCAGGGAGACAGGAGGGTCACTCATGGAACTCCCAGCATCGGAATGGAACAGGTGCTCAGGAATGCTTGCTCCTCTGGGAGATCAAACTGTCAGCAAGTCCACCCCAAATAGTTATCACGTGCTGTCATGGCAGAATTTCTAGGAATGGCTCCCGAGATGCCACATCTTAATCCCTGGAATCTGTGAATGTGATACCACTCGCCTGATTGTATTATGCTATGTGGTACAGTTGACCTTAAAAGGGAGTGATTATCTGAGGGGGTCTAATCTATTCACATGAGTCATTAACAGCAAAGAACTCTCACACCCTGGGAAATCAGAGAGATTTGAAGCATAAGAAGGACTCGGTGCACTGATTTGATATGATTTGCTAGTTTGGAGATAGATGAGGCCACATGAGAAGGGATGCAGGTGGCCTACACGTGCTGAGAGACAGCAGGGAACGGGGACTCCAGCCCCATAATCACTAGGACTAGACTCTGCCAACAATCGAATGTGTTTCAGGTTCTTAGAATATGTCTCATGCCACCCTCCTACTGACACCTTCATTTCAGTCTTGTAAGCCCTTGAGATTTAGAGCCCAGCTAAGCCCCTCCAGACATCTGACCTACAGAACTGTGAACTAATTAATGGGTACTTTTTAAGCATACAATTCATTGGTTTATAGTATATTCACAAAGTGTGCAACCATCGTCACTATCTAATTCCAGAAGATTTTAATCACCTCCCCCAAACAAAGCCTGTTAAGTAGTCATTTCCTGTTCCTCACTTCCTCCAGCCCCTGGAAAATACTAATCCATTTTCTGTATATATGCATTTGCCTGTTCTGAACATTTCATATAAATGGGATCATGTAATATGTAGCCTTTTGTGTCTGGCTCTTTTTGCTTAGCATAATATTTCCAAGGTTCATCCAAACTGTAGTATATATCAGTACTTCTCTCCTTTTTATGGATGAGTAATAGTCCATTGTATAGATATAGCACATTATATTTTTCCATTCAACTGTTGATGGACATTTGGGTTGTTTCTACTTTTTGGCTATTATGAAAAAAGCTGCTCCGAACATTCGTGAACAGGTTTTTATGTGGACTTACGTTTACATTTCTCTTGGGGTATATACCTAGGAGCAGAATTGCTGGGTCATATAATAAGTCTATGTATAACTTTCTGAGGAACTGCCAGACTGTTTCCCAAAGTAACTGCACATGTTTATACTCCCACCAGCTGTGTATGAGGGTTCCAATTTCTCCACATCCCCACCAACGACTGTTACATCTAATTTTTATTAAAACCATCCTAGTGGGGATGAAGTGTTGTCTCACTGTGGTTTTAATTTGCACTCCCCTAATGACAACTGATTTTGGGTAGGTATTGATTAAAGCCACTGAGTTTGGGGTAATTTGTTATACAGCAGTAGAAATCTAATAAAGGTGCTTTCTCAAACCCAGATGGCAAAAATGGAAACGGGGAAAAAGTTGAAAACAAAATAAGCCATTTGAGTTGAGTGGCAAAGGAGTCAATAAATGATGCTCTCATAAGGTGGGCCTGGACTGCCCTGGGTGGGAGGATAGGCATCTAAAGTTAAGGGGTGGGACTAAATCGAGAACCAAGACAGTTATCCCATTACAACAGGGCAGCAGACATGGAGTAAACCTGAGGAATATTGGGAGTAAGTTGTTTCCAGACTTTGCCCATTTCTGTTGGATCAGCCATAAAGATAGCTGTGTTGAAGGCTCCTCAAGGCCTGCCTTTTAGCCATAAGTCCCTTGTAGGAGGACATCCAGATGAATGAAGACCTCTTCACTGCTTAAATGGACCTCTGCGACAGCCCTGGGACACGTTTGAATATGCCTTTGTAACATGCAAGTTAGTTCTTTATAATTCTTCATAGTTCATAAATCTTCTGATCAAAATTCTTCAAGGCTCCCCAATTCACTCAAACTAATATCCAAGGTCCTGGCAATGCCCGCAAGGCTCTGCATAAGCTCGATCCATCAGCACTTGGCCCTCATCTCCTGCTCTCTTCCTCCTTCTCTGCTCCAGCTACACTGACCTCCTTGCTGTTTCTCAAACCTGATAGATAGGCTTTTGCCTTAGACCCATCTTTGTAATTTTTCTCACTGCTTGGTATATTCTCTGGCCAAGTATCTACCTTCCTCACTCCTCACTGCCTTCAAGTCTTTGCTCAAATCTCACCTTTTCAACAAGGTCTGCCCTGATTATCTTTCAATTGCAATTGAAGTTTCTCTCTTCCAGCTGCCTGATTTCCCTTACCACAATGAACTTTTCCTTTTTTTTTTAAATATTTGTATAACAGTAACACACTTCGAGTATATAATCCACTATTTATTACTTTTATGCTTGTTGACCATCTCTCCCAGCTAAAAGATAAGCCCCACAAGAGCTGTATTTTGTTCACTGCTGTATCCCAAGTACAGAGAACACAACTTGGCCCATTCGTGAATGAATCAATGAAATCAATGGTAAAGGGGAGAGGAATGTCCCCTAAAGCTCTCTGGCTAGATTATAGACATTTGGCTGCGCCGGGTCTTAGTTACAGCATGTGGGCAAAAGCATGTCTATCAGGTTTGAGAAACAGCAACGAGGTCAGTGTAGCTGGAGCAGAGAAGGAGGAAGAGAGCAGGAGATGAGGGCCAAGTGCTGATGGATCGAGTTTATGCAGAGCCTTGCGGGCATTGCCAGGACCTTGGATATTAGTTTGAGTGAATTGAGGAGCCTTGAAGAATTTTGAGCAGAAGAATTATGAAGAATTATAAAGAACTGACTTGCATGTTACAAAGGACTCCTCTAGCTGTTGTGCTCAGAACAGGTGGGGTGGGGAGGGGGTGCAGTGGAAGGGGGCGGAGGTTAGAAACAAGAGGTCTTGCATGAGATTTCTGTGGTGAGACATGATCGTAGCTTGGTGTGCAGTGGTAGCAGTGGAGAGAGTAAGTAGTCAGCTTTCTGATATAGTATTTGAAAGTAGAGCCAATAAGATCGCGTGACAGATTGGATGTGGGAATGGAGAGGAGAGACAGAGAAGATTCAATGATAGTGGCAGGGTTTTGCCTGAACAACGTGAATGATGGAGTCACCACAAGCTGAGATGGGAAAGGTTTTATGTAGAGCAAGTTTGTGGGAGAAGATCAGTTCAGTTTTGAATAGGTTAAGTTTGAGAGCTCTTTTGGGTATCCAAGTGATGATATCAAGCAGGCTGATAGATAGAAGTTTAGAGTTTAGTTAAGAAATCTGGTCTGACGGTAGAAATTTGATAGCCATCAGCATATGCATGGTATTTAAAGTGAGACTGAAACACAAGCATTCATGTTTTTGACACATAGGATTGTTTGTCCTTCTCTCTGAACAGACCCATTTTCTTTGTGCACATGAAATATTTCCATCTGGTTTCTGAGGGGTGAGTCCTCATCCCACTATGCCTCCGTGAAGTCTAAAAGATGGTATTGACTTTGCTGACTTAACATCGCAAGCTCATGGGATTCATGGCCCAACTCTGATCTCTACGTTGAAAGCCATTGCAATATTCGCCAGCCCCTCCTCCCACTATGCATCTCTGAAAAGCTGGGTAGCTCTTCTTTCTAGGTCGTACCAGTAGATGCCACACCAGTTTTTATCTGGCCATCTTTCTGCCTCTTCCTCCATTTTCAGTTTTTGGTAGATCAGGGTCAGACCAGGAAACTCTTGGTGTGAACCTCAATACCTCATATGCGTAGAGGGTCTTAGATGGTGTTTCTAAGTCAGAGAGTAATCGAATTTTAAGGTTGGTCCTCTAGATCATGCTCTCAGGGGCAGGAGGCGAGTATAGCTCCTCAAAATGCCACTTCCTCCACAGCCCCTCCACACAGGGATTCGGGCTGTGTCCTGGAGCGAGGTGTTCCCTGTTCTTGTCAGCTGACTATTCTCTGTCCATTTTAGGGATGGAGACACTGACAGTCAGGGATGTGGCATGTGAAAGAGATGGGATTAGGGAGTCAGGGCATGACAGAGAAGCTGATGTGTGGGCTCCATGCCCTATCACTCTGGTGTATGGATTTGGGGTCTCACACAGGGTGACAGGGAAGGTGGTTGAGCTAGAACACCTCTAGGAGCCCAGCCTGGTTCTTCTCTATAAGCCCTGCACCCTTCCTGGCTCTGGGTTCCTGCTTCCCTCTTCCCTTAGGCCTGGGTTCTCCCTGCCACCTCCTCCCTCACCCCAGGCAGAGAGGGGGCCGGTTCAGGGCCCTGTGACTCAAGCACAGGGTGGTGGAGGATGTTTCGGATGCCGCTCTGCTGACGCTGGTGCCCTCTGTTCTTACATCCTCCTTAATTTACTGCCTGAGGAGGGGGCCAGGGCTCTGGAGAGGGGATTAGATGGTCCACACTGATCTGAGGCAACAGCTGCTGGGCTGGCGGCCGAGGAGCGAGGAGTGAGCAGGAGGCGGGGGAGGCTCACGTCTCCGCCAGGGCCGGAAGGGAACTAGGCGGGCATCTGGATGGGGCCCCTAGGTTGAGGTTGGCTCTGGAAGAAGCTGCCCTTGGTCTGAGGGGTAGGGCTGCAAGGTCGGCCTGTCCAGTAAAGTCAAATCTAGGAGTTACACAGGAAGTCGAAGAGGGCCATCTTGTCAACCATCTTGCCAGCTTTCTGGAGAAAATTAGGAAGTGTTTTCTTTAGCTTCCTGCAACCCAGGGAGGGAAAGATTGGCTCTGGGGCCTAAAAGGCCATCTTATCGAGCCCTAAGTTGCCACATAATTGTGTGAGACGCTCCCTAAAGTTAAGGCCGCCCCACATCAGTTGGAGCAATCCCTTACAAAGAGAGAAATCTCTTTACCCTCACTCACCGTCCACTCACTTGTTCCTTACAAGGCAGAAGGCACAGCAGTTAGCAGCATTCCCATGTGACAGCTGGGGAAACTGAGACCCACAGAAGTTCAGTGCCTTGATCCAGGTCACACTTGGGGTCAGTGGTGTGGCTGTGATTGGAGTCCAGTGCTCTTAACTAAATCAGTCTACATCTTGAATACCTGGGCACACATGTTGACATTTAGCACTGAAGATTGGCCTCTTTCCTTCCTTCTAGTCTGTAATTCCAGGTGATAGCCTTGTCTAATGGAAAATGGCCCAGGCATGAAAGCCATATACCTGGACTCTTTGGATCAGTTAGTGTCTCCTTTTGGGGACTTTGGTTTTCCCATCTGTATAATGGACAATATCTTGAATAGCCCCATGACTATTTCTAAAAGCCTAACCGAGTATTGTTTTAGTTAGCCAAAGGACAGGAAAAGCTTTGGGAGTCATTAAAGAAGTAAAGATTTGGGGTCTGGAGTTAAAATATCTGGGATCAAATATAATTTCTGCCACTTAGCATTATTTCTAGTAAGTTTCCTCCTCTTTTCTTTTTTTTTTTTTTTAATATTTATTTATTTGGCTGCACCAGGTCTTAGTTGCAGCACACGGGGTATTCACTGCAACACGCAGGATCTGTAGTTGTGGCATGCAGGCTCTTAGTTGCCATATGTGGGGTCTAGTTCCCTGACCAGGGATCGAACCCGGGACCCCTGCATTGGGAGTGCGGAGCCTTAGCCACTGGACCACCACGGAAGTCCCAAGTTTCCCCCTCTTTGAATTCAATTTACTTCTCTTCCGAAGTCAAGAGAAAACAACACCTACCACAAATGGCTATTATGAGGATTGAAAGAGATCATCTATTCTAAAAGCCAAGCATTATTCTTGGTGTCTAGTAAATGTTAAATAAATTACAGAAAGAGCAGTAGCAGTAGTAGTTGTTGTTTCTGGGTATTACTTACTGCTTGCTGTTACAAGTAGCCACTGAGATTGGGCCAAGAGATCCTGGGCTCCTGGATAGCTTAGGGCAGTGGTTCTCACCCTTGGCTGACCAATCAGGATCACTGTTTTGGAGATGGATGTTTAACAAGGTTCCTGGTGACCTTGAGGATCACCCGAGGTTGGTAATCACTATCTTAGGGGACCTGCTTTGATGGTTGAATAATTGACATATCAGTTGTTTGTAAGTAAACAGGTGCTTAGCTATTTAATAGTTTAAACACTTTCCCCCCATTGGCACTCTACTACTAATTAACTCCTAACAAGCCCTTCCTTCTCTGGATCATGAGCAGGAATTCCCCACTGGGGGTTCCCAATTAATGAGGTTTACTTGGCTTGAGGGCCTCTGGGAAGCAGGCAGGACTAATTATGCTCTAGTCCCCCAACCCCCTGGCCAAATCCTCTCCCTGTCCTTCATCAATCTTGTCCTTGCCTCCAGCTGGCTTGCATTAGCTCTGGTTTTCCAGCCCCCATGGTTGTAGCTGTAGCTGAGAGATTGAACCAGTCCAGGCTGGATGGATCTGTCACCCGATCCTGGGTCTGTGCTGCAGCCAGTCCTGGAATCTGGGGCAATGTGATCCTGCCCTGCGGGAGCCCCTAGCCAAGCCAGGGACGCCATGGCAGGGCTCAGAAAATCCCATCTATCCAGGGACCTCTGCCTAGGCCCACAAGGATCACATCCACTGATTCTCAGAGCACCTCCTGTCTAAGTACCTTGCCTTAAAGAACAGGAAAATGGGGACCTAGAGATGTGAGGCACCTGCCCAAGGTCACACAGCCTGTTCACAGCAGAGCTTGCACTAGAACTCTGATCTCTTTGCTCCTAGCCCAGGCTCTTTCCCCGGATCCTCCTGGAGAAGTTCTTCTGCAGACCTATTGTCTGGGTGATGGGGTCTGATATGGGGGCTCCTGTCCAACCCCTGACAACAAGTAGAGGAGATCAGGGGAGGGAAGCATTTGAACCAAAGCACATGATCCTTTTAACCCAGATTAAAGAAGTCCAATTTCAGGTCATTTGCAGCTGGAAATTTGAGGAGTAGCAGGAATAAAAATATGGGAATAATTGAAATAAGGGCAATAAATACGTTTTAAAAATGTATTTTACAGACATAGCACTTTTTAGCACAATTGAGGAACACAGATGGCTGGATTGGACACATAGGAACACTCACCTCTGGAATCTGAGTTTGCTTATTATCATGTTCATCCAAAGGTATGGAAACCTAGACTATGAAACAGAAAATTTTATAGAGGAAAGCTTGCACTTTTTCTTTAGTAGTTGAGAGAAAAGTCAAGATAGTTTTCTACAGACTGATTTTTCCTATATATTTCCATTTTTTTATAATTTTTTTTTTTTTTTTTTTTGCGGTACGCGGGCCTCTCACCGTTGTGGCCTCTCCCGCCACAGAGCACAGGCTCCGGACGCGCAGGTCCAGTGGCCATGGCTCACGGGCCTAGCCGCTCCGTGGCATATGGGATCTTCCCAGACCGGGGCACGAACCTGCGTCCCCTGCATCAGCAGGCGGACTCCCAACCACTGCGCCACCAGGGAAGCTATATTTCCATTTTTTTAATACCCAGATTTTACACATCTCACTCAGACATGCTTCCCTTGTACCTCCTAAATGATTTGAACCAAATCTCTAGGATAAGAAATGATTCTGTTAAGGTTCTGCGGGTGGGGACAGCAGAGGCCATATAGCTATCTGGTCTTGGCCCTCAAAGCGCCAGGATGTCAGGCAGCTCTTGCCTAGAGGAGATGAAACAGCCACCTTCTCTCAGAGACAGCCTAGGGCTCAGAGATGGCTGAGGGTGTGGAAAACATGCCAGCCCTTTGGTGAGAGTTGCCATATGTTGAGAAAGGGCTTACCATGTCCCAAGGGCTTTGCACACTACTGTTTTATAAGGTAAGTATTTTTATCCCTATTATACATTTGCGGAAACTGAGGCTCAGAGCAGTCAGGTGGCACACCTAAGGTCACTAATTTACTAAGTGGCAGAACCAGGGTTTGAACCCAAATTTGTAGGATTCAGAAGTCAGTATGTTTTTCTCCAATGCCTTTTGGGTAGAAGTGTGAAATACTACATGCTTCAGTTTGGATGAAGTAAATTGGTTCACATTTCATGTTCCTTTTCAGTTTATTTCCCTGTCACTCTCCCTCACAGTTCATAAAATCGCTCAGGAAGGCTGCAGTCACACCACAAGCGCCTGGCCCACCTCCGATTTCAGCCACAGCCGAAGAGGACAGACCTATGCGAGCTCAGACTCATTCTCAATGTCCTCCCTCCAGCAGAGCCAGGGTCTTTCCGATTCTGCTTCAGGGTTTCTCCTACACCACACAAGCTTGCTCACAGCCTGCAAATACTGCCCGGAAGGATAAGGGAGCTAACTTCCCCAGGAACAATTTCCAATCAGTGAGGGGGGAAGACAGAGACTCCAGCTATTATCCGTCTGGTGGACACTTCCAAGAGGCATCTGCACATTTCTGGGATGTTCCAGTGGACTCGAGCCCTCTGTGCCTACAGACCTCAAGGAAACACGCCCTCACCTCGGCTTCTCCTGCTGCCCTGGCTCACGCTCCCTACTCCACACGTCTGCTTCCTGGGCTCGCCTTCTGAGTAGATCACCTCCATCACATCCTTGCCTTGTTTGCTCTGCTTTCAGCGTGACCCAAACCAACCCTGTGTGGCGTCTGGAAGGCTGCTGTGAATTGGGAGCAGTACCTCGGTGGGTGTGCGGGGGTGGGGGGGACACATGGTGACAGAGAACTTTGAACAGAAAGTAAACTTTGAGGGACACAGCAGCCAGGATCTCCTTTACTTCCCTGGAGATTCTCCCTATGTAAAATAACGGGCGCTCCTGAAGTTTCTGTCTAAATGGGAGGCATCACCTGGTTTATGGGAGCTGTCAGAGACATGTGATCTCTTGAATTTGTGGCCATGGGTGGGGTCATCACTCAGTGGGGTGTTTCAGGATGGGGCTGTCCCTGTCTCTAGTTAGGGCTGTACCTCAGTCCTTGGTGGTGGCTTCCCCAGACTGTCACCAGTGGGGCTGTCTCAGCTGGGTCACTACCTGGCCACAGTTTCAGTGAGCCAGTTTCACTGGTCACAGAGGCTGGATCTTGCATGGAGTGGGGGACTCTTTTACCTGGTAATATCTTTGGAGCTGCTATCTAGCCACATCCTAAGTCTCTGTATAGAAAC
This sequence comes from Delphinapterus leucas, assembly GCF_059928025.1. Classification (NCBI taxonomy): domain Eukaryota; kingdom Metazoa; phylum Chordata; class Mammalia; order Artiodactyla; family Monodontidae; genus Delphinapterus; species Delphinapterus leucas. The sequence goes on from NC_143135.1 coordinate 38,160,863, forward strand.
CAAGGGGAGAATTTAACCAGCTGTAAAAATCAATTTAAATGCTTACAGAGAAACAGTAAGGCTCGACACTGCCGCCTCATTTTCACGAGGTGAGTCACTGAAACGGTTGACCTCACGGCTAATCTATGAGCAAAGGCGCGCTGGCCCTTACTGCTGGCATGGGAATGGCTTCAGACCTGTTTCCTGGAACCCTGGCGCCAGTCAGAGCCCAGAGTGGCCTTTCGCCATTTGTTAGTCAGATTACCTCTCCAAGGAGCAAATTCCCAGCTCAGAGATATAGGTCTAGCCGGTCCCCTTTTCGAAGTTACTGATTGGCCAGATCCACTGCCCACTCCTCACAATATCCAGCTTTCATTGGTCGAGTCCACCATGTGCTCACCAAAGGTCACTTCCTCTGGTTGGTAAGTCCCACCAGCCAGTCAGTGGAAATGACTCTGCTCTCACACACCTTCTGAGCAATTTCTACTTAAAGGCTAATTCCTGCTATGACCTTCTGCATTTATGCTACTCTAATAAGCCTGCCTTAAATATGCTTGCTCCCTGTCCTGTAGGGTGAAGAACAAAAGTTGGAGATGGATGAGATCTGGATTTGAATCCCAGCCCAGACACTTATTAGCTTTATGACTGTAAACCAGCTATTTAACTTTTGTATGCCCCAGTTTTAATAGCTAAGAGCCCTACAGTTAGATGGGTTCAAATACGGCTTTATTGTTTGCTGGCTGTGTGATTTCAAATGGGTTACTTAACTTTTCTGAGCCTCACTTTCCTCATATAAAATAGGGGTAGTAGTAGTACATGCTACCCACATGCTGTGAGGATTAAATGAAATAATGAATGTAAAGTATTTGGCACGTAAGTTCTCAATAAATTTTAGCCACTCCTATTGTGTATTTAGAGGGAAGGGAACTTGCAAAATAATAAAGACCCAGTCCTGTCCTCGAGTGGCTACGGATTTGGTCCAAAGATCAGCCAGTGTGCAGAACTGGGTGATGGTCAGTGATCTCAGGGATGCAGTTCTTATCTTCCTGGATGAGGACAACCCCAGTGGCTGGTCTTACCTGGGCCTGTCCCTCCTGAGGAGCAGGCAGAGGCTTCATGTGTGAGCTAGAGGTCCAGGAGGGAGAGGAGGAGGTAGAAGAACGTTGCATTAAGACCAGTGCTCTGAGAGAACCATGTGAATCAGATGTGACAAGCATATTAATTGTGGCTATTAAATACACTAAAGCATTTTAAAAATAACAGAAAAGCATTAACAAAGGAAGAAATGCATATTTACATAGGATTCAAATACAGGATAAAGGATCTGGATTCAAACACACAACTACAGTATCATGATGTGCAACAATTATAACAACAGAGGAAGAAAGATCTAAGGTGTTTTAAAGTGTATCTTTGCACTATTCCATTAACATGATTTTCTGCCAATTGCCCATTAACACTTAATAACCATTCTCCTGGTCTTTACTTGGCTAAGCAGTTACAAGAGCAAAAATGCATTGTACAGTACTGATAAAAATAAAAACACCCGTAAGTTAAAAAAAAAAAAGGGTACAGGAAATTGCTGTATTGGCCAAATTCAGCTTTTGGAATTCAGACTTTGTCAAAGAATGTTTCACGTATATTTATTACTCTAAAATCTTAGGATTAGGTTGTCCTATGCAATTATTTTCATATGCAAAAATAACATACATATATCTGGTCAGGATATGGGGAGACCCTAAGTAAACTGGTCATCGCCTGCCGTCTGCCAGAAAAATCTGGAAGCTTGTGTGAACAACGACAAGGATAGACTGCTGTGTCAGTAGTTGCTGACAGCAGTTGTTGTGACTTGGCTGATTGTTAGCTGCAAGTATATGGAAGTCTGTCAGAATCATTTGTCAGGGATATATATACATATATATATGTTTTTTAAACACCTCCTGATATATTTTTCTATTCTAAGTGGTTTGGGCTTGTGCCCTACAGCATTTCCACCATCAGCCTTCATGCTGTGGGGCTGGAGTGGGAAAGGAGAAGGAGATGATGTAAGAACAGCATTGTCAGACAGGAAGGGGAAGCTGAGAGCCCTTCAGTTGCTAGAAAAAGATGCCCTAAGATCAGGGTGCTGCCTTAGCCCAGGGATACAGAGGAGAGGGAAGATGAAAGATGCCCTAAGATCAGGGTGCTGCCTTAGCCCAGGGATACAGAGGAGAGGGAAGATGAAAGATGCCCCAGAGGAAATACTCATCTACCACCAAGTTCCGGAAATGCTGCAGGCATTCACGCCATTGTTGTACTTTCTTCCAGCCTCACTCTCTTGCTGCAGGATGTGTCTAGACTGGTAGCCTGAAGGCGTCTTTATGTGCTATGGAAGAGATCCAGAAGCCTCTGCACGACTATGGCAGACAGAGAAGGTGGCTGAGAATTGAGAATCGGCGGCCATGGCGTGGAGACACAAGGACACCCCCATTGCGTGGAGGTACATGGACCCCCATGACAAAAGGCTGCAGGTAGTAGCCCAAAGCTGGAGGTCCAGGCAGCAGCTGGAGCAGGAACCCAAGGGCAGGGTGAGAGGACCATCTCCCAGAAAGCAATCACTGAGTGATTTGCCTGTGCTGAGAGCATAGACTGCAAGATCTCCAGCCTTAGACTCCTATGGATGAGGCTCATGTCCAGAAACCAGGTGGATTGAGCTCCCCTTTTTCCAGGTGAGCAGAAGCCAGACCAGAGATCTTTCTTCCTCTGGGTGTCCCTGTAGCACTCAGGGAGCAGAGAGGCAGGTATGAGTGGGGAGAGCCTTGAAGGACTGAGTAATTACTGCAGAGAGAACTTAGGTACAGGCTATTTTAACAGTTGAGTACTGTTGAGTAACTGTTGAAGAGTTGAAGTACAGTTTTTCCCCCACCAGCATTTTGTTTGGAGACTTTGAAGCAAGATAAAAAAATATTTAGAGAACAATAAAGAAAAGTATATTTTCTTGCATATCTGAACTGTAATGCATAAATTGTAATCCAGTTACCAAAATGTACAGTGGCCAGTGGCATTGTCTTAAAGCCTATGCAAAACCCAACTGTTTTAAATCACGTTTCCCACATTGTAAAGCTCTCTTGGTTGAAAGGATAATACTTTAAACATTTTTGTGTCATCTGCTCCAGAGCATATGATGGTTCTCTGATCTGCAGATTCTTTAGAGGAAAGGGTTATAGTTCATCATTTTTCATCCTGTAATTGATACATTAACTGCCTATTGAGACCCAATATTTCAGAGGCAAAGCACAGCTTTGTTTGCATGTCTTACTCCAAACCCACTAAAAATGGGTGGAAAATCCAGTGTGACAGACACACTAACAATGTAAAAGGACTTCTCAAGTGATCCTTCGAAGGTATTATCAATGCTGCTTCATTAAATGCTAAACCGGCAAAAAATTAAGACTGAATTTGCTGGGATGGTTAACTATGAAATGCTACAGCCCAAGTGCCTGCTCTTCTGAATTGTATTCTGCAGTTTGAACAATTTCTATCCCTTTTCACTTTGGCAGAATGTTCCTTCTCCAAATTAAAAATAATTTGAGACCCTTTAAAGAACTATGGGAAGCAGCATCATTTGTGAGTATAGCACAGCTTATCAAAAAGGCTCAAATAGCTGAACCCTCTCACCCAGAGGCACTGCAAAATCAGAGCGTACCCTTTGTAATTTGTATAAAGTTCTTCATAGCAACAGAATATTGTTTGATCGTTATATTGTCGAGATTTGTTTTACATTTTCAGGGTTCTTTTTTCATGAGGCGTATTTTTGTTTTAACCAATTATTGGTCATTAGTAAAGTTACGTGCCTAGTATTTACAATAAACCTTTTTTATTGTGCTCAGTCCTGAGTGGAGGCACATGAGGCTTTGCCCTGCGGTCTATTTTTCCTGCCAGAAGGTCTTGTTATTCCCCAATATCTGCCTAGAATTCCCACCCTTGGAGCCTATGGGTTAAGGCCCCTCCTTTATGAACTGTGCTCACCTGGGCCGTGGGGACAGCACAGGATAGAACCTGACTGAAGAGTAAGGCAGGAGACAGTCACAGACATAGAGAAATGGTCTTCCTGAGCCTTTATAGTACACTGGGCACTGGACCAAGTTCTTATGAGCATATCGTTACTTCTTTTTCTTTTAAAAAAACCCCTTTTTATTGAAGTATAATATACATAGACAAAAATACACATAAGTGTACAGCTTGATGAATTTTCACAAAATGAACACACTTGTGTGGTTAGTCCTCAAACTGAGAAACAGAAACAAATTGAGAAATGACAGCACTGCAGAAACCTCCTAGTGTCCCCTCCCAGTCACTGTGACTCTCCCAGGGGAAACTACTATCCTGACTTCTAGCACAATTGATTAATTTAAATAATCTTAGACTCCTAAGAAGTTGCAAAAGTAGTACAGAGAGTTCCTGCATACCCTTTACCTAGCTCCCCCCAATAATATATTACAGAACCGTAGCACATTAACAAAACCAGGAAATTGACATCAGTACAATAATAGTAACTTAGCTACAGATCTTATTCAGCTTTCACTAGTTTTTATGTACACATTTTTTTTGGTGTATACTTCTATAAGATTTTATCACATATATGTAATCACCACCACAGTCAAGATACAGAAATGTTCCATCCCTGCAAAGAGTTTTGCCTGGATTTGGACTTGATCTGAATGGTACTATACAGTATACTTTTATTTCTGGCTTCTTTCATTGAATATTATGTTTGCAAGATTTATTTTTGTTGCTATGTGTATGTTAATTTGTTTATTCTCATTGTTGTGTTCCGTGGTGTGCATATCTCACAATTTATTTACCTGTTCTATTGTTGGTAGACATTTTTGGTGGTTTCAATTTTTGTCTGTTATGAATGGTGCTGTTATGAACATTCTGGTTTATCTTTGGGTGAATCTACGTAAGCATTTCTGCTAAGTGTATACTAAGGAGTGGGATTGCTGGGTCTTATGGTATGCATATGTTTGTCTTTGATACATATTGCAAATCAATTTTCCAAGCCGATTCTACCAATTTACATTCCCATTAGCAGTTCACGGAGTCCTGGCTTTCACATCCTTACCAAATCTTGTTATTTTCTGTCTTTTTCCATTTAGCCATGCAATGGAATGAGTGTGGTACTGTGTGATGGGTTTAATTTGCATTTTCCTGATGACTAGTGGAGTTGAGCACCATTTCATACATTTATTGGCCACTTGGAAGTAACTTTTTTGAGAAGTGCCTATTCAAGTCTTTTGTACTTTTTATTTAAATTGCTTTGTCTTTTTTTTTCCTCTTATTGATTTGTAAGATTTTGTACATGAGTGCTTTCTTGGATATATGTGTTGCAATATCTCTCAGTCTCTGTGTTGCCTTTTTTTTTTTAAGACTTTTTCTTTTAGAGCAGTTTTAGGTTCTCAGCAAAATTGAGTGGAAAGTACAGGAAGTTCCTAAAACCCTCTGCTCCCACACATGAGCAGCCTCCCCACTACGAACATCCTGCACCATAGTGGCACATCTGTTATAATCAATGAACCTACATTGACACATCATTATCATCTAAAACCCATAGTTTACATTAGGGTTCACTCTTGGTGTTGTAAATTCTATGGGTTTGGAAAAATGTATAATGACATATATTCATAGTATCATACAGAATAGTTTCACAGCCCTAAAAATCCTCCGTGCTCTGCATTTCTCCTTCCCCCCAACCCCTGGCAACCACTGATCTTTTTACTGTCTCCATAGTTTTGCCTTTTCCAGAATGCCATGTTGTATGTCGCCTTTTGAGATTGGCTTCTTTCTCTTAGTAACATGCATTTAAGTTTCTTCCATGTCTTTTCATGGCTTGGTAGCTCATTTCTTTTTTAATGCTGAATAATATTCCATTATCTGGATATCCCATAGCTTACTCATCCACTCACCTATTGAAAGACATCTTGGTTACTTCCACGTTTTGGCAAATGAATAAAGTTGCTATAAACACCCATGTGCAGTTTTGTGGTGTGGGCATAAGTTTTCAACACATTTGGAGGAATACCAAGAAGTGTGATTGCTGGATTGTATAGTAAGAATATATTTAGTTTTATAAGAAACTGCCACACTGTCTTCCAAAGTGTTTGTACCATTTTGCATTCCCACCAGCAATGAATGAGAGTTCCTGTTGTTCCACATCCTCACCATTATTTGGTATTGTCAGTGTTTCGGACTATGGGCATTCTAATGTTATATAGTGGTATATCACTGTTGTTTTAATTTGCAAGTCCCTAATGACACATGATGTTGAGCATCTATCCATATGCTCATTTGCCATCTCTATATCTTTTTGGTGAGGTGTCTGTTCAGAACTTTTGCCTATTTTTAAAATGAATTGTTCATTTTCTTATTGTTGAATTTCAAGCATTCTATGTATATTTTGGTAACAGTCCTTTATCAGATATGTCTTTTGCAAATATTTTCTCCCAGTCTGTGACCTGTCTTCTCATTCTCTTGATGTGTTGCTTTTTCACTCTCTTAATAGCATCTTTTGATAAACATTCTTAATCTTGATATGGTCTAATTTATCAAAAAATTTTCCCTTTTTGGTCAGTGCTTCTTATGTTCTATTTAAGAAACGTTTACCTATCCCAAAGTCACAAAAATGTTCTATATTTTATTCTAAAAGCTTTGGTGTTTTACATTTCACATTTAGATTTGTAATCCAAATGGAGTTGATTTTTGTGTATAGTATGAGGTGGGGGGCAGGGATTCAACTTTATTTTCTTTTTTCTCTGGATATCCAAATGACCCAGCACTATTTATTGAAAATATCATTATTTTCCTGTTGCACTGCAGTGGCGTCTTTGTCATAAATCAGTTCTCCTTATATATGTGTGTCTGCTCATATATATCTATTTTATTCTTTGCAACAACTCTTTGTGGGGTGGGGGGTCTGCACTCAGGACTCCCGCCTTCCAGAGCTGCTCAGCAGATACCTGGCCTGAGACTGGCTGGAAGTTGGGAAACTTCTGTCATTGGACTTAATCCTGTAGACTTTGTAGTCTACAGATCTGCATTTGAGTCCTTGTCGTGTGGCTTAGAACAAGTTGGCTGACTTCTTTGAGCTTGTTTTCAAATGTGTGAAATGAAGATAAGAATAACATCGTGGCTCAGAATTAAGAGGCTTAGACAATGTTTATTTTTGTTGTTTATAAATGTTTATTATTGTTGTTATTATTACTATCGATTATCTGAAGAATGATGAAGGACAGGGTGATTCCACTACATCCTTTAAGTTCCTTAGTTCCCACCACTTTTCCCTCTGCTATTCCTGTCTCCCTGGGGAAACCCCTAGTTAACATCCTTGTGAGGTCAGGGGAATGGAAAAGGTTTTGGAGGTCTGCCTCCTAGGGGGAGCCAATTGCTCCCTATCCTCAAGGCTTTTGCTTTCCCCAGAGGCTCTACTCTTTCTTGAGACCATCTCTAACCTTCCCTTGGGCACTTGCTAATTGCCTGCTATTCCAAAGAATGCATGAGATGCAACAGCAAGGTGTGGCAGTCAGGAAACCCTTGGTCTCAGGCATGGCCCAGTCTATCAGGTACTTGAACAATCTTGGAGGAGCTGCTTTTCTTCCCTGAGCCATACATTCTCACCCACGGTGCCATGGAATCATTCTATCATGTCCCCAAGTCTCCTTGGCACTCATATTCTGTAACTTTTTTTTAAACATCTTTATTGGAGTATAATTGCTTCACAATTGTGTGTTAGTTTCTTCTGTATGACAAAGTGAATCAGCTATACATATACATATATCCCCATATCTCCTCTCTCTTGCGTCTCCCTCCCACCCTCCCTAACCCACCCCTCTAGGTGGACACAAAGCACCGAGCTGATCTCCCTGTGCTATGTGGCTGCTTCCCACTAGCTATCTATTTTATGTTTGGTAGTGTATATATGTCCATGCCACTCTCTCACTTCGTCCCAGCTTACCCTTCCGCCTTCCCGTGTCCTCAACTCCATTCTCTACGTCTGTATCAAAAATCTACAAACAATAAATGCTGGAGAGGGTGTGGAGAAAAGGGAATCCTCTTGCACTGTTGGTGGGAATGTAAGTTGGTACAGCTACTATGGAGAACAGCATGGAGGTTCCTTAAAAAACTAAAAATAGAACTACCATATGACCCAGCAATCCCACTACTGGGCATATACCCTGAGAAATCCATAATTCAAAAAGAGTCATGTACCCCAATGTTCACTGCAGCTCTATTTACAATAGCCAGGACATGGAAGAAACCTAAGTGTCCATCAACAGATGAACGGATAAAGAAGATGTGGCACATATATACAATGGAATATTATTCAGCCACAAAAAGAAATGAAATTGAGTTATTTGTAATGAGGTGGATGGACTTAGAGACTGTCATACAGAGTGAAGTAAGTCAGAAAGAGAAAAAAAAATGGTTCTGAAGAACCTAGGGGCAGGACAGGAATGTAACTTTTTAATGAGGCATGATACCAGTGATTCCTGGTTGGTGGTACGTTCCAGGGTATGTTTCCAGAGGACCTGCAAAGAAGGCTTACCTCACTCTTGGGGCCTATCCTTTCCCAGAGAAACTTGGGTAGTCTGATTGCTGTTCTTAGTTGTCCCAAGGAAACAATCCAAAATACAGAAATAGCTTTATGTACCAAGCTGTTCACCATAGTATTGTTTATGCCGGTGAAAACACCCAGTTTGGAAATAATTGCTCTGCCTATGCTCTATCCAGGGGCAGCCATACTGGTCCTCAGGATCCTACATTCAGCACAGTGAAATCTAATGTTGACCTGGTTTCAAGAAGGCAGCCACAATACCTGATATAGAATCATTTAGTCAAATATCAAATAGTTTTTCATCACCCATTAAGCCCTGGGCTACAGAATGGTTATATGAAGATGACGCAAACATTATTTCTGCTCTCAAGGAGCTCACGGTTTAGCCAAGGAAGGAGAAATCTAAGAGGTGAAATAGAAACCAAAGTAAATACTGCATTATGGGCATGTGAAAGATGCCGTGAGAGCTCATAGCAGAGAGTCATTTTTCTTGGGAAAATAGGGAAGTCTTCCTGGAGGAGGTGGCATCTGGGTTTTCCAGATGAAAAGCTGGAAAGTAATTTCAAGCAGTGTGAGCCAACGCATAGAAGGAACAGTACATCCCTGTGGCTGGATTGTAGGGTGCATGGGAATTGCATAATGGGTATGCAAGAGAGGTAAGATATCAATCAGGACAGTAAACTAGAGGCAAATATGTAGGGCCTTGAATGCCAGGGTAAGCGGTGTCAGCTGCATCCCATGAATGGGGGTAGGGGCAGGGGTCCAATACAATAGCAATAGAGTGATGATCCAGTATCGTTTTTGAAAGAGGGTTTGGAGAAGGCCAAGAAAGTTGTTTAATGGCTTTGGAGGAGAAGACATGTCAGGGAGAGTGTCTTGAGAGAAGGGAACTGAGGACAGTGCCAAGAGGAGCCCCCACCTCTAATGGAAGGGAAAGGAAGGCACTGGAAATGCAAAAGGAGAAAAGCCAATGAAGAAGACAGACAAGGGACAGTCAGGAAACTAGGAGAGCTCCTCAGGAAGGAGAGGGAGGCTTGAGGAGGAGGGAGCTGCCAATTTACCTTACAACATTGAGAGGTCCAGACCGTTGAGGACTGAGACGTGATGTGTCCCTTTAATTTAACAGTGAAGTGGTCGGAACAGAATAGTTTCCATGGGATGGGTAGAGTGGAATCCAGACAGCAAGGAGCTGAGCGAGTGGGGAGTGAGGAAGTGCGGGACCAGGAATGGAGACAGCTCTTCTGAGGAGCTTGGCTAGAAAGAGAAGGAAAGAGGCGGGGCAGCGACTGGGCCTGGGAGCAGATGGAGGGAGGGTTTGAAGCTGGGATGGTGGCCACAACCTTCTTTCCACCAACTTCCAGCTAGAGAACAAGGGCAGAGTCTTCTTTGGGACCTTTCTCCTCTGGGCCAGGCTTCCCATGGAGGACAGAGCCTGGGTCAGATGTCTGTTCTCTTCCCCCTTCTGTGTGCGTGGGTGCCTGTAGTCATGTGCGTGCCCTTGTGAATGGGCAGCTGGAATGAAGAGCCACTAGGTAGAGCTCTGACTCCCCAGCTGGTCTGGAGCCAGCCCTGGGGTAGCCCCAAGGTTCCTGAGGGGGTGAGCCTGCATCTCTTTCTCCAAGATGAGGGTGAGAAGTAGGAGGCAGGCTGTGCACCGTCAGGATCTGTCAGCGAGCTCGGCAAGTCTGCCCACCACCTGGGCCCTATCAGATGAGCGGGGCTTTTCCTACATTAATCTCTGATGAGCTTGGCCCGGCTTTCACTTCAAAAGGCTCCACTTCTTTTCCCTCTTCCACCCAGCCCCTTCTTTATATCCCCTCCCCAAAACAGGACTAAAAATTATGCCTTCTCCCTTCCTCGGTCTCCCAACCCAGTTGGGGCTGGAGAAAGCTTTGAAATTGGAGCAAGGCTCAGTATGGGGAGGGAGGGGATGCTGATGTAGCTGCTGGGGAGGGGCTGGGGGAGGAAATGGGCCAACAGAGCTCCCAGGTGATGGGGAGAGAACAGAGATCTCTTGAGTGATCAGCTCTGCCCCCTTGGGATCCCTAATCCTCTCCTTCCCATCTCCCAAGTGTCCATCCATCACCATAGTCTTTCCTTTTCTCATCCCACGTCGCTGGCAATCATTTCCTGGCACATCTATTTCTCTCCTGGGTGTCTCTATAGACTAGGGACAACCCTCTCGATGTCAGGGAGTGAATCCTGGCAAAGCCTGCCCTGTTATCAGCTGCCTGAAGTCAGGGGCTTCCAGGACCATGAGCCAGGGGCTTTGGGAACCTGCTCTTCTATCTTCCTCCCTCCATGTTTGTCATACAGTGCAGGAGACCAGCGCTGGATGGCTGTGTGCCAAAAGCAAAATGGGGTACTGGGCTAACCAGGATAGATGGAGTTTCACATATCTCAGAGCGCAGAAATCCTAGAATGTCAGAGCTGGGAGAGACCTTGAGACATGTGGTCCAGCCCAATTACTGTATGTAGAGGAATGCAAGGGCCCAGAGAGAGGAGAGAGATCACACAGGGCCAGGATGAGAAAGGGCAGTGAGGCTCTCACTTATGAGTCTGCCTAGTGTGGAGCCCTACAACAGACATCAAAGATGCTTTACTTTCATAAGTCAGGGGCCGAATTGGCTTCATAGTCAGTGGGGGCCAGTGTTGTCCTGAAGGTGTTTCATGACAGCTCTGAATTCCACAGACTGGAGGTGAGGAGTGGGTGGGAGACAAAGTCAAGGACCAGTTTGTAAGAGGGGGGGGAGTGAGGGGAGGATAACTGACTAAGGATAAAAGGCAAGGGTAATGGGAGTCTATTCTTTTTATTTTTTAAATTGAAGTATAGTTGATGTACACTGGGGTATTAGTTTCTGGTGTACAGCAAAGTAATTCAGATATATATATATATATTCCTTTTCATATTCTTTTCCATTATGGTTTATTACAGGATATTGAATATAGTTCTCTGTGCTATACAGTAGGACCTTGTTTATCTATTTTATATATAGTAGTGTGAATCTGCTAATCCCAAGCTCCTAATTTATCCCTCCACTTTCCTCTTTGGTAACCATAAGTTCGTTTTCTATGTCCGTGAGTCTGTTCCTGTTTTGTAAATAAGTTCATTTGTATCATATTTTAGATTCTGCATATAAGTGATAGCATATGATGTTTGTCTTTTATTTCTGCCTTAGTATGGTAATCTCTAGATCTGTCCATGTTGCTGCAAATGGCATTATTTCGTTCTTTTTTATGGCCGAGTAGTATTCCATTGTATATGTGTACCACATCTTCATTACCCATTCATCTGTTGATGGACATTTAGGTTGTTTCCATGTCTTGGCTATTGTAAATAGTCCTGCTATGAACATTGGCATGCATGTATCTTTTCAAATTAGAGTTTTCTCTGGATATATGCCCAGGAGTGGGATTGCTGGATGATATGGCAACTCTATCTTTAGTTTTTTAAGGAAACTCCATACCGTTTTCCACAGTGGCAATACCAATTTACATTAATGGGAGCCCATTCTTTTTAGGTTCTTCCCTGTGTGAGTCTGTCTCTTTATGTTTTCATGAAGCAGGGATTCACTCAGTAATGGAAGACTGATTATATGGGTACAGGATGGATCTGGTTACAGGAAAACCCAGCTCAGACTGGATCAAACAATAAGAGCATCTAGTAACTCACCAACAAGAAGTTCAGAGATCAAATGGGCCTCACGATTGGTTGGTTCAGCAGCTCAACCATGTCATCGAGGACTCAGGGTCTTTCTGACTCTCAGCTTTGCTTTACTCCGTGTAATGAGATGGTTGTCTCCTCACAAGTGAATATGCCAGTGAGTATGAACCACTACCTCACAAGGTAGCTGCCAGCAGAAAAGAGGAATTTTTACCCCTTTATTTAATTTAATGGGAAAGAGGAAAATAATCTCTCCTCAACTGTAGAAGGTAAGTCTTTTTCATAAGTCTAATTGAGCAACTTCAGGTCACATGCCCATCCCTGGACCACCAGCAGTTACCAAGAACCTGCATAAGTGAGCCTATGTAGTACATTCAAATAGATTTTTTTAAAAAACCACTCAGGTTTTTTATTTCTTGGAAATAGCAACCTGATTGGTGGGAGAAAAATAATGGAAAGCCTGATGGACATACCCAAGACAGAATCAGTGAACTGAAAAATAGTGCCAAGGAATTCTCCCAAAATACAGAGCAATAAGACAAAGAGGTGAAAAGCACAAGATATGAGTTTAAATATAGAGAGACTCAAGGCTTCTGCTTTTGCCTGGGATGTAGAAAGCTGGAAAGAGAGTCACTCACTGTTCCTGTACCAACAAAAAGAAAAAGCTGCATAAACTACAAAACCATATTTCTTGAACCTGTCTGTAGTGGCCACCTTCCAAGATGGCCCCCAGTGACCCCCTACTTCCTGGTATTTACACCTTCGTGTAATTGGCTTCCATATTGTACCAGGGTCAGTCTGTGTAAGCCATAAAATGCTACAGAAGTGATGATATGCCGCTTCCAACACTAGGTCATAAAAGAATACAGTTTTCTGTCTTGGGTTCTCTCTTTCTCTCCCTCTCATTCCCTCTCTTTCACTCTTATCACTTGCTCTGCAGGAAGGGAGCTGCCATGCTGTGAGCAGCCCTATGGAAAGATCCACGTAGCAGGAGACTGAAGTCTCTGACCAACAGCCAGCAATGAACTGAGGCCTGCTGACAACCGTAGGCATGAGCTGGGAAAAGTTCTTCAGCTCTATTCAAGTCTTGAGCCGTCTATAGCTCTGGCTGACAGCTTGACGGCAACCTCATAAGAGACCCTGAACCAGAACAGCCCCATTAAGCCACTCTCATATTCCTGAGACATGGAAACATGAGATAATAATTGTGCATTGCTTTAAGCTGCTTCATTTAGGGATAATTTGTTATGTAGCAGTAGATAACTAATAACCCATCTAGAGTGGAAGTTTCAGGGTAATGAAGCAGTCTGAAATCTAAGGAAAGACAGGGGTCTCCAAGCAGAGGCAGGTAGTGAGCATTTGCTTACCTATGGTAGAGTATGAGAAGAAGACATCTAGGTGCCAGAGAAAGAGGTAAAAAGAAGTGAGATAAATTTTTATTTTTTTGATACATCAAATGATTTTATTTTTAATTTTTAAAATAATTTTATTTTATTTATTTTTTATTTGTGGCTGCGTTGGATCTTCGTTGCTGCTCATGGGCTTTTCTCTAGCTGTGACGAGCAGAGGCTACTCTTCGTTGCGGTGCATGGGCTTCTCATTGCGGTGGCTTCTCTTGTGGAGCACGGGCTCTAGGTGTGCGGGCTTCAGTAGTTGTGGCTCGCGGGCTCTAGAGCACAGGCTCAGTAGTTGTGGCGCACGGGCTTAGTTGCTCTGCGGTGCGTGGGATCTTCGCAGACCAGGGCTCAAACTCGTGTCCCCTGATTGGCAGGCGGATTCTTAACCACTGTGCCACCAGGGAAGCCCCAAAATGATTTTATTTTTTATTGATGTATAATTGACATATAACATTATATCGGTTTCAGGTGTACAACCTAACGATTCAATATTTGTATATATTGTGAAATGATCACCATAGTAGGTCTTGTTAATATCTGTCACCATATATAGTTGCAAAAGATTTTTTTCTTGTGACGAGAACTTTTAAGATTTACTCTTAGCCACTTTCAAATATGCAATACAGTATTATTAACTATAGTCCCCATGACATTTATTTTATAACTGGAAAATTTTACCTTTTCACTCCCTTCACTCATTTCCCCCATCCCCGTTCCCCCACCCCTGGCAACCGCCCATCTGTTCTCTACATCTATGTACCTGAGTAAGATTATATAGTATTTGGCCTTCTCTGTCTGACTTATTTCAGGAGATAAAATTTTAAAACTGTTAAAGGCCAAATGTGGGTTAATGTGGAAGTATAGAAATTGTGGGAGCTGCAAACAAAAGGGTGGTTCATACTCACTGGCAGGCTCTTCTCCATCAACCTTCAGTGGTTGCCCAGGACAAAGATTAGTAACAATGCAGGCGAATGGAGAACCAAATTATCCTGCACCTTGATCTTGGGCTTCCCAACTTCCAGAACCATGAGAAAATAAGTTTCTGGCTTTTTTTGTGTGTGTGTGTGCGGCACACGGGCCTCTCATTGTTGTGGCCTCTCCCGTTGCGGAGCACAGGCTCCGGACGCGCAGGCTCAGCGGCCATGGTTCACTGGCCCAGCCGCTCCGCGGCATGTGGGATCCTCCCAGACTGAGGCACGAACCCGTGTCCCCTGCAGTGGCAGGCGGACTCTCAACCACTGCGCCACCAGGGAAGCCCTGAACTTCTGTTATTTAAGCCACTCAGTCTATGCTGGTCCCAGCTGATGCAGTACTTGTTTTAAATTGTAATTTCAAATTCCTTATACATTGACCTTGCATCCTACAGCTTTGCTAAACTCACTTATTAGTTCTAACACTTCTTGGTTGATTCTCTGGGATTTCTGCAGAGACAATTATGTCATCTGTAAATAGAGACAGTTTTATTTTTTCCTTTCCAATCTGTATAACTTTTATTTCTTCTAAAATTTTCTTAAATTATATTTTTATTTTTTAATCTTAAACAATTTTTATTGAATGAAAGATTCTTTAAATTCTATAGTGCTTTACAGTTTTCAAAAGTTTCACACACATGATTTCATATAATCCCATAATAACCCTTTTTTCTTTTATACTCACCTCTATATTTCCTCTCCCTCCCGTCTCTCTCCCCACTGGTAACCACTAATTTGTTCTCTCTGTCTGTGAGTTTGTTTCTACCTTTAAGTTCTTTTTCTTGCAATACTTCAGTGGATAGAACTTCCAGTGCAAGCCTGAATAAAAGTGGTGAGAGCAGATATCTTTCCTTTGTTTTCAAATTTAGGAAGAAAGCATCGAGTCTTTCATTATTAAGTATGATGCAGTTGTTTATACAGTTCTGTAACCATCATTACAATCAGTTTCAGAATAATTCCATTACCTTAAATTTTCCTCCTGTCCATTTACAATCAATTCTACTCTCATCCCAAGAATCAGGTAACACTGATCTGATTTCTACAAATGTGGTTCTTTGTAGTTGGCATTTCACACTTAGCACTGTGTTTTTGAGGTTCATCCGTGTTGTATGTATTAATAGTTCATTTTTTTTATTCTTGAGTATTAGTCCATTGTATGTGCATGCCATTAGTTTATTAATTTACCTGTTAATAGACATTTGTGTTGTTTCCAGTGTGGGGTCATTATACATAATGCTGCTATGAACTTGTACCTACAAGTCTTTAGGGTACACAAATTTCCATTTTTCTTCTGTATCTACCTAGAGATGGAATTTCTGGGTCCTATGGAAGTATATGCTTACTTTTTTTTTCTTATTGGTCACCATCTGTTATCATGTTGTCTGTGCGTTTAATTTAATCAAATTCCCCGAGGAGCCTTAGGATGGAAGATAGTACAATGGACAGAAGGGAGAATAGTTAACATGTTGAACAGTATCCCCCCTTAAAAGTCATAACGTGCCCTGGCTCTGTGCATCCTCAGATCCAGGTCTGCTCTTTGCACCCCTAGTCTAGGTTACTTAACCTTTGTGCTCAGCCCCTGTTCCCCACACCCCTGGCTTCATCTGAAACCCTCTCACATGGAGGCTTGTACTCAGCCATCCCTTCTCCTTCCACTCACAGAATTGTTGTTTTTTGTTGTTTGCTCCTGCAGTCAGATCCACACACTTCCTTTTCCTCCTCCTCGTCCCTAAATGATGTCTAAAACCAAGTCCTGCAGGAAGGCAACTTTCAGTGAATTTGATCTCCCTGGAGTGAATTATTTTGGAATTAAACACATGGTTGGTTTTGAAATCAAAACTCAGGAGCTGCTAAAAACTTCCATGGTTGGCTCAACGTTCTGGCCCTGAACCTCAGGCCTCTGGACAGTGGCGGGAATCTGTCAATCCACTCTGAGGGATTAGGGCTTCCTTTTTTCAACTTGTGTATGTTTGTCTAAAACCTTTTCCTTCTCCTGAGTATGTAAAGCAACCTGAAAACCCAGGTCAGTCTCTGCAGGCTAACTTAATAATATAACATATAGTCTTTCCTGGGGAATGGCCCATTTGAACTTGAAAATTGTTTATGTCACCACTGTTCATGGAATGATATATATATACATCATTTAGGTCAAGTTGGTTGACAGTGTTGTTCAAGTGCTCTTATTGATGATTTTCTGTCTAATTTTTCTATCAATTTCTGAGGGAAGGATATTAACATTTTAAACTATATTTGTTGAATTGTCTATTTCTCCTTTCAGTTATGTCAGGTTTTGTTCATGTATTTTGGGCATCTGTTGTAAAATGCTTCCACATGTATAATTGTTGTACCTTCCTGATGTATTCAGCATTTTATCTTTATGAAACATTCTTCTTTGTCTCTAAGAATATTTATTTTCTTAAAGTCTATTTTGTCTGATGTTAATATAGCCTTTCCAACTCTATCATGGTTACCATTTGCAGAATATACAAATTTCCATTCTTTTCTTTCAAATTATTTGCCTTTTTGAATCTAAAAGTTGCCTCTTGGAGTCAGCATATAATTAGTTCTTGCTTTTCTTATCTGGTCTGACAATCATTGCTTATGTATTTGAATATATATATATCAGCTTTATCTAGATATAATTCACATACCATACAATTCACCCCTTTAAAGTGTATCAATAAATGTTCTTTTATTTCCTTCACAGACTTGTGCAACCATCACCATAATCAATTGTAGAACATTTTCATCACCCCCCAAAAAGCCCTGTATACATTAGCAGTCATTCCTCATGTCCCTCAACACCCTCCAGTCCTAAGAAACCTCAAATCTACTTTCCATTCCTATAGATTTGTGTATATGGACAAGTCATATAAATAGAATTACAGTACATGGTCTTTTGTGACTGACTTCTTTCACTTAGCATACTATTTTCAAAGTTCATCCATGTTGTAGCATTTATCGGTATGGCATTTATTTTTATGACTGAATAATATTCCTTGTGCGAAATTATATTTATTCATTCATCAGATGATAGACATTTGGGTTGTTTCCACTTTTTCACTATTAAGTATAATGCTGCCATGAACACTGTTGAACATTTTCTGCGTGGCGTATATTTTCAGTTCATTTGGGTTTATACCTAGGTGAGGAATTGCTGGGTCATATAGAAACCATATGATTAAAATTTTAAGAAACTACTAGACTGTTTTTCAAGATGGCTGCATCATTTTACATTCCTGCTAGCAATGTATGAGGATTTCAGTTTGTTCACATCCTCTCCAACACCTGTTATAAGAGCAATAAGACTTTTTGATCATAGCTGTTCTAGTGGATGCAAAGTGGTATCTCATTATGCATTTTATTTGCATTTCCCTGATGGCTAATGACCATGTTTTCATGTGCTTATTGAACATTTATACATATTCTTTGGAGAAACGTCTATTCAAATTTTCTGCCCATTTTACAAACTGCATTTTCTGGATTTTGTTGTTGCTGTTTTTGTTGTTTACTGTTGATTTGTAAGAGTTCTTTATTTATTATGGATACAAGTCCCTTATCAGACATAAAGTTTGCAAATATTTTCTCCCATCTGTGAAGTTTTTTTGTTTGTTTCTTTGTTACTTTTTTGATGTTGTCTTTTGAAGCATAAAATTTTCATTTTGATGAAATTCAAAGTATCTGTTTTGCTTTTGTCTCTTGAGCTTTTTATGCCACATCTAAGAATGCTTTACTTAACCCAAGGTCATGGAAATTTACTCCTATATTTTCTTCTAAGGGTTTTATTGTTTTACCTCTTACATTTAGTTCTATAATCCATTTGGAGTTAATCTTTGTGTATAGTGTAAGGAATGGGTCCAACTTCACTTTTTGCATGAGTTGTTCCAGCACCATTTGTTGAAAAGATTATTCTTTCTTCATTGAATTGTCTTGGCACCCTTGTCAAAAATTAAATGACCATAAATGTATGGGTTTATTTCTGGGCTCTCAGTTCTATTCCATTGATCTATGTGTTAGCCTTATGTCAGTACCATGACTGAAAATTTGAGTGCACTTTTCAACCCACACATAGGTTGATAAGCAGAGTACAGGGCCTTGTGGATTTTGAGGTATTTTTGTTTGTTTGTTTTTTGGGTTTTTTAATATAAATTTATTTATTTATTTTTGGCTGCGTGGTGTCTTCATTGCTGCACGTGGGCTTTCTCTAGTGGCAAGCGGGGGCTACTCTTTGTTGCAGTGCACGGGCTTCTCGTTGCAGTGGCTTCTTTTGTTGTGGAGCATGGGATCTAGGCACGCAGGCTTCAGTAGTTGTGGGGCACAGGCTTAGTTGCTCCACGGCATGTGGGATCTTCCTGGGGAAGGCTTGAACCCGTGTCCCCTGCATTGGCAGGCAGATTCTTAACTCTGCCACCAGGGAAGTCCCAATTTTGCAGTGTTTAAGCATAACTTCTGTCCAATTCATTGGCTAACCACAAAGCTAAGCTACCCTAAATACCATGTAAGTGGAATCATACAGTATTTGTCCTTTTGTGACTGACTTATTTCACTTAGCATAATGCCTTCAAGGCTCATCCTTAGCAAGTGTTAGACTTTTCTTCCTTTTTGAGGCTGAATAATATTCCATTGTATGTATAAACATTGAGTGTTTATCCATTCATCCATCAATGGACAATTGGGTTGATTCTGCGTTTTGGTTATTGTGAATAAAACTGCTGTAAACATGAGTGTACAAACATCTGTTTGTGTCCCTACTATCAAATCTTTTAAATATATACCCAGAAGTGCAATTTCTGGATCATATGTTAATTCCATTTTTAATTTTAAGGGAAAACTTTGTTTTCCATAGGGGCTATACAATTTTACATGCCCACCAGTAGTGAACAAGTGTTCAAGTTTCTCTGCATCCTCACCAACACTTGTTACTTTTTTTGAATAGTAGCTACACTGATGAGTGTGAAGTTGTGTCTCATTGTGCTTTTGAGTCTCATTTCCCTAATGATTATTGATGGTGAGCATCTTTTCTTGTGCTAATTAGCCATTTGGATATAATCTTTGGAGAAATGTCTGTTCAAGTCCTTTGCCCTTTTAAAAATTGTGTCGTTTGTTTTTTAGTTGTTGAGTTGTAGGAGTTCTCTATATACTCTGGATTCAGCCATTATTTCTTAAGATAACTTTTTTCTTTCCCTTCTTCTCTCCTTCTGGGCCTTAAATTACATGTATTTTAAAAATCTCTTCATATTCTTTTATAGGTCACTGAGGTGCTATTCATTTTTTTCAGCCTGTAATTCATTTAGGTTAGTTTCTCTTATTATGTCCTCAAGTTCACTGATCTTTTCTTCTGAAGTCTCTAATCTATTCTTAATCCCATTTTCATTAAAAATTTTGTGTTTTCACCTCTAGAAGTTCCATTTTCTTTATTTATATCTTCCATTTCTTTCCTCACTATGTTCATATTTTTCTCTGCTTCTTGAGCATATTTATAATAGCTATTTTTAACTCCTTGTCTGCTATTATCATCATCTTTGTCATTTCTATGTCTGTTTCCATTGGACTGATTGTTCTCATTGTCATGAGTCAAATTTTTCCAGCCTCTTTGCATGCCTAGTAATCTTTTATTGAATTCTAGACATTATTATGTTGTTGAGTATCTGGGTTTTTTTCTAAAGAATATTTAGACTTTGTTGGGTCTTATAGTTAAGTTAGTTGTGTAACAGCATGGTCAATTTGAGGTTTGTTTCAAGGCTTAATTAGGGTAGGTTTAGGATAGGATTTACCCTAGGGTTAGTGTTTACCTAGTCCTATTTCTATTTATCCAGTCCTATTTCTAAGGTATGACCTTTTCTGGAGACTCAGTTAAGTGTGCTGATGTTCAGTGAGGTCTCTCCACTCTGACTGGTAAGCACTTGAATGTCTCCCAGCCCTGTGTAAGCTCCAGGAACTGCTCAGTTGACAATTACTCAGTAGTTCTTTGCCCAGCCTTATGAATGTCCACCCTACACCTGGGCCCTTAGTATTCGGCAACAGATGCAATCTACGCAGGTTTCTGGAGCTCTTTCTCTACATAGTTCCCTCTGCTTTGGTAGTCTGCCACACAACTTCCAGTTGCTTCAGACTTCCTGAATTTGATCTCTGTCTCCTCAGCTCAGTGAGACCACCATGCTCTTCTGGGCTTCCCCCATCTGCACTTTGTTCAGAAAAGGCCTTCAGGAAGATAGTTGGAGATTTTCAGTAAGACTCACTTCATTTGTTTCCCCTGCCTTGGGGGTCCCAGCCCTGCACTGCCTGTTGTCCGATGTCTGAAGACACATAGTTCATGTATTTTGTCCAATTTTCTACTTGCTTATAATTGCAGGGTAAGTATGCGATATGAATCATCCTGGGAATGTTAATGAGAATAGTATTCATGTTTTTCCTGTTTCTCGAATTAATGGTATTTCATTGAGGGAAATTTCCCCTGCCATCTCAACTTGGACACTATTTTTGGGTCATCCATCATTTTCAAATAGCCAGTGAGTTTTAATTGACTGATAATATTTATAATAAAAGTCAAGATTAATTAGATTTGGTACCCTGTGGGGTTCCTCAGCAACCATGTAGGTGGGAGGTGGGGAGAGACATACCACAACCATTTATTCATTGGGTGACACTGGTTCTTCTTCTTTTTTTTTTTTTTTTGCTGTACGCGGGCCTCTCACTGTTGTGGACTCTCCCATTGCAGAGCAGAGACTCTGGATGCGCAGGCTCAGTGGCCATGGCTCACGGGCCCAGCCACTCCGCGGCATGTGGGATCTTCCCAGACCGGGGCACGAACCAGTGTCCACTGCATTGGCAGGCGGACTCTCAACCACTGCGCCACCAGGGAAGCCCACGCTGGTTCTTCTTATGAAAGGATCACAAAGATGTCTCCCACATATGAACTCTTTTAACCTTTGCATAATTCTCACAACTATTGTAATTATTATTCCAATTTTACAGTTGAGGAAACTGAAGTTCAGAGAGGTTCAGTAACTTGCCAATGTCACAGAACTAGTAAGTGAAGCAACCATGATTGGAACCCAGGCAGTCTGTCCAACCTATACACTGTGCTCTCCCCCATTTGCTTCATAGCTTCCAGAAATTTCATATATCTGGACTATCGATGGAATTGTTTCCTGTTTTTCAATACAGGTACAGAATTTTCTGGTTTAAAACTTTTCTTTGACGTTTCATATGGCTTTTTTAATCTCGAAACTGTAGCCCACAATATTTTTTCCACATTATAAACTATTTAAGTTAAATTCTTCTTTAAGTTAAAGTCCTCAGTGGAAACACTGAGACAAAGGAATAGACATTTTTGAAGGACTTCATACTTTGTCTAATAAAATTTTCATAAAATTTATCAAGATATTTCCATCAAGCCATGCATAAGAATGCCAGCTACTCCATGGAATGTAGTTTTTAACTGGTGTCTTTGGAAGACCCAAAGTTTCCAAGATGTCTAATGGTGGAATTTGAGGCACAGTGACATATGGGCAGAGGAGATATTTTTGGGAGCAGTCCCTTCCCTGTACCTCCCAAATCCCTTACAGACCCCCTTCCTCCTCAGGCGGCCCCTCCTGCACATGTTGGGGGCAGGGCCCGGGCTGGGTGCACCTCGGCCAGGATCCTGCTGATCTATGTTCTTGCCTGACGCGCAGCAGCTGTCGCAGAGGCGTGGGCTGCAGGCGCTGTTCCCCATGGGCCGTGTGCAGGCTGCAGGCCGGGGATCCTTTCCCGCCTAATCCAAGGGGCACTGGCGGTGGGGAGGGAGACAGCTGGGTGTAACTGATCTGCAAAGGAATGGAATGGTGCAGGCCTCCCAGTGCTGGGCTGGGCTGTCTGCAGGCTGCCCTCCCCAGCTGCCAAGCCTTTAACCCTTCCCTCTCTTACTTCTCTCTCCCCTCCATCCTGGGAATTGATGTCACCTAGCTCAGCCAAGTCCCAGGAATGTCCCTGGTTGGACCTGAACACCTTGCAGAGGACCCAGCCTTGTGACAGTTACTTCTGGGGAGGCTAGAGCAGGAGTAAGAGGCTCGGGTCCTGTCTCAGAAGGAGACAAATCTTGTGGAAGGCCCAGCAGGTGATTCAGACAGTGGAGACCATGAGGTCAGAGCAGTGAGGCCCGGCCTGGATTGGAGCTCAGGGAAGACTCCCTGGAGGATGCAATGAAAGGAGCACTGGGTTTGGAGTCTGGTGCTTCCTCCACTGCTGCTCACTTTGCAGTGAGTGCTTGGGTAGGTCACTGTCTCTCTAGGATCTATTTTCTGCTCCTGAAAATGTGGAATTTGAAGATGATCTTTAAGGTTCTGTCCATAGTGGTAATAGTAGCTCCACTCATTAAACGTCTACTATAGGCCAGGGGCTTTATCGATAAACATTCTCACCATCACTTTGCCAGATTCTCCCATTTTAGTGAGGAGGAAACTGAGATTTGGAGAGAATAAATCACACAGCTGTTCAGATCCAGAGCCTGAGCCCATAATCCAGGCTCTTCACTGCATCCTGCTCCATCTTCAGCTCCAACAATCTGGAAATGGTGGTCAGGTTCAGTAGAATGGAGGCTGGATGCACAGCAGTCTGGGGCCCAGCAGAGGCAAAGGCTTAGAAGTGAGCCCCAGAGCCCCTGCATGAAGGGTAGGCTGGGGCTGGGTTGGACTCTTGGCGTCTTCTTTTCTCCTGTCCTGGGCACAGCTGGCTCAGCCAGGCAGCCTCACACACAGCCACAGCCTCTGCAGTTGTCCAGCCCGTTCCCATCCATGATCTCATTTGACCCTCATGCCAACCCTAAGATGCAGAACCTGTCACCCCTCTTCACAATGAGGGACTGAAGCTTGAAATTTGCCAATGTTCCTGTAAATGGTAACTAGCTGAAGAGAGACTAGAGCCCTCTTTCCACTGTCCCCTCTGTCCTAATGGAGGAAAAGGGGCCAGAATCCTAGCTACCAGGCACCCAGCAATCCCCTTCATGCTACTGCTCCTCCTGGGTGGAAGAGGAAAGTATGAGTGTGGGCTCTGGAGTTAAGCAAGCTTGGGCTCAAGTCCTGACTCCCTCACACTCTAGCTGTGCAGTTGCTTAACTTCTCTGAGCCTTAGTTTCCTCCTGGGTTGTCAGTGAGATGTGGGTGAATAATGAGTGAATGCTGGAGCCTGGCCTGCATCCCGCTTCCCTGAGCACAGCATAGACACAGGCTGGCATGGGACACCCCAGAGAGGCAGAATGTAGGGCTGGGGGTGGAGGGCGGTGCTAACGGCCAAAGAGAAGGATCCTGTGGGCTGGGGTTTTGCGGTGAGGGTGGGAGCCGGGGCTGGTCTAAAGGGTAGGCAAGAACTGCCTAGGGAGAGGGAGGAAAAGGACATTCCAGGTGAGGCACAGGCCACAGGCCATGCAGAGGCAGGAACAGACACGGTGCAGGAGGAACAGGGACTGAGTTTGGGTTTGAGCTGCCTGGGGATGACACCGGCCCAGAGGGAGGTGGGGCTTCATGGTGAGTGAGGGCTGAGCAGCAAGCCTAGAGAATGCTCAGCTCTGGAGAACAAGTTCTCCAGGGGTGCAGGGGCTGGACCAGTTACCCTCCATGTTGCCCACCCATCTTCCCCCCGAACCCCACCCCAGTCCCTGGGTTGCCAGGACCTCTGGGCAAAGGGCCGGGTTGGGGTACAGTTCCAGCTTGGGAAGGACAGCTGTGCAGGCTTCCTGCCTGCTGCAGGGGATTAACTGGCACTGCCACGGTATGTGGGGGGCACCTGGCCCCCCACTCTGCCCACCCCATACCCTTTAACTGCTTGCTGCCCGGGCCCCCTCACTTTCACGTTTAAAGGCATGTTCTAAAAAATATTTTTTAATTAAAAAAATAAAGGCATGTTCATTCTCACTTTTCAGTGCCCTGTGTTAGACACTGGGGAGACAGAGATAAACAGAGATCTAGGGCAGGGTCTATCCAGCCAGAGGCACCTTTATCCATCACTGGCCCTCCTCATGCCAGCCATGGGATCTCTGAGACCCTTGATCTCTCTCCTAGCAAAACCCTACTTCTCTCTCCACTGGCTCCTTCCAGGACATATGGTCAAGTCACTGCCTTCCTCAAACCAGCAAACAAACAAACCTTCCCTTGACCTCATGCCCTATCTCTCTTGTTTTCTCAGCCAAACTCCTTAGCGTTGTCCACACTATCTCTGCTTCCTCACCGAGAAGACATTGTCCACCAGAACCATCTCCTCTTCTTCCCAGGCACACAGCTGGACTACATTTCCCAGTCTCCCTTGCAGTTAGGTGTGGCCATGTACATGAGTTCTGGCCAGTGGGATGCATGTGGAAGAGAGCCGGCCACTTTCAGTCCTGCTCCCCCAAACCTGCAGTGCATGCTTCCTGCACTTCCCCGGGGCTGGCTTGCTGCAGAGGAGCATGGCACTTTTGGAAGGCTCGTGCTGAAGATGGTGGACCCTCCAGACAGAGGAGCCAGGGTGTCTGAATCATTTTGGATGCAAGGTTCCAGCTACCCAGGAACACCATAAAAAAAAAAAAAAAAGAAAGAAAGAAAGAAGGAATTTCGTCCCCCCCACTCCTCCATCACCCCATGTTGGACAACCCAAGAAATCAGGGAAGAGGGGGACTGGAACTCTGAAAAGAAGATTGGAAGGAGGAGACACTCTGCTTTGAGGAGATTTCCTGGGGCAGGACATGGCCAGTGAACTTACACAGGCAGCGTTTAACCTTCACCTTGAAGTTGTTCCTGTTTGATTCAGTACTGTGGTTGCCATCTGCCTTCCCCAAACCACCGTGACAAGTGCGTGACACTCCAAGGCCTGTGGGGTCAGAGCCTTGGGGAGATATAAAAGGCAGGGCCACACATGGACAAACAGACCCCAGAGACCTAGGCCTGGAGGAGAAGGCTGAAGCCGGCGCGGGGCAGGTGCTGACACAGCAACGGGAGTGGTGAAGAAAGGGTTAAGGGGTCTGTGAGCAGGATTGGCTCTCCTTTAAGTGAGGGCAGTAAAATCAGCATGTCGCCTCCAATTTGCTCCGGCCTGACCTTGAACGTGAATCATTCCATCACAATGTCCTTATTGATTTCCACAGGAAGAGGATTAAGCCCAGAAAATCAGGGCGGGAACTTGAGCCTGAAGCACGGAAAATGGGATAGTTCTGGGGCTCAGAACCCCTCGTGTTGGCAAATACGTCACAGGGGGCTGCAGACTGGGCAGCCGCCCAGCTTGGCTACCAGCTTTCTGAGCGGCTGGGTCCTAGGCTTCTGTTTCCTTACCTGTCTGGTGTGTGGCCTCCAGGGTTCCCTCAAGCTTTAAGTTATGTGCATAGAGTGGACAGGAAACAAAGGATGGGGAAGGTGCTATAGATATGCCTCGAGTCTATTCTGGGGTGGTTACTTCAGCCTTCTGTACACAGCGACAGATTTTGGGACCCTCAGAACCAAACAGGCTGTTCTAAGACCAATGCTGCCATTGAACCAGCTGGCCCAAACAGCCAGGAAGGGCCTCCTCAGTCCTGAAAACCCTTCAACAGAATGAGAGGGATATAATGGGTGTGTGTGTGTGTGTGTGTGTGTGTGTGTGTGTGTCCCCATATAGAAGCACAAAGGAAGCAGGTCATTCTATGGGAACTGATCCACAATTTCCTTTCTTCATTTAACATATCCTGGAGAGCCCACTGTATCAGTTTACAAAAGGGCTATATAATATTCTACAATGTGGCTGTACCAGGTTATTTAATCATTCCCTACCGATAGGCATTTAAAGTTGTTACCAATATATATATATATATATTTTAATATTTATTTATTTATTTGGTTGCGCCGGGTCTTAGTTGCGGCAGGCAGGCTCCATAGTTGTGGCATGCAAACTCTTAGTTGTGGCATGCATGTGGGACCTAGTTCCCTGACCAGGGATCGAAGCCGGGTCCCCTGCATTGGGAGCATGGAGTCTTAACCACTGCGCCACCAGGAAAGTCACACCAATATTTTTTAACTTAAGACAATGCTGCAATAAACATCCTGGCACATGTCTCTTTGTACGAATTATTTCTTTAGATGCTCTATTAGTTTCCTGTTGCTGTAACAAATTACCACAAAATTCAGCCTCAGCTTCTGTCATCGCATTTCCTCTCTCTGATGCTGATCCTCCTGCCTCACTCTTACAAATACTCCTGTGATTATATTGGGCCCACCTGGATAATCCAGGATCATCTCCCCACCACAAGATCCTGAACTTAATCACATCTGCAAAGTCTCTTTTACCATGTAAGGGACATATTCAGAGGTTCCTGGTACTAATCTGTGGACATTTTTGGAGGTCTGTATTTCAGCCTACCACAGCTGTCTAGAAATTGGATGGCTTAGTCAAAGGGTGTATGTATTTTTAATGTAAATCAACTCTGTATCAATGAACACTCATATCAACACTATGGGTACTGGCTTTTTTTTTTTTTTTTTTTTTGCTGTACGCGGGCCTCTCACTGTTGTGGCCTCTCCCATTGCAGAGCCCAGGCTCCAGACGCGCAGGCTCAGCAGCCATGGCTCACAGGCCCAGCCACTCCTCAGCAGCCATGGCTCACGCAGCCCAGCCACTCCACTTCCCAGACCAGGGCACGAACCCGTGTCCCCTGCATCGGCAGGCGGACTCTCAACCACTGCGCCACCAGGGAAGCCCTGGGTACTCGCTTTTTGAGGGCAATTGGGCAACATTGATTTAGGTTTAAAATCCTCATCCTCCCTATTTTCCCTCAGTGCAGCGCAGGGTAGCATGCTAGTTGGTGATTTGCTTCTTGTTACTCTTTCACTAGTGTCTTAGCCCAAAAGAGTTGGTTCCCCAGCAGGAAGCTAGGGGAACAGGACTGGGAGTTTTAGCCAAAGGGTTGGTGTGTGAGGTTAACTTCCAGGAGTAGCAGGCAGGAGGGGGTTCCTGGGTGGGGATTGGAAACCTACAAACACTGTGATTCCAGCAGTTGGTGTGACCATCAGAATCTATGGCCACCTGTGAGTATATAGTGAGGGTGGAGCAGGAAGCCTGGAAACTGCTGCCAACTGGAGCCACGAGGGCCAAGTCAGCAAAGCTGGGTCACCAGTTATAGATAGGCTATGAAGAACAGGCCTCTGAAAGTCTGAGGCCACCCTTCCAACTAAGGCTGCAGGAAGACATTTAGGCTGAGACTGGCTGGCTTGAGCTGGTGCCCTCTGCCTGTTTACACAACAGCTAACAAGGAGTGGTCCTGTTCAAAGTCTGCCTGCTTATACATGAATGTAAACAGATGGGAGTGGTAGTGAGGTGAGGGCTGAACAGCCAGGAACACTGGGGTTCCAGCAATGACTAAAGAGCCACCTTTGTCTTAATCTAAACATCTTGCTGTATGATAGAATTAGTATTTTAAATCAGGCTGGTTTTAAAGGCTGGTTTAAAGTCATGTTCTGTTGAACTCAGGGTTCAAAACTCTCTCTGAAAGCTGTTGATATGTGACTTAGGGAATGTTTTGTGCTGAGAAAATGACTGATTACAAACCTTTAATTATCATCAGTGACGGAGAAGCTTTGCCCCACCCCACCTCTGGCTATAACGATAGGAAATTAAGAAGTATAAAGTATGCATTTAAGGCTATAAATGTCCCTCTAAGTACTTCTTTAGCTGCATCTCACAAGTTTAATGTGTTGTAATTTCATAATCATGAGGATCATAATATTGTTTAATTTCTACTCTGATTTATTCTTTGATCCACTGCTTATCTAGAAGTGTGTTTCTTAAGAGGCTGTAAAGCTTTCTTTTCATTAGGAAAAGTCCCAGGGCTCATGTTAGCAGACAGATATACCATGAGGAGAGACACATATTTGTGAAATAAAAACTAAGCTTTCCAAGTGTTAGCTTCACAGGAAATGCTCTACCCCTCCAGGCTGAGTGGAGCCCTTGCATCCAAACATTGAACCAGGCCCTAGGAGTATCCCCCTCTTATTGGCTGGTGCTTCCTCAGGCCGCCCCTCTCCTATTCCTTCCCAAATGGGACAATCCAGGAAAGCATTCTCCCATTTGCCCCTTAGATGTGCCAACAGTACTTTAAAGTTGAAGCATCACTAACCACCCCATCCCTGGATTCTCCTTAACCTTAGTATAGTCAACAGTAGCTGCAAAGCTTACCGAGCTCTATGAGAAAACAGGGAAATAAATACAGAAATGTTGAGAGACCAACATGAAGCATACTCTCAGGGCCTGACCTGTCCACATCTTGTGTGAGAGGCATCTGTCCCTGGCCCCACAGAGCTCAGACCACTCCTCAGGCCCCTCACCTGGGTGCCAGTTTTCCAGCTCCCAAAGTCCTCTTCCTTCTCCCCACCCCTCCTCTAGGAGCCAGCCTCCTATCAGTTCAATTCAAACCAGCAGATGCCCGTGGAGGACCTGCTCTGAGTGGCACACAGTGCTGGGCACGGGTGGGGCAAGAGAAGTCAGGGTGACCTCCACGGACATAAAATAGGATTTCGTCTTCACAGCTGAAATTCCTTCAGATTCAAAGCAAACCTGACACCTTCAGAGATGCTCAGAGGTCTGATGTCTTCCTGTGGTTTATTGGATATATAAACAGAACACAGATACAGGAACAAAGACGCTGCAAGAACAGCTGGGGGCCGTCCTGGCACTGGGCCCCAACCCCAATCCTAGGGGTACCAGGGCAGCCACACATCTCCAGACATACAGGGCAGTGCTGGCATCTGAACAACCTCATGTTCATGCCCTTTGGACCCAGCAGCACAAAGAGGTATGTAGGGTCAGAGGGCTACAGGGTGGGGTGTGGAGGGGGCCCTAGGCTGGCTTTAGGAAGGACACACTGGTTCAGAGGCAAGGCTCTGAGAAACGCTCAGAGGCGGCTGCACACGCACAGGGCCTGCATTTTCCACTGACTATTGCTCTCCTGCTGGACAATCCCATGAAGTAGAAAGCTGAGAACTGGCTGAGCCACAAAACTCACACTCGGGCCCCTCCAGAGACCAACTCTGCTATGTTCTTGGAGAAGAGGCACATTGTAAAGCCAGGGTCTGCCCTTGCAAGCTGAAGGTATCATTAAACACCCTAGGGCCCTCAGAGGGGTGGGCTGTCCACCCACATGGGGATGAGTCGGACCCTCACTGAGGAGGGTCCAGCACAACTCATCCACCACACCTCAGCAGAGCCAGCCCACTGGCCAGGGAGGCTGGTTTTGAGGGATGGGAGTAGGTGAGTATGGAGCAGCCGTGGCCCTGCTCTTCTAAATCCTTTCCTGAATTGCAAGGTCAATAACAGAATACCAGGGCATCCCTCTTGGGGCTACAGGGGGCTTAAAGCTCACTGAGTCTACTCCCCAGTCTCCAGAACTGACCCCACAGACATTGGTGAAAGCACGTCGCCTGGGAACCCACCCTCTTTGCTTCTGGGAAGTCCTCCTGGGCAGCAATACACAGACCTGGATGTTTCAATTTAAGCCCCCTTTCCTTTTACTGAGTCTGTGGTTCTTCCGTGGTCAAAAGGGCCGAGAAAGAGAATGAGCCACCACATCTGGCCCCTCCACTGGGTCTTGGGTCCAGCCCTGATCCCGGCTTCTCAGGAAAACTCTTACCCCCTCTACCAAAGCACTGCAGCCAGAGTCCCAGATGTGCAGGGGCTGATGCCCCTGACTGAGGGCCCTTCCCAGACCTCAAGCCAGGGACAGAGCTGAGTTCCCTGAGCCCCAAGCTGTGGCACTCTCCCATATGTGGAGGAGGGGGAGCCCAGAGAGGGAGCCAGGATGGGCCGGTGTGGCCCGTTCCAGTCACTCTCTGTGTCTCTGCCCGCCATTCCATGCTCAGCATGTACCAGCTCTCCACACCTTTAGTGCCCCCCGTCCACCCTACACTGGGTCAGCTGGAAGCAGAAAGTGGTCCAGCCCGCCCCACCCCCAGGTCTCAGGACCACTGGCAGGCACAGTCAGTGGGCTCCTGCACTATGTAGGGCACCCAGGTGGCGTTGGCGGCACAGAAGAGCTGCACAGAACGCCGCTGCAGGCCCACCTCGCGGCAGCACCTGCAGAAGCGGGCGAAGATGTTGATGTTGTAGTTGTAGATGCTGGCGGACGGACACCTCCCATCGCAGGACACTAGGTTCACCTGGAGACGGGCAGGCCAGTGAGGCAGCCTGTGTGGCTTCCATCCCCCAAAGCCCCCCATCCCCATCTTCGGCTGCCCCCGCCCCCCACCGCCTTGCTGGGGCCACGCACGGGGGTGTTGCTCCTGCATTCATTCTTGCGGATGGTCATGCGGATAGCCACCTTCTTGCAAGAGCGTCCATCCTCTTTACCTGGGGGGACAGGGTGGGTGAGGCAGCTGCGGCT
Organism: Delphinapterus leucas; assembly: GCF_059928025.1. Lineage (NCBI taxonomy): Eukaryota > Metazoa > Chordata > Mammalia > Artiodactyla > Monodontidae > Delphinapterus > Delphinapterus leucas. The sequence goes on from NC_143135.1 coordinate 38,191,815, forward strand.
GCGTAGTGCTCCCGGGGCAGCAGGGTGGGCCAGACTGGGGCAGTTAGTGTCATGCTGGAGGGTCCCTCTACCAGAGTTAGTGCCCATGCATTAGAGCCCCTCCCTTTTAGCTCAGTGCCCTGGAAGGAGGTGGAGGTGACAAGGCAGGGGAGATGGGTGAGATAGGGAAGGATGCCAGGGACGGCCTGGGGACTCTGGGCTAGGGAAGACGAGGATTTGGGGACAAGGCAAGCTGCCTGCCCACCCCAGCCCCAAAGCCTGTCTCTAATCCACTGGCGACCCTGGATGTATCCTCTCCCCGCTCTGAGCTTCAGTTCAAGCATTAAGATCCCGCAATTGCCTGAGTGAATGGAAACCCCAGTCCCTAGCACGATGCTTGCACATAGCAGGATCACTCGGTTTCCACAGCTATCAAACAGGACAGGGCCGGGAGTCACCCACCTCACACGGCTGTTACAGAGATGGAAATTGATAAACACGCAGTTTCTTCTGCCTGGACCATGCCTCCCAAAGACAACCAATCATATGGCTCATTTACACCCTCACCTGCTCAAGTATTGCCTCACCAAGGCCTTTCCTGATCTTCTTCTTGAAACTACAACATCCTCCCTCCACCCAGCCTCCCTCCCTGACCCCTCCCTTCCTTATTTCTATCCAGGGCACTGTCACCTTCCTGAGAGACACCCTTGTAATGATGCTCTTGACATGTAAGCTTTAGGGTCTTCCTTTGCACAGCCTCCTTCCACAATTTGTTGTGAATTCTCTCGTTCTAAATAAATCTTCACTTTCATACCTCGGTATGGATTTGTAAGTTTGTGTTCTTTTTCTTAATGAAGCCCCACTACCACCAACTGCATAAATTTCAGCGCCCATAAAACCAGATGCACCTATCTTATTGTAATTTCACTTGCTCTTCTGTCTCTCCTATTAGAACGTAAGCTCTATGGGGCTGTTTCATTTATGCTGTGTCTACAGTGCCTAGAACAGGGCCTGACGTATTGGTGCTAAATAAATATTTGCCAGATGCATAGACTCCCTCTGTGACACCGGGGTGCCTGTGGGAAATGGGGTGGAATCCCCTCTTCTGGCCTCTGGGTTTCACCAAGTAGGTTTCTGACCACACCAGCTGGAGGTCTCCTGGCCAGAGCTAAGTTCACTTTTTCCTCCCTCTCTGCTCCCAGGAGACAGGAGAACTGAGAACTGTCCTGGCCATGGCCTCAGGGTCCTGGACTGAGACCAGCTGAGTAACCAGCAGTAGCAAAGCAGTGGTTGCATTGGGCATTGGTGGGCATTGGGCACCAAGAGAGCGGGCACTGCTGAAGCATTCCCATGCAAGCCCAGGGGTGCAGCGTGCTACCCAGCATGCACTGCTGGCCCTACAGCCTTTGCCAGAGGCAAGGAGCAGGGGCACCACACTCTCCTCCCCCACCCCCAGAGCTCAGGGCCACTTAGCAGAAGGGACATTGGCAGAAATAGCAACGCGGCTACACGCCTCCAGTCCCGCGGGCTTCCGAGAGGAGTACCTGGGTGGCAGTGGACACTAACCCATGGAGGAGAGGCGGGACTAACGGGGACCACAGGAAACAGGGTCCCCGGGGAACCTGGGGAGAGGGACACGGGTCACAGGGAGCACACGGGACATTCACGGAACATTGAGTTGTGGGTCAGAGATCAGCCAATGAGGCACTGAGCCCAGTTTCCTTGGAATATGTGAAGTGAACATAACAGGGTCCAAAATTCTCCAAGGAAAGGTTGAGGGCCCTGGGGGATGGGAGGCATGTGGGCAAAGGTCCTAAGGCTGATTGGAACATGCACGCACATGCAGTTGGGGCTGCAGGTTCCAGGGGCCAGAGGTGAGGACAGACGCACCGGCCTCTCACTCAGACTCAGTCTGGGAGTCCATGGGTCTGAAGCCACCTCCATGACAAGGCTCCTGACCACAGGGAGAATTCATGTGGGGGGCATCGCGGCTGGAGGTCATGGCAGGCCACGGCAGGAGGTGGCAGAGCAGCTGATCAGTTACTGACCTCCTGGACCCAACATCCCAATGTCCCGTCTCCAACAGGAGCAGAGGCCTTTTGTCGGGATAGGGATGTGAGCATGGCCCCTGCCCACCTGTAGATCTGTGTCTGTGCCATGAGCCCCATGGCGGGGGTGTTATCCCTTCAACCACTCACCCCTGAAGAGCCACCACTGGAGGCACCAGGCCAGGAACCTGGCCCTCTGATCCCCAACATGACACCTTGTCCCCCCCACCAGAGCCCCTCACCCCTGGCCTCCGCCATGCTCACTCACATGTCCTGCAGCATCCTTCCAAGGAAGGTACCACCGAGCCCCCAGCCTAGAGGGAGAGGAGGAGAGGTGGGTAGGAGACCACATACTAGGCCAGGAGCCAAGAATCCCAGCAAGAGGCAAAAAGACTGCTAGAGTCTAGACTCCTTTCCTCCCATGATGCTCCAGGGCAGGAGTTCCAGGCCCCATTGCCCATCAGGCCCTGGCCAGAGGGGGAAGGGGCCCCTGAGCTGGCCACTGAGAGCCACAGGGCCTAACGCAATTGGTTGGGACACTGGCACTGAGGCTGGAGGCTGGGTAAAGATGGTGCAGGGCGCCAGGGTCTCCTGTTTTTCCGGTGGCAGCTCTCCTTATGCACCACCCCACCCACCCAGTACTGTTGTCCGCCTTAGTGTTTCCTGCACAGAGGGTCAGGGAGGGAAGGGGTTAGGGACTGACCCACTTGGGTCAGTGGCCTGGTCTCTATCTCAGCCCTGGATAAGCTACCCCTTTGCTCTGGACTTAGTTTTCCCATCTCTAAAATGGGGCAATGATTCCTGATAGCCCTCCTCCTCTACTGTGAAATTGATAAAACGATGGATGTGACAGTTCTTTGTAAATAAGTGTGTGTGTGTGTCTGTGTGTATGCGTGTGTGAGCGTGGGTCTAAGTATATGTGTGTGGTTTTGTGAGCACATACATGTGTGTACATGTGTGATTTTGCATGTGTGTGTCTGTGTGGAGAGAATGCTTGGATGTGTGTAATTGTTTTCTAAGTGAGACCAGAAATCTTTAAATGCCCAATATTAACGTCAAGAACCCTAATAATTCAACAATAACCCCAAACCCTCCAGGAAGTCATTTTCTTTGAGGCGTGCCCATAGTGACAGCTGTCCATGCTAGTGCTGGACCCCTGTTAGCCCATCGCAGGATTGAACTATGCGTCTGCCTGGTGTGTGCGTGCAAGCGTGCCTTGGCGTGTGACAGTGCGTGGTATGTGTACTCACTTGCCGAGGTGTTAACGTCCCTGTGGAGTGTGTGGTGCCTGTGAGCGGCTGACTGCCCGTGTTGGTGTGTATGTGAGTGTGCCTAGAACATGCGACAGTGTATGTTTGCGTGCATCTGGGCATGGCCCTGTGATGTGTGAGGATGTGGTGTGATGCGTGAGGATGTGGTGCGATGTGGTCAGAGCAAAGATACACGGAAAGATGTGGAGTTGGGGTGACAGGGCAGGTCCAGGCTCCAGGGGAGCCCTCCTTCCACAGCCCCCCACACCACAAGACACCCCTGCCCCTACCCACCACCACCACTAAGACAGCTGCTGCGCCTGGCTTTAGGCCATGCTGCGCGGGAGGCGGCCAGCACTGACCTTGGCACACTCGGTCTCGTTGAGTGGTGGGCAGCTGATGGGCGAGCGGACGAGCACGGCGCCCAGGGGTGTGCTGCTGCAGTGGTGGCGGGTGCAGTCTGCGATCCAGGATGCCCCGGGCTAGAGGGCACAGAGGTAGCCAATGGGGGCCTGTGGCCGATGGCCCTCGTGAACTGATAGGGCACAGCTCTGAAGACAGGTGCAGCCCAGGACCTGGCACTGCCCAGGACTCCATCTGTTCCCAGCCCTGGGCCCTGGTCCTAGGTGTCCCCTCCTGGGATGCGCAGTTAAGGGGCTGCATACCAAGAACAGGGAGGTGGTGCCATTGGGGAAAGTGAAGAGGCAGGACACGTTCCTGCAGGAGCCGCAGCAGGCCGCCAGGTCCCTCGGGTGCTCATACTCCTGGTTCTGCAGGACACGGAGAGTCGTGATGGGCCTCAGCCACATACCCACCTCCACCCTCCTGCCTCTCCCACTGTCTGCTTGTCCCTGAGCCCAGAGCCCAGAGAAAGGCCCCCTGTAGATGCTCAGAAAGGAAATTCCCAGCCTCCTTGTATCTCAGGCAGGAAGGTCATCCTTATATCTACCCTGAGCCTCAGGGTAGATATAAGGGTAGACAGCAGGTCCTAAACCCAGCCCCAGTGGACAAAGAGATGGCCTTGCTGGTAATTAAGGATGGCAGTTTTGATTCCAGATAGACTTTAGTTTGAGTCCCAGTTCCTGTGGCAATTTTGACAAATGGCTGGACTTCCCTAAACCTCAGTTTTCTCATCTGAAAAATGGGAATAATTCCAATCCCTTTTATTCAACTCATACTTATTTAGCCCTTAATAGAAGCCAGTCACTGCCCTAAGTACTGGGCACGTATCAATAGAAGCACTCAGCAAACGGTAGCAGTACAAACCAAGAGGATAGGGACCGTGCCAGGCATAAGTAGGTGCTTAATAAATGTGAGTTTTCTCTGTCAAATGCTCACCCTTGCCAGGCCTTCACTTTTGCTGTTCCCCTCCTGGCCTCAGCACTTTCCTCAGAGGTCTCAGAGGTCCCCCCAATGCCCACTCTCTAGACTCATCCGAAGAGCTTGGTGGAGCTTGAAGGGCCCCTCTGATTCCCAGAGCACCAAGGGTCTGCAGGCCAGCTCCCCATGGCCCCCCACAGCCCGTCCTGCGCCGCTGCCCCCTACCGCCTCACAGTGGACGTCACACAGCACGGAGGCGGTGTTGATCTGGTAGAAGCCGGTAAGAGGGTCAAGCACGGTGGTGCAGCGGGATGTGTGGCACACGCCTTCTGCCGAGACCTCCACCACCGTCTGGCCCAGCTGCATCACCCCCAGCTCGCGGCTCAGACACACGGGGGCCTTCACTGGATGGGCAAGCAGGGCGGCGACAGTCACCGAGAGCCCAGCGCCCACACCGGCCCCAGGCCGGCTGGCCCACCCCTGGCTCACTCAGCTTGCCCGACCTCCCCGGCTCCCCTCCCCACTCACCACACTCGTATTTGGTGCAGCCACACACGTTCTCCTCGCTCTGCATGAACGCCTCGTCCAGCTGGGACATCTCCCACTGGGTGGGCAGAGGCCGTTAGCACCCCAGGTGAGGAGACCCAGCCCCACCGTCGGGAGCAGCCTGCCACCTGGGGCCCTCTCTTGTCAGTCGTCTCCTTGCAGTGGGCGGGAGTCGGCGGCAGGGAGGGGCTGGCAGGCCTGTTAGCCAGGGGGGCCCTTGGCACCCTGTGAGCTCAGTCACCCTCCCTCAAGTATGCCCATGTGGCTCCCGAGCCTCCCCGCTGGGGAGCGCTCCCGTGTCTTCTCCCGGGCCTCAGGACTCCCCTGTCATTCTGAGCACCCACTGGCCACATCAGCGAGGGCCCCCTGCATGGCTGCCGGCCCTGCCCGGCTCATACGCTTCCCTTCCTTCTCACCAGTTAAAAGGAGAAGAGGATGGGATGGGGGACAAAATGAGAGAAAATGTGGGCTAGGTGGGAAAGAGGGAAGACTTATAATCCAAAAAATCATGTAGAAAACATAACTTTAAGCATAACTTTCCATTTCTTAAAGTATTTTCACTTCTCTCAGTGGCCATGCAGCCTGGTGGTTAAGGGCATGTTCTCTGGAGTCAGATATCCTGGTTGCAATCCTGGCTCTGTGATTTACTAGCTACATGACTTTAACCTTAGTTTTCTTGTTTGTATAATTGAGATAACCATAGATGCAATCTCATTGGGCTGTCGTGAGAATTAATATGATAATAGACATAAAAGGCCTAGGAAAGTTCCTGGCATATAGTTAGCTCTAGGTAAACATTAGCTACCGTCATGAGTATCACCATCACCATCATCCCTGCCATCCCCAGCAGCAGCAGCATCTTCTTCACCACCACCACCACCATCCCCACCATCACCATTACATCATCACCATCCCCACCACCCGCACCATCCCCACAGCATCCCCACCAGCATCCCCACCAGCATCCCCACCAGCATCCCCACCAGCGTCAGCATAGTACTTAATCCTCACCGCAACTCTGAAGCATGATCAGGCCCACTTTACAAGCGAGGGCACTGTGCCCAGACAGCAGAGCTTGGGATGAGAATGCTGACTTGCAATTCAAGGCTCATTGCACTAGATTAAAGGAATAGGGTCTCCAAGAGAAGGGAAAGAGAAGGAAAGAAAGAGGGGGAGGCAGACCAGGGGGAGTGGGGAGGAGCAGGGTCTTCATACCAGATGGCACCGGGGCACTGGGATTGTGTCGCAGTCACACTCTGAAAAACAGGAGGGGACAGGACCCACCTCACCAGAGGTGTCCAGGTGGGAGCCCCCCTGAGCCTCCCAGACCCCTCACTGCAGGTGCAGCTCCTCCTCTAGCTGCCCTCCATCCCGCATAGGGGCTGCAGCTCCCCTGGTTGGGCAGGTGGGGCGTGATGGGTCCAAATGCCGAGCTCCACATAGAATGTGCAGGGAGGATAAACAGGTAGATGGATCAATACCAGGTTCCCTTCCGTCACCTGGGCTTCATCCTTCCCCGTGCTCCGGAGCACATTCTAGAGCAGAATGGGGCCTCTCCAGGAAGCAACAAGGCAAGGGTGGAATTTCTGACCATCTGCATTTCCTAAATATATATATGCTCAGCCAGCTGAGCTCTACTCCAAGCCTTCGCCCGTGAGCAGGTCCAGTTCTAAGCTGCGAGGGAGCTGATTGCCGAGGCACCGCTGACTAACTTAAGGGCTCCAGCAGTTCTAGCTTCAGGAGGAGGAGAAGTCAAGGTCACAGTGGCTGTGAAACACACTTGGGAGTCACCTATTCATGCAGCAAATAGTTTTAGGTGCCTATATGCCGAGATTTTTCTCTGTTCTGGGGACAAAGCCATGGATAAAACAGACCAAAATTCCTGCCCTCGTGAAGTTTACATTCTAGTGAGGCCCTGAAAAAGCAAGCTGAGAAACAGAGTTTCTCAACTTTTTTTCGAAAAACATCTTTTTAAAAAGATTTTTTTGATGTGGACCATTTTTAAAGTCTTTATTGAATTTGTTACAATATTGCTTCTGTTTTATGTTTTGGTTTTTTGGCCCCGAGGCATGTGGGACCTTAGCTCCCCGACCAGGCACTGAACCTGCACCACCTGCATTGGAAGGCGAAGTCCTGCTAACCATTGGACTGCCAGGGAGGTCCCTGAAAAACATTTTTATACAAAGCTCGCAGGTGTTCATTACTGATCACTGCCACTCCCTGCCTGCTTCTCAAGAGGATTTGAGGCGAATTTGAACAAAATCATATTTACTATCAGATGGTTGCAATAAAGACTTTTTAAGGTGGAGAAGCTCCTTTTTGGAACAGGAAGTTGTTTTTTTCCTTCTTTTATCCAGGGGAGGCAAAGAATGTCCAGCACTCAGGGAGCGGGTGCAGCAGGAGGGCCATTGTAGCGGCTTCCCTCTGGTGACTCTGGAGGGGTCGAATCTGAGCCGAGTGGACAGTGGTGGCCCGGCTCCCCCTCCCCCCAGGGGCCTGGATCTCCACCTTTGGGGAGGGGTGTCCCTGTGCGGGGACTTACCACAGGACTTGTAGGGGCAGCAGCGGTCTGGGCTCCACACCTCCACCAGGACAGTGCCCGTGACACACTGTATGTGGGGACAGCGGAAGCTCTCACACACTGCATGGGCAGGGAGGCAGGGGACACGTCAGCCACAGGCACCTTGGAGCTGGAATCCTCAGAAACACACTGGCTAAGGAGGGGTACCTCCTAGCTCCTCCGAGGTCCCCCCAATGTCCTCAGACACCCTCTGGGCTCCAGAGGAGAAGACTGGGCTACTGAAGTCTCCCCGTAGAACTACATCAGGAGGCCCTCGTTCTGCCCTGGGAGGCACTAGCGACCTGACAGTGTCAGAACCTTAAATTCACTCAGCTGGGCCTCCCTCCCTTGGATGCTGTGTCACCCTGAGAGAAGTGGTCAGAGGGGAGCAGGTGACCAGGTGAAGCTCCGCTGATGGGACAGTTTCTCTCTAAGGAGAACACAGCTTCTCCTACGCTGTGGAGACGTCATCCTCTTGTAGCC